>NC_137071.1:38302422-39502422 GCF_951640355.1 Cnephaeus nilssonii | reverse complement strand
TACTTTGAAACTGAAGACTTCAAAATAGTGTTTCTATTTTGAAATGTGTTTAGTGCCCCCCACTTTGATCAAATCACGTATAAAATTATTTTTAGAGGAGGTGATTTATTAACAGGGAAGCACACGGTTATATTACAGTTATAAGAGTAGCCTTCGGTGTTTAGATTTTTTTTTTTATAATACGGAAGACTCAGTCATCATGGGTATTTTAGAATCCCAGGGACATCAGAATGAAATGTCAGTTGTCAGATTATTTTAACGATGTGTCCTCAGAGTTTTTGCTTCAACATGTAGAAAAGGATTCATTTTCTTATTTCATATCAATTAAATATGCTGGGTAAAACAACAACAAAAAAAGAATATCCATAAAATTAGTGCTTATGCAGCCAATAAAAATGTTGATATAGATCTATATTTACATGGAAAGACAATATATGTAGCAGGCTGAGGAGACTGGTTTCCAGCGTGATGGCATGAGGAGCTCCATAGACTTGCTCCCCATTTAAAATAGTGAAATTATAAGAACACCACCATTTGAAACCTCTAGAAATGGTCCTAGGGACAAACATAATTTTTTTAAAAAAAATTCAGCCCTGGCCAGCATGGCTTAGTTGTTAGAGCATCAGACCACACACTGAAGGGTTGTGGGTTTGATTCTTGGTCAAGGGCATGTACCTGGAGTTGCGGGTTCACTCCTCAGTTGGGCACATATGGGAGGCAATTGATTGATGTCTTTCTCACATTGATTTCTCTCTCTCTCTTTCTCTCCCCTCCCCCTACCCCTCTCTTCCACTGTCTCTGAAAATCAATGGAAATATATCCTCGGATGAGTATTAACCAAATATATATATATATATATATATATATATATATATATATATATATTCAAAAATATATGAGAATTATAAGAATGACAAGAGTCTGTAGTATTTTAACTAAGACTGCACTTTTCCTTCTCCCATTCAGCTCAACCAGGTGAAACCTCTTATAAAAATGTATAGGAGTTTATTTAAGTTTATTGTAGCAAAGAACACAGAGTACCCTGTCATCATAGCTCATAGTCAGAGGGAATTTTTCCTGGAAGAAGCAAGATGTCAGTGTTTCTCATCCTATCCCCAGCTCTCTCCTGCTGAAGCAAAGTCCCAGGTGAGTGTAGTGAAGCAGTGGGAGCTCCCCTCTAACACCCAGCACCCTCTTATGAAATGGATGATGTACCTTGTGTGCAGCATGCTAAGAGTACTGGGACCCCGATTTCTCTTTCCCCAGTCCATGAGATAGGGGTTCCATGCCTAGAAAGACAACAAACTAACAATACCTTCGGTAGCCATCTCCAACCACCATGGAAAGCTCAGCTCCTAGAGCAGAGGTGTCACTCAGAGAAGAGCTTGCCATTTTCCTGAAGCCCAGCTTCATAGCCATAGGTCAGTTTTATCAGAACAAATATCAAACATTGACCTCAGGAACCTTTCCTTCAAAGAAGCCAAAATACAAGTGTCAAAGCCACTGTCATCTCAGGGTGACTATGGGCATATCCAAAGCCATGCCTCCATAAGAAGCAATATTATAGACTTAACATTGCATATGAGGAAAGGGATAGACTACTTAAATAATCCAGCTAGTCACTAAACAAATAAACAACCAAATAAAGTAGCAAACCCTGGAATTGGTGAGGTCAGTACCCAGATTTACTACAATATATTATTTTCAACATTCCGTTTCCAACATAAATTAAGAACCTGTCCATGTAAAAATGTCCAAACCTATAAAAATGTATAAGAGTTTATTTAAACCAAACTGAGGACATGCCCAGAAACAAGATCTCAATGACTGAGAAAATGCTCCAGAAAATGGCAGTTTTGAAGTTATTTTTATACATTTTTTATCAAAGGAGGGATGGTAAAACCAATTACATAAAATTTATTCATGGTAGATTTAGGAGGAGTGATAAAGCAGGGGGAATCTCTATGCTTGGATAAAAAGTAAAATGGAGAGAGGGGGAAGATGGCTGCCAATGGGAAGGCAGACTGCAAGATAGTGTGTAAGTGAGAGAACAAAGGTAGAGTGTGTGGTCCCACGGGGAGTGTTTGTTTGTGAGTTGAGGGACAGCTATACTCCAGGGGACTGTGGGGGATTGCCGGAAGGTGTTCACCTGACCGGGCAGCCTCCACTGCTGCTGGGATCCCTCTCAGAGCGACCAGCTCTGATGCAGAGACCATGCCATCTTGAAGGGGAGAGTGGATGTTGTCAGAAGCCTGAAAATCCCGGGAACTTACAACAAGGGCACCGATGGAACAGCTGTGAAGCCATGAACTCGGGTCCCCAAGCAGCGTGAGCACACAGATTCAGATGAGCTTTGTGCCTCCTCACAGAAAGGTCAGATTTCACCTGAGATAAGGTGAGGTCTGTGGTCCGGGCAGGAGAGAGAAATGCTCACTGCCGGAGCTGGAGGATCCGGGAAGTCTCCGCCCAGAAAAGTCCTTGGCTATTGGGGCTGGCGTGATCCTCGAATGTGGAAGGGGATCCACAAGGCTGCTAACAGAAGGGAACTCTAAAGAGCAACCCATAGCTGAACTGGGTGCAAAAGGGCAGCTTAAAAATTTTTAAAGTGTGCCAGCTGCTTAGACCCAAGGGGAAAAAAGACTACACAAACTTGCACTGCAACGCCAGAGTTCATGCACTTACTCTGGCTCTTTTTTTCTTCTTTTTTTTCCTCTTTAAATCCTTGTTTTTGATTACTAAGCCCAATACATAGGATCACCCAATTGGGGACACTCTAAGAGACTGCAGGGGAAAGTTGTTTTCGTGGAACCTGGGGATCAGAGTGGGGAATAATGATCAGAGAACCAGCTGTGGGGCAGCCCATTCCCCCAAACCGGTATTAAGTGCCACTGGGAAAACAAAATCTAAACACTAAATCTAAAGCTAGAGAGGACTTATAGACCCGGAGGTCAATCCTGAAACACTGCCACCCAGGGGTTGAATCACAAATTGACTCTTGTGTAAACACAAATAAAGGAGTATAAGAAACAAAGAAGTACTGCCTGCTTGAAAATCAGGACTGTGGCATACAACACCGAAGAGCAGTGGAACGCAGGGATCTTCAATACTGTCCTGACTAAGAAACAGGTGTGCCAAACAGAACAGTAGAGGAAGTGAATGACCTTCACTACAGCACATTTTTATTTATTTTTTCATCTTTTACTTAAGAAACTAATTTTTTTCTTATTTCCTCACTTGATTTGACCTTTTTAATTATTACATTTTTTATTTTTTAAATCAGTATTAATACTACTACTATTTTACCTTTTTTTAAAGTGTCATTTTATTTTCTCATTATTTTATTTTGGGATCAGTGTTCTACATTCTATTTTCATCTTTCCTTTAGCATTATTTTACTCTATCTCAACTTTACCTTTATGCCAACACTCTCTTCCTCACTTTTCCCTTTTTTTGTCCTATTTCTCTTACCTTATTCCTGTTTTAGATTTTCCCTATTCCTTCTTTTTACCCCTGTTAAAATTTCACCCTACTTATATATCTAATTTCCAATGCCCTGCTCTAAGTCCATACACACCTCTCTCTTCTCTTTCTTCACTATCCAAATTTTTTCTCTCTCTGTCCTTTTGTTGTTGTTTGCTTGATTGTTGATTATATTGTTTTTTTTTATGTTTGTTTGTGAGATTGTTTTGCTTTTTCTGTTTGTTTTTTTGTTTTGATTTTGTTTGTTTTTTGCTTCTGTTTTCCCTTGCCTTGCTTGATATTAGGTGTTGTTTGTAGTTTGCATTCATCCCTAGGTATTTGTTGCTGGCATTTGTTGGGATTAGTGGCTGTTCTATTGGAGATTTCTCCCCATATAAATATTTTATCCCCTCTTCTTTTTTATTCTCTATCTTTTCTCTCTAACTTGTTTTTCCTTTTTCTAATTTCATTTTTGCGCTCCTTTTTTCTCTTCTTCTTTCTTTCTTATCCCTTAATTCTCTTTTCTCTGATGGTCACCTTCATTGGGGGTTATTAGTATCATGAATACATTTGTGTTCAGTGTCTTGTGTGTTGTGTCCTGTTGTGTTGTATTTTGTGCCTTTAGATCAATGCAGGAGAGAGTACTATATAACCAGACACTTGGAGAAGAGAGATCATGTGGAGACAAAGATACAGCCCGCATATGAAAGAAAAGCAGGCATCACCAGAAAAGGAAATAAACAAAATGGAGGCAAGCAAACTGTCAGATAAAGAATTCAGAGAAATGGTCATAAGGTGGATGAAAAGAATGGAAGACAAATTCAACAATATCTGTAAGAACCAAGAGGAAATGATAAAGAACAAAGAAGAAATGAAAAATGACATTGCTGCTATAAAGAACTCAGTAAAAACCATCAACAGTAGGCTAGAAGAAACAGAGGACAGCATGAGTGAGCTAGAAGACAAGGTAGGAAAAATACCCAAGCAGAGCAGCTTCTAGAAAAAAAATTAAAAAGCAGGAGGAGAGCCTAAGAGAACTTTGGGACAACATGAAATGAAACAACATACACATAATAGGGGTGCCAGAAGGAAAAGAAACTGAGCAAGGAATAGAAAACCTGTCTGAAGAAATAATGACAGAAAACTCCCCTGATATAGGGAAGAAAAAACTCACACAAATTCAAAAAGCTCACAGAGTCCCAAACAAAATGAACCCCAAAAGACCGATGCCAAGGCACATTATAATTAAATTTGCAAACACCAACGACAAAGTAAGAATCTTAAAAGCAGCCAGAGAGAGACAGAAAGTTACCTACAAAGGATCATCCATCAGACTAGTAACTGATTTCTCAACAGAAACACGTCAAGCCAGAAGGGAATAGAATGAAATATACAAAGTCATGCAAAGGAAGGGTCTGAATCCAAGAATACTGTACCCAGCAAGGTTATCAATCAAAATTGAGGTGAAATCAGGAGCTTCACAGACAAAAAAGGACTAAGGGAGTTTATTATCACCAAACCAGCAATGCAAGAAATGCTGAAGGGTCTCCTGTAAAAAGAAGAAATAGGAAGTGAAGAAGGAACACAGGGATAAAGAATAAAAATGGAGACAAACAAGTACCTATCAATAATAACTTTAAATGTAAATAGATTAAATGAGCCAATCAAAAGACATAGGGTAACTGAGTGGATTAGAAAACATGACCCATATATCTGCTGTCTACAGGAAACTCACCTCAGAAAAAAAAAAAGACACACACAGACTGATGGTGAAGGGAAGGAAAAATGCTTTCGAGGTGAATGGCAATGAAAAAAAAAGCTGGGGTAGCAATACTTATATCTGACAAATTAGATCTCAAAGTGAAGGACATAAAAAGAGATAAGGAAGGCCACTTCATAATACTAAAGGGAGCAATCCAACAAGAAGGTATAACTCTGGTAAACATATACACACCCAATACAGGAGCACCCAAATACATAAAAGCACTTCTGGGGGATATCAAGGGAGAGATTGACAACAATAAAATCATAGTAGGGGTCTTTAATACCCCACTATCACCATTGGACAAATCCTCTAAACAAAAAATCAGCAAAGAAACATCAATCCTAAATGACTCACTAGACCAGATGGAATTAATTGACATCTTCAGAACATTTCACTCCAAAGCCACAGAATATACATTCTTGTCAAGTGCACATGGGTCATTTTCAAATATAGACCATATATTGGTTCACAGACAAAGTGTATTCAAATTCAAGAAGATAGAAATCATATCAAGCATCTTCTCAGATCAGAATGGCATAAAACTGGAAATCAACTACAATAAAAACAATCCAAAAAAAATCAAACACCTGGAGACTAAATAGCATGCTATTAAACAATGACTGGGTTACCAGAGAGATCAAAGAAGAAATCAAAAATCATCATGGCCACCTACGACAATGGAAACACAACAATCCAAAATCTATGGGACACAACGAACGCAGTCTTGAGAGGGAAGTTCATAGCTCTACAAGCCTACTGCAAAAAAAATAAAATAAACTGAAACAATGGTAATAAATTACCCAATCCTTCAACTAAAAGAGTTAGAAAGAGAGCAACAAGAAAAGCCCAGTGTAATCAGAAGGAAGGAAATAATAAAGATCAGAGCAGTGATAAATGACATAGAGACCAAAAGAAAAAAAAAACAATACAAAAGATCAACAAAACCAAGAGCTGGTTCTTTGAAAGGATCAATAAGATTGATGAACCTCCTGCCAGGCTCACCAAGAAGCAAAGAGAGAGTACCCAAATAAACAAAATCAAAAATGAAAGTGGAGAAATAACAACAGACCCCACAGAAATACAAAGGATTGTTAAAAAAATACTATGAACAACTTTATTCCAACAAACTGGACAATCTGGAGGAAATGGACATATTCCTATAAAAATATAACCTTACAAAACTCAATCAGGAAGAATTTAAACATCTCAACAGGCCAATAACTATGGAAGAAATGGAAGCAGTCATCAAAAAGCTTCCAGCAAACAAAAGCCCGAGGCCAGATGGATTCACAGGGTAGTTTTACCAAACATTCAAAGAAGAACTGAAACCTATCCTCCTCGGACTATTCCAAAAAATTCAAGAGGAAGGAAACCTTCCAAGCTCATTCTATGAAGCCAGCATCACCCTAATACCAAAACCAGATAAAGACAACACAATGGAAGAGAATTACAGGCCAATATCCCTCATGAACATCGATGCCAAAATCCTCAACAAAATTCTAGCAAATCGGATCCAGCAATACATCAAAAAGATCATACACCACGACCAAGTAGGATTTATTTCAGGGATGCAAAGATGGCACAATATCTTCAAATCAATAAACGTGATACATCACATAAACCAATTGAGAGGTAAAAACCACTTAGTCATATCAATTGATGCAGACAAAGCATTTGAAAAAATCCAACACCCATTTTTGATAAAAACTCTCAGTAAAGTGGGAATAGAAGGGTCATACCTCAACATAATAAAAGCCATATATGGAGTGCTGGTGGCAGGGCTCCGCGAAGGCAAACAGTGTTTCCTCTTCCTACTCCAGGCTTTGCTTCCTTTTATAGTGATTTGTCGCCTGTCACTGGCCTGGGTTGCTGCTGCTGCTGATTCTGCTGCCATGGCGTGGCTGCTTGCAAACCTGTGGTGGTGACATTCGACCCGCCAACCTGGAAAAGGTGGCGGCTAGGGGCACTGAGTCAGGAGGCTCCTGCGCTGAGCTCCCCTTGCCGCCAGCACGCAGCCAGGAGAAGAAACTGAAGCCTGGAGTTTGAGTAATTCGTTCAAGGTTACCAAGTTGGTAGAGGGACCAAGGGCAGAATCACCAGCACTGGCTGAAGGTACCTTAACATGGCGAATCTTTTGACATGAACAGACCTTGAGCAGGGGCCAAATTTTTTCCTTGATTTTGAAAATGCCCAGCCTACAGAGTCTGAGAAGGAAATTTATAGTCAGGTGAATGTAGTGTTAAAAGATGCAGAAGGCATCTTGGAGGACTTGTAGTCATATGGAGGAGCTGGCCATGAAATACGAGAGGCCATCCAGCAGATGAGAAGTTATAAGAGAAGGCATGGGGTGCTGTTGTCCCACTAGTAGGCAAATTAAAGAAAATTTTATGAATTTTCTCAGAGGTTAGAAGCAGCATTTAAGAGGTCTTCTGGGAGCCTTGACAAGTAGCCCATAGTCTCCCACCCGGCACCTAGAGCGAGAGCCCGCTCTCACTAAGCAGTTTGCAGAAATCCTTCACTTCACACTCTGGTTTCATGAACTCAAGATGACAAATCCTGCCATACAGAATGATTTCAGCTATTATAGAAGAACATTGAGTTGTATGCAGATTAATAACGTTTCAGCAGAAGGAGAAATGAAGTAAATAACGAACTGGCAAGTCGAATGTCTTTGTTTTATGCCGAGGCAACCCTGATGCAGAAAACCTTAAGTGATGCCACAACAAAATTTGTATCAGAGAATAAAAACTTACCCATAGAAAATACCACGGACTGTCTGAGCACCATGGCCAGCGTGTGCAGAGTCATGCTGGAAATGCCGGAATACAGAAACAGGTTTACAAACAAAGAGACAGTGTTGTTCTACTTGAGGGTAATGGTGGGAGTCATCATACTCTATGACCATGTACATCCACTGGGAGCATTTGCTAAAACCTCAAAAATTGATATGAAAGGTTGTATCAAAGTTCTTAAGGACAGCCTCCTAATAGTATAGAAGGTCTTCTCAATGCTCTCAGGTACACAACAAAACATTTGAACGATGAGACTACCTCCAAGCAAATTAAATCCATGCGGCAATGACACTGCAGAGGGAGCGCCTGCAGTGACCACGGATGCACAGTTTTTAGTGATTGCAATTACTCTCTCATTTACTCTCGCTTAATTTCTTCCCGTTGTTCCTCTGCCCTCTTTTTTACTCATGTTCTTGTTCTTAAGACTTCTTTTCTGTGCCAAAATCAGTCAAGTTATACCCTGGAGGGGTTGCCTTTCAGACAGGCCACCTGAGGCAGCTAATCATGCATCGCATTGGGATCTCCACTGAGAGAAATTTTGTGAATTAAACTAAATATTTTTAAATGTGGATTTTTTTTGGTAAACTAATATTTAATATTGCTTCTCCTGCATGGAAAAACTGCCTACTCTGCAATTTAAAACCTTCAATGACTTTGTTTTCTACTGCCTCTTTTTTCATGTGCAGCCAAATGAAAATGTTTAAATTAATTGTGTTGTACAGATGGTACCCAACACAAACTATTTTAAAATTAGTAAGACTTTTGTTCAAAGTTTTAAGTTTGCATTTTGACCTTTTTGTAAGGATGTATGTTTTGTGTTTAACCTTTATTAACTAACGTTAAAACTGTGAGGTGTGCATAGAGTATTACGTATGCATATTCATGTTTAAAGAATGGCTGTTGATGATAAAATATAAATCAGCTTTCATTTTTCTAAAAATAAATAAATTAAAAAAAAATAAAAGCCATATATGAAAATCCCACAGCCAACATCATACTCAATGGTTGAAACTAAAACCATTTCCCGTAAGAACAGGAACAAAACAGAGATGCCCACTCTCACCACTCCTGTTCGACATAGTACTGGAAGTATTAGCCATTGCAATTAGACAACAAGAAGAAATAAAAGCCGTCCAAATTGGAAAGGAAGAAGTAAAGCTGTCCTTATTTGCAGAAGACATGATATTGTACATAAAAAACCCGAAAGACTCCATCAAAAAACTAATAGACTTAATAAATGAATTCGGCAATGTAGCAGGATACAAAATTAACGCCAAGAAATCTATGGCATTTCTATACACCAATAGTGAACTTACAGAAAGACAGACTAAAAAAGCAATCACATTTACCATCGCACCAAAAAAAATTAAGATACCTAGGAATAAACTTAACTAAGGAGGTAAAAGACCTATACGAGGAAAACTACAGGACACTGAACAAAAGAGATAGAGGAAGAAATAAAGAGATGGAAGAACATACCATGTTCATGAATTAGTAGAATCAACATCATTAAAATGTCCATACTACCCAAAGCAATCTAGAGAATCAATGCACTCCCCATTAAAATACCAATGGCATATTTCACAGACCTAGAAAGAACTCTCCAAAAATTCATCTGCAATAAAAAAAGACCCCGAATAGCCACAGCAATCCTGAGAAAGAAGAATAAAGTAGGAGGGATCTCAATACCAGATTTCAAGCTGTATTACAAAGCCACTGTTCTCAAAACAGACTGGTACTGGCACTAGAACAGACATATAGATCAATGGAATAGAATAGAGAATCCAGAAATTGACCCAAGCCACTGTGCTCAATTAATATTCGACAAAGGAGGCATGAACATACAATGGAGTCAAGACAGTCTCTTCAGTAAATGGTGTTGGGAAAATTGGACAGATACATGCAAAAAAGTGAAACTAGAACACCAACTTACACCATACACAAAAATAAACTCAAAATGGATAAAGGACTTAAACATAAGACGGGAAACCATAAAAATACTAGAGGAGCCGAAACCGGTTTGGCTCAGTGGATAGAGCGTCTGCCTGTGGACTCAAGGGTCCCAGGTTCGATTCCGGTCAAGGGCATGTACCTTGGTTGCGGGCACATCCCCAGTAGGGGGTGTGCAAGAGGCAGCTGATCGATGTCTCTAACTCTCTATCCCTCTCTCTTCCTCTCTGTAAAAAATCAATAAAATATATTTAAAAATAAAATACTAGAGGAATTCACAGGCAGCAAAATCTCAGACATATGCCGAAGCAATTTCTTCACTGATACCGCTCCTAGGGCAATGGAAACTAAAGAGAAAATAAACAAATGGGACTACAACAAAACAGAAAGCTTTTGAACAGCAAAGGAAAACATCAACAAAACAAGAAAGCCCACTGCATGGGAGAATATATTTGCCAATATTATCACCTATAAGGGTTTAATCTCCAACATTTACAGGGAACTCATACAACTTAACAAAAGGAAGATGAACAACCCAATAAAAAAATGGGCAAAGGACCTAAATAGATACTTTTCGAAAGAAGACAGAAGGAAGGTCAACAGGCATATGAAAACATGCTCAAAGTCACTAATCATCTGAGAGATGCAAATCAAAACGACAATGCGGTATTATCTCACACCTGTCAGAATGGCTATCATCAACAAATCAACAAACGACAAGTGCTGGTGAGGATGCAGAGAACAAGGAACCCTCGTGCACTGCTGATGGGAATGCAGACTGGTGCAGTCACTGTGGAGTTTCCTTAAAAAACTAATACTAGAACTCCCATTTGACCCAGTGATCCCACTTCTAGGAATATATCCCATGAAACTAGAAACACCAATCAGAAAGGATATATGTATCCCTATGTTCATAGCAGCACAATTTACAATAGCTAAGATTTGCAAACAGCCTAATTGCCCCCCAGCAGATTAGTGGATTAAAAAGTAGTGGTACATCTACACAATGGAATACTACGCTGAGGTAAAAAAGAAGGCATTATTACCATTTGCAACAGCATGGATGTAACTGGAGAGCATTATGCTAAGTGAAATAAGCCAGTCAGAGAAAGATAAATATCACTTGATCTCACTCATTTATGAAATATAATGAACAACATAAACTGAATAACAAAAATAGATCCAAAGACAGAGAAACATAGATCAGACCATCAAACCTGAGAGGGAAGGTAGGGGAGGGTGGGGGTAAGAGGGAGAGATCAACCAAAGGATTTGTATGCATGCATATAAGCCTAACCAATGGACACAGACAACAGGGGGGTGAGGGTATGAGTGAGGGTATGATGAGGAGGGTAATGGGGGTATAAGGACACATATGTAACACCTTAATCAATAAAGACATTTTTTAAAAAGTGTGGGGAAAACGGAAAAAAAAATCTGAAAAAGAAAAAAGATCATGTTACAGAAGCTGCACATGAGAGGAATCACATGTTGGAATTATTAGTTAAATACTTTAGAGTACAGCTTCTGGTCCAAGATAGCCTCATTGGAAGACCCTGAACTCACTTTTTTCCCATAAGCACATAGAATTCAACAACAAAGAACTGAGGGCTGACTGGACAACTTTTGCACAACAAACAGAGGAGAGAGAGAGAGAGAGAGAGAGAGAGAGAGAGAGAGAGAGAGAGGAAACAAAGACAGTATTGTGGGAACCTCACCCCCAATGCACAGTCCTACAAACCTGCAGTAGGGAGGGATTACTGAAAAGCCTGTGCTCAGACTAGGCTTCCCTGGAACACAGCAAAAACAAACAAGCAAACTATGGTTTAAAGGGCACCTGCAATATACAGAAAGGAAATCTATTCACTAACCCTAGAGCATCTGCCAAATGAGAGGGGAGCTGTGATAATCCTCTCCAGAGTCAAAAACACCAGAGAGTGCCATTTATTGTGCTCTTCCTTCACATTGATCACATGGGAAGGAGCATAATCCAGGCATTCTATCCCACCAGGAAAAGGCTGTCCTAGTGTGCCCCAAGAAACAGGCCCACAACAGATCCATGGCTTGCTCTGGGACCTTCCCCCACCCCAGCCTACACCTTCTCTAGACCCAGTTTCAAGCCCTAGAAAGACTTTTCCCTTTGATGTCTCTCAGCCCACACCCACTCCAATTATAGCTCTAGGTCCTGACACAGCTTACTCACAGTATTATCATGGTCTGCTCAAGCTACAGCTTCTAGTCAGCCTTCCAAGGCAGGCCCTGCTTAGTTTGCCCCCTGGAACACCACATGGCTCATGCCCACTCTAGTTAAATCTCACATCACAATGAAACTTATCTCTGGGACTTATTGCAGACCAAGCCTTCTCCAGCTCAAGCTCCAGGCTCTAACATTGCTTAGCCTTGGGATTCCCCATGGCCTGAGCCTATTCCAACTCCAATCATTTTGCTAAGGTGGTCTCAGTGAGGCTTGCCTCCAGGGCTCCTTTTGACTCACACCTACTCCAGATACAGCTCCAGACCTCATCATAAATTTCCCCTGGGATTAACCACAGCCTGAGCCTGCTCTGAATACAGCTCCAATTATTCTGCCAAGGTGGTCTTGACGTGGCTTGCCCCTTGGACTCACTGCTGCTCACACCTGCTTCAGATAAAGCTTCAGGCCCTAGCATGGGGTTGATTCTGGGAATTCCCATGCCCTCAGTGAACTCCAACTACAGCTCCAACTTGACTGCCAAATCAGCTTTGGTGTGGTTTTTCCTTGAAATTCCCTGCTGTCTGTGCCTGCTAGAGCTACATGTTCAGCCAGCCTAGAAAGATGGGCCCAGCATAGCTTTCTTCCAGCACTTATTGTGGCCCCTGCCCATTCCAGCTACAGCTTTGGGACTCAAAACAGCTTACCCACAGGGACTACCCATGGTCTGAGCCTGTTCTAATTAAAACTTGAAAAGGTGACTCCAGTAGGACTTGACTCAGGATACTCCAGTTTCTTAGCCAGCTCCAACTATAGCTCCAGACTACCCACCAAAGAGGCCCCAGCAAAACATGTCCCCATGGCCTGTACCTGTTCAAACTTTAGCTCAAACCAGCGTGCCAAGGTGGCCCCTGTGTGGCTCACCCTCCAGTCCCTCAGTCCCTCTTCAGCCCAAGCCCACTATAACATCAGCTTTAGCCCTTCTGCCTAACAGACTTGCACACACAGTCTACAAAGAGAAAGCGCCTACACAGGCCTCTCCTTCAAACCAACGAGAGATTGCTGTTTGGCTTATTACATAGAAACAAAGACAGAGAGAGGGCCAAAACAAGGAGACAGAAATATGTTTCTAATGAAGGAACAGAACAAAACACCATAAAAAGAACTAAATTAAATGGAAACTAGCAATCTACTAGATAGTTTTAAAAAAATGGTTATAAAGTTACCCAATAAATTCCAGAGAAAAAATAGATTAACTCAATGAGCCATTCAGCAAAGAACAAATGATACCTGATTAATACAATAACTGAAATGAAAAAATATGCTAGAGTGATCAAGAGCAGATTAGATGATTCAGAAGAAAAAGTCACCTAGCTGAAAGATAAGGTAGTAGAAATTACCCAATTGGAACAGAGAAAAGAAAAAAAAAAAGAATTAAAAAATGAGGATAAACACACAAGGTGTCAAAACAAGCCAGAGGAAAATCATTTGGGCAAAAAATGAAATAGGATCCCAAGTCAAATTTATAAAAAATATTCCTGTATTAACTTTTGGTCTAGAATATGTTTGTATATTTTCAGAAAACAACTCCGAGACCATGTGGATTCCAGCAACAGAGAGGAATCGACAGGACTACTCCAGCCATGAAGACAGAAGAGAAGCAGTCCAGAGACGGAAGACGCTGATGTGGCCTTCCCATACTAGCAGTTAGCAGCTGTGCATCACTGCAGGTTGCCCAGGACCAAACCAGAGAAAGTAGGACCTGCATTACCACCATTTGTCCACCATCCAGAACTGAAATGTCAGTGCTGACATGTACACATAAGGAATTGTTGGACATTGAAATTGGGTCTCAAAAGAACTGTTGGCCCAGAAAGAAACTCACTGCAGAATGATTCATTTGCCTGTCACCATAACCATTATTGCTTGTCTCATTTTCAGTTCTTATAAGTGTATTTCTAATAGCACATGATCTCATTCATCTAGGGGAAATAATGAACAACATAGACTGATGAACAAGAACAGACCCAGAAACAAGGAGGCATGGATCAGACTGTCGGGCCACAGAGGGAGGGTAGGGAACGGTGGGGGTAAAGGGGAGAGATCAACCAAAGGACTTGTGTGCAAGCATATGAGCCTAACCAGCGGTTAAGGACAACAGGGGTGTGGGGGCATGTGTGGGGAGGGGTGTGAGATGGGAATGGGGGGATGAGGACAAATATGTGATACCTTAATCAATAAAGAAATTTTTTAAAAAATGAGGATAATATAAGGAACCTTGGTGACAACATCAATCATATCTATACTTGAAACATAGGATCTGTGAAGTAGAAAAGAGGGATAGAGACACAGAAAACCTATTTGAATAAATGATTGCTGAAAATGTCCCTATCCAGGAGAAGTGAACAAACATCCAAGACTTTCCAAGATATACAGAAGCACAGAGAGTCCCAAAGAAAATGAACACAAAGTGGCCCACACCAAGACACATCATAATTAAACTGCCAAAAGTTAAAGGTACATAAATAATCTTAAAAGCAGCAAAAGAGTGAGGTGAACCAAGATGATGGTGTATGTAAATGCTGGTACTCACTGCCTCCCACAACCACATGAAAATTACAACTAAAATACAAAACAACCATCATTCATAACTGCCTGAAATTTGGCTAAATGGAAGTCCTATAACTAGAAAAATAAAGAAGAAAGCACACTGAAAATGATAGAAGAGGTAGAGGCATGGAACAGGCCAGTCTGACACTCACATGTGGCATTTTTTTATATTGGGAGATATATCATAGCTGAGGAGGCCTCCCATGAGGAGCAAGGGGTCACAGTCCCACACCACACTCCGAGCCCAGGGTTCCAGTTCTAGGAAGGGAAGTCCCCTTAACTTTGGGCTGTATAAAACAGCGAGGATTGTGGCCGAGTGACAAGGAGGCTGCTGGAGTCCCAGGAAATTCCTCGTAAAGGGCTGGTATATTGACTTACTTGGACTCAATCCCTCTGGGCTCCAATTCTGGTGTAGTGGCTTGAAAGGAATCTGGGACATTCAGGAACGACCTGGATTATCTGGCATGGGGACAGGACCTTGGAGGCAGCTTTTCCCCAGACGTGGGTGCTCACAGGAGTCATTGTTCCATGTGCTGGGACCTCTGCCATCACAGGGCTGAGTAGCCATATCTGAGTCTCCATCAGCCTGGCTCATACTGTTGACTCCACCTGGTTATTCCCTGATATCCTATCCCATCCATTTTGCAGCCCCACTCAAGTTGTTTGTAGTGGCTTTTCCATATGAATGGCTTGTCTTGGTTTAGGCTTCAGAATTTTCTAAAATCTCTTAAACAAGCAGCAGCTGACATACTAATGCATCATACCTATCAATAAGAGGCCCAAGACCCCACAATAGCACCAGTCTTCCTTGCTTCACAGCTCAGCCTGACCTGGGCACTTCCAAGCTCAATACAAGTAGCAGCCATCTCCATATCTCTCTGAAGCTCCTGCAGGGTGTCCCCAAGCAGTGGCTCACTTTGCACTTCCTAGGGGTTCCCAGAGTCAGTGCAACAGGTGGACAGATTCAGACCACACTAGATTACAACTTTACACGTCCATAAGTGACACATTCAAGCAGCAGACTCACTGAGTACCAAAGCCCCAATGAAGCAAGTATTTTTCAATAGAGGTGTCTCCTGAACATTGTCTCTTCCAGTGTAGTCACAGCTGGTCCTCACAACCAATTGGCCTGGAGGTCAACTCCCAATGACACCAACAGAAATCCAGGCTCAACTACAACAAGACTGTGCACACAGTCCACACAGAGGTGCACCAAGAATGCCAAGCTAAAGCGACTGAGAAGGCTAAGCCACTGGGCCCTACAGGAAACCTACTACACAAGGCCACTCTACCAAATTCCAGGAGACATAGCAGCTCTACCTAATGCATAGAAAATATCACTGGAAATATCCAAAATGTTGAGACAAAGAAGCATGTCACAAATGAAAGAAATGGAAGCAAGCAAACTACTATATACGGAGTTCAAAACAATGGCTATAAGGTTGCTCAAGGATCTTAATGAGAGCTTCAAGGGACTTAGTGAGAATTTCAAAGACATGAAAAAGGACCAGTCAAAAATTAAGCATACACCAACTGAAGTGAATAATTTACAGGGATTCAACAGTAGAGTAGAGGATTCCGAGAATCAAATCAATAATTTGAAATATGAGGAAGCAAAAAACACCCAATCAGAAGAGCAAAAACAAACAAAAAAATAATCCAAAAATATGAAGATAGTGTAAGGAGCCTCTGGGACAACTTCAAGCATACCAATATTTGAATTATGAGAGTGCCAGAAGGAAAAGAGAGCAAGATATTGAAAACCTAGCTGAATAAATAATAACATAATACTTTCCCTATCTGGCAAAAGAAATAGACTTACAAATCCAGGAAGCACAGAGAGTCCCAAACAAGAGGAACCCAAAGAGGCCCACACCTAGGTATAACAGAATTAAAATGCCAAGGGTTAAAGTTAAAAAGAGAATCTTAAAAGCAGCAAGAGAAAAGCAGTTAGTTACCTACAACAGAGGTCCCATAGGACTGTCAGTTGATTTCTCAACAGATCACAGACAAGAAAAAACTAAAAGAGTTCATCACCACCAAACCAATATTACATGAAATGTTGAAGGATATTGTTTGAGAAGAGGAATAAGAAGGAGGAGGAGGAGGAGGAGGAGGAGAAGAAGAAGAAGAAGAAGAAGAAGAAGAAGAAGAAGAAGAAGAAGAAGAAGAAGAAGAAGAAGAAGAAATAAAATATATGAACAATAAAATGGCAATAAATACATATCTATCAACAATTGAATCTAAAAATCAAAATAAACAAGAAATCAAATGGAAAAAATAAACTGATGAATAAAATAGAATTAGAAGCATAGAAACAAGGAACAGACTGATGATCTCAGAGGAAAGGGGGGGCAGGAGGAGATTAACCAAAGATCTTATATGCATATATGCATTACCTATAGACACATACAATAGGATGGTTAAGCCCTGTGGCAGGATGGGAACCTGGTGGAGGGGGCCACTGGGCGGGGGGAGTAGGACATCACTACTACTCTCAACAATAAAGATTTTTTTAAAAGCAGCAAGAGAAAAGCAGCTAGTTATGTACAAATGATTCCCCCATAGAACTGTCAGCTGATTTTTGAGCTGAAAATTTGTAGGCCACAAGGGTATGGCACAATATATTAGAAGTGATGAAAGGAACAAAACACAATCAAGAATACTTTACCCATGTCAGGGGAATGGTAGCTTAAGACATCCCCTTGATCTCTCCCCATAAAACTTTAACAAGTTGATCAACTAAAACTCAAGACAAGATTCCCTGCTCAATACAGAGGCACACCTGAAAGACCTACACATTGAAACACCTAAAGGTGGACAAACAGGAATTAATGGGGAGGCAAGAAGGAAGGAAAGTTTAGACAGCTGACCACAGATACAGCACTGTGGCCAAGATCCGGTGGCCAGCTGAGCCCAGAGAGGGGAGGAAGCCAGTGGTAGCAGGTACTTCCCTTGGCCAGGAAGAACAGAGAGTCTTGGTGAACACTCCAGCAGGGTGAGCAGTGTGAACAGCAGCATAGTCAGCTGAAAGACTGGGGCAAGGACATAGTGCAGGGGTTCTGCCAAGACTATCTGCCAGAGTGTTTTTCAGCATCTAGAAGGATTCAAGAAATCTGGAAAAGGGGTTTCACGTAAATGAATAAAGAGAATAGACATGAAATATAAATTTGAAAGGCATATTAGAGGGCCAGACAGAAACTTAGTTCTAGTGGCTAAGTTCTCTGAATCTCTGGACCCCTAGCTTTTTATTAACACAAATTGCCCTAAAGCAAAGCAGATATACATATCAAAGGTAAAGCCTGGTAAACAATAAAGGACCACCAGATTGAAGATTGGGGGAACTGCCCTCAGCTGTCTGGCAGCAGGCAATATTAATACAAATCTTCAACCCTGCTGAAGCTGTCCATCAACCTTTTGATGGACCTCCTGCATTTATTATGCTAACTGCTGTTCCTAGCCTCTAGCATATCCCGATTTTTTATTTAATAAATTTAAAAATCAATCACATTCATGTCCTTTTAAATTGCTGCCAGGCATCAAAGGAATCAGTCTGCAGTAAGCTCCTTTCTGGGCCAACAGTTCTTTGAGTCCCCTTTCCAATGTCCAACAGTTTTCTATGGGTTCTATTCCCAATCACTGCCCAACAATTTTTCCATGGGCTCCCTGTGACATGACAGCAATGATACTCTAGTTCTGGATGGTGGACAAACGGTGAGCAATGTCAATGCAGGTCTGACCTTCTTTGGCCTGGTCCTGGGCAACCTGCAGCAATGCACAACTGTTGACTGCTAGCATGGCAAGGCGTATTCACCATCTCCATCTCTGGACTGTTTCTCCTTTCTCCTCAGTGTGTTGCTTGGGGCCACTGCTATCTGTGGCTGGAGTAGTCTGGTTAGTTCCTCTCTTGGGTCCATTGTTGCAGGAATCCACATGAGCTTGGAGGAGTTTTCTGGGAATATATAAGCATATTTTGACCAGAGATTAATAAAGGAATCTTTCTATAAACTAGACTCGGGATCTTTTCATTTGCTTAAACCATTTTCCTTTGGCTTATTCTGACACCATGTGTGTTTTGCCATCAACATTACAAGTGAAAAATAATTTTAAAGTAAAAAATTTAAGTAATTAAGGCTTGATGTAATTTACTAACAGGATATTTCTCCACTATCGCCCCTTTTTTGTTTTAAATATTATTAAGAGGCTTTTGTAAATCTTGCAATGCAGCCTTAATAGTTTTTTTTGTTTGTTTTGTGAATCTTTTTTTTTATTGCTTAAAGTATTACATATAGTAGTACATATATCTCCTTTTTTTCCCCATTGACCTTCTGCCCCAGCCAGCGGGGTCTTCTAACGAGGGTACCGAGGCGGCACACCTAAGAGAATGAGAGACAGACAAGGGACGCAGAAGAATGGAGGCAAGATAAAAGGGTTTCTGATCAAGCCTCCAATTTTATTTTTTACAGCATTCCTTATATGTGGTTCCTAGTAGGGGTGGGGGCTGGACGGGCTTATGTGGGAGGGTATGTGGCGGTTGAAGGGCGGCTACAGAAGGAATGCTTTGTCCTCAGGCAAGAGGAAGTGGGACTGAAGTAAGGTCAGAGTTAATCCTTTGACCAACTCTTGGCTCCTGACAACCTTCCTCTGGATCCGATTTGCTAGAATTTTGTTTGACCGCCTCACCCCCCAGTGTCTTGTGTCCATTGGTTGTGCTTATATGCATGCATACAAGTCCTTTGGTTGATCTCTTTCTCCCCCTCCCCAATACTCCCAAGCCTTCCCGCTATAATTTGCCAGTCTGTTCGATTCTTTACTGCTTCTGTATCTACCTTTTTGTTCATCAGATTATAATGTTCTTTATTTTCCATAAATGAGTGAGATCATGTGGTATTTTTCTTTCATTGCCTGGCTTATTTAACTTAACATAATGCTCTCCAGATCCATCCATGCTGCTGCAAATGGTAAGAATTCCTTCTTTTTTATAGCAGAACTAGTAGCTCGTTTGCACGAAGATTTGTGCAATAGACCTTCATTCACCTGGCTGCCTGCACCAGTTTTCTGCCGGCACCAGGGACCCAGGCCTTGGCTGTGGCCACCGCCTTCTGCCTTCTTTCAGGGTCGGGGCTTGGCCCCGGGCAGTGGCCTTGGGCTTGGCCGCACCCAACATCCCTGCTAAGGATCGAAGGAGCCAACCCCCAGTGGTTTCCTGTGATCCGTGCAGGCTCCCCGCTGGTGCCCAAGGCCGGGAAAGCCTCCGCCCGAGGCTTTCCCGGCCTTGGGCTCCGCCACACCCCAACGTCCCTGCAACAGTTTCCTGGTGGGCGTGGTTGGTGGGCGTGGCTTGGTTGGTGGGCGTGGCTTGGGCGTAGCGAAGGTGCGGTCAATTTGCATATTTGTCTATTATAAGATAAGATACTATTCCATTGTGTAGAGGTACCACAGTTTTCTAATCCACTCATCTGCTGATGGGCATTTAGGCTGTTTCCAAATCTTAGCTATGGTGAATTTTGCTGCTATGAACATAGGGGTGCATATATCCTTTCTGATTGGTATTTCTAGTTTCTTAGGATATATTCCTAGGAATGGGATTACTGGGTCAAATGGCAGTTCCACTTTTAGTTTTTTGAGGAAACTCCATACTGTTCTCCACAGTGGCTGCACCAGTCTACATTCCCACCAGCAGTGCACAAGGGTTCCTTTTTCTCTGCATCCTCTACAGCACTTGTCGTTTGTTGATTTGTTGATGATAGCCATTCTGACAGGTGTGAGATAATACCGCGTTGTCGTTTTGATTTGCATCTCTAGGATAATCAGTGACTTTGAGCATGTTTTCATATGTATCTTGGCCTTCCTTCTGTCTTCTTTCAAAAAGTTTCTATTTAGGTACATTGCCCATTTTTTTATTGGATCATTTATCTTCCTTTCATTAAGTTGTATGAGTTCCCTGTAAGTGTTGGAGATTAAACCTTTATCAGTGATAACATTTGCAAATATGTTCTCCCATACAGTGGTCTTTCATGTTGTTTTGTTGATGGTTTCTTTTGCTGTGTAAAAGCTTATTTTTATGTAGTCCCATTTGTTTATTTTCTCCCTAGTTTCCATTGCCCTAGAAGCTATATCAGTGAAGAAATTGCTTTGGCATATGTCTGAGATTTTCCATCCTGTGGATTCCACAAGTATTTATATGGTTTTCCATCTTATGTTTAAGTCCTTTATCCATTTTGAGTTTATTTTTGTGTATGGTGTAAGTTGGTGTTCTAGTTTCATTTTTTTGTATGTATCTGTCCAATTTTCCCAACACCATTTATTGAAGAGACTGTCTTGACTCCATTGTATGTTCGTGCCTCCTTTGTCAAATATTAATTGAGCATAGTGGTTTGGGTCGATATCTGGATTCTCTATTCTATTCCATTGGTCTATATGTCTGTTTTAGTGCCAGTACCAGGCTGTTTTGAGAACAGTGGTTTTGTAATACAGCTTGAAATCTGGTATTGAGATTCCACCTAATTTGGTCTTCCTTCTCAGGATTGCTGTGGCTATTCGAGGCCTTTTTTTTATTACAGATGAATTTTTGGAATGTTTGTTCTAGGTCTGTGAAATATGACATTCATATTTTAATGGGGAGTGCATTGAATCTATAGATTGCTTTGGGTAGTATGGACATTTTACTGATGTTGATTCCACCAATCCATGAAAATGGTATGTTCTTCCATCTGTTTATGTCTTCCTCTATCTATTTTTTCAGTGTCTTGTAGTTTTCTTCGTATAGGTCTTTTACCTCCTTAGTTAAGTTTATTCCTAGGTATCTTAATATTTTGTTGCAATGGTAAATGGGATTGCCTTTTTACTCTATCTGTAAGTTCACTATTGGTGTATAAAAATGCCATAGATTTCTTGGCGTTAATTTTGTATCCTGCTACATTGCCGAATTCATTTATTAAATCCAATAGGGTTTTTTAAAAATATATTTTATTGATTTTTTACAGAGAGGAAGGGAGAGGGATAGTTAGAAACACCTATGAGAGAGAAACACCGATCAGCTGCCTCCTGCACACCTCCTACTGGGGAAGTTCCTGCAACCAAGGTACATGCCCTTGATCAGAATCAAACCTGGGACCCTTCAGTCCGCAGGCTGATGCACTATCGACTGAGCCAAACCTGCTAGGGCAAGTCTAATAATTTTTTGATGGACTCTTAGGGTTTTCTATGTACAGTATCATGTCATTTGCAAATGACAGTTTTACTTCTTCTATTCCAATTTGGATGCCTTTTATTTCTTCTTTTTGTCTAATCACAATGGGTAATACTTCCAGTACTATGTCGAACAGGAGTGGTGAGAGTGGGCATCCCTGTCTTGTTCCTGTTCTTAGGGGTAATGGTTTTAGTTTTTGCCCATTGAGTATGAGGTTGGCTGTGGGTTTATCATATATGGATTTTATTATGTTGAGGTATGATCCTTCTTTACCACCTTGCTGAGAGTTTTTATCAAGAAAGGGTTTTGGTTTTGGCAAATGCTTTTTCTGCGTCAATTGATATGACTATGTGACTTTTATCTCTCAATTTGTTTATGTGATGTATCACGTTTATTGATTTGACAATATTGTACCATCCTTGCATCCCTGGAAAAAATCCTACTTGGTCATGGTGTATGATCTCTGTAATGTACTGCTGGATCTGATTTGCTAGAATTTTGTTGAGGATTTTGGCATCGATGTTCATGAGGGATATTGGCCTGTAATTCTCTTTCATTGTGTTGTCTTTATCTGGTTTTTGTATTAGGGTGATGCTGGCTTCATAGAATGAGCTTGGAAGTGTTCCTTCCTCTTGAATTTTTTGGAATAGTCCGAGTAGGATAGGTTTTAGTTCTTCTTTGAATGTTTGGTAAAACTCCCCGGTGAATCCATCTGGCCTCGGGCTTTTGTTTCCTGGAAGCTTTTTGATGACTGCTTCCATTTCTTCCATAGTTATTGGCCTATTGAGATGTTTAGATTCTTCCTGATTGAGTTTTGAAAGGTTGTATTTTTCTAGGAACATGTCCATTTCCTCCAGGTTGTCCAGTTTGTTGGAATAGAGTTGTGCATAGTATTTTTTAACAATCCTTTTTATTTCTGTGGGGTCTGTTGTTATTTCTCCTCTTTCATTTCTTATATTGTTTATTTGTGTCCTCTCTCTTTGCTTCTTGGTGAGCCTAGCTAGAGCGTCATCAATGTTGTTGATCCTTTCCAAGAATCAGCTCTTGGTTTTGTTGATCTTTTGTATTGTTTCTTTGGTCTCTATGTCGTTTATCTCCGCTCTGATCTTTATTATTTCCTTTGTTCTGCTTACACTGGGCTTTTCTTGTTGCTCTCTTTCTAACTCTTTGAGTTGTAGTGTTAGGTAATTTATTACCATTGTTTCTAGTTTTTGCAGTAGGCTTGTAGAGCTATGAACTTCCCTCTCAAGACCGTTTTTGCTGTGTCCCATAAATTTTGGATTGTTGTTTGCTGCCATGATGCTTTTATTTCTTCTTTTATCTCTCTGGTAACCCAGTCATTGTGTTTTTTTTAAAATTTCTTTATTGATTAAGGTGTCACATATTTGTCCTCATCCCCCCATTCCCATCCCCCACCCCTCCCCACAGATGCCCCCACCCCCCTGTTGTCCTTAACCATTGGTTAGGCTTGTATTCATGCACACAAGTTCCTTGGTTGATCTCTCCCCCCTACCCCCACCCTCCCCTACCCTCCCTCTGAGGCTCGACATTCCGATCGATGCCTCCTTGTTTCTGGGTCTGTTCTTGTTCATCAGTCTATGTTGTTCATCATTTCCCCTAGATGAGTGAGATCATGTGTTACTAGAAATATATTTATAAGGACCGAATGTGAGACGAGCAATAATAGTTATGCTGACAGGCAAATGAATCAGTTTGTAGTAATTTTCTTTCTGGACCAACAGTTCTTTTGAGACCCAATTTCAATGTCCACCAGTTCCTTATGTGTACATGTAGGCACTGCCTTTTCAGCTCTGGATGGTGGACAAATGGTGGTAATGCAGGTCCGACTCCCTCTGGTTTGGTCTCGCCCGGACGCAGGGGCGCGGCTTCACCCAGACTCAGGGGCACGCGGCCTCAACTTAACCTGGGACCCAGCATCACCCAGGCCCCGGGGCGCGTGGCCTCACCCGGACCCAGGTGTGCGCGGCCTCACCCGGTCCCTGGATCCAGCCTCACCCTGACCCAGGGGCACGTGGCCTCACCTGGAACTAGGGGCGTGTGGCCTCTCCCGGACCCAGGGGCGCAGCCTCACCCGGACCCAGGACCCAGCCTCACCCGGATCCAGGGGCACATGGCCTCTCCCAGACCCTGGGGCGCAGCCTCACCCAGACCCAGGACCCAGCCTCACCCAGATACAGGGGTGCACGGACTCATCCGGACCTGGGATCCAGCTCCACCTGGACCCAGGGGTGCATGGCGTCACCCGGACCCAGGGGCGCGTGGCCTCTCCTGGACCCAGGGGCGCGGCCTAATCCGGACCCAGGACCCAGCCTCACTCGGATCCAGGGGCGCACAGCCTCACCCTGACCCGGGATCCGGCTTCACCCGGACCCAGGGGCGCACGGCCTCACCCGGACCCGGGGGCGAGCGGCCTCACTCAGACCCAGGACCCAGCCTCACCAGGATCCAGGGGCGCACGGCCTCACCCGGACCCGGGATCTGGCTTCACCCGGACCCAGGGGCGCACGGCCTCACCCGGACCCGGGGGCACGTGGCCTCACCCGGACCCGGGACCCAACCTCACCAGGATCCAGGGGCGCACGGCCTCACCCGGAACCGGGATCCAGCTACACCTGAACCCAGGGGCACGTGGCCTCACCCAGACCCAGGGACATGTGGACTCGCCCAGACCCAGGGGCGTGGCCTCACCCAGAACTGGGACCCAGCGGAGCTTCGTCTTCTTGATCCCAATTCCTGTCGGTCAATTCCCTCTCAGCAATTCCTTCGGCCATTTTCTCAAAGCTCCGGGGCGGCTGCCGCGGAACTCGCCGGGCAGCAGGCTCGGCGAAGCTCCAGTGCGCCCAGTGCGCGGCGGCGGGCTGGTCCGAGGTTGCTGCGGTGGCACTCGGGTCTGCAGCGGCGACCAGTGGCCGGCGAGCGCACCTGGATCCGGGACCCAGCGGGGCCTCGTCTTCCCGATCCCAACTCCCATCGGTCAAATCCTTCTCAGCAATTCCTCCGGCCAGTTTTCTGGATGGTGTCTGCTCTGTTTTCCAGTTGTAGTTTCAAAATTGTTGTGGTAGGCAGCAATCAGGCGTCTGCCCTATGCCGCCATCTTGGTCCTCCAGAAGATTCTTAAGTAACCTTATAAATGTGGTTCTGAACACTGTGTCATCCATTAGTTTACTTTTCTTCATCCCTTCTATTCGTGACCTGCTTCGGTGTCTTCACCTTTTGGCTGCCTCCCTATAGCTCAGCTTCCACAATCTCCCTAGGTGGTCGCTCTTGATACCCCCCTTTGTGGGCTGAGTGCAAAGTCTTGGTGTTGTTAAGCCTTGATTGCTGTTGGTACACTGGGGGGATTTTACCTCCAGTCCAATTGGCTGTGAGGATCAGCTGTGTCTATGCCGGGAGACAGCCTTATTCAACTAGACTTGCAAAATTGTAAAAGCCTCTGTGCTCAGCTTGGATGGGGCAGAGTTTTAGGGTGGAGCCTACAGCCTTGGCTTCCTGTCAGCCCCACCCTATGAGGTTCCTGTGTCTCAGTGTCCCTCTGTACTCCCTACAAACACCTCTGAGAGAAAAGCGCTCTGGAGTTTCGCCCACTGCCAAACAGTCTAGACTCTCCCCAAATGAATCTGGATTCCCAGATGCTCGCCCGGAACTGGGTTTCAGTGTAATCGGAACTGGGGCTCAGCGCAGTCTGACGCTTTTGTCTCCTTCCCACCAGGGCAATTCAGCAGTACAGTCAACAGACCATCCTCTTCGCGCATTCCCGTGCGCGCCTCCGGTGCTCTGCCTTTCGCCGCTTCTCTGCATTTCCGCCTTACAGCCCAGATTCCCCTAGTATGAGCCTGGCTTCCCAGGGTCTTGCCCGGAACTGGGGTTCAGTGCAGTCAGAACTGGGGTTCAGCAAGGTCTGGAGCTTTTGTCTCCTTCCTGCTAGAGCAATTCAGTGGCACAGGCAACAGTCCGTCCTCTGCGCGCATTCACGTGCACGCCTCCGGAGCTCTGCCTTTCGCCGCTCCTCTGTGTTTCTGCCCCACAGCCCAGATTCCCCCAGCATGAGCCTGGCTTCCCAGGGTTTTGCCCAGAACTGGGGTTCAGTGCAGTCGGAGCTGGGGTTCAGTGCAATCTGGAGCTTTTATCTCCTTCCTGCTAGAGAACACCGGCCAGGCCGTCAGCCGCCCCTTCCTCTCCGGCTCCGTCCTCCCCGCATGTGCACGTGCTCATGTCTCCACCCATGTCTCCATACCTCAGGCTTTTACAGCTCCTCTGATTTTCCTTGTGGTTTTCTCTTTCCTTCTTGTTGTGGGCATTTCAGTCAGCCAGCTTTCCTGTGGTTCTGGATGATGTCCGTTTTGACTTTTAGTTGTATTTTTGAAATTGTTGTGCCAGGCTGTAGGTTAGGTGTTTAACCTATGCCGCCATCTTGGTTTCTCCCCAGTCATTGTTTAATAGCATGCTCTTTAGTCTCCAGGTGTTTAATTTTTTTTAGATTTTTTTATTGTAGTTTATTTCTAATATTATGCCATTGTGATCTGAAAAGATGCTTGATATGATTTCTATCTTCTTGAATTTGAAGACACTTTGCCTGTGAACCAACATATGGTCTATCTTTGAAAATGACTCATGTGCACTTGACAAGAATGTATATTCTGTGGCTTTAGGGTGAAATGTTCTGAAGATGTCAATTAATTTCATCTGGTCCAGTGAGTCATTTATGATTGATGTTTCTTTGCTGATTTTTTTAGAGGATTTGTCCAATGGTGATAGTGGGGTGCTAATGTCCCCTACTATGATTGTATTGCTGTCAATCTCTCCCTTCCTATTCTACAGGAGTTTTTTTTATGTATTTGAGTGCTCCTGTATTGGGTGTGTATATGTTTACCAGAGTTATTTCTTCTTGTTGGATTGCTCCATTTAGTCTTTCTAAGTGGGCTTCTTTATCTGTTTTTATGTCCTTCACTTTGAGATCTAATTTGTCAGATATAAGTATTGCTACCCCCACTTTTTTTTTCATTTCCATTTTCCTGAAAAACCTTTTCCCATCCCTTCACCATCAGTCTGTGTGCATCTTTTTTTCTGAGGTGGGTTTCCTGTAGACAGCAGATATATGGGTCATGTTTTCTAATCCACTCAGTTACCCTATGTCTTTTGATTGGGTCATGTAATCCATTTACATTTATAGTTATTATTGATAGGTACATGTTTGTCGCCATTTTTATTCTTTACCCCTGCATTCCTTCTTTGCTTTCTATTTCTTCTTTTTATAGCAGACCCTTTGGCATTTCTTGCATTGCTGGTTTGGTGGTAATAAACTCCCTTAGTCCTTTTTTGTCTGTAAAACTTCTGATTTCACCCTCAATTTTGATTGATAACCTTGCTGGGTACAGTATTTTTGGATTCACACCCTTCCTTTGCATGACTTTGTATATTTCATTCCATTCCCTTCTGGCCTGATGTGTTTCTATTGAGAAATCAGTTGCTAGTGTGATGGGAGATCCCTTGTAGGTAACTTTCTGTCTCTCTCTGGCCACTTTTAAGATTTTTACTTAGTCATTGGTGTTTGCCAATTTAATTATAATGTGCCTTGTCATCAGTCTTTTGGGGTTCATTTTGTTTGGGAGTCTGTGAGCTTCTTGGATTTGTGTGAGTTTTTTCTTCCCTATATGAGGGGAGTTTTCTGTCATTATTTCTTCAGATAGGTTTTCTATTCCTTGCTCAGTTTCCTCTCCTTCTGGCATCCCTATTATGTGGATGTTGTTTCGTTTCATGGTGTCCCAAAGTTCTCATATGCTCTCCTCCTGCTTTTTAATTTTTTTTTTCTAGAAGCTGCTCTACTTGGGTATTTTTTCCTACCTTGTCTTCTCGCTCACTGATGTGGTCCTCTGCTTCTTCTAGTCTCCTGTTGACACTTTCTATTGAGTTCTTTATAGCAGTGATGTCATTTTTCATTTCTTCTTGGTTCTTCTCCATTTCCTCTTGGTTCTTACAGATATTGTTGAATTTGTCTTCCATTCTTTTCATCCACCTTATAACCATTTCTCTGAATTCTTTCTCTGACAGGTTGCTTGCCTCCATTTCGATTACTTCCTTTTCTGGTGATGCCTGCTTTTCTTTCATATGCGGGCTGTTTCTTTGTCTCCCCATGATCTCTCTTCTCCAAGTGTCTGGTTATGTAGTACTCTTTCTCCTTCATTGATTTAAAGGCCCAAAATACAACACAACAAGGCACAACACACAAGGCACTGAACACAAATGTATTCACGATATTAATAAGCCCAAATAAAAGTGACCACTAGAGAAAGGTGAACTAAAGTATAAGAAAGAAAGAAGAAAACAAAAAAGTAAAAATAGTGCAAAAATGAATTCGGGAAAAGGAAAAAAAAAGTAAGAGAGAAAATAAAGAGAATATTAAAGAAGAGGGGAAAAATCTATTTATATGGGGAGAAAACTCCAATAGAACAGCCACTAATCCCAACAAATGCCAGCAACAAATACCTAGAGATAAATGCAAACTACAAACAAAAACTAATATCACGTGAGGCAAAGGAAAACAGAAGCAAAAAACAAACAAAAACAAAACAAAAAGAGAAAAAGCTAAACAATCTCACAAACAAGCATAAAAAACCAATATAATCAACAACCAAGCAAACAACAGCAAAAGAACAGAGAGAAAAAATTTTTGGATAGTGAAGAAAGAGAAAAGAGAGGTGTGTATGGACTTGAAGCAGGGAATTGGAAATTAGATATATAAGGGTAAAATTTTAACAGGGGGTAAAAAGAAGGAATAGGGAAAATCTAAAGCAGGAATAGGGTAGGAGAAAGAGGACAAGAAAAGGGGAAAAGTGAGGAAGAGAGTGATTGCATAAAGGTAAAGTTGAGATAGAGTAGAATGATGTGACCACACATTCTCCCTTTGTTCTCTCACTCACACAGTATCTTGCAGTCTGCCTTCCCATCGGCAGCCATATTCCCTTCCTCACAGCCTTGATAGTTTTAATTTCAATTCTTTGCACAGAAATATGACTGCTTTGGATTCATTGTATGTTACGTAGTTTTACTATGAGATGAATTATCAGGAAAAATTAGTTAATGCTTCAAGATTAGTTTACAACAAGTTCCCATGTATATTCACTTATTTTAATTTGCCAATTTAAATTAGTCTAAAATAAGGCTTATTTTTTAACTTTACTTGTCCTTGGCCTTGGACAGTAAATGAGACTAATTTAATTTCTGCTATCAGTCTTTGAGTATTTTTACATAAGCTTTGTTTAGGGAGGCAAAAACACAAATTGCTTACTTTTATTTTTGAGGCCTAATACATTGATTTTTAATTACAGCTTTCCACACATTTGAAGGAAACCTCTCTTTATTTCTTTTTAGATTAATTTCTAGTTCACCTTTAGAGAGTTCTTTCTTTTACACCAAGCAACCTACATGGCTGCTTTTGAGATGCTGGCTAATGTGACCATGATTATAATTAATTTGACTCTGTTTACACTATATGGTGACTACTATTGATGATCAGATTTAATGTTTGAATAACCTTCAGTTTATCCTGTAAATATTAGTGGAAGAGATTTCAAAAATTTTTTAACTTCTCCTTTTTATTAAGCTTAAAATTTGCTTTTAAACAGCATTCTTTTTTGCTCATTTGCATATACAGAGGGATTATGGGAGGTCTTAGTAACTTTTTAGAGGACTTTACTAGAATCCAATTGCTTATAAAATATTGGCTTCTCATTTAGATGAAATTATATGAGACCTTGATTATATTTCAAAAAGCTAATTTATTAAGTAATTAAAGTATGTATCTTTATAGAAAAGGCAAAGCAAGCAAATTTATATGTCTGATCCACGAGGCACAAATGCCGCCCCACCCCCAGCCCATTTAAAATGCAGGCTGCTATGACAAAACCCGTTTGGCTCAGTGGATAGAGCGTCAGCCTGCAGACTGCAAGGTCACAGGTTCTATTCCGGTCAAGGGCATGTACCTTGGTTGTGGGCATATCCCTGGTAGGGCGTGTGCAGGAGACAGCTGATCGATGTTTCTCTCTCATCAATGTTTCTAACTGTCTATCCCTCTCCCTTACTCTCTGTAAAAAAAAATCAATAAAATATATTAAAAAATAATAATAATAAAATAAAATAAAATGCAGGCTGTTAAGAGGGCTTTTTGTCTTTATAATAGCATTGCTGATAAATTCGGCTTTGCTTACAAAATACTTTAGTAACTCTGCCTGTCCTTCTTTAGAGGTTAAACATTATAATATTTAAAATATATGTATATAAATAAAATATATTTATTAATTTTTATTTGATAAAGCTTTCCATGTGATTTCAAGTATATTATATCAGCCTAATTTAGTTTTAAAATATTTCTTTTAAGAAGAGAGAACAATTTCTTTGAATCAATCCAGGCCCTTGGAGTTTTCCAAAAGTTACCTCTCAGTGAGAGTCTTGAAATTTAACTTGGAAAGATCATCAAATATATATATCTAACCCAAAGATTATATTATATACTTTTTATAATTATTTTAAAAGACATCAATTAAATTTAAACTTTTTTATATTAAAAATTTGTTTGAGACCACAGAATTAATCCTCTTTTTTTAATTAGACCAATAAACAACATATTTTGAACTACTGGTTATTTCCAGAGAAAATACAAGAATTATTTTTTCAAAAATAAATTTATATACTTTCTGTATTTTGTTACCACAACTATTCGATTACTCTTAACTTAATTTGAACTTTAAACTTTTAGAAGCCTTAAATTTTAGCTGGTAAGTTAAATACTTAACATTTCTCAGATTAATAATTAGTTCACATTTTTAAGAATAAATTTCAAGAATATAAGACATATTTAATTAATAGATTAATTCTGTCCTCTAGATTTTTCTTACAAGGCAAATTTACATTAATGTTTCAGTATTTTGTTATTTCAAAATACCTAGACATTCAATAAGTTTTATATTTTAATTCAGTAAACTTTCAAAGTTTTAAGTTGCCAGAAGCTCCAGAAAACTATGTTTTTGGCTGGTGAAACAGGTTTGAACTAGCCTCATCTATTTAAATGTAAATTGCCACATTTTTTCTGCTGGGTTATCTTTCTCCAACTGGCTTATTTTGCTTAGCATAATGCTCTCCAGTTCCATACATGGTGTTGCAAATGATAAAAGTTCCTTCTTTTTTATAGTGGCATAGTATTCCACTGTGTAGATGTACCACAGTTTTTTTATTTTTTTATTTTTTATTAAGGTATTATATGTGTACATATCTTACCATTGTCACCCCACCCCACTCCCATATATGCCCTCAACCCCAGAGTTTTTTGTCCATTGGTTATGCTTATATGCATGCATACAAGTCCTTCGGTTGATCTCTTATATCCCCCACCTCTCCCTAACCTTCCCCCTGTAATTTGACAGTCTGTTTGATGCTTTACTGTCTCTGTATCTGTCTTTTTATTCATCAGCTTATAATGTTCTTTATTATCCATAAATGAGTGAGATCATGTGGTATTTTTCTTTCATTGACTGGCTTATTTCACTTAGCATAATGCTTTCCAGTTCCATCCATGCTGTTGCAAATGGTAAGAATTCCTTCTTTTTTACAACAGCATAGTATTCCATTGTGTAGATGTACCACAGTTTTCTAATCCACTCAACTGCTGATGAACATTTAGGCTGTTTCCAAATCTTAGCTATGGTAAATTGTGCTGCTATGAACATAGGGGTGCATATATCGTTTCTGATTGGTGTTTCTGGTTTCTTGGGATATATTCCTAGAAGTGGGATTACTGGGTAAAATGGCAGTTCAATTTTTAATTTTTTGAGGAAACTCCATACTGTTCTCCACAGTGGCTGCACCAGTCTGCATTCCCACCAGCAGTGCACGAGGGTTCCTTTTTCTCTGCATCCTCTCCAGCACTTGGCGTTTGTTGATTTGTTTATGATAGCCATCCTGACAGGTGTGAGATGGTACCTCATTGTTGTTCTGATTTTCATCTCTCAGATGATTAGTGACTTTGAGCATGTTTTCATATGTCTCTTGGTTTTCTGAATGTCCTCTTTTGAAAAGTGTCTATTTAGGTCCTTTGCCCATTTTTTTTATTGGATTGTTTATCTTCCTTTTGTTAAGTTATATGAGTTCCCTGTAAATGTTGGAGATTAATCCCTTATCAGAGATAACATTGGCAAATATGTTCTCCCATGCAGTGGGCTTTCTTTTTGTTTTGTTGATGGTTTCTTTTGCTGTGCAGAAGCTTTTTATTTTAATGTAGTACAATTTGTTTATTTTCTCTTTAGTTTCCATTGCCCTAGGAGCTGTATCATTAAATATATTGCTATGACAAATGTCTGCTATTTTGCTGCCTATGGCTTCTTCTAAGATTTTTATGGTTTCCCATCTTACATTTAAGTCCTTTATCCATTTTGAGTTTATTTTTGTATATGGTGTAAGTTGGCAGTCTAGTTTCATTTTTTTTGCAAGTATCTGTCCAGTTTTCCCAACACCATTTATTGAAGAGACTATCTTGTGTTCAATTTTATGCTCTTGCCTCCTTTGTCAAATTTTAACTGAGCATACTGGCTTATGTCGATTTCTGGGTTCTCTTCTGTCCCATTGGTCTATATGTCTGTTCTTGAGCCAGTACCAGGCAGTTTTGAGAACAATGGCTTTGTAATATAGCTTGATATCTGGTATTGTGATTCCTCCTACATTGTTCTTCTTTCTCAAGATTGCTACAGCTATTTGGGGTGGTTTTTTTTTATTTCAGATAAATTTTTGGAGAGATTGTTCTATGTCTTTGAAGTATGCCATTGGTATTTTAATGAGGGTTGTGTTGAATTTATAGATTGCTTTGGGAAGTATGGACATTGTAATTATGTTGATTCTACCAATCCATGAACATGGGTATATACTTCCATTTGTTCATGTCTTCCTCTGTCTCTTTTTTCAATGTCCTGTAGTTTTCCGAGTACAGGTATTACGTCCTTAGTTAAGTTTATTCCTAGGTATGTTAATTTTTTTGTGCAATGGTAAATGGGATTGTTTTTTTTCTCTTCTCTTTCTTTGAGTTCATTATTAGTGTATAAAACGGCCATATATTTCTGGGTGTTAATTTTGCATCCTGCTACTTTTCCAAATTCATTTATTATGTTCAGTAGTTTTTTGATGGTGTCTTTGGGGTTTTCTGTGTACAACAACATGTCATCTGTGAATAAGGACAGTTTTAATACTTCTTTTTCCAATTTGGATGCCTTTTACTTCTTCTTCTTGTCTGATCACTATGGCTAGCACTTCCAGTACTATATCGAACAGGAGTTGTGAAAGTGTGCATCCCTGTCTTGTTCACATTCTTAGGGGAAATGAGTTTAGTTTTTGCCCATTGAGTATGATGTTGGCTGTAGGTTTGTCATATAAGGCTTTTATTATGTTGAGGTATGATCCCTCTATTCCCACTTTGTTGAGAGTTTTTATCAAGAAAGGGTGTTGGATTTGGTAAAATGCTTTTTCTGCATTGATTGATATGATTATGTGATTTTTGTCTCTCAGTTTGTATATATGGTGTATCACATTTGTTGATTTGCAGATATTGTACCATCCTTGCATCCATTGAATAAATCTCACATGGTCATGGTGTATGATCTTTCTAATGTAATGCTGAATCTGATTTGCTAGAAGTTTGTTGAGGATTTTAGCATCTATGTTAATCAAGAATATTGGCCTGTAGTTTTCTTTTTGTGTGGTGTCTTTATCTGGTTTTGGAATTAGGGTAATGCTGGCTTCATAGAAAGAGCTTGTAAACATACCTTCCTCTTGAATTTTTTGAAATATTCTGAGGAGGATAGGTTTTATTTCTTCTTTGAATGCTTGATAGAACTCCCCTGTATAGCTGTCCAGACCAGGGCTTTTATTTGCTGGAAGATTTTTTATCGCTGCTTCAATTTCTTCAGTAGTTATCAGCCTATTCAGGTTTTTTCATTCTTCCTGACTGAGTTTTGGAATGTTGTATTTTTCTTAGAATATGTGCATTTCATATAGGTTGTCCATTTCATGGAATAGAGTTGTTCATAGTATTTTTTCATAATCCTTTGTATTTCTGTGGGATCAGTTTTTCCTTCACTTCTTTCATTTCTGATTTTGTTTATTTGGGTCCTCTATCTTTTCTTCTTGGTGATCCTGGCTAGAGGGATATCAATCTTGTTTATCCTTTCATACAACCAGCTCTTGGTTTTGTTGATCTTTTGTATTATTTTTGTTTGTTTGTTTATTTTTTTGGTCTCTATGTCGTTTATTTCTGCTCTGATCTTTATTATTTTATTCCTTCTGCTTATCCTGGACTTTTCTTGTTGCTCTCTTTCTAACTCTTTGAGTTGTAGGGTTAGATAATTTATTACCATTTTTTTCTTATTTTTGAGGTAGGCATGTAGAGCTCTGAACTTCCCTCTCAAGATTTCTTTCACTGTATCCCATAGATTTTGGATTGTTGTGTTTTCATTATCATTTGTTGCCAGGATGCTTTTTATTTATTCTTTGATCTCTTTGGTAACCTAATCATTGTTTATTGGCATGCTATTAAGCCTCCGAGTGTTTGATTTTCTTTCATTGTTTTTATTGTAGGTGATTTCTAATTTTATGCCATTGTGATCTGAGAAGATGCTTGATATGATTTCTATCTTCTTGAATTTGAAGAGACTTTGCCTGTGCCCAGTATGTGGTCTATCTTAGAAAAAGACCTGTGTGCACTTGAGAAGAAAGTATAGTTTTGGTGGCTTTGGGATGAAGTGTTCTGAACATGTCAATTAATTTCATCTGACCTAGTGAGTCATTTAGGATTGATCTTTCTTTGCTGATATTTTGTCTAGAGGATTTATCAAGTGGTGTTAAAGAGGTATTAAAGTCCCTTACTATGACTGTATTGCTGTCATTCTCTCACTTGATATATTCCAGAAGTTTTTGTATGAATTTGGGTGCTCCTGTATTGGGTGCGTATATGTTTACCCCAGTTATATCCTCTTGTTGAATTGCTCCCTTCACTATTATGAAATGTCCTTCCTTAGCTCTTGTTATGGCCTTCACTTTGTAGCCCAATTTGTCAGATATAAGTTATTTCTACCTGAGCTTTTTGTTTTTTATTTCCATTCACCTAAAAATTTTTTTCCATGCCTTCACTATCAGTGTGGGTGAGTCCCTTCTTTTGAGGTGGGTCTCCTATAGTCAGCAGATATATGGGTCATGTTTTCTTATCCATTCAGCTACCCTATGTCTGTTGATTGGGGCATTTAATCCATTTACATTTAACATTATTATTGATAGATATTTGTTTGTCACCATTTTTATTTTTTATGCCTCTGTTCCTTCTTCCCTTCCTATTTCTTCTTTTTATAGCAGACCCTTTACCATTTCTTGCAATGCTGTTTTGGTGGTAATAAACTCCCTTAGTCCTTTTTATCTGTGAAGCTCCTGATTTCACCCTTAACTTTGATTGATAGCCTTGCTGGGAACAGTATTCTTGGATTCAGTCCCTTGCTTTGCATGACTTTGCATATTTCATTCCATTACCTTCTGGCCTGATGTGTGTGTTTTTTGTTTGTTTTTTTTTTGTTGTTGTTTTTTGTGTTTTTTTTTGGCCTGATGTGTTTTTGTTGAGAAATCAGTCCAATAGTCTGATTGGAGATCCCTTATAGGTAACTTTCTGTCTCTCTCTGGTAGCGTTTAAGATTCTTACTTTTGTCGTTGGTGTTTGCCAATATAATTATAATGTGTGTTGGTGTCAGTCTTTTGGAGTTAATCTTGTTTAGGACTCTGAGCTTCTTGGACTTGTGTGAATTTTTTCTTCCCAATATCAGGGAAGTTTTCTGTCATTATTTCTTCAAACAAGTTTACTATTCCTTGCTCAGTTTCCTCTCCTACTGGCACCCCTATTATGTGGATGTTGTTTCATTGTGTGTTGTCCCAAAGTTCTCTTAGTCTCTTCTGCTGTTTTTTAAGGTTTTTTTTTCCTAGTTTCTGCTCTACTTGTGTATTTTTTCCTACCTTGTCTTCTAGCTCACTGATGTGGTCCTCTGCTTCTTCTAGCCTACTGTTGATGCTTTTTACTGAGTTCTTTATAGCAGCGATGTCATTCTTGATTTCTTCTTGGTTCTTCTTCATTTACTCTTGGTTCTTACACATGTTGTTGAATTTGTCTTCCATCCTTTTCAGCATCCTTATGACCATTGCTCTGAATTACTTCTCTGACAAATTGCTATCCTCCATTTGGTTTACTTCATTTTCCAGTGATTCCTCCTTTTCTTTTATATGGAGGCTCTTTTCTTTGTCTCCCCATGTTTGCTCCTCTCAGGGTGTTTGGTTATGTAGTTCTCTCTCTACCACATTGACTTAAAGCCACAAAATACAACACGACAAGACACAGCAGAGAGGGCACCAATCACAAATGTATTCATGATACCAATAACACTAAATAAAGGTGACCACCAGAGAAAAGAGGATTAGGGGAGAGAAAGGAGTGCAATAATGATATTGAGAAAATGAAAAAATATAAAAGAGAAAAGAAATAGAAGAAAAAAGAAGGGGAAAATATATACATATGTGGGGAGAAAACTCGAAAAAAACCCAACAATACAACAACTAATCAAAAAAATGCAAACAACAAACAGCCAGAAAAGAAGGAGGGAAGCTGAATCTGAAGAGACAGAGCTTATTTCCAGTCGGTAAGGTCAAGGAAGTGAATGGATGGGAAAATGGCCAGGATTCAGTATAAAGGAGGTAGAAAGAGAATGAGTGTATAAGAAGAAAAGTAAAAAACAAAATACTAAAAAAGGAATATATATATATATATATATATATATATATATATATATACACACACACACACACACACACACACACACATATATACGTATGTATGTATAAAAATTTTATATATATCCTAATATATAAAAACCCTGGGTCTGTCATGACTAGAGGCTCAACCAACCGGAAGTCAGTCTTGCAGTCAGAGCTGGGTTGCCATAGCGACCCAGCACTGACTGCTGCAGCTGCAGGGGTGGTGACCCAGCACTGACTACTGAGAGGGCTGTAAATCAGGCCCAGAGAGAGGCCTGAAGAGAGAAGTAGGTTCTTATCCATAGCCTGTGTGGCAGCTTTTGTTCAGCACTTGCCTCTCTCTTTCTCTCTGGGCTGGGCCAGCAGCTGTGCCTCCATTTCTCTCCAGGCCTCCACCAGGGCTGCTGATCAGCCCCGCCTTTCTGATCAGGCCCCATTGATAGGCTCAGAGACACAGACTGGCATAGAAACCGACCAGTTAGAACCAAATCTGGGTGAAGTGTGAGGAGCCAATGGCTTCCTAGGAGGTGGAGTTTTGAGGCTGATTGGCCTAGAAACTGACCAATCAGGACCAAATTGGCCAGCAGAGGAGGGGAGTTGGGGGTGAGACCAGGCCTGCAGGGGAGGGCAGTTGGAGGTGAGATCAGGCCGGCAGGGGAAGGCAGTTAAGGGTGATCAGGCAGGCAGAGGCAGTTAGGGGCCAGCAGTTAAGGGCAGTTGGGGGAGAGATCAGGCCAGCAGCGGAGGGCCATTGGGGGTGATATCAGGCCAGCAGGGGAGGGCAGTTGGGGTAAGCAGGCCATCAGGGGTGGGCAGTTGTGGGGGACCAGGCCAGTAGAGGCGGGCATTTGGGGGTGAGATCAGGCTGGCAGGGGAGCGGTTAGGGGCAATCAGGCAGGCAGGCAGTTGAGCAGTTAGGAGCCAGCAGTCCTGGATTGTGAGAGGGATGTCCGACTGCCTGTGGGATCAGGCCTAAACCGGCCATCCCCCAAGAGGTCCCAGATTGGAGAGGGTGCAGGCTGGGCGAGGGGACCTCCCCAGTGCACGAATTTCATGCACCGGGCCTCTAGTATATATATAAATTTTCCTTTTCTTTAATCACTATATCTATGTATTCATCTATTTTTGGAAAATGGGAATAGAGAGAGATAAGCCTGAGTTGGTGATTGAAACTAATTAAGCTATTAGTAGAAGAGACCAAGCAAGGAGAAGAAAAACAGAAGAAAAGAAAAGAAAAAACAGGAAAAAAAACTAACAAACAATGAAACAAACAACAACAAGACAGAAAGAAAGAGAAAAAAAATGGCTAGTAAAGAAAGAGAAAAGAGAAGTGTGCATGGACTTGGAGCAGGGGAGTGGAAATTAGAAATATGAGTAAGATCAAATTTTAATGGGGAATAAAAGGAAAGGATAGAGGAAAAACTAAAGTAAGAATAGGGTAAGAGAAACAGGATGAAAAAGAGGAAAAGTGAGGAAGAGAGTGTTGGCATAAAGGAAAAATTGAGATAGAGTAAAATAATGCTAAAATAAAAATAAAAATAGAATGTAGAACACTAATCCAAAAATAAAATAAAATAAAATAAAATAAAATAAAATAAAATAAAGAAAAAATAAAATAAAACTTCAAAAAGGGTAAAATAATAGTAATAATACTAATCATTAAAAATAAAAATCCTATATAATAATAGGGTAATATGCAAATAGACCAATGGCAGAACAACCAAACAACCAATCAAAGCTTAATATGCTAATGACATGCTAAGGCTGCTAAACTGCTCGCTATGATGTGCACTGACCACCAGGGGGAAGATGCTCTGACCAGTAGGTTAGCTTGCTGCTAGGGTCTGGGTAATCGGGACTGAGCAAGATGGGCCAGACACACCCTGGAGCCCTCTCTCCCCGGCCTGATTGTGAACTGGTGGGGTCCCTCAGCCTGGCCTGCAGTCTCTTGTAATCTGGGACCCCTCAGGGGATGTCAGAGAGCCGGTTTCAGCCTGATACTGCAGGCCACTCCCCTTGGAGTGGAGAGTGCTGCTGCGGCAGCGCGAGTCTCTCCTGATTGGAACTGATTGGGCTTGAGCCCACGGCAGGCACAGTGGAGCCTGGATGAGTGGGAATGGCATGTAGGAACTGCAGGTTTCAGCCTGAGAGACCCCACCCGTGCACAAATTCATGCACCGGGCCTCTAGTATAATAATAAAAAAGTAAAATAAAGTGAGAAAATAATTAGTCTCTTAAGTAAAAGATAAAAATTAAAAAGCTACGTAGTGAGGGTCATTCACTTCAGCGGAGCTTCAATGACCCATGGGGGCTTGTTTAAGACCCCTCTCTACTGTTCTGCCTGACACATCTGTTTCTTGTCAGGTAGTCAACATAGTGTTGAAGTTCCCCATGATCCACTGCTCCTCTGTTTCATAAGCCACAACCTTGTTTTCAAGCAGGTGGGATCTCTATGCTCACTTTGTTTCTCTGCCTGCCTTCAGTTGTATTTACACAAGTGTCTATTTCTGACACAGCCCTTGGGTGGCGGTGTTTCTGTATTAGTTTCTGGAATGAAATGGCCCCTCAACCCAGTGTTTAGACTCTTCTTTCCTTGCTGCACTTAAGATTGAGTTGGAGGGAAGGACTGTCCCAGAGCTGGTTTCCTGCTCATCTCTCCCTATTCTGATCCCCAGTTTCCACAAAAATAACTTTCCCCTGCAGTCTCAGTTAGTGTTTTTAATTAGAAAATCCTATGTACTGTGCTGAGCAAGCAAAAGCAAGGAAGTAAAAAAGACAAAGGAACCACGCCCACTCACATCTTTCTCCTCCCCCCCACCCCCATCACTGTGTGGCTGGTATAGCACTTCAGGCTGCCTTTCTGGGCACAGTCTCCCACGGCTGTGGACTTAGAACTAGAGTCCCACTCTGACAGCAGCCCTGTGGACCCCTTCCATATTCGAGGGCTACCCTGACCCCAAGGGCCATGGATTTGGTGTAGCACAAGTCTCCCTCTGAGACTCTAGACCAGTGGTTCTCAACCTTTTTAATGCCGTGACCCTTTAATACAGTTCCTCATGTTGTGGTGACCCCCAACCACAAAATTATTTTCGTTGCTACTTCATAACTGTAATTTTGTTGCTGTTAATGAATCTTAATGTAAATATCTGTGTTTTCTGATGGTCTTAGGCTCTACAGCAGCGGTTCTCAACCTGTGGGTGGCGACCCACAGGTTGAGAACGGCTATCAGGGTCACCTAAGACCATCGGAAAACACAGATATTTACATTACGATTCACAACAGTAGCAAAATTACAGTTCTGAAGTAGCAACGAAAATAATTTTATGGTTGGGGGTAACCACAACATGAGGAACTGTATTAAAGGGTCGTGGCATTAAAAAGGTTGAGAACCACTGCTCTAGACCCTGCTGTGTGCATTTCTCCCTCCAGCCTATATCCTAGATCTCACCTCTCTCCAGGTGATCTCTGACCTTTCTGTCCACAGATTGCCTCACCAGCTGTGTTTAATTCACCAATTCCAAGTGGATGTTATTTGATTCAGCTGTTCCTTCTATATGCTGGGTGAGAAGGCACAGGAACTGTACACATACTCAGCCACCACCTTTTCTCCCCTGGACAAACTTTTTAGGCACCCGTGGCCGAGAAGGCTGGAGTTTTGATGTTCATGGGTATGCAGCTGAGGCAGCTGGTCCCTGGATGTTGTGGCTGTAGGGTCATGGGAGGTATCTGAGGTCTCCCTGGTTGAAGGTAAGGTTGGGCTTCCAATCACAGCTGATCTCCCCTTCAAGATGGTGCAGTCTCTTCAGCAGAGCTGGCTGCTCCTGGGGAGATTTCAGCAGTAGTAGAGGCTGCCTGGCCATGGGAGCCTGGTCTGCCAGTCCCCAACAGTCCTGTGGAATATAACTGTCCCTCACTCACAAATACAGACACTCCCCACATGTCCACACACTCTCCTTTCACTCTCTCACTCACACACTGTCTTTCAGCCTGCTGTCCTGTTGGCCACCATCTTAGACCTGCCCCAGTGATCCTACTTCTAGGAATATATCCTAAGAAACCCGAAACACTTATCAGAAAAAAATCTGTGCACCCCTGTGTTCATAGCACCATAATTTACAATAGCTAAGATTTGGAAACAGCCTAAGAGCCCATCACCGGACGAGTGGATAAAAATACCGTGGTATATTTACACAATGGAATTCTATGCGGCAATAAAAATGAAAGAACTCTTATCATTTGCAACACCATCGATGGAACTAGAGAGTATTATGCTATGCAAAATAAGCCAGTCAGAGAAAGATAAATATCACATGAACTAACTCATATGTGGAATCTAATGAACCAAATAAACTGATAAAAAAAAAAAAAACAACAGACCCAGAGATATAGAAGCATGAACAGACTGTTGAATCTTAAAGGGCAATCAGGGGAGAGCAGGGAGAAGAGATCAACCAATGAACTTGTATGCATATATTCATAACCTGTGGACACAAACAATGGGGTGGTGAAGGCCTTGGCAAGGGGGGAGAATGAGAGTGGGCTGGAGAAGGTTAATGGGGGAAATGAAGACCTATGTAATGTTTTCAACAATAAAGATTATAAAAATTAAAAAAATAAATAAATAAAATAAGAATATCCACAATTAGTTGAAAACCCTATTAAAAGACTCCTCCCTTTTCCAACTAAAAAAAAAAACACAATAATAATAAGCATATAAGAAGAAGAGAGGGAGAAAAGACTGCAGAGCCTATTCAAACAAAGAGTGGATGAGAACTTCCCAAACCTATGGAAAGAACTAGATCCTAGAATCCAAGAAGCAAACAGAACACCTAGTTAACTCACTCCAAAGAGGACCTTTCCAATGCACATTGTATTAAAACTGTCAAAAATTAATGACAAAAAATCTCAAAGCATCTAGGGAAAAGAAGGAAGTGGCCTACAAAGGAAAACCCATCAGACTATCACAGGACTACTTTGCAGAAAATCTACAAACCAGAAGAGAGTGGAATGATATATTCAAATGAATGAAAGAGAGAAATTACCAGCCATGTATAATCTATCCAGAAATGTTTTCCTTTAAATATGAAAGAGAAATAACAACTTTCCCAGACATACAGAAGTTGAGGGAATTCATCACGAAAAAACCTCCATAGCCAGAAACATTCAATGGACTTATTCTATCTGAAACAAAAAACATAAGGTCACAACACTACAAGTAATATTACCAAAAACTTAAAGCAAAAACAGGTATAATTTGTGACAACAAAAACAGAAAAGGGGTGGGTGGGTATCAGCGATAAATGTCTGAACTGGCAAAGAAGGATGGAGATCAGATGCACTCAAAAGAAAAACTACTGTATCTTGCAGCTTTATTTTTCATAAAACTAATGCTAAACACACATAAAAATCCCCAAATTAAAACGTGTAGCTTATAAAAAGAAGAAACAGAGGAAAGAAGTATGGGATAACAATAAACAAAAACAACAGACAGAAACACAAAGGAAAAGAAACAATGGAGGCACAGAGCTACCAGAAAACAAAAGATAAAATGGCCATAGGAAATCCTCATACACCAATAATTACCGTAAATGTAAATGGACTGAATTCATCAATAAAGAGGCACAGAGTAGAAGATTGTATATATAAAATAAAATAAAAACCCAGCCATCTGCTGTCTTCAAGAGACATATCTAAGCTGCAAAGATGTGGGAAACCACCACTTGCCAACACTGTCATGAGCATGCAACAAGGAACACAGGAGGCCTCTGAACCTTAAGCATTAGCAGGGCACCGATTGTTCATGTTGAGATAGTGGTGGCTCGAAGCAATCTCCTGACTTGATAGCCTCCAAGTAAATGTTTACTGGACCTTACTGATCTTTACTGACCTTTGAGACTGTCTGCTACGTGCTTGCCGTGCTTTACTGAAGGCAAGATGTGTATTTAAAACTGAATAAAAAGCGGACTAGGCCAGATCTTGGTGTGTCTCTTCAAGAAAGAGGGTCCACCTGGACCCCATGCCTTCCAAATTCATATTTCTTGTATAGAATTTTCATATGTGCACTCCCTTGTAGGTAACTAACTGCTTTTCTCTTGCTGCTTTTACTATTCTCTCTTTGTCTTTAGCTCTTGGCATTTTAATTATGATGTGTCTTGGTGTGCTTCTCTTTGGATTCATCTTGTTTTGGACCCTTTGCTCTTACTGGACTTTGAGTCTGTTTCTGTCACCAGGTAGGGGAAGTTTCAATATCTTGTTCTCTCTCTTCTCCTTCTGGCACCCTCATAATATGAATGCTGGTACACTTGAAGTTGTCCCAGAGGCTCCTTACACTATTTTCATATTTTTGGATTCTTTTTTCTTTTCAGGTTGGGTGTTTTTTGCTTCCTTGTATTTCAAATCTCTCTAATCTACTGTTGAATTCCTGTATATTATTCTTTATTTCAGTCAGTGTATGCTTAATTTATGACTGGTCCTTTTCCATTTTTATTTTATTTTATTTTATTTTTGGCATTCTCACTAAGATCTTTAAAAGTCTCACTAAGTCCCTTGGAGGTTTCTAGAAATTCTTGAGTAACCTTATAACCATGATTTTGAACTCTATATACAGTAGTTTGCTTTCTTCCATTTCTTTCATTTGTGACATGTTTCTTTGTATCCGCATATTGGCTGCTTCCCTATGTTTGTTTATATGTATTGGGTAGAGTTGGTAGAATGGTCTTGTATAGTAGGTGTCCTATAGTGCCCAGTGGCTCAGCATCCCCAGTCACCTGGGCTGGGAAATCTAGGCACACCCCTTTGTGGGTTGTGAGCAGTCTTGTTATAGTTGAGACTTGATTGCTGTTCGTGTCACTGGGAGGAATTGATCTCCATGCCAATTTGCTCTGAGGACCATCTGTGACTGCAGTGGGAGAGCTGCTATGCAGGAGACATCCCTATGGATCAGAACTTACTTCAGTAGGGCTTTGGTGCTCACTGAGTCTGCCCCTTGAGTGTTTCACTTATGGATGTGTAGAGTTGAAATCTGGTATGGTCTGACTCTGACCACTGGGTACACTGGTTCTTGGGTCTCCAGGTAGGGGCAAAGTCAGCCACTGCCTGGGGCCACCCAGCAGGAGCTACAGAGAGATCTTCAGATTCATCCTCTTTGTATCAGATTTGGAAGTGCCCAGATGAGGCCCAGTTATGAAGAAAGGCAGGCTGGTGTTGTTTCCAGGTCTAGTTCCCAGCTCAGGTGACTGGGGAGGCTGAGCCACTGGGCCCTATAGGACACCTACTACACAAGACCATTCTACCAACTCAAGGAGACATAGCAGCTCTACCTGATACATAGAAACAAACACAGGGAAGCAGCCAAAATGTGGAGACAAAGAAACATGTCACAAATTAAAGAGATGGAAGAAAGCAAACTACTGGATATGGAGCTCAAAAACCACGGTTATAAGGTTACTCAAGAATCTTCTAGAAACCTCCAAAGAGCTTAGTGAGACTCTCAAGGATCTTATTGAGAATGCCACAAAAAAAAGGAAAAGGACCAGTCATAAATTAAGCATACACTGACTTAAATAAATAATAATATATAGGGATTCAACAGTAGAGTAGATGATTTCAAGAACCCAATCAATGATTTGATTTGAGATATGAGGAAGCAAAAAACACCCAACCAGAAAAGTGAAAAGAAATAAGAATCCAAAAAATATGAAGATAGTGTAAGGAGCCTCTGGGACAACTTCAAGTGTACCAACAATCACATTATGGGGAGTGCCAGAAGAAGAGAGCTAGCAAGATCTTGAAAACCTATTTGAAGAAATAATGACAGAAAACTTCCCCTACCTGGTGAAAGAAATATACTTACAAGTGCAGGAAACACAGAGAGTCCCAAAAAAGTGGAACCCAAAGAGGACCACACCAAGACACATCATAATTAAAATGTCAAGGGTTAAAGACAAAGAGAGAATCTCAAAAGCAGGAAGAGAAAAGCAGTTAGTTACCTACAAGGGAATTCCCATATGACCGTCAGCTGACTTCTCAACAGAAATTATGCAGGCTAGAAGAGAGTAGCAAGAAATATTCAAAGTGCTGAATAGCAAGGACCTACAACCAAGATTACTCTATCCAGCAAATCTATCATTTAGAATTGAAAGTCAGATAAAGAGCTTCACAGACAAGAAAAAGTTAAAGGAATTCATCACCATCAAACCAGTATTATATGAAATGTTGAAGGGTATTATTTAAAAAGAGGAAGAAGAAAAAGATAAAAAACACGAACAATAAAATGGCAACAAATACATACCTATCAACAATTGAATCGAAACATCAAAATAAACAAATAAGAAATCTAATGAACAGAATAAACTGGTGAATAAAATAGAATCAGAAGCATAGAAATGGAATAGACTGATGATTCTCAGAGTAAAGGGAGTGTGGGCAGGAAGAGATTAAACAAAGATCTTATATGCATACTAGAGGCCTGGCACACAACATTCATGCACTGGGGGGTGAGGGTGACCTCAGCCTGGCCTGTGCCCTCTCACAGACTGGGACCCCTTGGGGGATGTCCATGGGGAGCGGGCCTAAGCCGCCAAGCGGACATCACCCAAGAGGTCCTTAGTGCTGCAGTGGAGGCAGGAGAGGCTCCAGCCATTGCTGGTGTGCTCGCCAGCCGTGAGCCTGGCTTTTGGCTGAGTGGCACTCCCCCTGTGGGAGTGCACTGACCACCAGGGGGCAGCTCCTTCATTGAGCGTCTGCCCGCTGGTGGTCAGTGTACATCACAGTGACCAGTTGTTCCCCCATTTGGTCTATTTGCATATTAGGGTTTTATTATATAGGATATGCATTACCTATGGACACAGACAATAGGGTGGCAAAGGCCTGTGGCAGGGCAGGAACAAGGTGGAGGGGGCAATAGGGGGAAAAAGAGGAACATCTGTAACAATAAATCTCAACAATAAAGATTAAAAAAAAATTAATAAAAACAAACAAACCAAAACACTCCCAACAAACAAGTCATAGACTAAATGGATTTAAAGGAGTGTTTTACCAAACATTCAAAGAGAAATTAATACCTATCTTCCTCAAACTATTCCAAAAAATTCAAGAGGAGGGAAGAATTCCAAGCTCTTTTAAAGAGGCCATTATTGTTCTAATTCCAAAACCAGATAAAGACACTACAAACAAAAAGGGAAGTTACAGGCCAAAATCCCTCATGAAAATAGATGCTAAAATCCTCAACAAAATATTAGCAAATCTGATTCAGCAATACATTAAAAAGATGATACACTATGACCTAGTGGGATTTATCCCATAGATGCAAAATTGGTATAATATTCACAAATCAATAAACATGATACACCACATAAACAAAATGAAGGATAAAAATCACATGATCATATCAATAGATGCAGAAAAAGCATTTGACAAAATCCAGCACCCATCCTATATAATAAAAGGCTAATATGCAAATAGACCAAACGGCAGAACAACCAAACAACCAAACAACCAGTCACTATGACTTTTGCTAACCACCAGGGAGTGTGCATGAAACATGGTGGACGTCAGCTGCTGCGGGATGGTGGAGCAGGTGAGTGGGGGTGCCAGACCAAGGCGGGGTACCAGTCATCAGGGCAAACCTCTGGTGGTTACTGAAAATTCTTTGCTCCCGCGTGCCACGGTCCCACCTGGTGCTCGCACCCGCTGGTGGTGCTGGCCCTGCTTGCACCCGCTGCCAGAGCCTGGTGCTGGCCCCAATCATTTGGCACCATCAGCTGGTGCGAGTGGTGGCTGCTGGCCCCAATCATCCCTCAGGGCTTCTCCACTTCCCCCTGCTCCTGAGGGGAGATAGGGGACAGCAGCCACCGCTTGTACCCACTGCTGGTACCAGGCGCCAGTCCCAATCACTTGGTACCATTAGTAGGTGCAAGCAGCGACTGCTGGCCCGATTGCCCCTGAGGGCTTCTGCACCTCCCCCTGCTCCTGATGGGTGATCGAGGCAGCAGCTGCTGCTTGCACTGCTGATGGCACCGGCCCCGCTCACACCCACTGCTGGCACTGGCCTCAATCACTCCAGGTGCCATCAGCGTGTGGGAGCAGCAGCAGAGGTAGTGGGGCTGCCAGCAGATTGGGGACCAGGGGCCATGGTGGGAGGGGTTGGGCAGGGGTGTGGAGGATGGGCCAAGACCCAACCCTGTGCCTACCACAGCCTCAGAGCCCATTGTTCCTTTCAAGGTGCATGAATTCATGCACTGGGCCCCTAGTTTTTCATAAAAACTCTCAGCAAAGTGGGAATAGAGGGACCATACCCCAACATAATAAAGGCCATATCTGACAAACCTACAGCCAACATCCCAATGGGCCAAAACTAAATGTGTTTTCCTTAAGAAGAGGAACAAGACAGGGTTGTCTGCTTTCACCACTCTTATTCAACATAGTCCTAGCCATGGTAATCAGACAAGAAGAAAACATAAAAGGCATCCAAATTGGAAAGGAGGAAATAAAACTGTCATTATTCACAGATGATATGATATTGTACATAGAAAACCTTAAAGACTCCAACAAAAAAACCTACTATATTTGATAAATAAATTCATCAAAGTAGCAGGATACAAAATTAACATCCAGGAATCAATAGCATTTTTATACACCAATAATGAACTCTCAGAAAGAAAAACTAAAAAACAACCAAACTATCCCATTTACCATTCCAACAACAACAACAAAAAGGATACCTAGGAATAAACTTAATTAATGAAGTAAAAGACCTGTACTCAGAAAACTATAGGACATTGAAAAAAGAAATGGAGGAAGATGCAAACAAATGAAAGCATATACTGTGTTCATGGATTGGAAGAATTAACATCATTGAAATGTCCATACTACCCAAAACAATCTATACATTTGACACAATTCCTATTAAGATACCACCAGCATATTTCACAGATCTAGAACAAATATTCCAAAAATTTATATGGACCCAAAAAGGAACCCAAGTAGCCACAGCAATCTTGAGAAAGAAGAGCAAAGTTGGATGTATCACAATACCAAATATTGAACTAAACTACAAGGCCATTGTAACCAAAACATCCTGGTACTGGTATAAGAACAGTCATATAGATCAATAGGACAGAATAGAGAGCCCAGAAAGTGACCCATACTTATATGATCAATAAATATTTGACAAAGAAGATGAGAACATACAGTGGACTAAAGACAGTCTCTTCAATAAATGGTTCTGGGAAAACTGGACAAATACATGCAAAAAATTATCTAGACCACCAACTTACACTATACACAAGAATATAATCTAAATGGATAAAAGACTTAAATGTAAATCACAAAGCCATAAAAATTCTAGAAGAAAACATAGGCAATAAAATCTCAGAAATGTCACATAGCAGAATTTTTGCCAATACATCTCCTAGGGCAAGAGAAACAAAGGAAAAAATAAACAAATGTGACTGCATCAAACTAAAAACGGCACATTTGCTTCGGGATACTTAGAATATATTCATCAACAAAAATGAAAAGGGAGCCCACTGTATGGAAGAACATATTTACCAATGATACATCTAATAAGGAGTTAATTTCCAACATATATAAAGTACTCACAGCTTAACAAAAGAAAGACAAACGATCCAATTAAAAACTGAGCTAAAGACCTCAATAGACACGTCTCCAAAGAGGATATACAGATGGCCAATACACATATGAAAAAATGCTTAACATCACTAGTCATCAGAGAGATGCAAATTAAATTAACAATTAAGTATCACCTTATACCTGCCAGAATGGCTGCCATCAATACATCAACAAAGAATAAGTGCTGGTGAGGATGTGGGGGGAAAGGGAACCCTAGTATACTACTGGTGGAAATGCAGACTGGTACAGCCACTGTGGAAAACAGTATGCAGTCTCCTAAAAAAAAATTAAAAATGGAACTTCCATTTGACCCAGCAATCCCACTTCTGGAAATATATTCTAAGAATCCCAAAACACCAAAAAGAAAGAATATATGCATCCCTATGTTCATAGCAGCATTATTTACAACTAGAGACCCAGTGCACAAAATTCATGCACGTGGGGGGGGGACGGTCCCTCAGCCTGGCCTTCACCCTCTCCAAATCCAGGACCCCTCAGGGGATGTGCCTGCGGGATAGAGTCTAAACCGGCAGTCGGACATCCCTCTCACAATCCGGGACCACTGGCTCCTAACCGCTTGCTTGCCTGCCTGCCTGATTGTCCCCAAACACCTCTGCTTGCCTGCCTGATTGCCCCTAACTGCCTCTGCTTGTCTGCCTGGTCACCCTCTAACTGCTCCCCTGCTGGCCTGCCTGATCATCCCAAACCACTCTACCTGCCTGCCTGATCGCCCCTAACTGCCTCTGCTTGCCGGCCTGGTCTCCCTCTAAATTCCCCCCTGCCGACCTGGTCCCCCCCTAACTGTCCCCCTGCCAGCCTGGTCCCCCCTAAATACTCCCGGCTGGCCTGGATGACCCCTAACTACCCCCCTGTTGGACTGGTCACCCTCTAACTGCCCCCTACTGGCCTGCTCCCCCTTAACTACCTCCCTGCTGGACTGGTCGCCCTCTAACTACCCCCCTACTGGCCTGGTCACCCCCTAACTGTCTGGAAGGGAATCAGACATCCAGAAGATGTCCAGTCGACCTTGTCTAATTAGCATATTACCCTTTATCAGTATAGATCAGTGATGGGCAACCTTTTGAGCTTGGTGTGTCAAACTCCCCAAAAAACTGAGCATAACTCGGGTAGTGTGTCACTTTGAGGAAAAAAACATTATTTCTCAAATGTTTCATCCTCAGCAGCCGCATGTCATCAGAAATGGCTACACGTGTCAGTGCTGACACGCGTGTCATAGGTTCGCCATCACTGGTATAGATAGTTAAGATTTGGAAAGAGCCTAAGTACCTATCAGTATATGAGTGGTTTAAAAAGCAGTGGTACATTTACAGACTGGAATACTATGCAGCTGTAAAAAAGGATCTCTTACCCTTTGTGACAGCATGGAAGGACCTGGAGATTATTATGTTACGCAGAATAAGCCAGTCAGAGAAAGACAAATATCACATGATATCACTTATATGTGGAATCTATCGAACAAAATAAACTCATGAACAAAATAGGTCCATAGACATGGAAGCATGGGACAGACTGACAAGGAAAGGTGTAGTGAGGTGGAAAGAGATTAACCAAAGAACTTATAGTATGCATATATGCATAGCCCATGGACACAGACAATAATGTGCTGAAGGCCTCAGGTGGGGCAGGAGCTGGGTGGAGGGGAGCAAAGGGGGGACATCTGTAATACTCTCAACAATAAAAATAAAATTTAAAAATAATAGTAATAATACTATAACAAAGTCAAAATATGAAAAAAGAAGAGGTTAAAAAAGGAAAAGTAGAATAAACCCAAGGAAAGTAGAATGAAGTAATAACATGCACATAATTTCTTGAAGTAATGATAAATTGTTCTCCAGTTTTCACTCCCACCAGTAGTGCCTTAGTATTCCTATGTACACATAAGCTCATCAATATTTGATGTTTTCTTGCTTACTCATTTTTGTCACATTTATGTGTATAAAGTAGTGGTTCAATATTTTATCTCTTTACCGGAGTAATCAAATGTCTTTTAATAAGCTATTCAGGCTTGTATTTTTGTGAGTTATTTTATTCTACAAGTTTCCATTTTCCTATTATATTTTGAGAGATATTCAAAGTTAGAACCACATGACTGGTGCCTGGATGTAGGGCATTAGAGAGAGGGAGGGAGGAGCCCAGGATAAGGATATCAATTTGTAATTCTCTGAGCTATCACTTCTCACCAAACAGCCATGATTCTAGCACTCTCCATTTCTTCACTCTTATGGTATCCTTCTCCTTCATAATTTGAATTTTGTCTTCTGAACAAGTTCTAATTAAGTAATATACTTCTTTTTTATTTTGTATTGATTTTTTTAGAAAGAGATGAAAGGAGAGGGAGAGAGAAACATTGATGTGAGAAACATTGATTGGTTGCCTCCTGTACAAAGCCCAACTTTGGATTGACCCCAAATGACCTGGGTATGTATCCTGACCAGAATTGCACCAGTGACCTTTTGTTACACAAGACAACACTCAACCAACTAAGCCAAACTGGCCATGGCAGTAATGTCCTTCTAAAAGAGTAAGTCCCAGAAGTGGACAAAGCTCTTCAGTTACATTCTCACTACAGACTTCTATAAATTCAGATTTTTACACAGCTATAACATTAATTTTGAATTAATAAAGCAACAGAACCTACCAATAATGAAATGATAGAACTTTCTGTATTTGGGGTCTGTGGTATTTCTTTTTTCACAAACTTATCTTAAATACATTTAGAGGTATGGATAACATCAACCTATCTCACTACTTAGCCAGTCTAGTTTCTGCAGCAGCTGGCCATTAATTCCACAAATATTTTCTGAGGCATACAGTTTGGTTTAGGAGTAGGACACAGATTTTGAGACCAGATAATGAATTACACCTTCTTATGAAGCAGGTAGATTCCAAGGGGTGAAGGTACAGGGGTGGGCTTGAGAGGGTCAGTGGGGGAAAAAGGGGGACATGTGTAATACTTTCAACAATAAATAATTATTTTTTAAAACTCTTATCTTCCCTGGAATTTGCCAACTGCTCCTTGGAGAAGAAAGAAAGCCTCAAAACTGATAAGACATTCCCTGGAGACCCAAGTCTGCCTATACGCCATTAGATAAAACCCTGGGTCTGGGCTTATCCCCAGTGGTATCTCAGCTTCATGAACTTACCCACAACAAAGAGTAAAGGAAGGAGTGGAAATAGCCCAGTAAGGTGGCAAACACTAAACTGCTCCCCCCCCCCCCCCACAATAAAGTAAACTCATGGCAACAGAGCCCTCAGCAATTTTTTTCCTCTGGTTCTGGCCAAATCATCTGACATAAGCCATAAAGCCTCCACTGACACAAAGTGGAGCCATAAATTTACACCTACACAACCTAATACTACTATCTTCCATATTCATGGGCTTTCCACCTGGTTCTAAATCTTATATCAGGTACACTAAGTAATTTTATTGCATTAACTCCTCTAAGAAACCCTAGAGAATGAAGGTAATAATAGTGAATGCTCACTGAGTACTTACTATGTTTCTGGATGTGTTATCTAAGCTTTGCATATGTTAACTCATTGAATCCTCACAACAGCAAATCTATGAAGGAAGTGTACTGTATTTTATCAATTGTTAGATGCACTTTTAAAAAATGCCATCATTAAAATCTGGATTATTGTGGTTTCTTTTAACACCTTGTTTTTCTTTCACAGCAATTATCACAAATTATACATTTGCTTGTGATTACATCTCTCACTAAACTTTGAGCTGTTTGAGGGCAGAACACTTTGAACTTCTTTAACCTTCTTATTCATTATCTTATCCCCAGCACACAGCAAATAGCCTAATGCATAGTAAATACTCAGAAAATATTGAGTAGACACCTTAAATTGGAAAGGTGATCTAAACCATCCCTTTTCTTCTAGGCAGAAATATTTACAAATTTACCCACATTAATAAAGCCTTCTTGACTGTATTTTCTATGCTATACTTTGCATCCCTATGACTATTCTGTAGCTACCAATCTTTATTTCTCACCCAGTCCCCTGACCCCTCACCCCCACTCCCCAACCATAAGCAGGTATTTATGAGTCTGTTTCTTTTTTGTTTGTTAATTTATATTGTTCTTTACATTCCAAATATGAGTGGAACCATATGGTGTTCACCTTTCTCTGACTGACTTATTTCAATGAGCATAATACCCTCTAGGTTCATCCAGTTGAGTACTAGAAATATCAAGGGGAACACTTTGTAAAGTCTATGATTATTTAACCACTCTGCTGTATATCTGAAACTAATACAAAATAATATTTAATATAAACTGTAATTGAGAAACATTAAAAATATAATTTTAAAAAATAAATGAAGTCCTCCTGCTCATCTCATAATTGCCTCAATTGACACCTCATCAGAGAAGACATGCCTGTTTAGATTTTCCATAAAATTTATAATCTGTAATTATTTTGTTTAATAATTTGTTTACCTTTTCTTTGTATGCTACTCCAATGGAAACATAAGGACCATGTTATCAAGGTCCTATCTATTTTGTTCATCACCATATTTTTGTGGTGCATACATGGGGAAAAACAGACAATAAACCATAAATGTATATTTCAAATAGAGTAAAAGGTTATGAAGAAATATAAAGGTTATGAGATAATATTGATACTGGGTAGTTAAATGGCATAAATGGAAATTGTGAGGTTTGAAGGGAGTCATATAGTGGCACAGATAAGGAGGGTACCCAGTAGGCTTGAAGTCAGGAAACAGTGTAGTGGAAGCTAATGGGGTTATGAGAAGAAGTGGGATACCACTGTGGAGTCTGGCAAGAACTCTTTTCTGTGGTTCTTTTTTGTCAAGTATGAAGAACAAGAAAAGCTAGGGCCTCTACCAGGCTTAATTTCCTAAGCTCTGACCAGCAGCAAGGTACTCAAGCTAGCCAGCAATACCTCCTAAGCCAGAGGCTAGTGAGAAACCTCCTAGGTCTTTTAGGGCTCAACATTTCCACTGATGGTTTAACCTTAGAAAAATCTTTGTTGCTCTCTAATCTGTGCCTTTCATGACTGCAACCTTTGGGCTTTGGATTATCTGGTCTACAAGGGTTCTTTTGATAGAACATTCCACAACTCTATGAAACCTGACAGGTCTACTTTCTGTCCTTTTTCCTTGTGCTCCTTGGCCTTGGGCCCTCTCCACTTTGTCTATGCCTAGAAACAAAGCCCTGTCCTTTTTTATATATAAACTAGAGGCCTGGTGCATGAAATTCATTCATGGGGGAGGAGGGTCCCTCAGGCAAGCTGGGACCGCTGAGTCCTAACTGCTCACCTGCCTGCCTGCCTGATCGCCCCTAACCCCTCTGCCTGCCTGCCTGATCACCGCTAACCACTCTGCCTGCCTGCCTGATCACCCCTAACCACTGTGCATCCCTGCTTGATGCCCCTAACTGCTCTCCTGCTAGCCTGATCCCCCTAACTGATCTCCCCTGCCAGCCTGATCCCCCTAATGGCTCTCCCCTGCTGGCCTGAGCTCCCTAGCTGCTCTCTCCTGCCCACCTGATCACCCTAACTGCTCTCCCCTGCTGGCCTGACCCCCTAATGGCTCTCCCCTGCCAGCCTGACCCCCCTAGCTGCTCTCCCCTGCCGACCTGATCCCACTAACAGCTCTCCCCTGCCAGCCTCACCCCCCTAACTGCTCTCCCCTGCCAGCCTGATCCCTCTAACCACTCTCCCCTGCCTGCCTGATCACCCCTAACCACCTCTGCCTCGGCCCCAACACTGTGGCTTTGTCCAGAAGGACATCTGGAAGGTTGTCTAGTCTAATTAGCATATTACCTTTTTATTAGTATAGATATTTACCTTTATAAAATCACACACACACACACACACACACACACACACACATAAATAAATAAATAACTTGAAGGATGTCCGACTGCCCGTTTAGGCCCGATCCCACTGGGATTGGGCCTAAACGGGCAGTCAGACATCCCTCTCACAATCCAGGACTACTGGCTCCCAACTGCTCACCTGCCTGCCTTCCTGATTGCCCCTAACTGCTTCTGCCTTCCAGCCTGATCACCCCCTAACCACTCTGCTGCCAGCCTGATTGATGCCTAACTGCTCCCCTGCCAGCCTGTTTGCCCCCAACTTCCCTCCTCTGCTGGCCCGGTCACCCCTAACTGCCCTCCCCTGAAGGGTTGATCGCCTCCAACTGCCCTCCCTTGCAGGCCGGGTGCCTCCCAACTACCCTCCCCTGCTGGCCATCTTGTGGTGGCCATCTTGTGTCCACATGGGGGCAGGATCTTTGACCACATGGGAAGAAGCCATATTGTGTGTTGGAGTGATGGTCAATCTGCATATTACTCTTTTATTAGATAGGATAGAGGCCTGGTGCAGAAGTGGGGGCCAGCTGGTTTGCCCTGAAGTGTGTCCTGGATCAGGGTGGGGTTCCCTTGGGGCATGGGGCGGCATGAGCAAGGGGCCTGTGTTGGTTTGCAGGCTGGCCATGCCCCCTGGCAACCCAAGTGGAGGCCCTGGTATCTGGAATTTATTTACCTTCTACAATTGAAACTTTGTAGCCTGGAGCAGAGCCAAACCTCCTGCATGGTCCGGCCGGCAGCCATTTCTGTTTGGGTTAATTCACCTTCTATAATTGAAACTTTGTAGCCTTAAGCAGAGGCCTGGGCCCGGCCAGGGTATGCGGAAAGCTTTGCTTTCTCCGTTTCTGCGGGCAACCCTGGCCTGGTCTCTCCAGCTCCATGGGTGCAGCCATTCTGTTTGAATTTGTTTACCTTCTATAATTGAAACTTTGTAGCTTGAGTGGAGGCTTAGGCCTGGCAAGGGAATGCGGAAAGCTTGGCTTCCTCTGTTGCCTGGGAAACCTTGCTCTCTGTGGCTGTAGCCATCTTGGTTGGGTTAATTTGCATACTCACTCCTGATTGGCTGGTGGGCGTGGCTTGGGCGTAGCAAAGGTGCGGTTAATTTGCATATTACCATTTTATTAGGTAGGATATATATACTAGAGTCCCGGTGCACAACATTCATGCACAGGGGGGTCCCCTCAGCCCAGCCTGCACCCTCTTCAAACCAGGACCCTTCGGGGGATGTCCGACTGCCGGTTGAGGCCCGATCCCAGGGATCAGGACTAAACTGGCAGACACCCTTCTCATAATCTGGAACCGCTGGCTACTAACTGCTCACCTTCCTGCCAGCCTGATCACCCCTAACTGCCTCTGCCTGCCAACCTGATCACTCCTAACTGCCCCCTTGCTGGCCTGGTCACCCCCAAATGCCCCCCTGCAGGCCTGGTCACTCCATGAAGCCTGCTGTTCAGTCATTTGGTCATCCCTCACTAACCTCCCCTGCCAGCCTGGTCGACCCATGCAGCCTGCTTTTTGGTCATCCATCCATTTGTTTCTGTCGTGATGGCCCCTGGTTTTTTATATATTAGGATTTTTATTGGTTTCGGAGTGGAAAGGAGAGGGAGAGAAAGAAACATCAGTGGTGAAAGAAAATCATTTGTTGGCTGCCTCTTGCATGCCCCCTACTGGGGATCAAGCCTGCAACCAGGCTGTGCCCTGACAGGGAATCAAACCATGATCTCCTGGTTCATAGGTTGATGCTCAACCACTGAGCAACACCGGCCAGGCTAAATGTAGTATTTTTGTTGTGGTTATTGAGGAAAAAATATTCTAAAGGAAGGCTTCACAGAGGAGGTAACAGGATATTTTTTTAAAATCCTCACCCAATGAGTGAGGATATTTTCTCCATTGCTGCAACCTTTGCAGCAGGGTTCAGGGTCTGAAGGAGGGGCAGACACACAAATGAAAATACTATACAAGAAATATGAATTTAGCCCTAACCAGTTTGGCTCAGTGGATAGAGTGTTGGCCTGCAAACTGAAAGGTTCCAGGTTCGATTCTGGTCAAGGGAAATGTACCTTGGTTGTGGGCACATCCCCAGTAGGGGGTGTGCAGAAGGCAGCTGATCAATGTTTCTCTCTCATCAATGTTTCTATCCCTCTATCCCTCTCCCTTCCTCTCTTTAAAAAATCAATAAAATATTTTTTAAAAAAGAAATATGAATTTAGAAGTCATTGGGGGCCAGGTGGAGCCTCTTTCTTGAAGAGACATACTGACCTCTGGCCTGGTCCACTATTTACTAGAATACACATTTGCCCTTTAGCAATGCATACAGGCATATCAAAGGTAAAGTTTGGTAAACAGTAAAAAGATGATCAGGTTAGGGAATTGCCTTGAGCTATTGAGCCCACAGTAGGGCAATATTATGCTGATTTTCAGCCCTGCTGAATATCAAAGTCCATTGGTCTTCCAATGATTCTTTTTGCATTAATATGCTAACTTCTGTTTGCTTTAGCATCTGGCACTCCATGGATTTTTTTTTTAGAGAGTGGAAGGGAGGGGAGAGGGTGAGAGAGAAAAAAACATTGATGTGAGAGAGATGCATTGATTGGCTGCCTCCTGCACATGCCCCACATGCCCTTGAACAGGATTTGAACCCATGACCCTATGGTGCACAGGCTGGTGCTCCAACCACTGAGCAATGTCTGGCCAGGACTTGAGTAGGATCTTAAAGGTAAAAGAGTTGACCTGGTGGAGAAGGGGGAGAAAAGCATTGTACACTGAGGCAAAGGCATGTGTGATGATATGTGGTAGTAAGACCAGGACTATGAGCAGCCTGAGTGGTCTAAGTATAGAGGCCTTGCCAGTAAGGCAGAGGATAGGGCTCAGCCAGAGGAGGCAGAAACCAAAACCCCTTTTGGAGGTAGTGGGAATGGGGACAAGACTACACAGCTACCTTAGACAGTATTCGGGCTCGGGGGCTGTCCAAATGTGGACTTGTTTCTTGGTAACAGAATGAAGGCTAAAAAGTATGTCCAGGTATTTGGCAGAGCAGGACTATCATTCAGCAGCCAACTCCTTCTGGCCCCATTTGAATAGTGAGACTAGCTCATTGTGCCTTGCTCTTTCCCCCAGGAGCACAGTTGGGATTGACTCCTGTCATCTTCCTGCAAAGCTGGACTATCAGCTACCTCTGCTTACCTTTACATCAGCATCTCCAGAACCTCTTCATTCCTACCAAGTGCTTCTCAGGACCTGTCTGTGATTTTCTTGAGGGAACATCTGGCCCTTACACATTCTTTTCCAGGCCTTATCAGCATTTGGCAGGGTATTGACCTGGAACACCCTGAATGCTTCACTTTTGCTCTCTCATCCTAAAGTACTCTCCCTCGACTAAACTACTCAGCTTTTCTGGCCCATACTATTCAGTAAGGTATGTGTGTGTGTGTGTGTGTGTGTGTGTGTGTGTGTGTGTGCGCATGCACACGCACGCACTATGTTATTTCCACTAACTGCTTCAGAACAGAGACTGTCTGTGCTTTGTCCACTTGTGGATTCCCCACAGAAATCAGTGCAAGGTCTTAAATCTTGGAAAGATACAGTGATGCTTGTCACTGAATGAGAATGACACTAAGTTCTAAATCCAAATCATTGCTTCTTGCCCTTCCCCATGTCTCTTGATCATAATTCTTGTCACTGAAAATTGGCCAGAAATTCTCCCCAAACTTGCCAACCCATGCCTTTATCTTTCAGTGACCCTTCCCTTCATTCGCCAATCCTTTCACAATCACTCAGCTAGAGGTCTTTTCTTGCCTTGGCCTCTCCTCTCTGATCAGGATCCCTGGCTTCTATCTGTCTTCCCTGAGGTGCACTAACCCATACCTTTCTCTGTCTCTACAGTGGCCCTAACCTCACACTCCCTCTTGCCTAACTGTCCCCCTAATCCTTACTTTGAAGCTCAATTCTGTAGAGCTTTTTCTGCAGCCCCCACCTCCACCACACCCCAGTCATTGAGTTGTTAGATCTATAGTCTGCTTTCCCCCTCCCCTTTGAAAGTCTCCTGAAGCCCCTCCCAGGGAGGTCTTAGGGCCAGAGGTTCTCTTTAAACCAACCCTGTCCAATTCATTCCAGTAAGGTACACCCCTGTGACTAATGCCCTTATTTAGCAGGCAATGAAGTGTATAGATGGGTAGCTGGCTAGCAGGCTATTAGGAGGTTCAAAACCCTCCAGCACAGCCAGCAGGAAGACTACACAGAGGGGCCGTGCTCCATCCCTGTATGATCTTTCTCGTCTCTCCAATCTCTCTCTCTCTCTTACTCTCTTTCTCTTTCTCTTTCTCTTTCTCTTTCTCTCTCTCTTCTCCTCTCCTCACTCCTTTGTGCACCCCTACCCTTCGGGGTCAGCTGGAAGAGGGGGCAGAGTATTGCCAAGAACAGCTTTGCTACTGCAGCATCCTATTCATCACCCTCGCTGCCCAGGCCAGTGATGGGGTTCTCACAGGCTAGGACTACAACCCCAGGGCCCATGCCTCCTCCAGCCCTCAAGGAAGGGCAGTGAAAGATAAGCCCCTGTATGCTCCTGCTGCTGGCCACCCATGTGCTAGGCCCAGCCAGTCTTGGTTAGCCCTTTGTCCTCCCTGCCTGGGTGCCTGCAGCAAGGATCAGAACAAGGAAAGTAAGTAATTGAGATAGCAAGGAAGGAACAGGATTGCTAATTGTCTTCTAATCATGGCCAGGGTGAGGGTGAGAGTGAGGTTGAGGGTGAGGTGTGTGTGATTTTTAATCACTTTTCATTTAAGGCTCCTTTTATTTCTGTTTTCACTATCTCATCAATGTATCATTATTATTATCACTAGAGGCCCGGCACACGAAATTTGTGTATGGGTACTGGGTACGGTCCCTAAGCCTGGCCTGTGATCAGGGCCATCTTCCCGGGCTGTCATCAGCTGGCTCTGCCCCCTGCCACCACCCACCCCCAGTTCCCCATTGGCCATCTGGCCATCGGAGCCTGCCAGCCGGGGGAAGGGACCGAGAGGTTGGCCAGCAGGCCCCAATTAGGCGATTGGGGCCTGTGGGCTTGGGGCAGCTGCTGCCTTGGGCATCTGCCCCCTTGTGGTCAGTGAGCATCATAGTGACCAGTTGTTCTGCCTTTCAGTTGATTTGCATATTACCCTTTTATTATATAGGATTACAATCTCTGCTGTCAGCACACTACCGAAAATAAAAATTTACCAAGAAAAGTGACATTATGCAATAAGACAAAGCTAAAAATGGCATATTATCCAGTTCTGTGTTGAACTTAGGTGTGCTGGAATAATTCACTTTTCCCATCTGGGCCTCAGTTTCTTCATTTGAAATATTCTGTCATTCTGTGATTCTATAAACCAATTTCTGAACAGCACATTTACTCATCCACCTCAGGGTGTAAATTAGAAGAGTCAAGGCAATTGCTCCCACTCAGGGTAGCTATTCCCCCCAGTAGAGTCCCAAGAGCTCTCCAAGTAGTCAGTCTCATTCTCAAATCTTACTAGCAGTCCTGGCTGGACCATGCGGAACTCCTGGGAATCCAAGGTTTGGTGCAGATGGAAGAAAATTCTGCTTTCTCATTGGGCTTGGTGGTCTGACAGTCACTGATGCCTGCACCCTGTATTAAGTCAATGAGTGAGACAAGTGACTGATTGCTTATGCCTGCTATTCACCACTCAGAGTGGCAGACTCTGGGGGGCCTTGGCACCCCATTATCTTTAGTCCTAAGCATACAGTGTAGTGCCTTTAGGTAGGGCACCAAGAGAACCCCCAGGATCTTCAGTCAGTATGCCAAGCAAAGGTCTCTGAAGGATTAGACTGCTCCCACAGACTACAATGACCTCTCAATCACTCCAATCCCACAGGAATCCTAAATTTTTAAATTGGTCAACTCAGCCATAATTGTTTCCAAAAGATACTGGGTAAATTCCATCTCCCCTTGTTCTTTCTCCTTACCCAGAATCTGCATTTGGTGGTAGCAGCCAAGGAGTAGGAGGCCCTGTGAGAGACTGTATTACTGTTGCTGACACAAACCCAGGGACAGAGACCCAGAACTAGAATTTGTTGATGGATTTTATTTGGGTCCTAAAAATCTAGGAATTATGTGGGTAACATTTTAAAACTAGCACTGCTATTTAGTTTATAGTAGGTACCCTGTGTAAGTTATGGACATTATTAGCTTGACTACCCCCTAGGCACACTCTTTAGCCACTAATAATGAAGTTCCCACATACTGCCCCATGAACATGTCCCCTATCTTACATAATAAAAAGGTAATATTTAAATTACCATCACTCCACTACGCCCATGATTGGGCCAGCGGGTGACACAGGGGGCGGGACTCGGGGTGGCTGGGGTGGTGATTGGGCCGGCAGGACGCTGAGCTCACGTTGCCAGCTGCGACGCGAGCTCAGCATCTGCGCCATGGCTGTGCTGCGGCACAGACAGGCCTCTGGGGCAGCGAGCCGAGCCGGCGTTTTGGAGGTTTGGAGGCGGCGGGCGGTGGGCGGGCGGCGCGGCTCCCCAGGGAGGAGTCTGGCGGCAGTTGGGCCGCAGGAGCACGTGGCGGCGGCCCCAGCATTCCTGGGCGGGAGGCAAAGGCAAGACCCTGGCCTGGGCTCCAGCCGCAGGAGGACCACGCCCCCGCCCCGCCTCTCCCTAGGGGCCCAGGGACTTCGGAGCTGCTGACCAGCGGACAGACAGCTTACACGTGCATGATTAAATCATGCACTGGGCTTCTAGTGTCTTATAAGCTCCAATCAAGGCCAAAAATAGTAAACCCCATGTGTCTCAGGTATCTTTCTCCTTCCCACACCCTCAGCTGAAATGAGCGGCACCTGCTCTACCCAAAGGTTCATGGGACAGGGTGGTAGTAAACCATCCCTCTCCCCATCTTTTCTTCCCAAGGAAAACACCACCAGGGTAAAGTAGAGCCCACCCAGACTTCCTAACTAGAGAGAATGATTAATATTTAGTCTTCAACTTCCCCCTACTTTATTCCCCTACCTACTCTATGTTTAGTTAGAATGAGTCCAAACACAATGTCTTCATTGATGTCAAGGCTGAAAGGGAACTAGATTGTCCTCCTCATTTTAGAGGTGGGAAACTGAGACTCAGAAAGAAGATATTTTTACACTGTTAGTGGCAGATAAGGTGTAGAACCAGTATTACCATTTCTTTCCCTCTCAGCAATACCCCTCCTACCCACTCCTCTACACAACTCTGAAGCATCTACAGTGTTGGACCAATTCATTCCAGGTGGATTACCCATGAAAAGAGAACCTCAGGACAGGGCTTGTCTTAACCAAAATAATGAACCTACCATATATTGTCCAGGGTATATGGTATTTGGTATCAATAATAGGCTGAGAGATTTGAGTTGGGGGAATGGAGTGGAGAAGGGTGGGAGGAGGCCCAAAGAAAAAAGAACATAGACAAGGTTTTAATTTTGACTTAGATTAATAAATCCCTTCTAGCTAGGGTATGATCCCTGCCCTTCACAGGCAACTAACTGTGTATCACCCCCACCACCACCACCAATCCCAGCAAACCCCTCCTCCTGAAGCCAGTCCTAAGACAGCTACCTCAGGCAGGAGTAAAACGATAAAAAGCCAAGGTAAATACTCATACTATTTTATTCCTCACCTACCACTTAGGAGGCCCAGACCACCCTAGGTTATCTGATGCTTTTACTATGGAAGCTGGGGTTTTCAACAAGTTTCTATTTTATCACTTTCCTTGGCCTCTGGACTGCATTTTTTTTCCTGGAAAACAGTTACTTTTTCTTTAGGGTTATGGTACTGTGGACTGCCCATGTAGCCTTCCTCTTAAGGCCTAGAAGGTAGACAAAGAAATAAGCAATAAAGCTTTGAAATTTCTGGGTGTTTTTGTTTGTTTTTTTTTAGGGGAAGGGGGGTTGTATGTGCATAAGGGATCTATTTATAAATACTAATTTTTCAGAATCACCTCTAGGCCCTGAGTTTTGGTCCATTGTGCGTGTCATTATGGCAATCCTTTATCCCAGAAACAGGAATAAGGAGGCAAATACTTACTTTTATTGCTATAATGTGACTTCCATACAGATTATGTAAGTGAGTGGCAGTGTGTGTGTGTCATGAATATAACTATGAGTGTGGTAAGTTTCACAGGTCAGTTGTACAAGTTTGTGTGTTTATATTTCAGCTAAAACTCATATAGTTTACATTGCTGGTTAACATGGACATGAATGAAAGCAGACTTCCAAGGACTAAAATGATATAAAACAATATTAATTTATTCTAATGTCCCTAAATACTACAGAAGATGTCTGTGTGCATATTAGTCTTATTAGTCTTACACACACCACCACCACCACCACCACCACCACTACCACCAGCAGCAGTAGCAGCACTAGAAAGGATATTATTGTAGGGACACTACAACTATTTCCTTGACATGGTGGCCCTTGAAGTAGAAATAAATTCTAATATTAAAGACTAGATCCTTGAAAATGCATGAAGCCAACTAGATGCTTAGGAAATTTGTTTTGGCTCTTATACCAACTTACTGTGTGTGTTTTGGCATATCTCTTCAACTCTCCACATTTTTTTCCCCCACCTATAAACTTTGGCTAATAACCATAGTCTTACTTTTTTCAGTTTGGGAGATGGGGAGACAAAATATCCAACACAATAGCTGACACAGTAAGAGATCAGTATATAGCACTTGTTCTGTGGAGGGCAAGGACTATGCCTTCTACTTGTCTTCATGTCCCCTGTCCAACTTCTTCCCTGGTCTCAGGGCAGCTATTGTCCAAATGACCACGGTGAGTGGTAAGTAGGTAGACTGGTTGGAAAAATCACTCTGAGCCTGAAAAGCCCTATCTCCAGCAAATACAGAGCAGTAAGAATTGGCATCAGCCCATTTGTACTTAGACCTCTGCCCAAATACATATTGAGTAGTATTATACCTTTCTACTTGCTTCCTTGTGGTGGTGAGGGCCCTCCTTCTGGACCACCACCTCAGAGCTTCTGCTCCCTCCATCTTCTTCCAGCCATATACATTCGTCTGTTTAATATTTTTTAAAAGTTTTTTTTTCCACTGGAAAGACCAAAGGGCAAATGGCAAGGCCAGTTCTCCAGGGGGATGAAGTGGTTACTGCCTCTTTGCAGTTTCAGGGGTGCCAAGTAAGGTTTTGTGACCTAAATATTATTCTCCTGGATGCTGCTCCTATCTTAATCTTTTAAGTCCTAAACATTTCAGTGAGAACAACTTTATTAGGGGAGGACTGGGCATGGTTATACCCTTAGGCAAACTGTTTCTTTTTGCCTTACTTTATTAATTTGAAAAATGGAGTGGATCATTCCCACCTTGATTGCTTTACAAGGTCTCATCAGGATCAAATGAGACAAAGCATGGTCTTTGTAAACCAAAAAATCATAGGCCAGGGAGATTCCAAAATGGTGGCAGAGTAAATGGAAGCTACACTGACACTCTCCCAGGACAAAACTGGAAATACAACTAAAATACAGAAAAAACACCCTGAAAAATCAACTAAAGACTAGCTGGAGATAACTCTGAAAACCAAGGACTGAAAATGGAGACAGCATAGAGACTAGTAGGAAGTGCAGAGGCATGAAAGGGCTGGCCAGGCTCCCCATAGACAGTCTCTGAATATCTGGAGGGATATCTCAGCTGTGGGGCAGGGGGTCTCACTGAGAACTCTAGGGTCTAAATCCCAAGGTGGGCTTCCCAGCCCAGAGCATCAGAACTGAAAAAAGGTGCACACGTGACAAATGGCTGCGAAAAGCAGCAGGGATGCTGTCTGCCAGCAAGAAACAGCTGGAAATTCAGGCACCCTCTTAAAGGACCAACACACAAATTTTCCTGTGCAGCCACTCACCTTGGGCTCACCTTGTAAAGCAATAAAGGCAGAAGTAGGGCAGAGTGGACTGGAGCTGTGTGAGCAGAAGCCTGATTTGGGGGCTGTGGGATAGGAGCTTTGAGAGAAGTCACACCAATTTTCTGTGCTTAGTTATTCCCTCACACTGTGGAGGACATCTTTCTCCAGTGAAGCTTTGCTAACCAGGCAGCTATTGCCTTGGGGGAAGGCAGTTGCCCTACCTTGTTGGAAGACCTCTCACCCAACCCTGTGGTCCATAGCCTGAGGCTAATCAAAACTGAGTATCAATGGGACTGCAGGCAAAGGTAGGTTTCTGGAGGCTTTGAATCTTTGCCTGATCTAATATGGGGCCCGAGGCTAGGAAAAGCAGACCCTGGTGCATATCTTGGTCCTTTCCAAAGGCACTCAGCCCCAGCAGAGGGAACCACAAGCTGTGAATTACTGATATCTCCAAAGAGTGTTCTCTGGGCCAGTCAAAAAGAGCATCTGACGCTGTCTGGCACTAGAGATTGGGATTCGCAGCAGATCTACCTAATACACAGACACAAACCCAAACAGGCAGCCCAAATGGTAGATAAAAAAACAAGCCCCAAATGAAAGAACAAGAGAATTCTCCAGAAGAAGAGCTAAATGAAATAGAGATAAGAAATTTATCAGACATAGAGTTCAAAATATTGATGGCAAAGATGCTCAACAGATTTAGGAAAGATATAGTAACTATGAAGAATGACACAGCACTATTAACACAGTGGGAGGAATACACAGCAGATTAGGGGAATCCAAGGATCAGATCAGTGAATTAGAAGACACAGTAGAAAAAATGACTCAATCAAAGAACCAAAAAGTAAAAAACAAAAAACAGGAGGAGGGAAAAGGAATATGGCTGCCAATGGGAAGGCAGGCTGCAAGATAGTGTGTGAGTGGGAGAACGAAAGTAGAGAGTGTGAATGAGCAGGGAATGTCTATTTGTGAGTGAGGGACAGCTATATTCCAAGGGACTGTTGAGGACTGCCAGACCAGGCTCCCCCAACCAGAAAGCCTCTACTGCTGCTGAAATCTCTCCCAGCGTGGCTGGCTCTGCCACAGAGATTGTGCCGTCTTGAAGGGGAGAGTGGCTGTGATCAGAAGCCTAGCCTTATCTTCAAACGGAAGAACTCGGATACGACCCAGGACCCTACAACCAAAACACCCAGGGACCATCTGCGAACACATGAACACCGAGTCTCAAGCAGCATGAATACATAGATGTGGACGAGCCCTGCACCTTCTCATGGAAAAGTCAAGTATTGCCTAGAGCAGTGATGGCGAACCTATGACACGCGTGTCAGCACTGACACGCGTAGCCATTTCTGATGACACGTGGCTGCTGAGGTTTATTAAATACAATTATACATAACAATTATACATTTATGTTATTTAAACTATAAATATCGCGAAATAATGTTTTTTCCTCAAAGTGACACACTACCCGAGTTATGCTCAGTTTTTTTGGCGAAGTTTGACACACCAAGCTCAAAAGGTTGCCCATCACTGGCCTAGAGAAAGGTGAGGTCTGCGATCCAGGCTGGAGGGAGAAAAGCACGTAGCAGGATCTAGAGTTTCAAAGGAAGTCTGTGCCCCACAAAATCTGTGGCCGTTGGGGTCAGCATAGCCCACAAATGTGGAAGGGGGTCTACAGGGCGGCTGGCAGAAGAGAACTCTAGAAATCAACCCTTAGCTGGATGGGGCACAGAAAGAAAGCCTGAAGTTCTACCAGTATACCAGGGGCACACTGACAGAGGAAAAAGACGTGCGCAGAGATGCGTGCAGTGCTGGGAATGGGTGGTGGCCAGTCCGCACTTACTCTGGCTTTTTTTTCCTCTTTAAATCCTTGCTTTTGATTACTAAGCCCAGTACATAGGATCTCCCAATTAAAAACACTCTCAGAGACTGCAGGGAAAGTTGTTTTTATGGAACCTGGGGATCAGAGTGAGGAGAAATGATCAGAAAACCAGCTCTGGGGCAGTCCATTCCCCCAACCCAGTATTAAGTGCAGCAGGGAAAACAAAATCTAAATACTGGGTAGAGAGGACTTTTAGCTCCAGATGTCAATACAGAAACACTGCCACCCAGGGGTTGAATCACAAATTGACTCTTGTGTAAATACAACTAAAAGCAGCCTGAGAAACAAAGAAATATCACCTGCTTGAAAACGGGATTGTGGCTTATGACACAGAGGAGCAGTGGAATTCAGAGTACTTCAATACTGTCCTTACTACCTGACAGGAAAAAGGCGTGCCAAACAGAAGAGTAGAGGAAGTGAATGACCTTCAATACTGCACATTTTTATTTTTTATCTTTTACTTAAGAAACTAAATTTTTTCTTTTTTCTCACTTGATTTTACCTTTTAATTATTATATTTTTACTTTTAATTAGTATTATTACTACAATTATTTTACCTTTTTTAAAAATTTAATTTTATTTTTTCTTTATTTTATTTTATCTTGGGATTAGTGTCCTACATTCTATTCTCATTTTTCTTTTAGCATCATTTTACTCTATCTTAACTTTACCTTTATGCTAACACTCTCTTCCTCACTTTTCCCCTTTTGTTCTGTTTCTCTTACCCTATTCCTGCTTTAGATTTTCCCTATTCTTTCTTTTTACCACTTGTTAAAAATTCATCCTACTTATATATCTAATTTCTGCTCCCCTGCTCCAAGTACATACACACTTCTCTCTTCTATTTCTGCACTATCCAATTTTATTCTCTCTTGCCTTTTTTCCTTTGTTTGTTTTAGGTTTTTTGTTTTATTATTATTTTTTTTATCCTTCTTTCTCTCTGTCCTATTATTGTTGTTTGTTTGACTGTTGATTAGTTTGATTTTGTTTGTGTAATTGTTTCTCTTTTTTTGGCTTCTGTTTTTCCTCTCCTCACTTGTTATTAGTTATTGTTTGTAGTTTGCATTCATCTCTGGTTGTTTGTTGTTTGCATTTTTTGGATTAGTTGTTGTTCTATTAGAGTTTTCTCCCCATATAAATAGTTTTCCCCCTTCTTTTTTATTCTCTTTCTTCTCTCTCTTACTTGTTTTCCTTTTCTCAATATCATTCTTGCACTCTTTTTTTTAATCACCTAATTCTTTTTTCTCTGGTGGTCACCTTTATTTGGGCTTATTAGTATCATGCGCACATTTGTGTTCAATGCCTTGGGCATTGTGCTTTGTTGTGTTGTATTTTGTGCCTCTAAGTCAATGTAGGAGAGAGAGAGCTACATAACCAGACAGTCATAGAGGAGTGATCATGGGGAGACAAAGAAACAGCCTACAAACAAAAGAAAAGGAGGCATCACCAGAAAAGGAAGTAAAAGAAATGGAGGCAAGCAATATGTCAGAGAAAGAATACAGAGAAGTGGTCAAAAGTTCACTGAAAAAGATGGAAGACAAATTCAACAATATGTGTATGAAACAAGAGGAAATGAAGAAGAACCAAGAAGAAATGAAAAATGGCATTGCTGGAATAAACAACTCAATAGAAAGCATCAAGAGTAGACTAGAAAAAGTGGAAGACCACATCAGTGAGCTAGAAGACAAGGTAGGAAAAAATACCCAAGCAGAACAGGATCTAGAAAAAAAATTAAAAAAAAACAGGAGGAGAGCCTAAGGGAACTTTGGGACAACACGAAACAAAACAACATTTGCAAAATAGGAGTGCCAGAAGGAGAGGAAACTGAGCAAGGAATAGAAAACCTGTTTGAATAAATAATGACAGAAAACTTACCTGATATATGTAAGAAAAAACTCACACAAGTCCAAGAAATTCACAGAGTCCCAAACAAAATGAACCCCAAAAGACTGATGCCAAGGCACATTATAATTAAATTGGCAAACACCAACAACAAAGCAAGATACAAAATTAACACCCAGAAATCTATGGCTGTTTTATAGGCCAATAATGAACTCACAGAAAGAGAAATGAATAAAACAATCCCATTTACCACTGCACTAAAAAAATTAAGATGCCTAGGAATAAACTTAACTAAGGACGTAAAATACCTGTACTCGGAAAACTATAGGACATTGAGAAAAGAGATAGAGGAAGACATAAACAAATGGAAGAACACACCATGTTTATGGATTGGTAGAATCAACATCATTAAAATGTCCATACTACCTAAAGCAATCTATAGATTCAATGCAATACTTATTAAAATACAAATGGCATATTTCAAAGATCTAGGACAAACTCTCCAAAAATTCATCTAGTATAAAAAAAGACCCTGAATAGCCACATCTATCCTTAGAAAGAAGAACAAAGTTGGAAGGATCACAATACCAGATATCAAGCTATATTCCCAAGCCACCGTTCTCAAAACTGCCTGGTACTGGCACAAGAACAGACATATAGACCAATGGAACAAAACAGAGAACCCAGAAATTGACCCAAGCCATTATACTCAATTAATATTTGACAAAGGAGGCAAGAGCATACAATGTAGTCAAAACAGTCTCTTTAATAAATGGTACTTGGAAATTTGGTCAGATACATGCAAAAAATGAAACTAGATCACCAACTTACACTATACACAAAAACAAACTCAAAATGGCTAAAGGACTTGAATATAAGATGGGAAACCATAAAAATCCTACAAGACTCCATAGGCAGCAAAATTGCAGATATACGTTGTATCAATATCTTTACAGACAAAGATCCTAGGGCAAGAGAGACTAAGGAGAAAATAAACAAATGGGACTACATCAAAATAAAAAGCTTCTGCACAACAAAAGAAACCATCAACAAAACAAGAAAACCCACTGCATGGGAGAACATATTTGCCAATGTTATCTTTGATAAGGGTTTAATCTCCAACATTTACAGGGAACTCATACAACTTAACAAAAGGAAGATAAACAATTCAATCAAAAATGGCCAAAGGACCTAAATAATGCTTTGCTTGACACCAAGTGAGCATTTAATAAATGTCTATTGAATGATATATTGGCAGGTGCTAGGGAGGAGTAGACTATTCTCCTTTTGTATTTGCAGTAACCAGTCAGCACAACCTTAGATTTACTGAAGGCTCAATAAGTATGTGTTGAGTAAATGAATGACCATCCCAGAGTAGGCGTGACTACTGCAAGCTCTTGGGCTGAAACAGTCCCTTAGAGATCATCTCAGTCTATCGATCCATCTCTCAAGAAACTCTAAGCCACCCCATAGCATTCTGAGTCTTCATTGTAACCACATGTTTGTTCAGTGACTTTTGGGCCAAATTGCAATCCTAAAATGAGAAGAATCATCTCCTATTGATCCATCCTCATTCTCTTCTACATCCCAAGGCTGATAGAAGGAAAAATACAATGAGAATGGCCAAGGGTAGAAGTTAAAACTTAAATGCAATGTTTGACAAATGCTCAAATAGAGGCTGCTATGGGAGCACAGAAGCAGGAGTATTTGAGTTCACTTGTTTGGAAGGGGCTGTAGGAAAAGATTCTAAAGTTTAGTATTGGACTTTATAAAAGCAGGTCTCTGATTTTAAAAATGGTGGCAGAGTAAGTGGATGCTGCATGGACATGCTCCCAGGAACAAACTGGAATTACAAATAAAATACAGAAAAACTTCCTGAATAATCAATGGACTGAAAGTGGAGACCGCATAGAGACTAGTAGGAGGGGAGGAGGCGTGAAAGGGCTGGCCAGGCATTCACAGACAGCAACTGAAATACCAGAGAGATATGTCAGCTGTGGGGGTTTGCCACTGAGAACTCTATGGTCTACTCCCCAGCTAATCCCCCAGAAGAGAGCACCAGAACTGAGAAGTGTACCCACATAACATCTGGCTGTGAGAAGCAGCAGAATTGCTGTCAGCCAGGGAGAGACAACTGGAAATTCAGACACCCTCTTAAAGGGCCAATGCACAAGATTTCTGTGGAGCCACCACCTTGTGCTCTGGCAGAGGGAGGGCAGAGTGGACTTGAGCTATGAAAGCAGGAGGCAGAATCAGGGGTTCTATGGTTAGAGTTCAGAAGGCAGACACCCCAGTTTCCTGTTCAGAGTCATTCCCTCACAAAGAGGAGGACATCTTTCCCACACAGTCATTTGCTATATAGGAGACCTTGCCTGGAGGAAAGATAGTTGACCCATCCTATTGGAAAACACCTTGCCCTGAGGCTACTTAAGAGACTGAAAATAACAGGTAGCCTTCAGGCAGAAGCAACTGCACCACCCTGTTTAAAAAAAAAATCTCTCACCACACCTGAGAATGATTGCCTGGGGGCAATTCAAGTCAGAATCTTATCAGTCAGTAGGCAGGAGTGGTCTCTGGAGGCTTTAAGTCTTTGCCTAATCTAATTAGTCAGAAATAGTGTTTTACACTGTCCTGCACTAGAGATTGAAAGATATAGAGGATCTACCTAATGCATAGTCACAAACCCAAAGAGACAGCCAAAATGAGGAGGCAAAGAAACAACCTCCAAATGAAAGAAGAGAATTCTCCAGAAGAAGAGATAAATGAAGCAGAGATAAGAAATTTATCTGAAACATAGTTCAGAGTAATTATGATAAAGATCATCAACAGCATGAAAAAAAATAAAAAAATATAGTAATTATGAAAAAAGAACAGTTGTAAATAAAGAATGACATAATACAAATAAAGAACATACTGGAAGGTATACACAGCAGATTAGGGGAAGCTGAGGATCAGATCAGTGAATTTGATGACATGGTTGAAACTATCATTCATTCAGAGAACAAAAAAGAAAAAATAATTTAAAAACAGGAGAATAGGGAGAACCCAAGATGGCGGCGTAGGTAAACATCTAAACTGCAGCCGTGCACAACAATTTCAAGGCTACAACTAAAAGACAAAACCCCTATCACCCAGAGCCACGGGAGGCCTGCCTTAGTGGAAGATATACAACTAGACCGAGAGAGGAATGTTCAGGACACAAACGCTGAAAAGCTGAGGTATGACGTGCACGCGTGATACGGGCTGGCGGTGGATCCCAGCTGGCAGCAGGCGTTGTTTTCTTCAACCCGAAGGGGAAACGTGTGGGACCCAAACTCCTATGGGGAGAAGCACCCTCGATGCTTCTCTGTCTTTGGACTGTTTGCCATCGGGTCGGAAAGTGAGGGTGGTTTGCTTGCAGAGCTGCACGGAGGAATAATTGTTTGTGGCACTGGAGCGTGAGATGCGGGGGTGCAGGGACACGGTCAGAGACATGGGAAGTCTGGCTGTCAGCCATTGCTGTTTGCCATGCCCTAGCTTAGTGATGTCCTGAGACCTTGCCCTGAACAACCTATAAACCCACCCAAGCTCTAAGCAGCGGCTTTTGCATATGAATGGATCTCCACTTAACCTAGCAACCAGTTCAGACAGCTCCAAAATCTCCAAATCCCAAGCAGAGAGGAGAGGACTGGAATTCTCCTGTAGCCCCGGCAGGGTGGTCTCAGACAGTAGCTGACCTGCACCCTGTTGGAGATCCAGAAGCCAGTGTACCTAGTGGTCAGTGTGAGACACAGATTTCAACTCCTCACATCCATAAGTGACACATTCAGGAGGTGGACTCAGAGAGCACCAAAGCCCCACTGAAACAAGTCCTGCACCAGAAGCGTGTCTCCAGCACAGCAGTTATAAACACAGCGGGTCCCCACAGCCAATTGGCCTGGAGGACAATTCCTCCCAGTGTACCAACAGCAATCAAGGCTTAACTAAACCAAGACTTTGCACTCAGCTCATAAAGGGGTTCACCAAGACCGTCCACCTCAGGTGATTGGGGAGGCTGAGCTACTGGCCCTATAGGTCACCTACCAAACAAAGCCACTCCATCAACACAGGGAAGCAGCCAAAATGTGGAGGCACAGAAACATATTAGCAATGAAAGAAAGGGAGGAAAGTAAACTACGGGATGATATAGAATTCAAAACCACATTTATAAGATTACTCAAGAATTTTCTAAAAACTGTGGAGAAACTTGATGAGAACTTCAAGGACCTCAATGCGAATGTCAAAAAAATGGAAAAGGACCAGTCAGAAATTAAGCATACACTGTCTGAAATAAAGAATATACAGAAACCCAACTATAGATCAACATACCCCAAGAATAAAACCAAGGATCTGAAATATGAGGAAACAGAAAACACCCAACCAGAGAAAACAAAAAATATGAGGAAACAAAAAACACCCAACCAAAAAGAAAAAAAGGATCCAAAAATATGAAGATAATGTAAGGAGCCTCGGGGACAACTTTAAGCATACCAACATCCGAATTTTTGGGGTGCCAGAAGAAGAGAGAGAGAAAAATATTGATAACCTATTAGAAGAAATAATGACAGAAAACTTTCCCCACCTGGTGAAAGAAATAGACTTACAAGTCCAAGAAGCGCACAGAACCCCAAACAAGAGGAATCCAAAGAGGACCACACCAAGACACATCATAATCAAAATGCCAAGGGCAAAAGACAAAGAGAGAATCTTGAAAGCAGCAAGAGAAAAACAGTTAGTTACCTACAAGGGAGTACCCATACGATTGTCAGCTGATTTCTCAACAGAAACTATGCAGGCCAGAAGGGAGTGGCAAGAAATATTCAAAGTGATGAACAGCAAGAACCTACAACCAAGACTACTCTATCCAGCAAAGCTATCATTCAGAATTGAAGGCCAGATAAAGAGCTTCACAGACAAGAAAAAGCTAAAGGAGTTCATCACCACCAAACCAGGATTACATGAAATGCTGAATGGTATTCTTTAAGAAGAGGAAGAAGAAAAAGGTAAAGATAAAAATTATGAACAACAAAACGACATCAAATACATTCCTACCAATGAGTGAATCTAAAAATCAAGTGAATAAAAAATCTGAAGAATAGAAGGGACTGGTGAATATAATGGAATCAGGGATATAGAAAGGGAGTGGACTGACAATTCTCAGGGGGAAGGGGATCTGAAGGATGTGGGAAGAGATTGGACAAAGGTCTTACACCTATGGATAAAGCCAGTGGCGGGGGGGTAAGGGCATGGGGTGGGGTGGGGAACCAGGTGGAGGGGAACTATGGGGGGGGGAAGAGGAACACCTGTAATAATCTGAACAATAAAGATTTATTAAAAAAATAAAAATGAAAACAGGAGAACAGCTTAAGGGAGCTGTGGGACAACATGAAATGTAACAATATTAGAATAGCAGGTGTGCCACAAGAGGCAAAAAGAGAGAAAGGAATAGAGAAAGTGTTTGAAGAAATAATGGCAGAAAACTTCACTAACCTGGTAAAGGAAAGAGTCACAAAAGTTCAGGAGGCACAGAGATCTCCAAGCAAGAAGAACCCAAACAGGCCCATGCCAAGACATATCATAATTAAAATGCCAAAAATTAAATACAAAGAGAGAATCATAAAGGCAGCCAGAGAAAAGAAAACTGGGAATCGAAGATGGCTGCTGAACGGAAGGCAGACTGCAAGATAGTGTATGAGTGAGAAAACAAAGGGAGAGTGTGTGGTCGAATGGGGAGTGTTTGTTGGTGAGTTGAGGGACAGCTATACTCCAGGAGACTGTGGGGAACTGTTGGATGGGCTCCCCTGACCGGGCAGCCCCCACTGCTGCTGGGTTCCCTCCTGGAGCTACGGCTCAGACTCTGAGTCTGCACCATCTTGAAGGAAAAGTGGATGTTATTGGGAGCCTGAAAAGCCAGGGGAATCTACAACTACGGCACCCACCGAACAGCTGCGAACCCGAGAACACTGGTTCCCAAGTGGCGCAAGCATGCAGATTCAGTTGCAAACCTGAGCTCTACACTCCACCACAGAAAGGACAGATTTCGCCTGGGATAAGGTGAGGTCTGTGGTCCCAGCAGGAGAGAGAAATGCGCACACGGGAGCTGGAGACCTGGGGAAGTCTGAACCTAGAAAAATCTGCAGCTGTTGGGGCTGGCATGATCCATGAATGTAGAAGGGTTTCCAAAGAGCTGCTAACAGAAGGGAACTCTAAAAAGCAACCCATTTTGATCTGGGCGCAAAACGACAGCCTAAAATTTAAAGTGTGCCTGCTGCTTAGCCCCAAGGGGAAGAAAGACTGCACAGACTTGCACGCAGCCCTGGAGTTCTCACACTTAATTCTAGCTCTTTTTTCCCTCTTTAAATCCTGATTACTAAACCCAATACATAGGATCACCCAATTGGGGACACTCTAAGAGACTGAAAGGGAAAGTTGTTTTTCTGGAACCTAGGGATGAGAGTGGGGAATGACCATCATAGAACCAGCTCTGGGGCAACCCACTCCCCAAACCAGTATTAAATGCCACAGAGAAAACAAAATCTAAACACTAGCTACAGAGGACCTATAGACCCGGAGGTCAACCCAGAAACACTGCCACCCAGGGGTTGAATCACAAATTGACTCTTGTGTAAACACAAATAAACTGCCTGCTTAAAAATCAGGACTGGCTTACAACACTGAGAAGCAGTGGAACACAGAGAACTTCACTACTTTCCTGACTAGGAAACAGGCATGCCAAACAAAAGAATAAAGGAAGTGAATGACCTTCACTACAGCACATTTTTATTTTTACTTTTTTTCATCTTTTACTTATGAAACTAAATTATTTTTCTTTTTTCCTCACTTAATTTTACCTTTTTAAATATTACATTTTTATTTTCAATCAGTATTATTACTGCTACTATTTTACCTTTTTTTTTTTTAAAGGTGTCATTTTATTTTCTCTTGATTTTACTTTGGGATTAGTGTTCTACATTCTATTTTCATCTTTCATTTAGCATCATTTTACTCTATCTCAACTTTACCTTTATGCAATCACTCTCTTCCTCACTTTTCCCCTTTTGTTGTCCTGTTCTGTTACCCTATTGCTGCTTTATATTTTCCATATTCCTTCTTTTTACCCCCTGTTAAAATTTCACCCTACTTATATATCTAATTTCCAATCCCCTGTTCCAAGTCCATACACACCTCTCTCTTGTCTTTCTTCACTATCCAAATTTTTTTCTCTGTGTCCTTTTGTTGTTGTTTGCTTGATTGTTGATTATATCGGTTTTTTTATGCTTGTGAGATTATTTCACCTTTTTTTGTTTTGTTTTGTTTTTGTTTGTTTTTTGCTTCTGTTTTCCCTCACCTCACTTGATATTAATTGTTGTTTGTAGTTTGCATTCATCTCCAGGTACTTGTTCCTGGCATGTGTTGGGATTAGTGGCTGTTCTATTGGAGTTTTCTCCCCATATATATAGTTTTTTCCCCTCTTCTTTCTTACTCTCTCTTTGCTCTCTTTTCTTTTTCACCTATTCCCAATTTCATTTTTTCACTCCTTTTTTTTCTCTTCTTATTTCTTTCTTATCATCTAATTAGCCTTTCTCTGGTGGTCACTTTTACTTGGGGTAATTAATATCGTGAATACATTTGTGTTCAGTGCCTTCTGCATTGTGCCTTGTTGTGTTGTATTTTGTGCCTTTAAACCAACGCAGAAGAGAGAGAACTACATAACCACACATGTGGAGAAGAGAGAACATGGGGAGATAAAGAAACAGCCTGCATATGAAAGAAAAGCGGGCATCACCAGAAAAGGAAGTAAACGAAATGGAGGCAAGAAACTGGTCAGAGAAAGAATTCAGAGAAATGGTCATAAGGCGGCTGAAAAGAATGGAAGACAAATTTGACAATATGTGCAAGAACCAAGAGGAAATGAAGAAGATTCAAGAAGAAATGAAAAATGACATAACTGCTGTAAAGAACTCAATAGAAAGCATCAAGAGTAGACTAGAAGAAGAAGAGGATCACATCAGTGAGCTAGAAGAGAAGGTAGGAAAAATACCCAAGTAGAGCAGCTTCTAGAAAAATAAATTAAAAAGCAGGAGGAGAGCCTTAAGGAACTTTGGGACAACATGAAACAAAACAACATCCGCATTATAGGGGTGCAAGAAGGAGAGGAAACAGCAAGGAATAAAAAGCCTGTTTGAATAAATAATGACAGAAAACTTCCCTGATACAGGGGAGGAAAAACCCACACAAATCCAAGAAGCTCTCAGAGTCCTAAGCAAAATGAACCCCAAAAGACCAACGCCGAGGCACATTATAATTAAATTGGCAAATGCCAACAACAAAGTAAGAATATAAAAAGCGGCCAGAGAGAGACGGAAAGTTACCTACAAAGGATGCCTCATCAAAGTGGCAACTGATTTCTCAATAGAAACACATAAGGCCAGAAGGGAATGGAATGAAATTTACAAAGTCATGCAAAGGAAGGGTCTGAATCCAAGAATACTGTACCCAGCAAGGCTATCAATCAAAACAGAAGGTGAAAGCAGGAGCTTCACAGACAAAAAAAGGACTAAGGGAGTTTATTACCACCAAACCAGCAATGCAAGAAATGCTAAAGGGTCTGCTGTAAAAAAAAAAAAAAAAAAAAAAAAAGGAAGCGAAGAAGGAACACAGTGGTAAAGAATAAAAATGGTGACAACAAGTAACTATCAATAATAACTTTAAATGTAAATGAATTAAGTGCCCCAATCAAAAGACATAGGGTAATGGATTGGATAAGAAAACATGACCCATATATCTGCTGTCTACAAGAAACCCACCTCAGAAAAAAAGACGCACACGGACTGAGGGTGAAGGGGTGGAAAAAGATTTTTAGGCAAATGGAAATGAAAAAAAAGCGGGGGTAGCAATACTTATATCTGACAAATTAGATCTCAAAGTGAAGGACATAACAAGAGATAAGGAAGGCCACTTCATAATACGAAAGTGAGCAATCCAACAAGAAGAAATAACTCTGTTAAATATATACTCACCCAATACAGGAGAACCCAAATACATTAAAAAAAAAAAACTCCTGAAATATATCAAGGGAGACATTGACAGCAATACAATCATAGTAGGAGACTTTAATACCCCACTATCACCATTGGACAAATCCTCTAAACAAAAAATCAGCAAAGAAACATCAATCCTAAATGACTCACTAGACCAGATGCAATTAATTGACATCTACAGAATATTTCACCCCAAAGCCACAGAATATACATTCTTCTCAAATGCACATCGGTCATTTTCAAAGATAGACCATATATTGGTTCACAGGCAAAGTCTCTTCAAATTCAAGAAGATAGAAATCATATCACGCATCTCAGATCACATTGACATAAAACTGGAAATCAACTACAATAAAAACAAACCATAAAAAGCAAACACATTGAGACTAAATAGCATGCTATTAAACAATGACTGGGTTACCAGAGAGATCAAGGAAGAAATAAAAAACATCATGGCAACAAATGAGAATGAAAACACAACAATCCAAAATCTATGAGACACAGCGAAAGTAGTCTTGAGAGGGAAATTCATAGCTCTACAAGCCTACTGCAAAAAAAACATGAAACAATGGTAATAAATTACCTAACCTGACCACTCAAAGAATTAGAAAGAGAGAAACAAGAAAAGCCCAGTGTAAGCAGAAGGAAGGAAATAATAAAGATCAGAATAGAGATAAACAACATAGAAACAAAACAACAACAACAACAAAAAAAAACACTACAAAAGATCAACAAAACCAAGAGCTGGTTCTTTGAAAGGATAAACAAGATTGATGAACCTCCTGCCAGGCTCACCAAGAAGCAAAGAGAGAGGACCCAATTAAACAAAATCAGAAATGAAAGAGGAGATATAACAACAGACACCACAGAAATACAAAGGATTGTTAAAAAATACTATGAACAACTGTATTCCAACAAACTGGACAACTTGGAGAAAATGGACATATTCCTAGAAAAATACAACCTTCCAAAACTCAATCAGAAAGAATCTAAACATCTCAATAGGCCAATAACAATGGAAGAAATTGAAGCAGTCATCAAAAAGCTTCCAGCAAACAAAAGCCTGGGGCCAGACGGCTTCACAGGGAAGTTTTACCAAACATTCAAAGAAGAACTAAAACCTATCATCCTCAGATTATTTCAAAAAAATTCAAGAGGAACACTTCCAAGCTCATTCTATGAAGCCAGCATCACCCTAATACCAAATCCAGATAAAGACAACACAATGAAAGAGTATTACAGACCAGTATCCCTCATGAACATAGAAGCCAAAATCCTCAACAAAATTCTAGCAAATCAGATCCAGCAGTACATCAGAGAGATCATACACCATGACCAAGTAGTATTTATCCCAGGGATGCAATGATGGTACAATATCCACAAATCAATAAACGTGATACATCACATAAACAAATTGAGAGATAAAAATCACATAGTCATATCAATTGATGCAGAAAAAGCATTAGACAAAATCCAACACCCTTTCTTGATAAAAACTCTCAACAAGGTAGGAATAGAAGGATCATACCTCAATATAATAAAAGCTATATATAATAAACCCACAGCCAACATCATACTTAATGGGAAAAAACTAAAACCATTTCCCCTAAGAACAGGAACAAGACACGGATGCCCACTCTCACCACTCCTATTTGACATAGTACTGTAATTATTAGCCATTTCAATTAGACAAGAAGAAGAAATGAAAGGCTTCCAAGTTGGAAAAGAAGAAGTAAATCTGTCCCTATTTGCAGAAGACATGATACTGTACATAAAAATCCCGCAAGACTCCATCAAAAAACTATTAGACTTAATAAATGAATTCGGCAATGTAGCGGGATACAAAATTAATGCCAAGAAATCTATGTCATTTCTATACACCAATAGTGAACTTACAGAAAGACAGACTAAAAAAGCAATCGCATTTACTATCGCACCAAAAAAAATTAAGATACCTAGGAATAAACTTAACTAAGGAGGTAAAAGACCTATATGCGGAAAACTACAGGACAATGAAAAAAGAGATAGAGGAAGATGTAAACAGATGGAAGAACATACCATGTTCATGGATTGGTAGAATCAACATCAGTAAAATGTCCATACTACCAAAAGCAATTTATAGATTCAATGCACTCCCCATTAAAATACCAATGGCATATTTCACAGACCTAGAAAGCACTCTCCAAAAATTTATCTGGAATAAAAAAAGACCTTGTATAGCCACTGCAATCCTAAGAAAGAAGTACAAAGTAGGAAGGAATCTCAATACCAGATTTCAAGCTGTATTACAAGGCCACTGTTCTCAAAACAGCCTGGTACTGGCACAAGAACAGACATATAGATCAATGGAACAGAATAGAGAATCCAGATATCGACCCAAACCACTATGCTCAATTAATTTTTGACAACGGAGGCATGAACATACAATGGAGTCAAGACAGTCTCTTCAATAAATGGTGTTGGGAAAATTGGACACACACATGCAAAAAAATGAAACTAGATCACCAACTTACACCATACACAAAAATAAACTCAAAATGGATACAGGACTTAAACATAAGACGGGAAACCATAAAAATACTAGAGGAATCCACAGGCAACAAAATCTCAGACATATGCCAAAAGAACTTCTTCACTGACACTGCCCCTAGGGCAATGGAAGCTAAAGAGAAAATTAACAAATGGGACTACATCAAAATAAAAAGCTTTTTTACAGCAAAAGAAACCATCAACAAAACAGCAAGAAAGCCCACTGCATGGGAGAACATATTTGCAAATGCCATCACTGATAAAGGTTTAATCTCCAACATCTACAGGCAGCTTATGCAACTTAATAAAAGGAAGATAAATGATCCAATTAAAAAATGGGCAACGGACCTAAACAGAATATTTTCAAAAGAAGACAGAAGGAAGGCCAAGAGACACATGAAAACATGCTCAAAGTCACTTATTATCCGAGAGATGCAAATCAAAACAACAATGAGGTACCATCTCACACCTGTCAGAATGGCTATCATCAACTAATCAACAAACGACAAGTGTTGGTGAGGATGCGGAGAAAAAGGAACCCTCGTGCACTGCTGGTGGGAATGCAGACTGGTGCAGCCACTGTGGAGAACAGTATGGAGTTTCCTCAAAAAACTGAAAATGGAACTCCCATTTGACCCAGTAATCCCACTCCTGGGAATATATCCAAAGAAACCAGAAACACCAATCAGAAAGGATATATGCACCCCTATGTTCATAGCAGCACAATTTACAATAGCTAAGATTTGGAAACAGCCTAGGTACCCGTCAGCAGATGACTGGATCAGAAAACTGTGGTACATCTACACAATGGAATACTATGCTGCCATAAAAAAGAAGGAATTCTCATCATTTGCAGCAACCTGGATGGAATTGGAGAATATTATACTAAGTGAAATAAACCAGTCAATGAAAGAAAAATACCACATGATGTCACTCATTTATGGATAATAAAGAACATTATAAACTGATGAACCAAAAGATAGATACAGAGACAGTAAAGCAACAAACAGACTTTCAAATTACAGGGGGAAAGTTAGGGAGAGGTGGGGGAGATAAGAAATCAAACGAAGGACTTGTATGCATGCATATAAGCATAAACAATGGACGCAAAACTCTGGGGGGTGAGGGCATGTATGGGTGTGGGGTGGGGGGGTAATGGTAAGATATGTACACATATAATACCTCAATAAAAAAAAAACCTTCCCCTGTACCTAGAACATTAAAAAAAAACAACATTTTTTAAAAGCCCAGAGTAAGTAGAAGGAAGGAAATAATAAAGATTACAGCAGAAATAAATAACATAGAGACTAAAAGAACATACAAAAAAAATCAATGAAACCAAGAACTGGTTCTTTGAAAGGATAAACAAAATTGATAAATCATTAGCCAGACTCATCAAGAAACAAAGAGAGAGGACCCATATAAATAAAATCATAATCAAAAGTGGATAAGTAACCACTGACACCACAGAAATAGAAAGGATTGTAAGAAAATACTATGAACAACTATATGCCAACAAGCTGGACAATGTGGATGAAATGGACAAATTCCTAGAAAAATACAGTCTCCCAAAACTGAATTAAGAAGAGTCAAAACACCTGAAGAGGCCAATAATAACTGATGAAATGGAAGCAGCAATAATAATAATAATAAAACACTCAGGTCTGGATGGCTTCACAGGGAAGTTTTATCAAATATTCAAATAAGAACTAACAGCTATACTCCTCAAAACTATTTCAGAAAATCCAAGAAGGAGGAATGCTTCCAAACTCTTTCTTTGAGGCCAGCTTTATCCTAATTTCAAAACCAGATAAAGACATTACAAAGAAAGAGAATTACAGACCAATATCCCTGATGAATATAGATGCTAAAATCCTCAACAAAATATTAGCATATTGCATCCAGCAATATATTACAAAGATCACGCACAATGATCAAGTGGAATTTATTCCACGGATGCCCAGCTGGTATAATATTCTCAAATAAATAAACGTGATACATCACATAAGCAAATTGAAAGACAAAAATCACATGATCATATCAATAGATGCAGAGAAAGCATTCGACAAAATCCAACACCCATCTTTATAATAAAAGCCCAGCGACCATTATGGCAGAATGACCAGAAGACCAGAATAACTGGTTGCTGACACACACTGACCAACACGGGGCAGATGCTCAACGCAGGAGCTGCCCCCTGGTGGTCAGTGTGCTCCCACAGAGGGAACGCCGCTCAGCCAGAAGCCAAGCGCATGGCTGGCAAGCGCAGCAGCATTGGTGGGAGCCTCTCCAGCCTCTGTGGCAGCACTAAGGAGCAGTGAGCCAAGTGGTAAGGAGCAAGCAGGCAGGTGGTTAGGAGCAAGGGGTCCAGGATTACAAGAGGGATGTCACTAATCATTCAAGAGTTGTAAATCAAAACGACAATGAGGTACCATCTCACACTTGCCAGAATGGCTATCATCAACAAATGACAAATGCTGGCAAGGATGTAGAGAAAAAGGAACCCTCTTGCACTGCTGGTGGGAATGCAGACTGGTGCAACCACTGTGAAAAACTAAATGGAGTTTCCTCAAAAAGTTAAAAATGGAACTCCCATTGACCCAGTAATCCCACTTCTAGGAATATAACCCAAGAAACCAGAAACACTAATCAGAAAGGATATATACACCCCTATGTTCATAGCAGCACAAATTATAATAGCTAAGATTTAGAAACAGCCTAAGTGCCCATCAGCAGATGAGTGGATTTAAAAATTGTGGCATATCTACACAATGGAATACTACACTGCTGTAAAAAAGAAGGAACTCTTAGCATTTGCAACAGCATGGATGGACCTGGAGAGCATTATGCTAAGCGAAATAAGCCAGTCAGAGAAAGATAAATATCACATGATCTCACTCATTTGTGGAATATAATGAACAAAATAAACTGATGAACAAAAATAGAGCTGGAGGAACAATCTATTTTAGAATATAATAGAAGTAATCCTGTTATTTGCAGATTTTTAATATTTCCTACAACTTTTGTGATATTATACTATGTTAGTACAGTTTTGATAATATTATTATACTAGAGGCCCGGTGCACGAAATTCGTGCATGGGGGTGGGGTAGGGGGTGTCCCTCAGGCCAGCCTGCACCCTCTTCAATCTGGGACCCCTCAAGGGATGTCCCACTAGGATCGGGTCTAAATGGGCAGTCGGACATCCCTCTCACAATCCAGGACTGCTGGCTCCCAACTGCTCGCCTGCCTGCCTTCCTGATTGCCCCTAACTGCTTCTGCCTGACAGCCTGATCCCTGCCAGCTTGATTGATGCCTAACTGCTCCCCTGCCAGCGTGTTTGCCCCTAACTGCTCTACCCTTTAGGCCTGGTCACCCCTAACTGCCCTCCCCTGCAGGCCTGGTCCCCCCCAACTGCTCTCCCCTGCAGGCCTGGGTCCCACCCTACTGCCCTTCCCTGCAGGCCCGATCACCCCCAACTTCCCTCCTCTGCTGTCCTGGTCATCCCTAACTGCCCTTCCCTGCAGGTTTGATTGCCCCCAACTGCCTCCCTTGCAGGCCTGGTCCCTCCCAACTGCCCTCCCCTGCTGGCCATCTTGTGCCGGCCATCTTGTGTCCACATGGAGGCAGGATCTTTGACCACATGGGGGCAGCCATCTTGTGTGTTGGAGTGATGGTCAATCTGCATATTACTCTTTTATTAGATAGGATAGAGGCCTGGTGCATGGGTGGGGGCCAGCTGGTTTGCTCTGAAGGGTATCCCGGATCAGGGTGGGAGTTTCCTTAGGGTGTGGGGCAGCCTGGGTGAAGGGCCTGTGGTGGTTTGCAGGCTGGCCACGCCCCCTGGTGACCCAAGCAGAGGCCCTCGTATCTGGGATTTATGTATCTTCTAAAATTGAAACTTTGTAGCCTGGAGCAGAGCCAAGTGTCCTGCTCGCTCTGAGGCAGCAGCCATTTCTGTTTAGGATTTATTTACCTTCTATAATTGAAACTTTGCAGCCTGGAGCAGAGGCCTAGGCCAGCCAGGGCTGCAGAAGCTTTGCTTCCTCCATTGCCGGGGGCAACCCTAGCCTCCTGCTCTTTCCAGCTTCGTGGCTGCCACCATTTCTGTTTGGATTTGTTTACCTTCTATAATTGAAACTTTGTAGCCTTGAGTGGAGGCTTAGGCCAGGCAATGGCAGGCAGAAAGCTTGGCTTCTTCCATTGCTGGGGAAACCCAAGCCTCCCTCCTGCTCTCTGTTGCTGTAGCCATCTTGGTTGGGTTTATTTGCATATTTGCTCCTGATTGGCTTGTGGGCGTGGCTTGTGGGCGTGGCTTGTGGGTGTAGCAGAGTTAGGGTCAATTTGCATATTACTCTATTATTAGGTAGTATTTAAAATATTTTTCTTGAAATATTAATGTTTATTGCTTGTAATATTATAATTAAAATTGTTTTTCTGGAAATGTTAATGTTTACTGCAAAAAATAAAGTTAGTAAATGAATAAAAAATAAACTAAAATAAAAATAATGCTTAGTATTGAAAAATAAAGGAGCTTCAAAAATTAGTGAGGTTGAAGGAGTTGATGTAAAGGTGGAAGGCAGACCAGAGAGAGGGAACTTCATGGGTCCTGACTATGCATTCATGAGAAATGGCAGAAGTTTGCAAAATGACTAAGGCTGCCTAAATGGGCTAAATGGGAACCCACAATTTGGATGGAGGAGCAAATAATCATTCACAATTCAGTTTGATTTGAAGGTGAATCAGAGTTTGGCAAAAGCTGAACCTCACCATTCTCAACTCACCTGTCACCAACACAATCAATGCTGGCATTATCACAGATGTCAGGACTGTCATTGTTCCCTGAGGTGTCACCCTAATTGCCACTGTTCCAATAAACCATTACATCACTCATGCCCTTCACCATTGACACCCACTGTCCCCCTTGCCATAGCTCTCTAAACCAGTGTTTCTCTAATACCCCAAGAGGCTAAGGGAAATGTTCTGTTCTTCTAGGGGTTCCTGGGGGTGCAACCCAAAACAAGCCAAAATTTATTTGAAATTTTGTTGTGTATTAAATATTCATGCAATTTTTGTTTTCTCTCATAAAGCCATGTTTTAAGATAAAAGCGTTGCTATTTTAAATTGTTTATTTTATTCTCTCCAAATATATAACTAAAATGTGTCTCATGAAGACATTAGGTGTTTATCCTGCCAATTTGTACATCCTTTAGCACCTGACCATTTTCCTTGATATATATAAAGGCAGTGTTTATTAAAATACATTTAATTTTCAAAATTGAGTTATCAGCTGTTAAAATGTATATACATTTTTAGAACATCTTGTATAGATTATATATATATATACATGGTTTAGGTATAGGTATAGATATAGATATAGATATAGATATAGATATAGATATAGATATAGATATAGATATAGATATATCCCAATATGACAATTATTTCCTGGGCAGCTGAGCACAATGGTTAATAGTGTGAGTCCTGATGTCAAAGAGTCTGAGTTTGAATACTATAATACTATATATATATAATATGACCTTGGGAAAATTAATTACCATTTCTCATTATGTTTTCTCATCTATAAAACAGAACTAATAATAGTACCTATCACATAAGACCATTGTAAGAAACCAATGAGCTAGTGCATATAAAGTGTTTAACACAGTGCTTGGCACATAATATGTGCCTAATAAATATTTTACTATTTTAAAATTTCAGTCAATGTATAATATTATATTAGTTTTAGATGTACAACCCAAATATAAAACATTTATATAACTTATGAAGTGATCACCTCAATAAATCTAGTACCTTTCTGACACCATACACAGTTACTACAATATTATTGACTATATTCCCTATGTTGTACTTTAAATCCTGTGACTCTTCTGTAACTACCAATTTGTACTGCTAAATCCCTTCACCTTTCTCACCCATCTCCTTAACCACTCTCCTATCCAACAGCCATCAAAATGTTCTATGTATCTGTTCTGCTTATTGGCTTATTTTGTTTTTTAAATATGTATTTTTTTATTGATTTTGAAGAAGAAGGGAGAGGAAGAGAGAGAAACATCAATGATAAGAGAAAATCATTGATCAGCTGCCTCCTGCATGCCCCACACTGGGGATTAGGCCTGCAACTGGGGCATGTGCCCTGACTAGGAATCAAACCAGTAACTTCCAGGTTCATAGGTTGATGCTCAACCATTGAGCCATGCCAGCGAGGTACTTATTCTGTTTTTTAGATTCTAAGTATAAGTGAAATTATCTGGCATTTGTTCTTCTCTGTATGCCCTATTTCACCCAACATAATACCCTCTTAGTCAATCCATGTTATTGCAGATGACAAGATTTCATTCGTTTTTATGGCTGAATCATATTCCATTGTATATATGCACCACTTCTTTTTTTTAATTTTTTATTGAGGTATTATATGTGTACATATCTTACCATTACCGCCCACCCCTCACCCACACTTGCCCTCACCCCCCAGAGTTTTGCGTCCATTGTTTATGCTTATATGCATGCATACAAGTCCTTCGTTTGATTTCTTATCTCCCCCCCCTCTCCCTAACTTTCCCCCTGTAATTTGAAAGTCTGTTTGTTCCTTTACTGTCTCTGTATCTATCTTTTGGTTCATCAGTTTATAATGTTCTTTATTATCCATAAATGAGTGAGATCATGTGGTATTTTTCTTTCATTGACTGGCTTATTTCACGTAGTATAATATTCTCCAATTCCATCCAGGTTGCTGCAAATGATGAGAATTCCTTCTTTTTTATGGCAGCATAGTATTCCATTGTGTAGATGTACCACAGTTTTCTGATCCAGTCATCTGCTGACGGGCACCTAGGCTGTTTCCAAATCTTAGCTATTGTAAATTGTGCTGCTATGAACATAGGGGTGCATATATCCTTTCTGATTGGTGTTTCTAGTTTCTTCGGATATATTCCCAGGAGTGGGATTACTGGGTCAAATGGGAGTTCCATTTTCAGTTTTTTGAGGAAACTCCATACTGTTCTCCACAGTGGCTGCACCAGTCTGCATTCCCACCAGCAGTGCACGAGGGTTCCTTTTCCTCCGCATCCTCGCCAACACTTGTCGTTTGTTGATTTGTTGATGATAGCCATTCTGACAGGTGTGAGATGGTACCTCATTGTTGTTTTGATTTGCATCTCTCAGATAATAAGTGACTTTGAGCATGTTTTCATGTGTCTCTTGGCCTTCCCTCTGTCTTCTTTTGAAAATATTCTGTTTAGGTCTGTTGCCCATTTTTTTATTGGATCATTTATCTTCCTTTTATTAAGTTGCATAAGCTGCCTGTAGATGTTGGAGATTAAACCTTTATCAGTGATGGCATTTGCAAATATGTTCTCCCATGCAGTGGGCTTTCTTGTTGTTTTGTTGATGGTTTCTTTTGCTGTAAAAAAGCTTTTTATTTTGATGTAGTCCCATTTGTTAATTTTCTCTTTAGCTTCCATTGCCCTAGGGGCAGTGTCAGTGAAGAAGTTCTTTTGGCATATGTCTGAGATTTTGTTGCCTGTGGATTCCTCTAGTATTTTTATGGTTTCCCGTCTTATGTTTAAGTCCTGTATCCATTTTGAGTTTATTTTTGTGTATGGTGTAAGTTGGTGATCTAGTTTCATTTTTTTGCATGTGTGTGTCCAATTTTCCCAACACAATTTATTGAAGAGACTGTCTTGATTCCATTGTATGTTCATGCCTCCTTTTCAGATATTAATTGAGCATAGTGGTTTGGGTCGATATCTGGATTCTCTATTCTGTTCCATTGATCTATATGTCTGTTCTTGTGCCAGTACCAGGCTGTTCTGAGAACAGTGGCTTTGTAATACAGCTTGAAATCTGGTATTGAGATCCCTCCTACTTTATTCTTCTTTCTCAGCATTGCTGCGGCTATTCGGGGTCTTTTTTAATTCCAGATGAATTTTTGGAGAGTTCTTTCTAGGTCTGTGAAATATACCGTTGGTATTTTGATGGGGAGTGCATTGAATCTGTAGATTGCTTTGGGTAGTATGGACATTTTAATGATGTTGATTCTACCAATCCATGAACATGGTATGTTCTTCCATCTGTTTATGTCTTCCTCTATCTCTTTTTTCAGTGTCCTGTAGTTTTCCGCGTATAGGTCTTTTACCTCCTTAGTTAAGTTTATTCCTAGGTATCTTAATTTTTTTGGTGCGATGGTAAATGGGATTGCTTTTTTAGTCTCTCTTTCTGTAAGTTCACTACTGGTGTATAGAAATGCCTTAGATTTCTTGGCGTTAATTTTGTATCCTGCTACATTGCCGAATTCATTTATTAAGTCTATTAGTTTTTTGATGGAATCTTTTGGGTTTTTTATGTACAATATCATGTCATCTGCAAATAAGGACAGCTTCACTTCTTCTTTTCCAATTTGGATGCCTCTTATTTCTTCTTCGTGCCTAATTGCGGTAGCTAATACTTCCAGTAATATGTCAAACAGGAGTGGTGAGAGTGGGCATCCCTGTCTTGTTCCTGTTCTTACGGGAAATGGTTTTAGTTTTTGCCCATTGAGTATGATGTTTGCTGTGGGTTTATCATATATAGCTTTTATTATGTTGAGGTATGATCCTTCTATTCCCACCTTGTTGAGAGTTTTTATCAAGAAAGGGTGTTGGATTTTGTCAAATGCTTTTTCTGCATCTATTGATATGACTATATGATTTTTATCTCTCAATTTGTTTATGTGATGTATCACATTTATTGATTTGCGGATATTGTACCATCCTTGCATTCCTGGAATAAATCCTACTTCGTCATGATGTATGATCTTTCTGATGTATTGCTGGAGCCGATTTGCTAGGATTTTGTTGATGATTTTGGCATCTATGTTCATGAGGGATATTGATCTGTAATTCTCTTTCATTGTGTTGTCTTTATCTGGTTTTGGTATTAGGGTGATGCTGGCTTCATAGAAGGAGCCTGGAAGTGTTCCTTCCTCTTGAATTTTTTGGAATAGTCTGAGGAGGATAGGTTTTAGTTCTTCCTTGAAAGTTTGGTAAAACTCTCCTGTGAAGCCGTCTGGCCCCGGGCTTTTGTTTGCCGGAAGCTTTTTGATGACTGCTTCAATTTCTTCCATAGTTACTGGCCTATTGAGCTGTTTAGATTCTTCCTGATTGAGTTTTGGAAGGTTGTATTTGTCTAGGAATATGTCCATTTCCTCCAAGTTGTCCAGTTTGTTGGAATAGAGTTGTTCGTAGTATTTTGTAACAATCCTTTGTATTTCATCAGGGTCTGTTGTTATTTCACCTCTTTCATTTCTGATTTCGTTTATTTGGGTCCTCTCTCTTTGCTTCTTGGTGAGCCTGGCTAGAGGTTCATCAATCTTGTTTATCTTTTCAAAGAACCAGCTCTTGGTTTTGTTGATCTTTTGTATTGTTTCTTTGGTCTCTATGTCGTTTATCTCGGCTTGGATCTTTATTATTTCTTTCCTTCTGCTTACACTGGGCTTTTCTTGTTGCTCTCTCTCTAACTCTTTGAGTTGTTGGGTTAGGTAATTTATTACCATTGTTTCTTTTTTTTTTGCAGTAGGCTTGTAGAGCTATGAACTTCCCTCTCAGGACTGCTTTCGCTGTGTCCCATAGATATTGGATTGTTGTGTTTTCATTGTCATTTGTTTCCATGATGTTTTTTATTTCTTCCTTGATGTCTTTGGTAACCCAGTCATGGTTTAATAGCATGCTGTTTAGTCTCCATGTCTTTGATTTCTTTGGGTTGTTCTTATTGTAGTTGATTTCCAGTTTTATGCCACTGTGATCTGAGAAGAAACTTGATATGATTTCTATCTTCTTGAATTTGGAGAGACTTTGCCTATGTCCTAACATATGGTCTATCTTTGAAAATGTCCCATGTGCACTTGAGAAGAATGTATATTCTGAGGCTTTGGGGTGAAATGTTCTGAAGATGTCAATTAATTCCATCTGGTCTAGTGAGTCATTTAGGATTGATGTTTCTTTGTTGATTTTTTGTTTAGAGGATTTGTCCAATGGTGATAGTGGGGTATTGAAGTCTCCTACTGTAATTGTATTGCTGTCAATCTCTCCTTTGATATCTTCCAGGAGTTTTTTAATGTATCTTGGTGCTCCTGTGTTGGGTGCATATATGTTTACCAGAGTTATTTCTTCTTGTTGGATTTCTCCCTTTAGTATTATGAAGTGGCCTTCACTATCTCTTGTAATGTCCTTCACTTTGAGATCTAATTTGTCAGATATAAGTATTGCTACCCCAGCTTTTTTTTCCTTTCCATTCGCCTGGAACACCTTTTTTCATCCCTTTACTCTCAGTCTGTATGCGTCCTTTCTTTTGAGGTGGGTTTCCTGTAGACAGCAGATATATGGGTTTTGTTTTCTTATCCAATCTGTTACCCTATGTCTTTTGATTGGGGCATTCAATCCATTTACATTTAAAGTTATTATTGATAGGCACTTATTTGTCGCCATTTTTATTCTATACCCCTCTGTTCCTTCTTTGCTTCCTATTTCTTTCTTTCTTTTTTTTTTTTTTTTTTTTACAGCAGACCCTTTAGCATTTCTTTCATTGCTGGTTTGGTGGTGATAAACTCCCTTAGCCCTTTTTTGTCTGTGAAGCTCCTGATTTCACCTTCAATTTTGATTGATAGCCTTGCTGGGTACAGTATTCTTGGATTGAGACCCTTCCTTTGCATGACTTTGTATATTTCATTCCATTCCCTTCTGGCTTGATGAGTTTCTGTTGAGAAATCAGTTGCTAGTCTGATGGGGGTTCCTTTGTATGTAACTGTCTGTCTCTCTCTGGCCGCTTTTAAGATTCTTACTTTGTCGTTGGTGTTTGCCAACTTAATTATAATGTGCCTTGGTGTCGGTCTTTTGGGGTTCATTTTGCTTGGAACTCTGTGAGCTTCTTGGATTTGTGTGGGTTTTTTTCCTCCCTATATCAGGGAAGTTTTCTGTTATTATTTCTTCTAACAGGTTTTCTATTCCTTGCTCTGTTTCCTTTCCTTCTGGTACCCCTATTATCCTGATGTTGTGTTGTTTTGTGTTGTCCCGAAGCTCCCTTAGGCTCTCCTCATGCTTTCTAATTTTTGTTTCTAGAAGCTGTAGTAATTGGGTATTTTTTTCCATCTTGTCTTCTAGCTCACTTATGCGGTCCTCTGCTTCTTCTAGTCTACTCTTGATGCTTTCTATTGAGTTCTTTACAGCAGCGATGTCATTTTTCATTTCTTCTTGGTTCTTCTTCATTTCCTCTTGGTTCTTACTCATATTGTCGAATTTGTCTTCCATCCTTTTCAGCCACCTTATGACCATTTCTCTGAATTCTTTCTCTGATAGGTTGTTTGCCTCTAGTTCGTTTACTTCCTTTTCTGGTGATGCCTGCTTCTCTTTCCTGTGGGGGCTATTTTTTGTCTCCCCATGGTCTCTCTTCTCTGGATGTCTGGTTATATAGTTCTCTCTCTCCGGCGTTGATTTAAAGGTACAAAATACAACACAACCAGGCACAACACACAAGGCACTGAACAGAATTGTATTCACGATATTAATAACCTCCAATAAAGGTAACCACCAGAGAAAGACAAATTAGGGTATAGGAGTGGAAGAGGGAGAGTAAAAAGAAAGAACAAAAAAAAAAAGAGTGTGAATCTGAACTTGGGAGAAGAGCAGAAAAAAAAAGAAAAGAAAAATAAGTAAGAGAGACAAGAACAATACTAAGAGAGGAAAGGGGAACAAACTATATATATGGGGAGTAGACTACACTAGAACAACCAGTAATCCCAGCAAATTCCAGCAACACGAGCCTGGAGATTAATACAAACTGCAACACCAACTAATATCAAGTGAAGCAAGGGAAAACAAAAGTAAAAAACAAACAAAAACAAAGCAAACAATAGAACCAAACAAACAAACAAAAAGAATAATCAAAACAGTCTCATAAAAAAAGCATAAAAATTCAATCTAATCAACATTCAAGCAAACAACAACAAAAGGCCAGAGAGAAAAATAATTTTTTTTTAGGTAGAGAGAGGTATGTATGGATTTGGAGCAGGGGGTTGGGAATTAGATATATAAGTAGGGTGAAATTTTAGCAGAGGGTAAACTGAAAAAGTAGGGAAAATCTAAAGCCAGAAAGAGTTAAGATAAGCAGAAGTCCAAAAGGGGAAAGGTTAGGAGGAGAGTGATGGCAAAATGTTAGCGTTGAGATAGGGTAAGGGAAAGATTCAAATAGAATGTAGGACACTAATCCCAAAATAAAAGAAAGATAAAGTCTAATGACATTTAAAAAAAAAAAGTAAAATAATAGTAATAATAATGCTGATTGAAAATAAAAATGTAATAATTAAAAAGGTGATAATCGAGTGAGGAAAAAGAAAAAAAAATTGTTTCTTAAGTAAAAGATGCAAAAAATGAAAATAAAAAAATTAGAATAAAAATTTGAAAAAAGAATTAAAAATTAAAAAATAGGAAGACTAAAATGTGCAGTAGCGGCTGTCATTCACTTCCTCTATTATTCTTGTTGTTTCCCAGTCTGGGTGGTATTTCAGTTCAGCTTCGTTCCTCTGCTCCTCAGTGTTGTAGGCCAGTCCTGCTTTTTGAGCAGGCCGTGTCTTTATTTCTGGTATTTATTTTTGATTACACCAGAGACAATTAGCGTTTCAGCCCCTGGGTGGCAGTGTTTCTGAATTGAATTCCGGGCCTCTCTAGCTTTTTTTTTTTTCCCCTCTATATGGCACTCACTACCGGTTTGTGGAGGTGTGTGCCTCACAGCTGCCTCTCCGATGGTCACACCCAGCTCTGTTCCCAGGTTCCGAAAAAACAACTTCCCCTGAAGTCTTTCAGGGTTTTTCCACCTGGGTTTTCCTATGCGTTGGGCTTAGTAATCAGAGTCGGAAAGAGCCCAAGTGCGCGGACAGTGGGTCTGTGCGCCAGACTAAGAAGCCTGCACTCCTTTGAAAATTCTTAGTCTGATCCTCCTCGTCAGATTAAAATGAGTTGCTTTTAAGAGGTCACTTCAGTTAGCAGCTCAGAGGACCCCCTTCCACATTCACGGCTCACGGCAGCTCCAACTGCCGCCGATTTTTCTAGGCACAGACCTCCCGGTTCCCGCCGGTCCCACGGCTCGCGCGCTTCCCTCCCACCGCGGGGATTAGAAACCACACCTTATTTCAGGCGAAATCTGACCTTTCCGTGGTTCAGTGAAGGGTTCCTTTGAATCCAAATGTTTGCGCCGATAGGGGACCGGTGTTCTGGTGCTTGCAGCTGTTCAGTGTTTTGGGGATAGGCTCTTTGACTCACGGAAATCTGCCGGGAAGTCTGGATTCTTGTTGTTTGTTGGTCAGAAGCTGTGATAGCAGTTCTCTGTCCCCAGTGGCTGCAGGGCCCTGGTTTGTGTCAGAAGCCAGGATTCGAGTCTCAGGCAGCTCTGTTTCTCAAGATGGCGTGGTCTCCGTGTCCGCACCAGCAGCCGAGAAGTGTCCGCTTTGTGCGCGGGGCTCCGCCGTCTAGGACTGCCCGGTTAGGCAGCCCCTTGGAAGACCTGCAGAATCTAACTGACCCTAGCTCATACACACACACACACCACACACGTCTACACTCTCCTCTATGGGTTTCTCACTCACACTCTCTCTCTCCCTACCTTCCTGCCGGTCACCATCTTTTTCAATCTTCCTATGCACCACTTCTTTATCTATCCACTAGATGCCCGGTGCACAAAATTTGTACACTGAGGGGGGGTGTCCCTCAGCCCAGCCTGCACCCTCTCCAATCTGGGACCCCTTGGGGGATGTCCCACTGCCGGTTTAGGAATCGGGCCTAAACCAGTAGTTGGACTTCCCTCTCACAATCCAAGACTGCTGGCTCCCAACCACTCATGTGTCTGCCTGCCTGATTGCCCCTAACTGCTTCTGCCTGCCAGCCTGATCACCCCCTAACCACGTCCCTGCCAGCTTGATTGATGCATAACTGCTCCCCTGCCAGCCCAATTGCCCCCAACTTCCCTCCCCTGCAAGCCTGCTTGCCCCTAACTGCCCTCCCCTGCATGCCTGGTCCCCCGCAACTGCCCTCTCTCCCCTTCAGACCCAGTCGCTCCCAACTGCCCTCCCCTGCTGGCCTGGTTGCCCCCAAATGCCCTCCCCTGCTGGCCATCTTGTGGAGGCCATCTTGTGACTACATGGGGGCGGTCATCTTGTGAAAGGGTGTGACAGTCAATTTGCATATTACCTCTTTATTATCTATCTATTGATGGACACTGAGGTTGCTTCCATATCTTGGCTTTTGTAAATAATACTGCAATAAATATATGAATGCATATGTCTTTTCAATTTAGTGTTTTAGGTTTCTTCAGATAAATACCCAGAAGTAGAGTTGCTGAGTCCTTGTCTCTTGTTATAGCCTTTGTTTTAAAGTCTATTTTGTCTGGTATAAGTATTGCTACCCCACCATTTCTGTTTTGTTTTGTTTCAAATTTTATTAAATATCTTTTTCCATACCTTTACTTTCAGTCTGTGTGTGTTTCAATATGAAGTGAGGCTCTTGTAGATAGCATGTGTAAGGTTATCCATTTAGTCACCAGATATCTTTTTTTAATAAATCTTTATTTTCAGATTATTACAATTGTTCCTCTTTTTTCCCCCATAGCTCCCCTCCACCTGGTTCCCACCCCACCCTCTGCCCTTACCCCCCTCCGACTGTCCTCATCCATAGGTGTACGATTTTTGTTCAGTCTCTTCCTGCACCTCCCACACCCTTTTCCCCCTGAGAATTGTCAGTCCACTCCCTTTCTATGCCCCTGATTCTATTATATTCACCAGTTTATTCTGTTCATCAGATTTTTTATTCACTTGATTTTTAGATTCACTTGTTGATAGATATGTATTTGTTGTTCATAATTTTTATCTTTACCTTTTTCTTCTTCTTCCACTTCTTAAAGAATACCTTTCAGCATTTCATATAATACTGGTTTGGCAGTGATGAACTCCTTTAGCTTTTTCTTAACTGTGAAGCTCTTTATCTGACCTTCAATTCTGAATGATAGCTTTGCTGGGTAGAGTAATCTTGGTTGTAGGTTCTTGTTATTCACCACTTTGAATATTTCTTGCCACTCCCGTCTGGCCTGCATAGTTTCTGTTGAGAAATCAGCTGATATGGGTGCTCCCTTGTAGGTAACTGTTTTTCTCTTGCTGCTTTTAATATTCTCTCTTTGTCTTTTGCTCTTGGGATTTTAATTATGATGTGTCTTGGTGTGTTCCTCTTTGGATTCCTTTTGTTTGGGGTTGTCTGTGTTTCCTGGACTTGTAAGTATATTTCTTTCACCAGGTTGGGGAAGTTTTCTGTCATTATTTCTTCAAATAGGTTTTCAGTATCTTGCTCTCTCTCTTCTTCTGGCACCCCCATAATTTGGATGTTGGTACGCTTGAAGTTGTCCCAGAGGCTCCTTACACTATCTTCATATTTTTAGATTCTTTTTTCTTTTTGCTTTTCCGGTTGGGTATTTTTTTGCTTCTTTGTATTTCAAATCTTTGACTTGCTTCTTGAGATCCCCTAGTCTGCTGTTGGATCTCTGAATATTATTTTTTATTTTAGTCAGTGTATGCTTAATTTCTAGTTGGTCCTTTTTCATATCCTCGAGGATCTCACTAAATTTATCGGCCTTTTCTAGAAAATTCTTGAAAACCTTATAACCGTGGTTTTGAACTCTATATCCAGTTGTTCGCTTTCCTCCATTTCTTTCATTTGTGACCTGTTTCTTTGTCTCCACATTTTGGCTGCTTCCCTGAGTTGATAGAGTGACTTTGTGTGCTAGGTGTCCTATAGGGCCCAGTTGCTCAGCCTCCCCAGTTACCTGAGGTGGACATTCTTGGTGCACCCCTTTGTGGGCTGTGTGCACAGTCTTGTTGTACTTAAGCCTTGATTGTAGTTGGTATCACTGGGAGGAATTGACCTCCAGGTCAATTGGCTGCGAGGATCAGCTGTGTCTATGCTGGGAGAACTTCTGTGCTAGAGACACCCTTATAAGACAAGACTTGCAAAAGCCTCTGTGCTCAGCTTGGATGGGGTGGAGTCTCAGGGCAGAGCAGACAGCAATGGCTTCCCGTCAGCACTGCTGTAAGAGGTCCCTGGGTCTCAGTGTCCTGCGGTAATCACTGCAAGCACTTCTGAGAGAAAGCCGCCCTCGAGTTTCACCCACTGCCAGACAGTCCAGTTTCTCCCCGAATGAGTCTGGGTCCCCAGAGTCTCGCCTGGAACTGGAGTTCAGAGCAGTTAGGAGCGTTTGTCTCCCTCCGTATTGAGAAAGCCAGCCATGTACTCAGTTGCCAGCCCTCTCTGCGTGCGTGCCTCCATGCCTCTGCCTTCCGCAGTTCCTGAGTCTCAGTGTGCTTTTGTCTTTCCTGACAGTCCAGTTTCTCCCCGTAGGAGTTTGGGTCCCCAGAGTCTCACCCAGAACTGGAGTTCAGAGCAGTTGGGAGCTTTTGTCTCCCTCCTGATTGAGAAAGCCAGCCGCATACTCAGTTGCCAGCCCTCTCCGCGCGCGTGCCTCTGTATCTCTGCATTCCGCAGCTCCTGTGAGTCTCAGTGTGCTTTTCTCTTTCTTTCTAGTTGTAGAATTTCCACTCAGCCAGCCTTCCTGTGGGTCTAGATGATGTCCATTTTGTCTTTTAGTTCTAGTTTTGAAATTGTTGTGAGAGGCTGCAGTTCAGGTGTTCACCTATGCCTCCATCTTGGTTTCTCTACCAGATATCTTTTGATTGGAGTATTTAATCCATTTGTATTTAATGCAAGTGTTGATAGATGTGTATTTATTGCCATTTTAAATTTCATATTTTTATCTTTGTTTTCCTTCTTCTTAAAGAAGACCCTTTAACATTTCTAGTAATACTGTTTTGGTGATAATGAACTATTTCAGCTTTTTCTGGTCTGGGAAGTTCTTTTATCTGCCCTTCAATTCTAAATGATAACTTTGCTGGGTAGGGTAATCTTGGTTGTAAAGATCATTTAAACCATAAGTTAGCCAATTCAGCCTTTATAGAGCACTTACACTATGCCAGCCACAGTGATAGGGTATACTGTCAGGGAAGAAAAATTCAGACATGGAACTAAACTTTATTTTTTTAAATATATTTTCATTGATTTCAGAGAGGAAGGGAGAAGGAGAGAAAGCTAGAAACATCAATGATGAGAATCATTGATCAGCTGCCTCCTGCACTCCCCCCACTGGGGATCGAGCCCACAACCTGAGCATGTGCCCTAACAGGGAATTGAACCATAACCTCCTGGTTCATAAGTTGACCCTCAATCACTGAGCCACACCAGTCAGGCCATAGGACTAACCTTTAAATAGCTCACACTTTGTGGGGTAGGGCATTACAGAGTATAAAACAAAATGTAATTAATCAATATCATAAGAAAAAATAAACCTGGCCAGTGTAACTCAGTTGGTTGAGCGTTGTCCCATATACCAAGAGGTCACCAGTTTGATTCCTGGTCAGGACACATGCCCGGGTTGCGGGTTCAATGCCTAGTAAGGGGCACGAAGAAGGCAGATGATCACATTTCTCTCTCATTAATGTTTATCTCTCTCCCTTTCCCTTCCTCTCTCTAAAAAATCAATAAGAACATATTTTTAAAGAAAAAAATCGAACTGTGTCATGGAAAATTCAGCATTAAAGAAAGGTCTTAAAAGATAGGCAGATAAAGACAGGCAGAAGTGTACTAGATTGAAGGAATCCCATAGGCAAAAGGACAGATCTGGAAAATACAAGACACACTGAAGAAATGCATGTTTCAGTTTTATTGCATCATGGGATTTTCGGAGTAAGGAAAGGTAAGATTGACCTACAAAACAAAGACCTATGTATGAAAAAGAAAATTCTGGACAGGGAATTCAACAATATATACACTGTGATCAGGTAATTCAACAACATATAAATAGTGATTGTGTTTAAGCATTGGTACTTAATAATTCTTACTTTTATATTTTTTGGAATAAGCATACATTGATTGGTTGCCTTTTGCACACTCCCTGACAGGAAATCAAACCTACAATCTAGGTATGTGCACTGACTGGGAATCGAACAGCCAACCCTTCAGTGCACAGCATCATGTTCAACCAACTGAACCACTCCGGCCAGGATAAATTTATATTTAAAATGGTTAACATACAATATTGTATTAGTTTCAGGTATACAACCTAGTGGTTCATTTATATACCTTACAATGTGATCAACATAATAAGTCTAGTAACCATCTGTCACCTTATATAGCTATTATAATATTACTAGAGGCCCAGTGCACAAATTCGTGCATCAGTGGGGTCCCTTGGCCTGGCCTGCGGGATCAGGCCGAAACCAGCTCTCCAACATCCCCCGAGGGGTCCCAGATTGCGAGAGGGCACAGGCCAGGCCTAGAGACCCCACTGGTGCACAATCAGGACTGGGGAGTGATGCGGGAGGTTGGCTAGCCAGGGAAGGACCACAGAAGGGGTCCAGGGTGTGCCTGGCCCATCTCGCTCAGTCCTGATCAGCCAGATCCCAGCAGCAAGCTAACCTACCAGTCATAGCCTCTGCCCCCTGGTGGTCAGTGCATGTCATAGCAAGCAGTTGAGCAGCCTTAGCATATCATTAGCATATTATGCTTTGATTGGTTGAATGGCTGACAGGTCGACCAGACACTTAGCATATTAGACTTTTATTATATAGGATTGCCCTTCCTTGGCCTTTTCCACAACAATTTGACACCAAGGCCAGTCCTGTTGTCCTACACCTCACCCCAGCTACTTGACCCTTCTGTTCCTCAGCATCCTTAACAGTAAAATGAAAATAGTAATGATATGACTTCACTGGATTGACGAGATGGTTACATGTGCTAATCTAAGTAGGTATCTAATGCATTATATCAGCTATTATCATCATCAATATTATAGCAAGTGGGATTTAATATGTTGAAGCTATGTTTTAGAACTTGAGGGGTATCGGAAGACGGAATGCTATTTTAAGGAAGATATGACCTCTCAACCCAAGAGGGAGAGATTTATTTTTTCTAGGTCTTAGGAGTGGCAAAATATCATCCCACAAGGAAAGATTTAACATCCTGTCTTGGCAGCATCTACCACATTTTCTCATGGGCAAATAATTCATACCTGACTAGAGAGTAGAGGAAAGAAGAGAAAAAGAGCATCAGCCTTGACCCTGATGCAACTTCTGACAAGGTAGGACCCTAATCTCTGCAGGCCTGTTTCCACAGCTATTATATAGCATAATGATACTAATTTTACTGGACTGTGAAGAATATCGTGGGATATAAAGAGGTCACACTGGTTTTCAACTTGTTCAAACATAGGTTTTAATTGGGATAGAAATAAATTGCTCCTGCAGCGAGAAGTATTTAAGCCATACTTAAGGAAGAATTTACTGGTAGCTAAGGGTTGTCTGTCATTGCAGTGGATTAAGGGGAGGAGATAAAAAGAAACAGTCAAAGCCTTTGTAATCAGAAGCCATTCTTCCCTGGCTGGTTTGACTGGCTTAAATCTTATCTCCCAACAGGAGAATGGTCTGACTTTTGACAATCCTTTCCACACTGAAGATCACAGCTCTCTTTGGTTGCTAGCAATGTAACACTGTATCATAACCAGCTTCTATTTGCAATCAACCTAACAGGTTCCCTCTTTCCTTCCCTCCTTCCTCCCGCCCACCCTCCTTCCCTCCTTCTCCTTCCCTCCCTTCCTTCCTTCCTTCCTTCCTTCCTTCCTTCCTTCCTTCCTTCCTTCCTTCCATTTCTCTCTCTCCTTTAATTTTTTTTTTGGTTAAAATTCCTTATTCCCTAACTGACAGCAACTTCTGCAGTCTTGTGTGGAGAACTATAAAAGCCAATCACCTCTCTCCATCCTCTCAGTCCCTCCTCCCGCTCCTGTCCCAATACTCTTCCTCATATCCCTTCATCCCATTCTCTAGGTCCCTGTCTTGGGAAGATGGAGTAAACTTTAATGGTAGTTTCAGATTTGAAGTTTTATTGAATCCACCCAAAGGATGGAGGAATACCATCCTCAGCCCTCTAGCTCCCAACAGCCTGCATAAGCTTCAGGAAATCTGGAATTCTTATTGAAGGTGAAAGGAGTTCACACACTTTGAGAACTCAGGTGTAAGAGGGAATGGGAAAGTGTGGGCCTTTAATGGCCTTCAGTCTTGACAGGAGGAAGTAGCAGGAGATCTAGTTTATAGTTCTGCTAAGAGACCATAAACATGCTAGGTGACTTTGAGGCAAATTTCTTAACCTCTCAGTTTCTCATTTAATAAAAATTTCCTAGATTTCAGAAAAAGATGTCTAACCCCTGCTTCAGAACACTAGCTAGTTTTGTTTTTCTCCTTTGGCTACATCTAGAAACAAATTGAACTTCACCATCCTGTGGATTTTAGGGAAGGGGAATGGGGCAAAGATGATAAATAATAATGCCTTTTGGACACCTACAATATGGTGGGTAGTTTATTGGTTAGGATTATTATTGGTCTCATGACACAGAAGAAGAAATGGAGGTTCTGTGTGATGAAATGATCTATCTAAGATCACACAGTACTAGTAAGTACAAGAGCTGAAATTGACATGCAGAGCTGTCTGACTTGCCAGCCTAAATGAGGAGTGGTCACTATAGAAACTGGCATCATAAATGTCTGCTCTATCACTAGATGCAATTATATATTGTTAATTTTTTTAAAATTACAGTAGTTGTATACTATTATATTAGTTACAGGTGTACAACCCCAGATTAGACATCTATATATATAAAAGCCAAGTGACCAGAATGACTGGTCACTATGATGCACACTGCAGTGGCCAACCGGCCTGATCGGGGCCCCAATCAATGCCCCCAACCTCCCGCTGATCCTTCCCCGGCCAGCCCAGCCCCCGACTGGACCCCCACCCTGATCAGGGGAGGGGCTGGCCAGCCAACCACCCCTGGCCCCTCCACACTGCCAGCTAACCGCCCATGGTTCCTCCCCCCAGTTGGCCCCACCCCCAATTACCCCCAACCCGATCAGGGGTGGGGCCAGCCAGCCAACCACCCATGGCCCCTTCCCCCCACTAGCCCAGCCCCCATCGTGGTGGGCAGCCGGACCCCATGCATGCATGAATTCATGCACCAGGCCTCTAGTTTATATATAACAAAGTGATCACCTGATAAATCTAGTACCACTCTGACACCATACATAGTTATTACAATATTATTGATTATATTCCCTATGCTATACTTAACATCACTATGACTATTCTGTAACTATCAATTTGTACTTTTAAATCTCTTCACCATTCTCACCCACCCACCACCCCCGTCCCCATCAAGCAACTGTCAAAATGTTCTCTGTATCTATGAGTCTGTTTCTGTTCTGCTTGCTTGTTTTGCTTTTCAGATTCCACATATAAGTGAAATTATTTGGCATTTGTCCTTCTCTGTCTAACTTATTTCAACTAATATAATACACTCTAGGCCCATCCATGTTGTTGAAGATGATAAGATTTCATTCGTTTTTATGGCTGAGTCATATTCCATTGTATATATGCACAAGTTCTTCATTTTTATTGAGTTTACTGGGATGACATTGGTTAACAAACCATACAGGTTTCAAGTGTACAAATCAACAAAATATCATCTGAACACTGCATCATGTGGCCATCACTCAAAGTAAAGTATCTTTACATCCCCATTTATGCCCCCTTTGCCCTCTTCCACATCTACCTACCTTCATTTCCCTCTAGCTATTATCATACCGTTGTCTATTTCTATGTGATATATATCTATAATTTTTTTTTGCTTAAGTCCTTCATCTTTTTCTCATTGGGCCCCCAAGCCATCTCCCCTCTGAAGCTGTCAGTCTGTTCTATGTATCTATTTTTCGGTTTCTATTTTGCTTGTTAAACTATTTTGTTCATTAGATTCCACATGTAAGTGAGATCATATGGTATTTGTCTTTTTCTGACTGGCTTATTTCACTTAGCATAAAAATTTCCAGGTCCATCCATGCTGTCACAAAAGGTACAATTTCCTTCTTTATTTTATAGCTGAGTAATATCCCACTGTGTAAATGTGCCACTGCTTTTTTATCAACTCATCTACTGACAGGCACTTGATCTGTTTCCAGATCTTGGCAATTGTAAATAATGCTACAATAAACATAGGGGTGTATATATTCTTTCAAATTCATATTTTGAGATTCTTCAGATATAGTCCCAGAAGTGGAATATCTGGGTCAACAGGCAGTTCCATTTTTATTTTTTTTAGGAATTTCATACTGTTTTCCACAGTGGCTGCGCTAGTCTGCATTCCCAACCACAGTGCATGAGGGTTTTCTTTTCTCCACATCCTTGCTATTACTTGTTAGTTGATTTATTGATGATAACTATTCTGATAGGTGTGAGGTGATATCTCATTGTGGACTTAATTTGCATCCCTCTGATGATTAGTGACATTGAGCATTTTTTCATGTGTCTATTGGCTATCTTATATCCTCTTTGAATAAGGTCTTTTGCCCATTGTTTACTTGGATTGCTCATTTTCTCCGTGTTCAGTTGCATAAGTTCTTTATATTTTTTTTGGATATTAAACCCTTATCAGATGTATCTTTGGTGAATATATTCTTCCACTCAGTATGTTTCATTTCACTGATGGTTTCTATTGCTGTGCAAAGTCTTTTTAGTTTGATATAGTCTCATTTGTGTGTGTGTGTATGTTGTTGTTGTTTTTTCATTTGTTTTTCTTTCCCAAGGAGATATATCACCAAAAACAGTACTTCATGCCCTTACTACCCCCTGGTGTCTGTGTCCATTGGTTATGCTTACAACTCCTTTGGTTGATCTCTCCCCCTTACCCCCACCCTCCCCTACCTTCCCTCTGAGGTTTGAGTATCTGATCAAGGACATGAGCAAAGAGGGTGGGCAAAAGGACACAAATTTAGTATCCCATAATTTAGCATCTTATAATACCTTAATCAATTAAATAAACAACAACACTACTTCAAGAAATGTCTGAGACTTTAATGCCTAAGTTTTCTTCTAGGATTTTTATGGTTTCATGTCTTCCATTTAGTCTTTAATCCATTTGAGTTTATAATTGTGCATTGTGTAAGTTGGTGGTCTACTCAAAGTAAAGGCTTTAATAAGAGATAAGGAAGGCGACTACATAATACTAAAGGGAGCAATCCAGCAAGAAGATATAACTCTGGTAAACGTATATGCACCCAACGCAGGAGCGCCCAAATACATAAAAAATCTGCTGGAAGATATCAAGGGAGAGATCAACATCAATACAATCATAGTAGGGGACTTTAATACACCACTGACATCAATGGATAAATCCTCTGGACAAAAAATCAGCAAAGAAACAGCAATTCTAAATGGCACACTAGATCAGATGGACCTAATTGACATCTTCAGAATATTTCACCCCAAAGCCATGGAATATACGTTCTTCTCAAGTGCACATGGGACATTCTCAAAAATAGACCACATATTGGGTAACAAGCAAAGTCTCCCCAAATTCAAAAAGATTGAAATCATATCAAGCATTTTCTCAGACCACAATGGCATAATATTAGAAATAAACTACAATGAAAACATTCCAAAAAATTCAAACACTTGGAAACTGAATAGCATGCTACTAAACAATGATTGAGATATCAATGAGATCAAAGAAGAAATTAAAAACATCTTGGAGACTAATGACAATAAAAACACAACATTGCAAATCCTATGGGACACAATGAAAGCAGTCCTGAGAGGGAAATGTATAGCTCTACAGGCCTACCTAAAAAAACAAGAAAAAATGGTAATAGATCATCTATCTCAACAACTCAAAGAATTAGAAAGGGAGCAACAAGAAAAGCCCACAGTGAGCAGAAGAAAGGAAATAATAAAGATTAGAGCAGAAATGAATGACATAGAGACCAAAAAAACAATACACAAGATCAACAAAACCAAGAGCTGGTTCTTTGAAAGGATAAACAAGATTGATGAACCTCTAGCCAGGCTCACCAAGAAGCAAAGAGAGAGGACCCAAATAAACAAAATCAGAAATGAAAGAGGTGAAATAACAACAGACCCCACAGAAATACAAAGGATTGTCAAAAAATACTATGAACAACTCTATTCCATCAAACTAGACAACCTGGAGGAAATGGACTCATTCCTAGAAAAACACAACCTTCCAAAACTTACTCAGGAAGAGACTAAAAATCTCAATAGGCTGATAACTATGGAAGAAATTGAAGCAGTTATCAAAAAGCTTCCAGCAAACAAAAGCCTGGGGCCAGACGGCTTCACAGGGGAGTTTTATAAAACATTCAAGGAAGAGCTAAAACCTATCCTCCTCAGACTATTCCAGAAAATTCAAGAGGAAGGAACACTTCCAGGCTCCTTCTATGAGGCCAGCATCACCCTAATACCAAAACCAGGTAAAGATAACACAATGAAGGAGAATTACAGGCCAATATCCCTCATGACCATAGATGCCAAAATCCTCAACAAAATTCTAGCAAATCGAATCCAGCAATACATCAGAAAGATCATACACCACGACCAAGGAGGATTTATCTCTGGGATGCAAGGATGGTACAATATTCGCAAATCAATACACGTGATACATCACATAAAAAAATTGAGAGATAAAAACCATATAGTCATATCAATTGATGCAGAAAAAGCATTTGACAAAATCCAACACCCTTTCTTGATAAAACTCTCAGCAAGCTGGGAATAGAAGGATCATACCTCAACATAATAAAAGCCATATATGACAAACCCACAGCCAAAATCATACTCAATGGGCAAAAACTAAAACCATTTCCCCTAAGAACAGGAACAAGACAGGGATGCCCACTCTCACCACTCCTGTTCAACATAGTGTTGGAAATACTAGCCATTGCAATCAGACAAGAAGAAGAAATAAAAGGCATCCAAATTGGAAAAGAAGAAGTAAAACTGTCCTTATTTGCAGATGACATGATACTGTACATAGAAAACCCTAAAGACTCCATCAAAAAACTACTAGACTTAATAAATGAATTCGGCAGAGTAGCAGGATACAAAATAAATGCTAAGAAATCTATGGAATTTTTATACACCAATAATGAACTTACAGAAAGAGAGACTAAAAAAGCAATCCCATTTACCATCGCACCAAAAAAAATTAAGATACCTAGGAATAAACTTAACTAAGGAGGTAAAAGACCTATATGCGGAAAACTACACAACACTGAAAAAAGAGATAGAGGAAGACATAAACAGATGGAAGAACATACCATGTTCATGGATTGGTAGAATCAACATAATCAAAATGTCCATATTACCCAAAGCAATCTATAATTTCAATGCACTTCCCATTAAAATACCAACGGCATACTTCACAGACCTAGAAAGAACTTTCCAAAAATTCATCTGGAATAAAAAAAAGACCCCGAATATCCACAGCAATCCTGAGAAAGAAGAACAAAGTAGGTGGGATCTCCATACCAGATTTCAAGCTGTATTACAAAGCCACTGTTCTCAAAACTGCCTGGTATTGGCACAAGAACAGACATATAGATCAATGGAATAGAATAGAGAACCCAGAAATCGATCCAAATCACTATGCTCAATTAATATTTGACAAAGGAGGCATGAAAATACAATGGAGTCAAGACAGTCTCTTCAACAAATGGTGTTGGGAAAATTGGACAGATACATGCAAAAAAATGAAACTAGACCACCATCTTACACCATACACAAAAATAAACTCAAAATGGATCAAGGACTTAAACATAAGACAGGAAACCATAAAAATACTAGAGGAATCTACAGGCAAAAAAATCTCTGACATATGCCAAAAGAACTTCTTCGCTGATACTGCTCCTAGGGCAATGGAAGCTAAAGATAAAATAAACAAATGGGACTACATCAAAATAAAAAGCTTTTGCACAGCAAAGGAAACCATCAATAAAACAACAAGAAAGCCCACTACATGGGAGAACATATTTGCCAATGATATCAACGATAAGGGTTTAATCTCCAACATTTACAGGGAACTCATGCAGCTTAACAAAAAGAAGATAAACAACCCAATCAAAAAATGGGCAACTGATCTAAATAGACACTTTTCAAAAGAAGACAAAAGGAAGGCCAAGAGACATATGAAAACCTGCTCTAAATCACTAATCATTAGAGAGATGCAAATCAAAACAACAATGCAGTACCATCTCACACCTGTCAGAATGGCCATTATCAACAAGTCAACAAATGACAAGTGCTGGAGAGGATGTGGAGAAAAAGGAACCCTCGTGCACTGCTGGTGGGAATGCAGACTGGTGCTGCCACTGTGGAGAACAGTATGGAGTTTCCTTAAAAAACTAAAAAGAACTCCCATTTGACCCAGTGATCCCACTTCTAGGAATATATCCCAAGAAACTGGAAACATCAATCAGAAAGGATATATGCACCCCTATGTTCATAGCAGCACAATTCACCATAGCTAAGATTTGGAAACAGCCTAAGTGCCCATCAGCAGATGAGTGGATTAAAAAACTGTGGTACATCTACACAATGGAATACTACGCTGCGGTCAAAAAGAAGGAGCTCTTACCATTTGCAACAATATGGATGGAGATGGAGAACATTATGCTTAGTGAAATAAGCCAGGCAGAGAAAGATAAATATCACATGATCTCACTCATTTGTGGAATATAATGAACAACATAAACTGATGGGGGGAAAAATAGATCTAGAAACAGAGAAACATCAATCAGAACGTCAAACCGCAGGGAAGAAATTGTGAGGTAACCAGAAACCGAAGAATGCCTGAGAACGCCTTTCTAGCCACGCTAGCAATCATCAGATATACGGTAATTTTACCTGGGACAAGAGGGTAAGTATTTTGATCTTATGCTCCTGACCCTTCATGGGTAAGACCCATTACGTGGGCTGATCCTCTGACTAATGTAGTTACCAATAATACCAAACACCCTGGATATCTAGGTGGTCCATGGGTGGGGAAAGAAAGTATAAATACACAGGGGTCTCCACCCAGCTTCCCTTTTGTATGACACGAAATCAAAACAATGCCCCTTTGTGTGTACAATTAAAGAGAGGTTTCTGGCTTGTGTGGACACCAAAGAAAGGGTGCCACTACTATCACTCCGTGTCTCCGGTAGAGGTGCAGAAAATGTAACTAAGACCTTGTCTATATAAAAAGAAATGGACAGCCAGTTTGAAAGGGAATTCCCATGGACTAGAACAAAGAATATCCTTACATGATATTATCCTACACTGTCATTAAAATTTATTCCCAGATTTGGATCACCCCCAGTACTTATAATAGTTCCTCGCACCCTTGGGGATAAAAAATAAATAAAATAAAAAAAGTCATCTGTTTGGTGCTTGGAGACAAACTTAACACATCTCTTGATACTTTAGAATTACTACAGCATAATATACAATTATCCCAAGCAAACATACAAACTAATTCTTTGAATGTCTGGCAGCAATTTAAAAAGGACGTGTAAGGATTTAACCCTTTTCATTGGGTAGAGGGCCTCCTGGGAGGGCACCTGAGCATTCTATATGGGTCCCTCTTACCCTTTAGGCCAAAAGAGATCCTCTTCTCACAATTCAATTGCTCACAGTTGTTGCATGAGCTCTCTGTTCATGTCGAGGTTGAAGTCTCGTGATGACTGGTGCCATGGATCTGTCTCTCACCCAGTAGGGCGAACTGAGCCCTCCCTGGAGAAGAAACCCGGGTTCCAAAAGATATGTGATCAGTGCTGGGGCCCCGCCAGCAGGCGAGGGGATCCCAAGGCAGGTGCTGGGCATGGAGGCCACAGGGGCATAGGCTACCAAGGAGACAAAACTGAACCTCACGTCACCCTGCTTGGCCCCGGAGGATGGCTGGTTAGCCAGAGACGGGTAAGATTCCTCAAGGAAGGAACAACCTAAGACAGGCACAGTAGCAGAGGGGCCATCAGGAGAGAATTTGGGGATCAACAGAGGTGGGGCACAGACCCTCACCCCCCCCAACATTGCAGGGGCCTGAATCCTAGCCCCTTCTGAGGGAGGTCTCCTGCCCCCATGGCTGCTTTGTGCTTCCCATGCCCAGCTCAGATCAGGACCCAGGTGACCGACAGAGACTTGGCCAACAGCAGCTGCCCTCTCACTCCAACAAGAATTGTTTGAGTTGCCTTGTACCCATGGTGTGGGGAAGTGGGTTTACGATATCTAAATCCAGCCTACCACCAGGAATGCTCAGGACCTACTCAAGAAGGCAAATAATCCCTTCCACCAATATTTACAGGGTAAAACAAGATTGTTGTTAGAGTAATAAATTTGACAGTAAAATAGTAGTCAAGTTTTCAGGCAAATTTAAATTGGCTAGTTGAAACAAGTGAATATTCTAGAAAAATTAATTGTACCAGACAAAAAGGTGTTCCTAAAGTGTCAACTAAAATTTTTATTGGTACTTCATCTCATGATAAAATTGTGCACCATATAATGAACCTAAAACAGTAATATTATAGTGCAAAAATTAAAATTTAAAAGCCATCAAGACTACATTATAAAATTTTCAAAAGCCTCCTAACATTTAAATCAAAAAAGGAGGGGATGGTAGAGGAATATCATGTAAGGGAAAATATCCTGTAAGTAAATTACATCTAGAAGATTAATACTTTAGAAAATTAATTGTAAGGCTAAAAGCAAGACACCCATGAAAAACACACAAGGTGACAAAACAAGCCAGAGGAAAATCATTTGGGCAAAAATTGAAAAAGGATCCCCAGTCAAATTTATAAAAAATATTCCTTTATTAACCTTTCGTCGAGAATATGTTTGTATATTTTCAGAAAACAACTCCGAGACCATGTGGATTCCAGCAAGAGAGGAATCGACAGGACTACTCCAGCCATGAAGACAGAAGAGAAGCAGTCCAGAGACGGAAGACGCTGATGTGGCCTTCCCATACTAGCAGTTAGCAGCTGTGCATCACTGCAGATTGCCCAGGACCAAACCGGACAGAGTCGGACCTGCATTACCACCATTTGTCCACCATCCAGAACTGAAATGTCAGTGCTGACATGTACACATAAGGAACTGTTGGACATTGAAATTGGGTCTCAAAAGAACTGTTGGCCCAGAAAGAAACTCACTACACACTGATTCATTTGCCTGTCACCATAACCATTATTGCTTGTCTCATTTTCGGTTCTTATAAGTGTATTTCTAATAGCACATGATCTCACTCATCTAGGGGAAATAATGAACAACATAGACTGATGAACAAGAACAGACCCAGAAACAAGGAGGCATGGATCAGACTGTCGGGCCTCGGGGGGGAGGGTAGGGAAGGGTGGGGGTAAAGGGGGAGATCAACCAAAGGACTTGTGTGCAGGCATATGAGCCTAACCAGCGGTTAAGGACAACAGGGGGGTGGGGGCATGTGTGGGGAGGGGTGTGGGATGGGAATGGGGGGACGAGGACAAATATGTGATACCTTAATCAATAAAGAAATTAAAAAAAAAAGTTGGTGGTCTAGATTCATTTTTTTTTTGCATGGATATGTCCAATTTTCCCACACCTTTTATTGAAGAGACTGTCTTTACCCCATTATATGCTCTTACCTCCTTTCTCAAATATTAATTGACCAAAAAGGTGTGGGTTTATTTCTGGGCTCTCTATTCTGTCCCATTTATCTGTCTATGTGTTCCTTTGCCAGTACCATGCTGTTTTTATTACTATGGCCTTGTAGTGGAGTTTAATATGTGGTAGTGTGATAACTCTGACTCTGTTCTTCTTTCTCAACATTGCTGATGCTACTCAGGGTCTTTTGTGGTACCATAAAAATTTTTGAAACATTTGTTCTAGTTCTTTGAGGTATGCCATTGGTATTTTAATAGGAATTGTATTGAATCTATAGATTGCTTTGGGTAATATGGACATTTTAATGGTGTCAATTCTTCCTATCCATGAACACAGTTTATGCTTACACTTATTTTTATCCTTCTCAATTTCTTTCTTTAGTATCCTATAATTTTCCAAGTGTAGGTCTTTTATCTAATATATTATGTGATCTTTTTGTTGACATATAGTTGTTTATATTTTCTTACAATCTTTTGTATTTCCGTGGTGTCAGTTGTTACTTCTCTGATTTTATTTATTTGGGTCTTCTATCATATTTTTCTTAATGAGTCTGGTTAAAGGTTGGTCAATTTTGTTTATCTTTTCAAAGAACCTGATCTTTTGTATCATTTTCTTAGTCTCTATGTCACTTATTTATGCTGTTATCCTTTTTAAGAAATGTATTTTTATTAATTTCAGAGAGGAAGGGAGAGGGAGAGAGAGAGAGAAACATCAATGATGAGAGAGAATCATTGATCAGCTGCCTACTGCATGCCCCACACTGGGGACCAAGCCCGGAACCCAGGCATGTGCCCTTGACCAGAATCGAACCTGGGACCCTTCAGTCCACAGGCCCATGCTCTATCCACTGAGACAAACCAGCTAGGGTTCTGTTTTTATATTTATTATTTCTTTCCGTCTACTTACTCTGGGCTTTGTTTTTCTTTCTTTCTTTTTTCTTTTTTGTAAGGTGTAAGGTTAGATTGTTTATTTGAGAGTTTTCTTGTTTCTTGAGATAGGCTTGTAATACTATGCATTTCCCTCTCATGTCTGCTTTTGCTGTAATTTTCATTTGTTTCAAGGCATCTTTTGACTTCTTTCTTGATCTCATTGTTAACTCATTCATTATTTAATAACATGTGATGTAGTCTTCATGTGTTTGAGTGTTCTTGGTTTATTTTTCTTATAATTGATTTCTAGTTTATAGCATTGTGGTCAGAGAAGATGCTTGATATGCTTTCAAACTTCTTGAATTTATTAAGGCTTATCTTGTGTCCTAGCATGTGGTTTATCTTAGAGAATGTTCCATGTACACTTGAAAATAATATATTCTGTTGCTTTGGGATTAAATGTAATGCAAATACCAATTAAATTTATCTGGTCTGGTGTGTTAAGGTCATTGTTGATTTTTTGTCTAGAAGATCTATTCACTGATATCAACAGGGGTGTTAAAATCGCCAAGTATGACTATGTTGCTGTTAATCTCTCCCTTAATATCCACCAAATTTTTCTTTATATATTTAGGTGCTCCTATGTTGGGATATATATATATATATATATATATATATATATATATATATATATATCTTTGGGTTGCATATTCTTGTTGTATCAATCCTTTTAGCATGATGTAATGTTATTCTTAGTTTCTTGCTATGGCCTCTGTTTTGAAGTCTATTTTGTCTGATATATGTGTTGCTACCCCAGCTTTTTCTTTCATTTCCACTTGCATGGAATATTTTTTCCATCCCCTTACTTTCAGTCTGTGTGCATCATTTGTTCTGAGGTGGGTCTCTTGTATTCAGCATATATATGGGTCATGTTTCCTTATTCATTCAGCTATCCTGTCTTTTGTTTAAAGCATTTACAGTTATTATTGATAGGTACTTATTTATTGCCATTGTATTCTTTATACCTATGTTCCTTTCTATCTATTTATTTTATTATTTCTTCTTCTTAAAGAAGGCTCTTTAAAATTTCTTGCAATACTGGTTTGGTGGTAATGAACTCCTTCACCGTTCTTTCTGTTTTCCTTCTTCTTCTTCTTCTTTTTTTTTTTTTTTTTTTTGTCTTAGAGTTTCTATTTCTCCTTTAATTTTAAATGACAGCTTTGATGGATAGAGTAGTCTTGAATTAGGTCCTTGTTTTTCATAACTTTTAATACTTCATGCCAATCCCTTCTTGGCTGAAGTGTTTCTGTTGAGAAATCAACTGGCAGCCTTCTATGAGCTCGGTTGTAGGTAACTGTCTTTCTCATGCACCTTTTAATATTCTCTCTTTCTTTTTAACCTTTGCCATCAAATATATGATTGTCTAACCACTAAACTGCACACCCAAAACCAATACATCATAATAAAAAGAAATAAAAGAAAAACACAACATGAAGTTGTGAAATATTGCAAAACCTGTGTTTAGAGGGTAATTTTTAGCACTAAGTGGAATTATTAGAAAAATAATATCAAATCAATAATATATATTTCCACCTTTAAAAAGAAAGAAATGCAAGGGTCAACTATATTTTCAATCCACTCTTAGGAATCAGTGGATTGGCTGCAGAGGGCTGATTCTAGTTATAGAGAATTGTTAACTGTACTGGGTTTGACCCTTAACCCCTGTGTTGCTCAAGGTTCAACTATAAATAATAAACAAGCAAAAGCAATAAAATAATAAACATAAGTGTAGAAATCAATAATATTCAAAAGATTGATAAAATCAATGAAAACAAATACATCAATATCTTTGATGAACTTACAGTAAGTTTCACAGAAAATAAAGAGATAACACAATTTACCAATATTAAAATTGAAAAAGAGGGAGAGGATAGCACTACAGATTCCATACAATGAAATACTATTCAGACATTAAAAAGATGAAATACTGTTATTTGCCACAACATGGATGGAACTTGAGGCGATTATCCTAATTGAAATAGGTGCCAAGAAAAAGACAAAAAACTGAATGACTTCACTCATATACAGATTATCTATACTAATAAAAGGGTAATATGTTAATTAGACCAGACATCTTCTGGGCAACCTTCTGGACATCCTTCTGGACAAAGTCATGGTGGCGGGGCTGAGGCAGAGGTGGTTAAGGGTGATCAGGCCAGCAGGGGAGAGCAGTTAGGGTGATCAGGCTGGCGGGGGAGAGCAGTTAGGGGAATCAGGCCATCAGGGAGAGAAGTTAGGGGTGATAAGGCTGGTAGGGGAGAGCAGTTAGAGGTTATCAGGCCAGCAGACAGGTGAGCAGTTAGGAGCCAGTGGTCCCAGATTGCGAGAGGGATATCCAATTGCTGGTTTCAGCCCTGAACCAGCAGTCAGACATCCCCCAAAGGGTCCCGGGTTGGAGAGGGTGCAGGCCGGGCTAAGGGACACCCCCCCCCCATGCATGAATTTTATGCACTGTGCCTCTAGTTAAAAAATAAACAAATGAAGAAACAAAGCAAAAACTCACTCATATAGACAACAGATTGAAGGTTGCCAGAGGGGAAGGCGGGTAGGGGAAGAGAAAATGGCTAAAATGTGTCAATTTTATGTTGATAGAAACAAGAAATACTTTTGCTGTAGAGTGTACCAGTGATTTTCACCCTTTTTCATCTCATGACACACATAAACTAATTACTAAAATTCTGCTGCACACTAAAAAATATATATTTTTGGCGATGTGACAAAAAAAACACCCACACATGTAATTTTGATTAATTCACACCAGACAGCTATTACTGTATTAGCTGTTGCATTTTTTAAAATTTGACAATCTAAGGCAGTGATGGGCAACCTTTTGAGCTTGGTGTGTCAAACTTCGCCAAAAAACTGAGCATAACTCGGGTAGTGTGTCACTTTGAGGAAAAAACATTATTTCGCAAATGTTTCATCCTCAGGAGCAGCAAATGTTTCATCCTCGGCATGCGGCCACCTCAGCGGCCTCGTGTAATCAGAAATGGCTACTTGTGTCAGTGCTGACACGCGTGTCATAGGTTCGCCATCACTGATCTAAGGGAAAAGAGGTCAGTGCCCCTAACTAAATAGTGAGGTATTGCATGATTTAAAAATTACTGTGGCACACCAGTGTGCTCTGGAACACTGGTTGAAAATTGCTGGTGTTGAAAAACTCCAACTCGAGGAGGAAAAAAAATGGCAACGGAATAGAGTCCTGTTTGGAGTCTGGTCCTGGGGCGGAGAGTAGGAGCAACAGAGGTTCGCAGGGGGATTGAATATTGGCAAGCCAAGGGTCAGCTAAACTACAGGAGAAGGCGGGGGAGTGCTGGCCAGCGCTCCCCTGACCGTGCAGCACCCACAGGGGCTGGGTCTCCTCCCAGAGCTGCGGGCTCACCGGGCGCCTCGCCATCTTGCAAGGAAAGGAGGACTTTATTGGAAACCTGACTTTCCGCGACAACTGCAAACAGTGAACAGCTGCGAGTACCAGAACACCGGTCCCCTATAGGCGCAAACATTCGGATTCAACTCTTCACTGGACCACGGAAAGGTCAGATTTTGCCTGAAATAAGGTGTGGTTTCTAATCCCCGCGGTGGGAGGGAAGCGCGCGAGCCGCAAGACCGGCAGGAACCGGGAGGTCTGTGCCTAGAAAAATCGGTGGCAGTTGGAACTGCCGTGAGCCGTGAATGTGGAAGGGGGTCCTCTGAGCTGCTAACAGAAGTGACCTCTTAAAAGCATCTCATTTTAATCTGACGAGGAGGATCAGACTAAGAATTTTCAAAGGAGTGCAGGCTACTTAGTCTGGCGCACAGACCCACTGTCCGCACACTTGGGCTCTTTCCGGCTCTGCTTACTAAGCCTAATACATAGGAAAACCCAGGTGGAAAAACCCTGAACGACTGCAGGGGAAGTTGTTTTTTCAGAACCTGGGAACAGAGCTGGGTGTGACCATGGGAGAGGCAGCTCTGAGGCGCACACCTCCACAAACCAGTAGTGAGTGCCATAGAGGGGAAAAAAAAAAAAAGCTAGAGAGGCCCGGTAGTCAATTCAGAAACACTGCCACCCAGGGGCTGAAACACTAATTGTCTCTGCTGTAATCAAAAATAAATATGAGAAATTAAGACACGGCCGGCTCAAAAAGCAGGACTGGCTTACAACACTGAGAAGCAGTGGAACGAAGCTGAACTGAAATACCGCCCAGACTGGGAAACAGGCATACCAAACAGAATATTAGAGGAAGTGAATGACAGCCGCTACTGCACATTTTAGTCTTCCTATTTTTTAATTTTTAATTCCTTTTTCAATTTTTTTTAATTTTTTTATTCTAATTTTTTTATTTTCATTTTTTGCATCTTTTACTTAAGAAACTAAATTTTTTTCTTTTTCCTCACTCTATTTTCACTTTTTTAATTATTACATTTTATTTTCAATCAGCATTATTATTACTATTATTTTACTTTTTTTTTTAAATGTCATTTGATTTTCCCTTTCTTGTATTTTGGGATTAGTGTCCTACATTCTATTTGCATCTTTCCCTTACCCTATCTCAATGCTAACATTTTGCCATCACTCTCCTCCTAACCTTTCCCCTTTTGGTCTCCTGTTTTGCTTAACCCTTTCTGGCTATAGATTTTCCCTACTTTTTCAGTTTACCCTCTGCTAAAATTTCACCCTACTTATATATCTAATTCCCAACCCCCTGCTCCAAATCCATACATACCTCTCTCTACGCTACCTTAAAATAATTATTTTTCTCTCTGGCCTTTTGTTGTTGTTTGCTTGAATGTTGATTAGATTGAATTTTTATGCTTTTTTATTAGATTGTTTTGATTATTCTTTTTGTTTGTTTGTTTGGTTCTTTTGTTTGCTTTGTTTTTGTTTGTTTTTTACTTTTGTTTTCCCTTGCTTCACTTGATATTAGTTGGTGTTGCAGTTTGTATTAATCTCCAGGCTCGTGTTGCTGGAATTTGCTGGGATTACTGGTTGTTCTAGTGGAGTCTACTCCCCATATATATAGTTTGTTCCCCTTTTCTCTCTTAGTATTGTTCTTGTATCTCTTACTTTTTTTTCTTTTCCTTTTTTTTTTCTGCTCTTTTCCCAAGTTCAGATTCACACTCTTTTTTTTCTTTTTTTTTTCTTTCTTTTTACTCTCCCTCTTCCACTCCTATAGCCTAATTTGTCTTTCTCTGGTGGTTACCTTTATTGGAGGTTATTAATATCATGAATACAATTCTGTTCAGTGCCTTGTGTGTTGTGCCTGGTTGTGTTGTATTTTATACCTTTAAATCAACGCCGGAGAGAGAGAGAAATATACAACCAGACATCCGGAGAAGAGAGACCATGGGGAGACAAAGAAATAGCCCCCATAGGAAAGGGAAGCAGGCATCACCAGAAAAGGAAGTAAATGAATTAGAGGCAAACAACCTATCAGAGAAAGAATTCAGAGAAATGGTCATAAGGTGGCTGAAAAGGATAGAAGACAAATTCGACAATTATGAGTAAGAACCAAGAGGAAATGAAGAAGAACCAAGAAGAAATGAAAAATGACATCACTGCTGTAAAGAACTCAATAGAAAGCATCAAGAGTAGACTAGAAGAAGCAGAGGACCGCATAAGTGAGCTAGAAGACAAGATGGAAAAAAAATACCCAATTACAACAGCTTCTAGAAACAAAAATTAGAAAGCATGAGGAGAGCCTAAGGGAGCTTCGGGACAACACAAAACAACACAACATCAGGATAATAGGGGTACCAGAAGGAAAGGAAACGGAGCAAGGAATAGAAAACCTGTTAGAAGAAATAATAACAGAAAACTTCCCTGATATAGGGAAGAAAAAACCCACACAAATCCAAGAAGCTCACAGAGTTCCAAGCAAAATGACCCCCAAAAGACCGACACCAAGGCACATTATAATTAAGTTGGCAAACACCAACGACAAAGTAAGAATCTTAAAAGCGGCCAGGGAGAGACAGACAGTTACATACAAAGGAACCTCCATCAGACTAGCAACTGATTTCTCAACAGAAACTCATCAGACCAGAAGGGAATGGAATGAAATATACAAAGTCATGCAAAGGAAGGGTCTCAATCCAAGAATACTGTACCCAGCAAGGCTATCAATCAAAATTAAAGGTGAAATCAGGAGCTTCACAGACAAAAAAGGGCTAAGGGAGTTTATCACCACCAAACCAGCAATGAAAGAAATGCTAAAGGGTCTGCTGTAAAAAAAAAAAGAAGAAGAAGAAAGAAAGAAATAGGAAGCAAAGAAGGAACAGAGGGGTATAGAATAAAAATGGCGACAAATAAGTGCCTATCAATAATAACTTTAAATGTAAATGGATTGAATGCCCCAATCAAAAGACATAGGCTAACAGATTGGATAAGAAAACAAAACCCATATATCTGCTGTCTACAGGAAACCCACTTCCAAAAAAAAAGGACACATACAGACTGAGAGTAAAGGGATGGAAAAAGGTATTCCAGGCGAATGGAAATGAAAATAAAGCTGGGGTAGCAATACTTATATCTGACAAATTAGATCTCAAAGTGAAGGACATTACAAGAGATAGTGAAGGCCACTTCATAATACTAAAAGGAGAAATCCAACAAGAAGAAATAACTCTGGTAAACATATATGCACCCAATACAGGAGCACCAAGATACATTAAAAAACTCCTGGAAGATATCAAAGGAGAGATTGACAGCAATACAATCATAGTAGGAGACTTCAATACCCCACTATCACCATTGGACAAATCCTCTAAACAAAAAATCAGCAAAGAAACATCAATCCTAAATGACTCACTAGACCAGATGAAATTAATCGACATCTTCAGAACATTTCACCCCAAAGCCACAGAATATACATTCTTCTCAAGTGCACATGGTTCATTTTCAAAGATAGACCATATGTTAGGACATAGGCAAAGTCTCTCCAAATTCAAGAAGATAGAAATCATATCAAGTATCTTCTCAGATCACAGTGGCATAAAACTGGAAATCAACTACAATAAAAACAACCCAAAGAAATCAAACACATGGAGACTAAACAGCATGCTATTAAACCATGACTGGGTTACCAAAGACATCAAGGAAGAAATAAAAAACATCATGGCAACAAACGACAATGAAAACACAACAATCCAAAATCTATGGGACACAGGGAAAGCAGTCCTGAGAGGGAAGTTCATAGGTCTACAAGCCTACTGCAAAAAACAAGAAACAATGGTAATCAATTACCTAACCCTACAACTCAAAGAGTTAGAGAGAGAGCAACAAGAAAAGCCCAGTGTAAGCAGAAGGAAAGAAATAATAAAGATCAGAGCGGAGATAAACGACATAGAGACTAAAGAAACAATAAAAAAGATCAACAAAACCAAGAGCTGGTTCTTTGAAAGGATAAACAAGATTGATGAACCTCCTGCCAGGCTCACCAAGAAGCAAAGAGAGAGGACCCAAATAAACAAAATCAGAAATGAAAGAGGTGAAATAACAACAGACCCCGACGAAATACAAAGGATTGTTACAAAATACTACGAACAACTCTATTCCAACAAACTGGACAACCTGGAGGAAATGGTCATATTCTTAGACAAATACAACCTTCCAAAACTCAATCAGGAAGAATCTAAACAGCTCAACAGGCCAGTAACTATGGAAGAAATTGAAGCAGTCATCAAAAAGCTTCCGGCAAACAAAAGCCCAGAGCCAGACGGCTTCACAGGAGAGTTTTACCAAACTTTCAAGGAAAAACTAAAACCTATCCTCCTCAGACTATTCCAAAAAATTCAAGAGGAAGGAACACTTCCAGGCTCCTTCTATGAAGTTAGCATCACCCTAATACCAAAACCAGATAAAGACAACACAATGAAAGAGAATTACAGACCAATATCCCTCATGAACATAGATGCCAAAATCATCAACAAAATCCTAGCAAATCGGCTCCAGCAATACATCAGAAAGATCATACATCATGACCAAGTAGGATTTATCCCAGGAATGCAAGGATGGTACAATATCCGCAAATCAATAAATGTGATACATCACATAAACAAATTGAGAGATAAAAATCACATAGTCATATCAATAGATGCAGAAAAAGCATTTGACAAAATCCAACACCCTTTCTTGATAAAAACTCTCAACAAGGTGGGAATAGAAGGATCATACCTCAACATAATAAAAGCTATATATGATAAACCCACAGCAAACATCATACTCAATGGGCAAAAACTAAAACCATTTCCCCTAAGAACAGGAACAAGACAGGGATGCCCACTCTCACCACTCCTGTTTGACATAGTACTGGAAGTATTAGCTATCGCAATTAGGCAAGAAGAAGAAATAAAAGGCATCCAAATTGGATAAGAAGAAGTGAAGCTGTCCTTATTTGCAGATGACATGATATTGTACATAAAAAACCCAAAAGATTCCATCAAAAAACTAATAGAATTAATAAATGAATTCGGCAATATAGCGGGATACAAAATTAACGCCAAGAAATCTATGGCATTTCTATACACCAATAGTGAACTTACAGAAAGACAGACTAAAAAAGCAATCCCATTTACCATCACACCAAAAAAATTAAGATACCTAGGAATAAACTTAACTAAGGAGGTAAAAGACCTATACGCGGAAAACTACAGGACACTGAAAAAAGAGATAGAAGAAGACGTAAACAGATGGAAGAAGATACCATATTCATGGATTGGTAGAATCGACACACTACCCAAAGCAATCTACAGATTCAATGCACTCCCCATCAAAATACCAACAGCATATTTCACAGACCTAGAAAGAACTCTCCAAAAATTCATCTGGAATAAAAAAAGACCCCGAATAGCTGCAGCAATCCTTAGAAAGAAGAATAAAGTAGGAGGGATCTCAATACCAGATTTCAAGCTGTATTACAAAGCCACTGTTCTCAAAACAGCCTGGTACTGGCACAAGAACAGACATATAGATCAATGGAACAGAATAACAGACCAGTAACTATGGAAGAAATTGAAGCAGTCATCAAAAAGCTTCCGGCAAACAAAAGCCCGGGGCCAGACGGCTTCACAGGAGAGTTTTCAAGCTGTATTACAAAGCCACTGTTCTCAAAACAGCCTGCTATTAAACCATGACTGGGTTACCAAAGACATCAAGGAAGAATCCAGATAACGACCCAAACCACTATGCTCAATTAATATTTGGGTCGATATCTGTCTCTGTATCTATCTTTTTGTTCATCAGTTTATAATGATGAACAAAAAGAATCCAGATATCGACCCAAACCACTATGCTCAATTAATATTTGACAAAGGAGGCATGAACATACAATGGAGTCAAGACAGTCTCTTCAATAAATGGTGTTGGGAAAATTGGACACACACATGCAAAAAAATGAAACTAGATCACCAACTTACACCATACACAAAAATAAACTCAAAATGGATACAGGACTTAAACATAAGACGGGAAACCATAAAAATACTAGAGGAATCCACAGGCAACAAAATCTCAGACATATGCCAAAAGAACTTCTTCACTGACACTGCCCCTAGGGCAATGGAAGCTAAAGAGAAAATTAACAAATGGGACTACATCAAAATAAAAAGCTTTTTTACAACAAAAGAAACCATCAACAAAACAGCAAGAAAGCCCACTGCATGGGAGAACATATTTGCAAATGCCATCACTGATAAAGGTTTAATCTCCAACATCTACAGGCAGCTTATGCAACTTAATAAAAGGAAGATAAATGATCCAATTAAAAAATGGGCAACGGACCTAAACAGAATATTTTCAAAAGAAGACAGAAGGAAGGCCAAGAGACACATAAAAACATGCTCAAAGTCACTTATTATCCGAGAGATGCAAATCAAAACAACAATGAGGTACCATCTCACACCTGTCAGAATGGCTATCATCAACAAATCAACAAACGACAAGTGTTGGCGAGGATGCGGAGAAAAAGGAACCCTCGTGCACTGCTGGTGGGAATGCAGACTGGTGCAGACACTGTGGAGAACAGTATGGAGTTTCCTCAAAAAACTGAAAATGGAACTCCCATTTGACCCAGTAATCCCACTCCTGGGAATATATCCAAAGAAACCAGAAACACCAATCAGAAAGGATATATGCACCCCTATGTTCATAGCAGCACAATTTACAATAGCTAAGATTTGGAAACAGCCTAGGTGCCTGTCAGCAGATGACTGGATCAGAAAACTGTGGTACATCTACACAACAGAATACTATGCTGCCATAAAAGAGAAGGAATTCTCATCATTTGCAGCAACCTGGATGGAATTGGAGAATATTATACTAAGTGAAATAAACCAGTCAATGAAAGAAAAATACCACATGATCTCACTCATTTATGGATAATAAAGAACATTATAAACTGATGAACAAAAAGAAAGATACAGAGACAGTAAAGCAACAGACTTTCAAATTACAGGGGAAAGTTAGGGAGAGGTGGGGGAGATAAGAAATCAAACGAAGGACTTGTATGCATGCATATAAGCATAAACAATGGACGCAAAACTCTGGGGGGTGAGGGCATGTATGGGTGTGGGGTGGGGGGGTAATGGTAAGATATGGACACATATAATACCTCAATAAAAAAATGAATAAATAAATAAAGAAAGAAAATTGCTGGTGTATACAGATAACAAATTATAATGTTGTAAACCTGAAACATATAATGTCAATAACTAATGTAACCTCAATAATTAATTAACTTTTAAAAGAATATTATGAACAACTTTTTGCCCTTAAATGAAATGGAACAATTTCTTAAGAGACAAAACTACCAAGCTTACTCAAGAAAAAATTAATAACCTGCATAAGTCTATATCAAAATGGCAATTAGTTACCATGTCACACCTGTCAGAATGATTATCATCAACAAATCAACAAATGACAAGTGCTGGTGAGGATGTGGAGAAAAAGGAACCCTTGTACACTGCTTGTAGGAATGCAGACTTGTGCAGCCATTGAGGAAAACAGTAGAGTTTCCTCAAAAAATTAAAAATGGAACTACAATTTGACCCAGTAATCCCACTTCTAGGAATATATCCCAAGAAATCAAAAACACCAATCAGAAAGAATATATGCACCTCTATGTTCATAACAGCACAATTTATAATAGTTAAGATTTGGAAACAGCCTAAGTGCCCATCAGCAGAGTGGATTAAAAACTGTCGCACGCCTACAGAATGAAATACTATCTATACTAATAAAAGGGTAATATGCTAATTGGACAGGACATCTTCTGACATCCTTCCAGACATCCTTCTGGACAAAGCCACGGTGGCAGAGGCCGAGGCAGAGGCAGTTAGGGGCGATCAGGCTGGCAGGGGAGAGCAGTTAGGGGGCAATCAGGCTGGCAGGCAGAGGCCGTTAGAGGTGATCAGGCCAGCAGGCAGAGATGGTTAGGGGCAATCAGGCCAGCAGGGGAGCAGTTAGGAGCATCAGGCCAGCAGGCAAAGGTGGTTAGGGGCGATCAGACAGGCAGCCAGGTGAGTGATTAGAGCCAGCAGTCCCAGATTGCGAGAGGGATGTCCAACTGCTAGTTTAGGCCCTAAACCTGCAGTCGGACATCCCCTGAGGTGCCCTGGATTGGAGAGGGTGTAGGCTGGGCTGAGGGACCACCCCTGCCTCTGTACACAAATCTCATGCACCAGGCCTCTAGTGCTGCTATAAAAAAGAAACAACTCTTACCATTTGCAAAAGCATGGATGGACCTGGAGAGCAGTATGCTAAGCAAAATAAGTCAGTTGGAGAAAGATAAGTATCACATGATTCTATTTGTGGAATATAAAGAACAATATAAACTGATGAACAGAAATAGATTTAGAGACACAGAATCATCGAACAGACCGTTAAACCTCAGAGAAAAGGCAGGGGAGCAGGGGGCAGGCAAGAGATCAACCAAAAGACTTGTATGCATGCATATAAGCATAACCAATGTACACCGACAATAGGGGGGTGAGGGCCTGTGTTGGGAGGCGGGAGTCGGCTTGGAGAGGTCAATGGGGGAAAAAGGAGACATATGTAATACTTTCAACAATAAAGAATTTAAAAAAGAAAAGAAAACTACAGACCAATATCTCTGATGAAAACAGAAGCAAAAATCCTGAAGAAAATATGGAGCAAATCGAATACAACAGTACATCCAAAATATAATACGTCACAATCAAGTGGGTTTCATTCCAGGGACACAAGGATGGCTTAACATACAGAAATTGATCAACGTAATAACCATATTAACAAAAGAAAGAATAAAAATCATAAATCTTATCAGTAAATATAGAAAAGCATTTGATATGATACAATATCCATTTATGATTAAAATATTCAATAAAATAGAACTAGAAGGAAACATAATAAAGGCCATCTATGATAAACCCTCAGATAATATCATACTCAATATTGAAAAACTGAAAGCTTTTCTTCTGAGATTATAAATAAGACAAGGATGTCCACTCACACCACTATTATTCAACATAATGTTGGAAATCCTATACAGAGAAATAAGGCAAGAGGGGGGGGGAAAGGCATCCAAATAGGGAAGGGAGAAGTAAAACTGTACCTTTTTGCAGATGACATGATTCTATATATAGAACACCCTACAGACTCGGCAAAATAAATAAATAAATAAAAACTATTAGAAACAATAAACAAATACAGTCAAGTTGCAGGATACAAAATCAATGTGAACAAAGCACATTGCCTTTCTGTATACTAACAACAAAACTTCAGAAAAAGAAATGAAAAAGAAAACACAATTCCTTTTGCAATTGCAACCGAAAGAATATAATACCTAGGAATGAACTTAACAAACAATGCGAAAGAACTATGTACTGAAAATTATAAAGCATTATTATAAGAGATTGAAAAAGACACAACAAAATGGAAAAATATCCTGTGCTCATGGATTGGAAGAATCAGCATAGTTCAAATGGTCATATTACCCAAAGCAATATATAAATTTAATGCAATCCCAGTGTCTTTTTTTAAAATAAATCAAATGAGAAATCATCAGATTTGTATGGAGCCACAAAAGACCCCTAGTAACCAAAGTAATCCTGAGAACAAAGAATGAAGCTGGAGGTACCATGCTACCTGACTTCAAATTATACTACAGAGCTACGATAATAAAAACAGCATGGTATTGGCAGAGAAACAGACACACAGATCAATGAAACAGAATTGAAAGCCCAGCCATAAAACCATATGTATATGGACAGATAATTTTCAACAAAGGGGCCAGAAACACACAATGGAGTAAAGATAGTTTCCTCTTTGCTGGGAAAACTGGGAAGTCATATGAAACTGGATTACAGTTTGTCCCCATGTACAAAAATTAATTCAAAATGGATCAAAGACTTAACTCTAAGACCAGAAATAATAAGTTACATAAATAAAAAATAGGCACCAAACTTATGGACCTTGGTGTAGAGAACATTTTATGAACTTGACCCCAAAGGCAAGAGAAGTAAAGGCAAACATAAATGAATAGGACTATATCAAAATAAAAAGCTTCTGCACAGCAAAAGAAATGAACAACAAAGCAAACAGACAGCCAACCAGATGGGGATATTTGCAAACAGTAGCTCTGACAAAAGTTTAATTTCCAAAATATATAAAGAACTCATAAAAATCAACACCTAACAAACAACCCAATCAAAAAGTAGGCAGACCTGAAAATATACCTCTCCCAAGAAGACATGAACAACCAATAGATATATGGAAAGATGTTCAACCTCACTAGCAATTAGGGAAATGCAAATAAAAACTACAATAAGATACCACCTTATACCTGTTAGAATGGCCATTATCAACAAGACAAGCAATAACAAGTTTTGGAGAGGTTGTGAAAAAAAGGAAACCCTCATTCACTGCTGGTGGGAATGTAGAATGGTACAACCACTGTGGAAAGCAGTCCGGTGATTCCTCAAAAATTAAGAATAGAGCAACCATACTAACCAGCAATCCCTCTCCTGGGTATATACCTGAAAAACTCAAAAACATGTATCTGCCCAAGATATATGCATCATTATTCATGGTGGCCAAGAATTGGAAACAATTAAAGTATCCTGCGATAGAGAACTGGATAAAGAAGATGTGGTACATATACACAATGGAATACTACTTGGCCATAAGAAAGGATGAAATAGTGCCATTTGCAACAACATAGATGGATCTTGAGAATATTATGCTAAGTGAAATAAGTCAGTCAGAAAAAGCTAAGAACCATATGATTTCACTCAGATCTGGGATATAAAGCTGAAACTTGTTAACAGAAACAGCAGTGTGGTAGTTGACAGAGGGAGAGGTGGGGGGAGAAGGAAGTCTAATATATGATGACAAGAGAAAATTTGACTTTGGGTGATGGGCACTTGGTGGAATATACATATCTTGTAACTCATAAACCCACACCTGCAACCTATATGATCATGTCGACCCATGTCACCCCAATAAATTAATTTTTTAAAAAAGACTAATGGGAGGGGTAGACATGCAAAACAGGTTAGTCCCATACATCCATGAGGTAGTTAAGAATCAGGAGGTATATCTTGCCTAGAAGGTCTCCCCTAAGGAGTAAATGTTCCCAGCCCCACACCATGCTCCTCAGCATAGACCACCACTGCTGGGAAGGTGATTGCCCACAACATATGTGAAAATGGGAAGTCCATCCAGGTGAGACAGAGGGCTGCTGGAATCCCAGGCATTCCTATTAAAAGGCCTGTGCTCAGAATTACTCATTAATGGATGCACTCACTCTGCATTCCAACACTGAGCTTGAGTAATACCAGTGACATATGGGAAAGAAGAAAACTGTCTGGTTTCATGGAGAGGGTTAGAGGGGAAGCTTTGTCAGTCATTTTGTTCCTCTGTTGTGCCCTCCCCAAACAGAGCTGGCAGAGGCAGAAGAGTGTGAATCATTAAACTTGCCCCACCCATATTATTTCCTGAGAACTACTCCTAGCCAGCTCACACACAACAGCTGCTACTCACAAGTAGCTGGACTCAGCCCATGCTGTGGATTTCCATAAAATCTGTGAAAATTTTTCAAACCCCATATAATAGCAGCTGGCCTCAGTGTTCCCTGTACCAAATGCTTAGCAGCCCCCAGTTGGCACTAGTGGCAGCCAGCCACCATTCAGAGCATAGCCTCACCCAAGCACCCCCAAATCTAGCACAGGCAGCTACCAACAGCACATTATTTGTAATTCTCATCAGGTGGCACCAGGGCAGGTTCAGACAGCGGCTGACTTAGACCTTCTCTAGAGTCCCTGCCAAGTGGCCCCAGAACCAACGCACCCAGTGATTGGCTTCAAACCATACCAGAGGACCACTCAATTAGCTCCAAAAATGACATACCCATAGGGTGGACTCAGATGACACCAGAGCCCTGATCTTGCAAATCCCACTCCATTGCATTAGCCCCCACACAACAGCTTGTCCACTGTATTCACCTTTAGTTCTCACAGGCAGTCAGCCTGAGGGTCAATTTTACCCTCTGACGTGCCAAAAGTAATCAAGGCTCAACTACGACAGTAAGGCAAATGCAACCCACACTGGATACCCCTGGAACACCCAGCTTTGATGACCAGGGAGACTGCTCCACTGGGCACCATAGGACACCTACTAATTAAGATTGCTCTACCAAGAGTGGGAGATATAGCAGATCTATCTAATATCTAGAAACAAACACAGGGAGGCAGCCAAATGAGTAGACAAAGAAACATGTCCTAATTGAAAGAACAGGAGAAACTTCAGAAAAAGAACAAAAGAAAATGAAGGCAAGCAATCTACCAGATGCAGAGTTCAAAACACGATGTGCAAAGACCTTACTGGAAGAATAGATTAACTCAGGAAGAACTTCAACAAAGAGCTAGTAAACATAAAAAAGGGCATAGAAACCATTAAAAAGAACCAGTCAGAACTGAAGAATAGATGAACTGAAATGAAGAATACATTAGATAGAATCAACAAATTAGATGAAGCAGAGAATCAAATCAGCTATTTGAAAGACAAGGTAGTGAAAAACACACTATCGGAAGAGAAAAAAATATATATATTTTTTAAAATGAGGATAGTTTAAGGGACCTCTGAGACCTCAATAATAACACTATTAGCATCATAGGGGTACCAGAAAGAGAAGAGAGAGGCAAGATGTTGAAAATGTATTTGAAGAAATAATGACTGGAAACTTCCCTAACCTGGCAAAGAAAATACACATAGAAGCCTGGCTGGCCGTGGCTCCATGGTTGAGCATTGACCTATGAACCAGGAGGTCATGGTTTAATAATTCTGGTGGGAGTATATTCTGGAGTTGTGGGCTCTGATCCCCAGTGTGGGGAGTGCAAGAGGCAGCTTATCAATGACTCTTTCTCATCATTGATGTTTCTGTGTCTCTCTCCCTCTCTCTTCCTCTCTGAAATCAATAAAAATATTTTTTAAAAGAAAATACACACAAGTCCAGGAAGCTCAGAGAATCCCCTAAAGCAAGGCTATCATTCAGAAACAAAGGAGAGATAAAAAACTTACCATACAAGATAAAGCTGAAGGAGTTCATTACCACCATACCAGTGTTACAAGAAATGTTAAAGTGACTTCTTGTCCTGGCTGGTTTGGCTCAGTGGATAGAGCGTCAGTCTGCAGACTTAAGGGTCCCAGGTTTGATTCCAGTCAAGGGCACATGCCTGGGTTGGGGGCTCAATCCCAAGTAGGGGACATGCAGGAGTCAGCCTATCAATGATTCTCTCATCATTGATGTTTCTATCTCTCTCTCCCTCTCCCTCTCCTCTCCCTCTCTGAAATCAATAAAAATATATTTTTAAAAAGTGACTTCTTGATAAGGAAGAGGAAGAGGAAGAGGAGGAAGAGGAGGAGGGGGAGGAGGAGGATTAAAATGATGTTTGCCTGAGGGTTAGAGAAAGTGTTCCCACAGCTAGGAGGACACTGAGGGTGCCCTGGCCACGCCCTCCTACAGCCTGCAGCAGCAGTGGCTCCTGGATATGTCCCTGGACAAGCTGCAGCTGTGCCACATGCTAGCTGAACCCCCTCTCTGCCCCTCGATTCTGATAACCAACACTGTCCAGCAGATTCAAGAAGAAATGATGACCCAGGATGGGACTTGGCAGGTGCTGGCATCTGTCCCAGAGTGCAGGGCGGGTGCCTCTGATCTGCCTCATTTCCACCAAGATCCTGTGTCAAACAGCATGGGAGCAGCAGGGGGAGTTCCCTTCTCCTGATTCAGCCAGTGGCCCTGAACCAGACCTGATCTCCACATTGTCCATTTCCCCAAGTGTGCAGGCTCTGAGGAGCGTGCAGAGCTGTGTTTGGGAAGTGGACAGCCCTCAAGGAAATAGGCGAAGCTTTCAGAAGTTGCTGATCAAATATTTGAAACACTAGTGAGTAAAGTCCCCAGCTCAGTGGAAGGGTTATTTGCAGACATTGACAGTCCCTACCACAACTTGGACTCCATGCTGATAAGCATGGTGGGCAGCAAGTCAGTCCCTGGAGACAGGTTGAGACCTTGGCCTCCGCGGGCACCCTACCCCTGGCTCCAGCTGCAAGCGGGTCCTGGGTGAGCTGGACCATGTGGTGGAGATCCTGGTGGAGACCTGTCTGCCTTGCCCTTGTCAGGCCACAAACACCCCCAGAGCACCATCTGACCATGGTGTCAGCCCTGCTTTGTCGTGATTACAGGGAAGTCCAGGAACAGCACCCAGTCCCCCCACTGCTCGCCCTCCCTCCTTCCCCCAGGGACTGGGCAGTTTCCTACAGGTTGGTTGCCCAGGCCTGCTCTGTGGAGGAGGTGGGCCACCAGCTGCATCAGTCTCGTTTAACTTTAAATAGGTGAATTTTTAAAAATTAAGCTTTATATGTTTGGGGAAACATTTTGGCTTAAAATATATTTTGTAAACTTTTTATATTTTTATCTCTTTAGATTTTTTTCAGCTATTTCCTTAAAAGTATATTTTTTTCTATAAACATCTTCTACTGCTAATTAGAAACTTTTATGACATGCACACTGGCAGTTGGTGTGTTTAACTTTTTAAGTTTGTTCTTTCTTACCAGTGTCACTTCCCAAGTCAGCTGTGTGGGCACATCTCTACTTCTCTCTGTAAATTTACATGGAACTGCCTCCATGTGCTGCCACGGTTAGAGGCCACAGAAGGGGGACACCTTTTGTTCTGGAATCATGACCGATCTGCTGAGGGAGCCTAGCCGACCTTTGAGCTTTGTTAGAATGAAGTGTAGATTTTGTAGGGTTCAATTTATTTCTATTTATATATGTAATTGGGGCAAAGGTCAGATACCTGTCTAGCCCTTAGTGGATCTTCAGACACTTAAGGGGTCTCTGGTGCCCCCTGAGGACCTGGTGTTGGGCCCAAGCATGAAGGCCTGTGCACACGCATACTTGTCATTTGTGTGCTTGGTCCATGCCCATGCCTTCTCTGGTAAATTGGTGCTGGGAACCACTGTTAAAGTTAACTTTAAGTCTAGAATTAAAGAAATGTGATCATGTGTAAAGTAATAATTATAAAATAGCAATAACTATATACTTATCAATAATTATTTTAAATTTAAATGGATTAAATGCTCCAATAAAAATATATAAGGTGGTTGAATAGATCAGAAAACAAGACTCAAGAGATATCAATAGATGACTGGATAGAGAAGATATGATATATACACTGAGTAGCCAGATTATTATGATCTCTGAATGCATAATAATCTGGCCACTCAGTGTATATCCTATATAATCCTATATAATAAAAGGCTAATATGCAAATTGTCTCCTCGACCAGGAATTCGACAAGCAGGCAGGCCGGCCAACTGCCCATATCCCCTCCTCCTGGCCAGACTGGCCGGACCCCACCCATGCACGAATTCATGCATTGGGATATATATATATATATATATATATATATATATATATATATATTGAGTGGCCAGATTATTATGCATTCAGAGATCATAATAATCTGGCCACTCAGTGTATATACAATAGAATATTATTTGGCTATAAAAAAAAGATGACATCTTACCATTTGCAACAACATGGATGGGCCTAGAAAGAATGAAGCTAAGTGCAATACGTCAGACAGAGAAAGACAAATACCATATGGTTTTACTTATATATGAAACATAAATAACAAAATAATAAACAAATTTATAGATAACAGAGGGTGGCCAGGGGAATGGGTGTAGGGGCTGAGTAAAAACAATTATTAAGAAATACAAACCAGCAGTTACCAAATAATCACAGATATGTAAAATACAACATAGGAAATATAGTAACTAATATTGTAATAACTATGTATGGTGTCAGGGGGGTACTAGGCTTATTAGGGGATCACATTATCCTAATATATAAAAACCCTGGGTTGTAATGACCAGTAACACTGGAGGCTGACCAACCAACCGGAAGTCAGTGCTGGCCCCGCCCCCAAGCAAGAGGATAGGGGCAATCAGGCAAGCAGGCAGAGTGGTTAGGGGTGATCAGATAGGCAGACCAGCAGTTAGGGGTGATCAGGTAGGCAGGCAAGTAGTTAGAGATCAGGTAGGCAGGCCAGTGGTTAGGGGTGATCAAGTAGGCAGGCAAGTGGTTAGGGTAGATCAGGTAGGCAAACAGCCCCTTGCCGGGCTGGCCCCGCCCCCAAGCAAGTGATTAGGGGAAATCAGGCAGGCAGACAGAGTGGTTAGGGGTGATTAGGTAGGCAGATGGGCCCTCGCTGGGCTGGCCTCATCCCCAAGCAAACAGATAGGGGCAATCAGGCAGGCAGAGTGGTTAGGGGTGATCAGGTAGGCAGACCAGCAGTTAGGGGTGATCAAGTAGGCAGGCAAGTGGTTAGGGTAGATCAGGTAGGCAAACGGCCCCTTGCCGGGCTGGCCCCACCCCCAAGCAAGTGATTAGGGGCAATCAGTCAGGCAGACCAGCGGTTAGGAGTGATCAGGTAGGCAGACCAGTGGTTAGGGGTGATAAGGTATGCAGACCAGTGGTTAGGGGTGATCAGGTAGGCTAATGGCCCCTCCCTGGGCTGGCCCTGACCCCAAGCAAGCAGTTAGGGGCAATCAAGCAGAGTGGTTAGGGTTGATCAGGTAGGCAGACCAGCAGTTAGGGTTGATCAGGTAGGCAGGCCAGCGGTTAGGGGTGATCAGGTAGACAGACAGCCCCTCGCTGGGCTGGATCTACCCCTAAGCAAGCAGTTAGGGGCAATCAGGCAGGCAGGCAGAGTGGTTAGGAGTGATCAGGTAGGCAGACTAGCGGTTAAGGGTGATCAGATAGGTAGGCAAGCGGTTAGGGGTGATCAGGTAGGCAGACAGCCCCTCACAGAGCTGGCCCCACCCCTCAGAAAAGAAAGAGGGAGAACTAGGCTAGCCAAGCCATTGCACCACAGCCTGTTGCCTGCAGAGGGAGGCCACCAGTGGCAGGGGTTGGGGCAGTGCTGCACAGATGGCAAGTAGTGGCAGCAGTGTGGGTGGGGCCAGCTGCCTGCAGCCCAGGGAAGGAAAGCCCCGATAGGCCCTGGATCAGGCCAGGCCTAGGGACCCTACCCGAGGGGTCCCAGATTGTGAGAGGGTGCAGGCCGGGCTGAGGGACCCCCCCCCCCCCGAGTGCATGAATTTTTGAGCACTGGGCCTCTAGTATGTTATATAAATGTCTAACCACTATACTGTATACTTAAAAGTAATATACTATTAAATGTCAATTATAATTGAAAAGTAAAGAAAAAAATTTTAACCAAGAAACAAGAAATATCTCAAATGAACAATCTAACAACTCACCTTAAAGAACTAGAAAAAGAGTTTCAAAATGGTGGCAGATTAAGTGGAAGCTATACTGACATTCTCCCAGAATGAAACTGAAATTACCGGTATAACTAAAATACAGAAAAACTATCCTGAATAATCAACTGAAGACCAGATGGATTGAACCCTAATAACCAAGGATTTAAAATGGAGACAGCATAGAGACTGGTAGGAAGGATGGAGGCACGAAAGGGCTGGCTGGGCTCCCATAGAGAGCAGCAGACGTTCCAGAGGGATTTCTCAACTATGGGGGGGTTCTCACTGGGAACTCTGGGGTCTATACCCAAAGCTGGGCTCCCCAGTCAAGAGCACCAAAACTAAAAAAGGTGTCCACATAACATCTGGTTGTGAAAAGCAGTGGGGTTGCTGTCTGCCAGGGAGAGAAAGCTGGAAAGGCAGGCACCCTTTAAAGTGCCGATATACAAAATTTCATGTGCATCCACTCACCTTGGTCTCTGGCACAGGGAGGGCAGAGTGCACTAGAACTGTGTGAAGAGAATCCAGGGTTGGGGGCTCTGGGGTTAGAGCTCAGAAGGCAGCTGACCAGGTTTTTGTGCTGCCTTCTTGAGATACCCCTCAAACTGCACAAGATATCTTTCTCAGGCAGACCATTACCATCCAGGCAGCTTTTGACAGGATCTGAAGCAATTGTCCTACCCTGTTGGAAAATCAGTCATCTCACCCTGTGTAGTCTGTGCCTTGCTGTGGTCTACAGCCTGAGGCACATTAGGACTCTGAGAATAACAATCAGACTACAGGTAAAGATGGATATCTGGAGGTTTTGAGTCTTTGTCTGATCACATTTGGGACCCGGGACTAGGAAAAGCAGACCTTGTTGCACATCTTGGTCTTTCCCAAAGCCACAGCAGAGGGATCCACAAGCTTTGGATTGCTGAGAGCTCCAAACAGTACTCAGGGCCACTCACAAATGTCTGAAATTGTCCTGCACCAGAGACTGGGAATTGTAGCAGATCTGCCTAATACATAGGCACAAACTCAAGTAGGCAACCAAAATGGGGAGAACAAAAAAAGCCCAAGCCCTAGCCAGTTTGGCTCAGTGGATAGACTGTCAGCTTTTGGACTGAAGGGTCCTGGGTTTGATTCCAGTAAAGGACATGTATCTTGGTTGCAGGCTCGATTCTCAGACATGGTTGGGGCATGTGCAGGAGGCAAACAATCAATGTGTCTCTCTTACATTGATGTTTCTCTCTGTGTGTCTCTCCCCTTCCCTTTCATACTTTCTAAAAATAAATTTTAAAATATCCTCGGGTGAGGATTAACAACAACAACAACACAAAATGAAAGAACAGGAGAATTCTCCAGAAGAAGAGCTAAATGAAATGGATATAAGAAATTTATCATATATAGAGGTCAGAATAATGATTACAAGGATGGTCAACAGCATGAGAAAAGATAGAGAAACTATAAAAAATCACCAGTAGGAAATGAAAAATGACATAGCACTAGTAAAGAAAACATTGGAATGCGGACTGGTGCCACCTTATGGAAAACAGTATGGAGTTTCCTCAAAAAATTAAATATGGAATTGCCATTTGACCCTGTGATCCCACTTCTAAGAATATATGCTAAGAAAATCAAAACACAATTCATAAAGAATGTATGGACCCCTATGTTCATAGCAGCACAATTTACAATAGCTAAGATCTGGAAACAGCTCAAGTGCCCATCAGTAGATGAGTGGATAAAAAAGCTGTGGTACATTTACACCATGGAATACTATGCAGCAGTAAAAAAATAAGGATCCCTTTAAGACAGCATGGAAGGACCAGGAGAGTATTATGCTAAGTGAAATAAGCCAGTCAGAGAAAGACAAGTATCACATGCTCTCAGTCATATGTGGAATCAAATGAAAAAAAAATAAACTGATAAAAAAATAGATCCAGAGACATAGAAGCATAGAACAGACTGCAGAATCTCAGAGGGAAGGCAGGGGAGGGGGGGTGGATGGAAAGAAATCAACCAAAGAACTTGTATGCATATATTCATAACCCATGGACACAGATAATAGGGTGGTGAAGGCTGGGGGTAGGGGGTGGGGGTAGGCTAGAAGAGATCAATAAGGAAAAAAGGGGACATATGTATTACTTTCAAAAATAAAGATTTACTATTTATAAAAAGGACACATTGGAAGGAATACACAGCAGATTATGGGAAGCAGAGAACCAGATCAGTGAATTAGAAGACACAGTAGAAAAATTTGACTCAATCTGAGAACCAAAAAGGAAAAATAATTTAAAAACAGGAGTACAGCTTAAGGGAAGTGTGGGGCAACATGAAAATTAACAATAGGAGATGTCCCTCTCCCAGAAGATGAAAGGAGCAAGGGATAGAGAACCTGTTTGAAGAAATAATGGCAGAAAACTTCCCTAACGTGGTAAAGGAAAAAATCACATAAGTCCAGGAGGCACAGAGAATCCCAAGCAAGAAAATTCCAAACAGGTTCATGCCCAGACATATCATAATTAAAATGCCAAAAATTAAAAGACAAAGAGAAAATCTTAAAGGCAGCAAGAGAAAAACAATTTGTTACCTACAAAGGAGCTCCCATAAGGCTGTCAGTTGATTTCATCAGAAGCTCTATAGGCCAGAGGGAGTGGCATGAAGTATTAAAGGTAATGAAAAGCAAGGATCTGAAGTCAAGACTACTATAGCCAGCATGGCTATCATTCAAAATAAATGGTGAAATAAAGAGCTTCTTACCCAAAAAACTGCTAAAGGAGTTGGTCACCACAAAAACATCATTGCAATAAATGCTAAAGGGACTGCTATAATAATAAGAAAAAATATAGAGTGAAACATACACATAAAACATAAAAATGGCAATAATTGACTATCTATCAATAATAACCTTAAATATAAATGAATGAAATGTTCCAATCAAAAGACATAGTATAGCTGAATGGATAATAAAACATGACCAGTACAATGCTGTCTACATGGCACTCATCTCAGAACAAAAGACTGACACAGGATGAGAATGAAGGAATAAAAAAATTTTTTCCATGCAAATGGACATGAAAAAAAAAAGATGGGGTAGCAATATTCATATCTGACAAAATAGACTTCAAAATGAAAGCCATCAGAAGAAACAATAATTGTCACTATATAATACTAAAAAGATTGACCCAACAAGAGGATATAACCCTGATAAAAACATGCATTCATACTAGAGGCCCCCCAGTGCACAAAATTTGTATACCAAGGGAGAGGGAAGGGTGAAGGGGGGGAGTCCCTCAGCCCAGCCTGCACCCTCTGCAATCCGGGACCCCTCGGGGGATGTCCAACTGCCTCTTGCATCCAAGACCGCTGGCTCCTAACCGCTTGCCTGCCTGCCTGCCTAATCACCCCTAACCCCTCTGCCTGCCTGCCTGATCACCCCTAACCCCTCTGCCTGCCTGCCTGATCACCCCTAACCCCTCTGCCTGCCTGCCTGATCACCCCTAACTGCTCCCCTACCAACCTGATTGCCCCTAACTGCTTCCCTGCTGGCCTAATCACCCCTAACTGCCTCTGCCTCACCTCGCACCTGGGACCCAGGATTCCCTCCTCAGGTCGGTCGCAGGCACCCAGGACACAGGCTTCCCTCCATCTGGCTGGCTGCAGGCACCCAGGACCTGGGCTGGCTTCACCCAGGCCGCCACAGTTGCAGGGGACCATGGGCGGGTGGCTTCACCTGGGCCGCAGCCATAGGCGCTGGCGCTGGGGACAACGGGGCAGGTGGCTTGTCCCTCTCCCAGGCTGCAGGAGCAGGCACTGGTGCCCAGGACCGTGGGGCAGGCAGTTTGTCCCTCTCCTGGGCTGCAGCCTTGCTGGTCCCCATTCCTCTCTTGCGAGCTCATTTGTGTCTGGCTGGTCCCCATTCCTTTCTCCCCAGTGTTGAGTGTCTGAGCCGTTATGGTGTGATGGTGTGACAACCATTTGTATATTAGCTCTTTATTATATAGGATATATATATGTGTATGTACACACACACACACACACACACACACACACACACACACACACATATATATACTAGAGGCCCAGTGTACAAAATTCATGCACAGGGGGCAGTGTCCCTCAGCCCAGTCTACAGCCTCTCCAATCTGGGATCCCTCTCGCAATCCATAACCACTGGCTCCTAACCGCTCACCTGCCTGCCTGCCTGATGCCCCTAACTGCTTCCCTGCCAGCCTGATGGTCCTAACTGCTCACCTCTGCCAGCCTGATCCCCTTAACTGCTCTCCCCTCCTGGCCTGATCTCCCTAACTGCCTAACTGCTCTCCCCTCCTGACCTGATCCCCCTAATTGCCTAACTGCTCTCCCCTGCTGGCCTGATCACCCTAACTGCCTAACCGCTCCCCCCTGCCAGCCTTATCCCCCTAACTGCTCTCCCCTCATGGCCTGATTGCCCTAACTGCCTAACTGCTCTCCTCTGCTGGCCTGATCCCCCTAACTGCTCTTCCCACCTGGCCTGATCCCCCTAAATGCCTATCTGCACTCCCCGCTTGGCCTGATCCCCCTAAATGCCTATCTGTGTTCCCCTCCTTGTCTGATCCCCCTAACTGTCTATCTGCTATCCCTTCCTCTCCACACACAGACGTGCTGAGGGCTCTCCACCGCAGACCCGCCCCCATCCTGATTGCTCGTTATGTGATGGTGTCCTGGACAATTTGCATATTCCTCTATTTTATATATATATATATATACACACACACACACACACACACACACACACACACACACCACACACACTTCTGGAGAACTTTAAAAGAGAGAACAACAGCAATATATTCATAGTAGGGAACTTTAACAACTGACTTCACTGGATAGGTCTTCCAGACAAAAAAAAAATCAACAGGAAAACAGTAACTTTAAATGACACACTGGATCACATGAATTTAATTGACAATTATAGAACAATTCACACTAAAAACTGTAAAATATATATTCTTCTCAAGTGCACCTGGGTCATTCTCAAAGATAGACCACATATTAGTACACAAAATAAGTTTCTACAAGTTCAAGAAGATGGAAATCATATCAAGCATCTTCTCAGATCATGAGGGAATGAAATTAAAAATCAACTACAGTAAAACCACTCAAAAACATTGAAACACATGGAGGAAAATAGCATATTATTAAATAATGAATGGGTTGCCAATGAGATCAAAAAGGAAATAAAAAACTTCCTGAAAACAAATGAAAATGAATATACAACAACTCAAAATCTCTAAGACACAGCAAAAGCAGTCCTGAGAGGGAAGTCCATAGCACAACAGGTCTACATAAAAAAAGAAAAAGAAAAATTAATAATAAACTATTTAACCCTACAACTTAAAGAATTAGAAAGAAAAAAAACAAGAAAATTCCAGAGTAAGTATAAGGAAGGAAATAATAAAGATCAGAGCAGAAATAAATGACATAGAGACTAAAAAAAATACAAATATCAATAAAACCAAGAACTGGTTCTTTGAAAAGATAAACAAGGTCAATGAACCTTTAACCAGACTCATCAAGAAACTAAGAGATTGGATGGTTTGATACAATTTAATGGATAAAACCTTTGAAAGTATTCACTCAGTGAATATATGTGATGACATCTTTATACTTTGAAAAATGTTTCACTTACCCTTTCAGATATTTGATATGAATTAATTAAATTAATAGTACTTTCATTATGCTTAAATAAGTGGTTTATGTTGTTGATAAGAGAGTTTGATTACTTACTAAATGCACCCTATATGAAATGAAAGGTGGTTTACCCAATGACTTTGACATTAGTGCACATTCCCCAGAGGCAAACTTGAGTCATCATCAGAGTCCAGACCCAGATGTTTTCTTAGTTAATTATTTAGCTAATATTATTCTTCCACAATTAAATGTTATCAATTTCCCATCAGTATAAATTAATTAAAAAAAGAAAGAAACTAAGATAGAGGAGCCAAATAAATAAAATAAGAAATGAAAGCAGTGAAGTAACAACTGACACCACAGAAATATAAAGGATTGTAAGAAAATAATATGAAAAATTATATGGCAAAAAGCTGAACATGTGGATGAAATGAACAAATTGCTAGAAAAATACAATCTCACAAAACTGATCCAAGAACAACATAAACTGATGAACAAAAATAGATCCAGAGACATAGAAGCATCAAACAGACTGTCAGACCTTAGAGGGAAGGCAGGGGAAGATGGGGTGGGGGGAGATCAACCAAAGGACTTGTATGCATGCATATAAGCAAAACCAATGAACACAGACAGTAGAGAGGTGAGGGCATGTGCCAGGGGGCAGGAGCAGCCAGGGAGAGGTCAATAGGGGAAAAAGGAGACATATGTAATACATTCAACATTAAAGAATTTAAATTTAAAAAAAGAAAAGGAAAAAAAAAACTGAATCAGGAAGAATCAGAAAACCTTAATAGGCCAATAACAACTGATGACATTGAAGCAGTAATAAAAACAAAAAACAAACAAACAAAAACTCCCAGCAAAATAAAAGCCCTGGTCCTGAAAGCTTCACAGGGGAGTTTTATCAAACCTTCAAATAAACAACAACTAGAAGAATATACCATGTTCATGGATTGACATCATTACAATGTCCATTCTACCCAAAGCAATCTATAGATTCAATGCAATCCCTATTAAAATATCAACAGCATTTTTCATAGATCTAGAACAAACAGTCCAAACATTTAAATGGACTCATAAAAGACCCCAAATAGCCACAGCAATCTTGAGAAAGAAGAACAGACTTGGAGGGATTACAATATCATATATCAAGTTACACTACAAAGCCACTATGCTTAAAACAGCCTGATACTGGCACAAAACAAACATATAGATCAATGGAACAGAACAGAGACCCCATAAATCAACCCAACACATTACAACCAATTAATTTTTTACAAAGGAGGTAAGACTATACAAAGGAGAAAAGAGAGTCTCTTCAATAAATGGTTGAGAAAATTGGACAGATACATGCACAAAAATGAAATTAGACCACCAACTTACACCATACACAAGAGTAAACTCAGAATGGATAAAATACTTAAATGTAAGTCATGAAACCATAAAAATTCTAGAAGAAACCATAGGTAGCAAAATCTCAAAAATATCTTGCAGCAATATATTTACGGATAGATCTCCTAGGAGAAAATAAACAAATGGGACTACATCAAAATAAAAAGCTTCTGCACAGCAAAATAAACCATCAACAAAATAAAAAGGAAACATGCTGCATGAGAGAACATATTTGGCAATGTTACATCTGATTGATTGTTAATATCCAAAATATATAACAAACTCATACAACTTAACAAAATGAAAATAAACAATCCAATTAAAAAATGGGCAAAAGATATAGACACTTATTCAAAGTGGACATACAGATGGCCAAGAGACATATGAAAAATGACCAAAGTCACTGATCATCAGGGAAATGCAAATTAAAATGACAATGAGGTATCACCTCACACCTGTCAGGATGGCTATCATCAACAAATTAACAAGCAAGTGCTGGCGAGGATGCGGAGAAAAAGGAACCTTCGTGCACTGCTGGTGGGAATGCAGACTGGTGCAGCCACTGTGGAGAACAGTATGGAGTTTCCTCAAAATATTAAAAATGGAACTCCCATTTGACCCAGTAATCCCACTTCTAGGAATATATCCCAAGAAACCAGAAACACCAATCAGAAAAGACATATGCATCCTTATGTTCATAGCAGCACAGTTTACAATAGCTAAGATTTGGAAACAGCCCAAGTGCCCATCAGCAGATGAATGGATTAAAAACTGTGGTACATCTACACAATGGAATACTATGCAGCTTTAAAAAAGGAAAGAACTCTTACCATTCACAACAGCATGGATGGACATGGAGAGAATTATGCTAAGCGAAATAAGCCAGTCAGAGAAAGATAAATATCACATGATCTCACTCATTTGTGGAATATATTGAGCAGCATAAACTGATGAACAAAAATAGATCCAGAGACAGAGAAGCATCGAAAAGACCATCAAACTTCAGAGGGAAGGAAGGGGAGGGTGGGGGTGGGAGAGTAAGAGATCAACCAAAGGACTTGTATGCATGCATATAAGCATAACTAATGGATACAGACACTAGGGGGGTGAGGGCATGTGCTGGAGAATGGGGTGGCCAGGGAAAGGTCAAAGGGGGGAAAGGAGACATATGTAATACTATATGTAATACTTTAAACAATAAAGAACTTTTTAAAAATTACATATGGAACTGCCATTGACCCAGTGATCCCACTGCTAAAAATATATTGTAGGAAACCCAAAACACCAATCAGAAATAATGTATACACCCCTATGTTCATAGCAGCACAATTTACAATAGCTAAGATCTAGAAGCAGTCCAAGTGCCCATCAATATATGAGTGGATAAAATAGCTGTGGTACATTTACACCATGTAATACTATGCTGCAGTAAAAAATAAGGATCTCTTACCCTTTGAGACAGCATAGAGGGACCTGGAGAGTACTATGCTGAGTGAAATAAGCCAGTCAGAGAAACATAAGTATCACATGATCTCACTCATATGTGGAATCTAATGAACAAAATAAACTGCTGAACAAAATAGATCCAGAAACATAGAAGCATGGAACAGAATGTCAAATCTCAGAGGGAAGGTGTGTGTGGGTGGATGGGAAGAGATAAACCAAAGAACTTGTATGCATATACTAGTATGCATAACCCATGGACAGAGACAATAGTGTGGTGAAGGCCTGGGGCTGGGGACTGGGGTGAGCTAGATGGTGCGGCAACCCAGCACTGACTGCTGAGGGGGCTGTGGATCAGGCCGAGAGAGAGGCCTGGAGAGAGAAACAGGGTCTGATCCGTAGCCTCTGTGGCAGCTGTTGATCAGCCCTTGCCTCTCTCTTTCTCTCTGGGCCTGGCCAGCAGCCGCACCTCCATTTCTCTCTGGACCTCTGCAGGGGCTGCTGGTCAGCCCCGCCGCTCTGATCAGGCCCAGAGATGCTGACTGGCATAGAAACCGTCCAATCAGAACCAAATCTGGGTGAAGTGTGAGGAGCCAATGGCTGCCTAGGAGGCAGAGCTTTTGACACTGACTGGCATAGAAACCGACCAATCAGAACCTAATCTGGGTGAAGTATGAGGAGCCAATGCTGCCTAGGAGGTGGAGCTTTTGACACTGACTGGCATAGAAACCGACCAATCAGAACCTAATCTGCATGAACTGCAAACGCAGAACCTAAGGTGGGGGCTGAGAATGGGTTTTAAGGGCAACAGCTGTTTGGTGTAAGGTGTAAGAAAGCAGTTCAATTTGTTAATGACTGGTTTGGCAGTATAGTGCATATGGCTGGCTATCAGTCCAGATATAGGGATTATGTATTTTTGTCTGCCAAGAGCATCTCCTCCTGCTGAAAAAGCCCCCCCCCCCATTTAAGTAATCCTATCCTATATAATCTATCTATATTAATAAAAGGGTAATATGCTAATTAGACTGGGTCAACCGGCCATCTTCTGGACACCTGACTTCCTTCTGGACAAAGCCATGGTGGTGGGGGCCAAGGCAGAGAGGGAAGTTGGGGGCGAGATTAGGCCGGCAGGGGAGGGCCATTGGGGGAGAAATCAGGCCTGCAGGGGAGGGCAGTTGGAGGCGAGATCAGGTCTGCAGGGGAGGGCAGTTGGGGGTGAGATCAGGCCAGCAGGGGAGGGCCATTGAGGGCAAGATCAGGCCAGCAAGGGAGGGAAGTTAGGGGCATTCAGGCAGGCAGAGGCAGTTAGAGGCAATCAGGCTGGCAGGGGAGAGCAGTTAGAGATGAGATCAGGCCAGCACAGGAGGGCCATTTGGGGAAAGATCAGGCTGGCAGGGGAGGGCAGTTGGGGGTGAGATCAGGCCGGCAGGGGAGGGCAGTTGGGGGCAACCAGGGCGGCAGGGGAGGGCAGTTGGGGGTGAGATCAGGCCAGCAGGGGAGGGCAGTTTGGGGCAACCAGGGCGACAGGAGAGGGCTGTTTGGGGCGAGATCAGGCCAGCAGGGGAAGGCAGTTGGGGGCAATCAGGCAGGCAGACAGAGGCAGTTAGGGGCAATCAGGCAGGCAGGCAGGTGAGTGGTTAGGAGCCAGCAGTCCCAGATTGTGAGAGGGATGTCCGACTGCCAATTTAGGCAGTCAGACATTCCCTGAGGGGTCCCATATTGTAGAGGGTGCAGGCTGGGCTGAGGGACACCCCCCCCCAATGCACGAATTCTGTGCACCAGGCCACTAGTCCTATTAATAAAAGGCTAATATGTAAATCAACCAAACGGCAGAATGATTGGTCGCTATGATGCACACTGATCACCAGGGGTCAGACGATAAACTCAGGAGCTGCCCCCTGGTGGTCAATGCACTCCCACAGGGGGAGCGCCACTCAGCCAGATGCTGGACTCATGGCTGGCGAGCGCAGCGGTGGTGGCAGGAGCCTCTCCCGCCTCCACGGTAGCACTAAGGATATCTGATTGCTGGCTTAGGCTCACTCAGTCGGACATCTCCCAAGGGCTCCTGGACTGCAAGAGGGCGCAGGCCAGGCTGAGGGGACCCCCCCCCCCCCACCGAGTGCACAATTTCATGCACCAGGCCTCTATTTAGGAATAAAGATGTAAAACTGTCACTTTTTTTAGATGACATGATTGTGTATATAGAAAACCACAAAGACTCCACTAAGAAAACTATTAGAAACTAAAGGTGTATTGATTAAAAAAAAAAAACTCATGGACACACACAACAGTATGATGATTATCAAAGGGAAAGGGGGTGAGGACATAGAAGAGGGAATAGATGGGATAAATGGTGAAGGAAGAATACATGATTTAGGGGAGTGAACACACAATTCATTATACAGATGATATACACCTGAAACACATATAATTTTATTAACCAATGTCACTCCAATCCTATATAATAAAAGCCCAGTGACCAAACAGCGGAACCACCAGAATGACCACTCGACCAGTCGCTATGATGGGCAATGACCACCAGGGGGCAGATGCTCAACACAGGAGCTGCCCCCTGGGTGGTCAGTGCACCCCCACAGTTGGAACGTGGCCCAGCCAGAAGCCAGGCTCACAGCTGGTGAGGGCAACGGTGGTGGTGGGTGCCTCTCTTGCCTCCACTGCAGCGCTAATGATCAGCAAGCCAAGTGGTAAGGAGCAAACAGGCAGACAGTTAGGAGCAAGGGGTCCTGGATTGCAAAAGGGCACCAGCCAAGCTGAGGGACCCCTCTCCCTGCACAAATTCTGTGCATCGGGCCTCTAGAAAATTCAATAAAAATATATATGCATACTAAAAAAAATAAATATTGGTATAGTAAAGTTGCAGGATACAACATCAATGTACAAAAATCAATTGTGCTCCTATATACTAACAAATAAATATCAGAAAAAAATAAAGAAAACAATCTCATTTGCAATTTCAAGAAAAAGAATAAAATACCTAGAAATAAACTTAGCAAGGAATGTGAAGGACCTGTGCACTGAAAACTGTAAGAGGTTGAAAGAAATTCAAGACCTGAAAAGATACTTCATGTTCATAGATTAGAAGAATCACTATAGTTAAAATAGCCATATTACCTCAAGCAATATACAGATTTAATGAAATACCCATCAAAATCCAAATGGCATTTTTAAAGAAGCAATAATTCCAAACAATTGAAGAAATAATAATTCCTAACTAATTAAAGATACAAAACAAAACAAAAATCATTAAACTTGTATGGAACCACAAAAGATCTTGAATAGCCAAAGCAATCCTGAGGAAAAAAAGAACAAAGCTGGAGCTATCACACTCCCTAAGTTCAAATTATACTATAAAGCTACAATAATCAAAAGAGTGTGGTGTTGGAAGAAAAACAGACACATAAACCAATGGAACAGAATTGAGAGCCCAGAAAGAAACCCACATGTATATGGATAACTAATTTTCAACAAAGGAGCCAAAAACACACAATGTAGAAAAGAAATATCTATATATATAAAAGCCTAAGTGACTGGCCGACCAGCTGGTAGCTATGATGTGCACTGACCACTGGCGGGTGGGCAGAAGCTCAACGCAGGAGTGGAAACCACAGGCATGGAAACATGGAACAGACTGATGAATCTCAGAGGGAAGGGGAGAGGGGGGAGGGTGGGAAGAGATTAACCAAAGATCTTATATGCATACTAGAGGCCTGGTGCACGGTTTCATGCACCAGTGGGGTCCCTTGGTTTAGTCTATGGGGATAGGGCAAAAACCAGCTCTCTCTGACATCCCCCGAGAGATCCCGGGTTGTGAGAGGGTGCATGACAGGCCTAGGGACCCCACTGGTGCACGAATTCGTGCACCAGGCCTCTAGTATGCATTTAAAATCCATGCACCGGGCCTCTAGTTATTCAATAAATGATGTTGGGCAAATTAGAAAGTCACATGCAAAAGTATAAAACTACATTTCTATTTGACACCATATACAAAAATGTGCTCAAAATGAATAAAAGACATATATAAGATCTGAAATAATCCTATCTAATAAAGAGGAAATATGGTAATTGACCCTTATGCTGTCGCAAAGATGGCAGCATCCACAGCCAATAAGGAAGGAATATGCTAATTGACTGTCCCGCCCTCAAAGATGGTGGTGCCCACAGCCAATAAGGAGGGAATATGCTAATTGACTGTCCCACCCTCAAAGATGGCAGTGCCCACAGCCACAAAATGGTGGCACCCAGTCCCCTCAGAACCCCAGCCACCCAGGGCTGGCCCACGGGACAGGCAAGCCTCGGATGGCGGCTGCCTAGCCGCCCAGGGCTGTCTGAGGCTCAGGTAACCAGGGCTGGCTGAGGCTTGTGCTGCCAGCAGTGACAGCATCAGAGGTGTGATGGGGCATTGCCTTCCCCTGATCGCCGGGTCGCCTCCCACCCCTGGGGGCTCCCAGACTGTGAGAGGGGGCAGGCCGGGCTGAGGGACCCCCCCTTCAGTGCAATAATTTTCATGCACTGGACCTCTAGTATAATACATATAAAATATGGATACTAAACTTATGAACCTTGGTCTCCAAGTGATTTGATGAACTTGAACCCAAAGGCAAGGGAGTAAAAGCATAAAATAAATGAATGGGACTACTATATCAAACAGAAAAAGAAACCATCAACAAAATAAAAAGGCAACCAACCAAATGAAAGAAGATATTGGAAAATTACACTCCCAAAAAGGAGTTAATATCTAAATTACATATATAAAGAACTAATACAACTACAAAGCACAACCAATCCTATTAAAAACTAGAGGCCTGGTGCACGAAATTCGTGCACCGGGGGGGGTGTCCCTCAGCCCAGCCTGAACCCTCTCCAATCTGGGACCCCTCTCGGAATCCAGGACTGCTAGTTCCCAACTGTTCGCCTGCCTGCCTTCCTGATTGCCCCTAACCGCTTCTGCCTTCCAGCCTGATCACCCCCTAACCACTCCCCTACCAGCATGATTGATGCCTAACTGCTCCCCTGCCAGCCTGATTGCCCCTAACTGCCCTCCCCTGCAAGCCTGGTCACCCCTAACTGCCCTCCCCTGCAAGCCTGGTCACCCCTGACTGCCCTCCCCTGCAAGCCTGGTCCCTCCCAACTGCCCTTCCCTGAAGGCCCGGTCGCCCCCAACTCCCCTCCTCTGCCAGCCTGGTCACCCCTAACTGCCCTCCCCTGCAGGCTTGATCGCCCCCAACTGCCCTCCCTTGCAGGCCTGGTCCCTCCCAACTGCCCTCCATTGCTGGCCATCTTGTGGCGACCATCTTGTGTCCACATGGGGCAGTCATCTTTGACCACATGGGGGCAGCCATCTTGTGTGTTGGAGTACCAGTCAATTTGCATATTACTCTTTTATTAGATAGGATGGGCACAGGATTTGAATGGACACTTTTCCCAAGAACACATACAAATAGCCAACAGGGTATGAAAAGATGCTTAATTTAACTAGGTATAAGAGAAATGTGAATCAAAGCCTCAAATGAGATATCAGCGAACACTTGTTAGAATGGCTATTATGGATAGATCAAGTAATAACATGTGTTGGAGAGAATGTGGAGAAAAGGAAACCCTCATACACTGTTGGTGGGAATGTGAATTGGTACAGCCACTATGAAAAATAATATGGAGGTTCCTCAAAAATTAAGAATATTACCAGCAATCCTTCTTTTGGGTATTTACCAAAAAAAAATTGAAAACATTTATTCACAAAGATATACACACCCCTATGTTGATTGATGCATTATTCAGAGTGGCCAAGATGTGGAAATAACCTAAGTGTACTTTGATAAATGATTGGATAAGGATGTGATACATACATACATACAATGGAATACTACTCAATCATAAAAAGGATGAAATACAGCCTTTTGCAACAACATGGAGAGTACCATGCTAAGCATAATAAGTTAGAAAAGGACAAGAACTATATGATTTACTCATATGTGGGATATAAAACAGAAATCAATGAGCAAACAAACATAGAGACACAAAAAACAGAAGGATGGTTACTAGAGGGCAAAGGGGGAGCGTGGAGAAAGAGTAGGGCAAAGGGCAACAAATATATGGCGAAAGAGGAAAAGTAGACTTTGGGTGGTGGTCACAAAATGCAATATATTTACACTTGAAACCTATATGATTTTATTAACCAATGTCACCCAAATAAATTTAATTTTAAAGAATAACTGAAATAAAAGTTCATTAAAGGTGCATAATACTGAATGTAAACTGTCAATAAAAGAGTAAGAAACTTAAAAATACACTGATATATATTATTTAATCCAAAGAACTGTGAGAAATAGATAAACAAGAAAAATAATCAGTCTCAGAAAAATGTGAGACACCATTAAGCCACCACTTACATTTAATGAGTACCAAAAAGAAAAGAGAGAAAAGAGCCAGAAAAGACTTTAAAGAAATAATGACCAAAATTTGCAAATTTTTATGATAAAGGAGTAATCTATGCATCTAACAATCTCAACAAACTCTAGGAAGGATAAATGCGTGCACCCCCCCCCCACACACACACACCATTGTAAAAATGCTGAAAGATAAAATCTTGAAAGCAGCTATGTGAAATCTACTTGTCACATACAAGGGAAAATTAATATAGTTAACAGGTGACCTCTCATCAGAAACTATAGAGACTAGAAGGTACTAGGATGACATATCCAAAGTGCTGCTAAATTTTTTTTTCATTGTTAACCAAGAATCTTATATCTTGTAAAACTGTCAAACATTAACGTTGGCAAGGAATTGAAGCAACAGGAATTCTCATACATTGCAGGTAGAAATGCAAAGTGTCCCAGTCACTTTGAAATATAGTTTGGCAGTCTCATAAAATTAAACCTAATCTTACCGTATGATTTAGCAATAACACTCCTTGGTATTTACTGAAAGAGTTGAAAACCTATCTCTACACAAAAACTTGCACACAGATGTCTATAGCAGTTTTATTCATAATTGCCAAGTCTTAGAAGCAACCAAGATGTACTTCAGTAAGTGAATGGATAAATAAACTGTGGTACAACCAGATAATGGAATAATATTTGGCACTAAAAAGAAATGAGCTACTGCCCTGGCTGGTTTGGCCAAAGGGTTGTGGGTTCAATTCCTGGTCAAGGGCACATTGCAGGCTCGATCCCCAGCCCCAGTCAGGGCACCTGCAGGAGGCAACCGATCGATGTATTTCTCCCACATTGATGTCTTTCTCACTCTCTCCCCCTCTCCTCCATCCTCTTCACTCTCTCTAAAAAAAAAAAAATCAATGGGAAAAAAAATCCTCAGGTGAGAATTTGAAAAAAAGAAAGAAATGAGTTACCAAGCAATGAAAAAACACAAATAAACTTTAAATGCATATTATTAAGTGAAAGAAGCCAATCTGAAAAGGTTACATACTGTGTAATTTCAACTATATAACATTCTGGAAGAGGCAAAACTATGGCGATCAATGGTTTCCAAGATCGAGACAAGGTAATAATTAATAGGCAAACCATAGGGGAGAAGGAAAATGGTGGCGGAATAGACAGACGGGTCCCAAGCCTTGTCCGGGAGCAGAAAGAAAGAAAAGCTGAGGGTTGCACGGGAGTATTTTTGGTGAGTTAAGGGACAGCTATACTCCAGGAGAAGGTGGGGGACTGTTGGAAGGGGTTCCCCTGACCGGGCAGCCCCCAATGCTGCTGGGTCCCCTCCCGGAGCTACGGGCTCAGATGTGGAGACCACGCCATCTTGAAGGGGAAAGTGGATGTTATCGGAAGCTTGAAAATCTACAACTGGGTCAACCACCGAACAGCTGCAAGCCCCAGAACACCAGTCCCCAATTGGTGCAAACACTCAGATTCAGAGGAGCTCTACACTCCACCATGGAAAGGTCAGATTTTGCCTGGGATAAGGTGAGGTCTCTGGTCCGAGTGGAGAAACGCATGCACTGTGGGAGCTGGAGCTCCAGGGGAAGTCTGTGCCTAGAAAAATCCATTGCTGTTGGGGCTGACCTGATCTGTGAATGTGGAAGGGAGTCCTCAGAGCTGCTAACAGAAGGGATCTCTAAAAAGCAACTCATTTTGTTCTGATGCAAAAGGACAGCCTAAAAATTTTAAAAGTGTGCCGGCTGCTTAGACCCAAGGGGGAAAGGGGACTGCGCAGACTTGCCTGCAGCCCCGTCGTTCGCACACTTGGGCTTTTTCCTCTTCAAATCCTTGCTTCTGATTACTAATCCCAATACATAGGATCACCCAGTTGGGGACACCCTGGGAGACTGCAGGGGAAAGTTGTTTGTCTGGAACCTGGGGATCGGAGTGGGGAGTGACCATCAGAGAGCCAGCTCTGGGGCAGCCCACTCCCACAAACTGGTATTGAGTGCCACAAGGAAAGAAGGATCTAAGCACAGGCTAGAGAAGCCATATAGACCCAGAAGTCAATCCAGAAACACTGCCACCCAGGGGCTGAATCACAAATTGACTCTTGTGTAATCAAAAATAAAAGAATACGAGAAATTAAGACACCGCCTGCTTAAAAATCAGAACTGGCTTACAACACTGAGGAGCAGTGGAACACAGGGATCTGCAATATTGTCCTGACTGGGAAACAGGTGCACCAAACAGAACAATAGAGGAAGTGAATGAACTTCATTACTGCACATTTTATTTTTATTTTTTTATTATTTTTTAGTTTTTATTTTTATTTTTTTCATCTTTTACTTAAGAAACTAATTTTTTCTTTTTTCCTCACTTGATTTTACCTTTTTAATTATTACATTTTTATTTTCAATCAGTATTATTACTACTAATATTTTACCTTCTTTTTTTAGTGTCATTTTATTTTATTTTGGGATTAGTGTTCTACATTTTATTTTCATCTTTCCTTTAGCATCTTATTACTCTATCTCAACTCTACCTTTATGCCATCACTCTCTTCCTAACTTTTCCCCTTTTGGTGTCCTGTTTCTCTTACCCTTTTCCTGCTTTAGATTTTCTCTATTCTTTCTGTTTACCCCCTGTTAAAATTTCGCCCTACTTATATATCTAATTTCCAATCCCCTGCTCCAAGTCCATACACACCTCTCTCTTCTCTGTCTTAACTGTCCAAAAAATTGTTTTTCTCTCTGTCCTTATGCTGCTGTTTGCTTGAATGTTGATTATATCAATTCTTTATGCTTTTTTTGTGAGATTGTTTTGCTTATTCTTTTTTTGTTTGTTTTTTTGTTTGATTTGATTTTGTTTGTTTGTTGCTTCTGTTTTCCCTAGCCTTGCTTGATATTAGTTGTTGTTTGTAGTTTGTATTAATCTCCAGGTACTTGTTGCTGGCATTTGCTGGGATTACTGGTTGTTCTCTTGGAGTTTTCTCGTCATATATATAGTTTGTTCCCCTTTTTTTCTTAGTCTCTTTCTTGTCTCACTTTTTTTTCTCTTTTCCCAATTTCTACTTTCTCTCCTATCCCCTAATTAGCCTTTTTCTGGTGGTCACCTTTATTGAGGTTATTAATATTGTGAATACATTTCCATTCAGTGCATTGTGGGTTGTACCTGGTTGTGTTGTATTTTGTGCCTTTAAATCAATGCAGGAGAGAGAGAACTACATAACCAAACATACAGAGAAGAGAGACCATGGGGAGACAAAGAAACAGCCTGCATATGAAAGAAAAGCAGGCATCACCAGAAAAGGAAGTAAACGAAATAGAGGCAAGCAACCTGTCAGAGAAAAAATTCAGAGAAATGGTCATAAGGTGGCTGAAAAGAATGGAAGACAAATTCAACAATATGAGTAAGAACCAAGAGGAAATGAAGAAGAACTAAGAAGAAATGAAAAATGACATTGCTGTTGTAAAGAGCTCAATAGAAAGCATCAAGAGCAGACTAGAAGAAGCAGAGGACCGCATCAGTGAGCTAGAAGACAAGGTGGGAAAAAATACCCAAGTAGAGCAGCTTCTACAAAACAAAAAATTAAAAAACAGGAGGAGAGCCTAAGGGAACTTTGGGACAACAAGAAACAAAACAACATCTGCATAATAGGGGTTCCAGAAGGAGAAGAAACTGAGCAAGGAATAGAAAACCTGTTTGAAGAAATAATGACAGAAAACTTCCCTGATATAGGGGAAAAAACCCACACAAATCCAAGAAGCTCACAGAGTCCCCAAAAGACCAATGCCAAGGCACATTATAATTAAATTGGCAAACACCAATGACAAAGTAAGAATCTTAAAAGCAGCCAGAGAGAAAGAGAAAGTTAACTACAAAGGAACCCCCATCAGACTAGCAACGGATTTCTCAACAGACACTCATCAGGCCAGAAGGGAATGGAATGAAATTTACAAAGTCATGCAAAGAAAAGTTCCAAATCCAAGAATACTGTACCCAGCAAGGCTATCAATCAAAATTGAAGGTGAAATCAGGAGCTTCACAGACAAAAAAAGGACTAAGGAGATTTATTACCACCAAACCAGCAATGCAAGAAAAGCTAAAGGGTCTTCTGTAAAATATATATATATATATATATATATATATATATATATATATATATATGAAGCGAAGAAGGAACACAAGGGAAAAGAATAAAAAAGGCAACAAATAAGTACCTATGAATAATAACTTTAAATGTAAAGGGATTAAATGCCCCAATCAAAACACATAGGGAAACGGGTTAGATAAGAAAACAAGACCTATATATCTGCTGTCCACAAGAAACCCACCTCAGAAAAAAAGACACACACAGACTGAGGGTGAAGGGATAGAAAAAGGTATAACAGGTGAATGGAAATTAAAAAAAAAGCTGGGGTAGCAATACTTATAGTTGACAAATTAGATCTCAAAGTGAAGGACATAAAAAGAGATAAGGAGGGCCACTTCATAATACTAAAGGAAGCCATCCAACAAGAAGAAATAACTCTGGTAAACATATACGCAGCCAATATAGGAGCACCCAAATACATTAAAAAAAAACAACTCCTGGAGGATATCAAGGGAGAGATTGACAGCAATACAATCATAACAGGAGGCTTTAATACCCCACTATCACCATTGGACAAATCCTCTAAACAAAAAATCAGCAAAGAAACATCAATCCTAAATGACTTATTAGACCAGATGGAATTAATTGACATATTCAGAACATTTCACCCCAAAGCCACAGAATATACATTCTTCTCAAGTGTACATGGATCATTTTCAAAGGTAGACCATATGCTGGAACATAGGCAAAGTCGCTTCAAATTCAAGAAGATAGAAATCATATCAAGCATCTTCTCAGATCACCATGGCATAAAACTGGAAATCAACTACAATAAAAACAATCCCAAAAAATCAAACACATGGAGACTAAACAGCATGCTATTAAACAATGACTGGGTTACCAGAGAGATCAAGGAAGAAATAAAAAACATCATGGCAACAAATGACAATGAAAACACAACAATCAAAAATCTATGGGACACAGCAAAAGCAGTCTTGAGAGGGAAGTTCATAGCTCTACAAGCCTACTGCAAAAAACAAGAAACAATGGTAATCAATTACCTAACCCTACAACTCAAAGAGTTAGAAAGAGAGCAACAAGAAAAGCCCAGTGTAAGCAGAAGGAAGGAATTAATAAAGATCAGAGTGGAGATAAACGACATAGTCACCAAAGAAACAATACAAAAGATCAATAAAACCAAGAGTTGGTTCTTTGAAAGGATAAACAAGATTGATAAAACTCTAGCCAGGCTCACCAAGAAGCAAAGAGAGAGGACCCAAATAAACAAAATCAGAAATGAACAAGGAGAAATAACAGATACCACAGAAAAAAAAAAGGATTATTAAAAAATACAATGAACAACTCTATTCCAACAAACGACAACCTGGAGGAAATGGACATATTCCTAGAAAAATATAACCTTCCAAAACTCAATCAGGAAGAATCTAAACACATCAATAGGCCAAGAACTATGGAAGAAATTGAAGCAGTCATCAAAAAGCTTCTGGCAAACAAAAGCCAGGGGCCAGATGGATTCACAGGGGAGTTTTACCAAACATTCAAGGAAGAACTAAAACCTATCCTCCTCAGACTATTCCAAAAAATTCAAGAGGAAGGAACACTTCCAAACTCCTTCTATGAAGACAGCATCACCCTAATAACAAAACCAGATAAAGACAACACAATGAAAGAGAATTGCAGGCCAATATCCCTTATGAACATGGATGCCAAAATCCTCATAAAATTCTAGCAAATTGGATCCTGCGGTATATCAGAAAGATCATACACCATGACTAAGTAGGATTTATTCCAGGAATGCAAGGATGGTACAATATCTGCAAATCAATAAACGTGATACATCACATAAACAAATTGAGAGCTAAAAATCACATAGTCATATCAATTGATGCAGAAAAAGCATTTTTTCAAAATCCAATATCCTTTCTTGATAAAAACTCTCAACAAGGTGGGAATAGAAGGATCATTCCTCAACATAATAAAAGCTATATATGATAAACCCACAGCTAACATCATACTCAAAGGGCAAAAACTAAAACCATTTCCCCTAAGAACAGGAACAAGACAGGGATGCCCACTCTCACCACTCCTGTTCAACATAGTACTGGAAGTATTAGCCATTGCAATTAGACAAGAAGAAGAAATAAAAGGCATCCAAATTGTAAAAGAAGAAGTAAAGCTGTCCTTATTTGTAGATGACATGATATTGTACATAAAAAACCCGAAAGACTCCATCAAAAAACCAATAGACTTAATAAATGAATTCGGCAATGTAGCAGGATACAAAATTAACGCCATGAAATCTTTGGCATTTCTATACACCAATAGTGAACTTACAGAAAGAGAGACTAAAAAAGCAATCCCATTTACGATTGCACCAAAAAAAATTAAGACACCTAGGAATAAACTTAACTAAGGAGCTAAAAGACCTATAAGTGGAAAAATACAGGACACTGAAAAAAGAGGTAGAGGAAGACATAAACAGATGGAAGAACATACCATGTTCATGGATTGGTAGAATCAACATCATTAAAATGTCCATACTACCCAAAGCAATCTATAGATTCAATGCACTCCCCATTAAAATACCAACAGCATATTTCACAGACCTAGAAAGAACTCTCCAAAAATTCATCGGGAATAAAAAAAGACCCCGAATAGCCACAGCAATCCTGAGAAAGAAGAATAAAGTAGGAGGAATCTCCATACCAGATTTCAAGCTGTATTACAAAGCCACTGATCTCAAAACAGCCTGGTACTGGCACAAGAACAGACATATAGACCAATGGATTAGAATAGAGAATCCAGATATTGACCCAAACCACTATGCTCAATTAATATTTGACAAAGGAGGCACGAACATACAATGGAGTCAAGACAGTCTCTTCAATAAATGGTGTTGGGAAAATTGGACAGATACATAAAAAAAATGAAACTAGATCACCAACTTACACCATACACAAAAATAAACTCAAAATTGATACAGGACTTAACGGGAAACCATGAAAATACACAGGCAGCAAAATCTCAGACATATGGTGAAAGAACTTCTTCGCTGATACTGCTCCTAGGGCAATGGAAGCTAAAGAGAAAATAAACAAATGGGACTACATCAAAATAAAAAGCTTTTTCATAGCAAAAGAAACCATCAACAAAACAACAAGAAAGCCCACTGCATGGGAGAACATATTTGCAAATGTTATCACTGATAAAGGTTTAATCTCCAACATCTACAGGCAACTTATACAACTTAATAAAAGGAAGATAAATGATCCAATAAAAAAAATGGGCAATGAACCTAAATAGAATCTTTTAGAAAGAAGACAGAAGGAAAGCCAGGAGACACATGAAAACATGCTCAAAGTCACTAATTATCCGAGAGATGCAAATCAAAACGACAATGCAGTACCATCTCACACCTGTCAGAATGGCTATCATCCACAAATCAATGAACGACAGTGTTGGCGAGGATGCGGAGAAAAAGGAACCCTCGTGCACAGCTGGTGGGAATGCAGACTGGTGCAGCCACTGTGGAGAACAGTATGGAGTTTCCTCAGAAAACTAAAAATGGAACTCCCATTTGACCCAGTAATCCCACTCCTAGGAATATATCCTAAGAATTGAGAAACACCAATCGCAAAGGATGCATGCACTCCTATGTTCATAGCAGCACAATTTACAATAGCTAAAATTTGGAAACAGCCTAGGTCCCAGTTAGTAGATGACTGGATCAGAAAACTATGGTACATGTACACAATGGAATACGATGCTGTCATAAAAAAGAAGGAATTCTTACCATTTGCAGCAACCTAGATGGAATTGGAGAACATTATGCTAAGTGAAATAAGCCAGTCAATGAAAGAAAAATTCCACATGATCTCACTCATTTGTGGATAATAAAGAGGATTATAAACTGATGAACAAAAAGATAGATAGAGAGGCAATAAAGCATCAAACATAATGTTAAATTACAGCGGGAAGGTTAGGGAGAGGTGGGGAGATAAGAGATCAACCGAAGGACTTGTATGCATGCATATAATCATAACCAATGGACGCAAAACACTGGGGGGGGTGTGTGTGTGTGCATGTATGGGAGTAGGGTGGGGGGGGCAATGGTAAGATATGTACACATATAATACCTTAATAAAAAATGGAAAATAAATTTGAAAAAAATAGGCAAACCATAGAAGATTTGTAGGTAGTGAAAAATGCTCCGTACTGCCAAAACTGGTTTGGCTCAGTGGATAGAGCGTCGGCCTGCGGACTGAAAGGTCCCAGGTTCGATTCCGGTCAAGGGCACGTACCTTGGTTGTGGGCACATCCCCAGTGGGGGGTGTGCAGGAGTCAGCTGATCGATGTTTCTCTCTCATCGATATTTCTAACTCTTATCTCTCTCTCTTCCTCTCTGTAAAAAATCAATAAAATATATTTTAAAAAAAAGAAAAAAGAAAAATGCTCCGTATGATAAGAATGTATACATGCTGCTATACTTTCGTCTAAAATCATAGAATGTAAAACATTACGAGTGTATTTCAGGGTAAACAAAGTACTTTGGGTGATAATGATGTGTCACTGTATGTTTATTTTTGGTAAATAATAGAATATTCTGGTGAGTGATATTGATCATGAGAGAGGTTATGCATGTGTGGGGACAGAGGTATATTAGAAATATCTGTACCTTCCTGACAATTTTGTCATAAAGCTACAACTGCTCTAAAAAATAAAATATTTTTAAAGAGGTGAAATAAAGTTATCCTCCTATAATTAAAATCTTAGAAAACGGCCGAAACCAGTTTGGCTCAATGTATAGAGCGTCGGTCTGCGGACTGAAAGGTCCCAGGTTTGATTCCGGTCAAGGGCATGTACATTGGCTGCGGGCACATCTCTGGTAGGGGGTGTGCAGGAGGCAGCTGGTCGATGATTCTCTTTCATTGATGTTTCTAGCTCTCTATCCCTCTCCCTTCCTCTCTGTAAAAAAATCAATAAAATATATATTTTTTTAAAATCTTAGAAAACGTATACTAAATGGGTTTGTCTTACAAGAATACTAAAGAAAGTTATCCATGCTGAAAGAAAATTACTCCAGACAGTAAACAAGGGCCACTAAATGTAACATCAGTCATGAACTGGAGTCAGGAGAGGAGCAGACAATATAGTACAGGAGGGAGGAGGGGAGGGCAGGCAGAAAACTCCCGACGAAAAGTGAAACTGAAGCTGGTCCTAGAATATTAGTTGTTGGAATTGATGGGGTTCAGACATGCTATCCCTAAATATGGTGCCATGGCATATTAGATATATTAAACTGACAGTTTTTTTTAATGGCAGATGCAGAAAATTCACTCTGATATCCTCCTTCTTCTTCCCTGAAGCAAGTCATAAAACTCCCAAGTAAAAGGTACCCTCCTTGTATCAGAGGGAAAGAAGACAGTCTTATCACCAGAGACAGAGAATTTGGGACCTGGAGATCTGTATAAACAAACCTTGTTAAACTAACCCTTATCTTTTTAGTTACTTCCTCACCATTCACTACCCCTAGCTGAACCCCTTTGTTTGTCAATTCTTCACAAATTGATTGTTTCTTTATCTAAAATATAAAACAGCGTTCTGCTCTGGTCACTTCTTTGGGTCTTCATTCTCTTGTTAAGGCTCCCATGTATTGGTTTGAGGCAGAGGTAGGAAACAGTTCATGGTCAAGTCCTGCCATTGTGACTGTGGACAAGTGCCTTTGATTCTTGGGCCTCAATATCTCACTCTATTAAATGAGGAGGAAGGATTAAAACCAGAAATCTCTTCTGGTCCTTCCTGTTAAGTGCTCATAATTAAGGAATATAGGAAAGCAGATAAGGGAGCACAACTCCTGGATAGCAGAGAAGGCCCATAGAAAAATCAGGAAGCAAGTTCTAGACCCATATCTGCCTAACTGCTTGTGTAATCTTAGATAAGTCCCTTCTTTCTCTGAGACTCCATCTGTACCAGGAAAGTGTTGGTCTACTCTATACTCTAGAGCAGTGGCTTTCCCAGTGTGGTCAATGGAACAGAAGCATCAGTAGCCCCTGGGAACTTGTTAGAAAGGCAAATTCTCAGGCTCTACTTCAGCCAACTGAATCAGAGGTTCTGGAGGTGGAGCCCAGTAATCTGTTTTAATCACAGTTTTGGAAGAGAGTGCAGTGAGAAGTGGAGCGCAGCCTTCTCCTCTGGGCTCCTCCAGGCCCCTCCAGAGCCCTCCTGCCTGGCCGGTGGGTGAATTGGGTGGTCCTGCAGACCCAGAGCCCTCCATACGGTTGCCCACTGGCCAGGCCCAGTCTTGGAAGCAGCAGTGAACCTCTCTCCCCACCCTCACCTCCATCTCTGCTACCTGATGGTGGTGGCCTCCCCCAGGCGCATCCTGTGGACCGCAGGGTCTCCAGGCCTAACCCTCTGGGGCCTAAGCGGAGCTCCTGCCAAGCTACCACCACAAGCCCCAGGACAAGGCCGGCTGCCTTGAGCGACGGGCAGGCGTGGCAGGGTGAGAAGAATGGTAGGGGCTGGGATGTGCAGAGGGAGGCCATGAGGGCCCTCAGGGCTTGAAGCTGTGGGGATGGGTACGTGGGTGACTCTTCTGTTCCAGTTGGAGTAGACCTCACCTCGTCCTGACCATGATGGACAAAGGCCTTAATGGGCTGAAGGTGAGCAGAGCCCCATCCACGGCCAGGCCATCAGGCAGGCGGTCTTCATTCTACTGTAAAACTTGGTTTCCAAAGAGAAATGGCAGAAGCACATGCCACATTGGCTAATAGGAACTGTCCACCACCCTTTGTGAAGATTTACTGGCCTTTTATAAGCGCCTGTGTATATAATATGAAAAAGTTGCTCTCAACTTTCCCCCTAACCTTCTAAAGGAGAACTTTGCTACATCCAGGCCTTCTAGATGTAAAGAGGTTGCTGACATATGATAAAGTAGAGTTAGGAAATCACACGTCTTGCAAATGCCTATTTTAAAAATATACATCAAAAGAAATGTCTTCTGGAAATGACTTTGAGATGGAATTGTCAGACTATCTCTAGAAAGGGCATGTGACATCAGGAATGACACGCGTCCACATTTGCCCTGTGGGTTAGAGGTCATGGAGGAGAAGACCTTAAGGAGGAAGAAAAGAGGTCATATTTAGAAGACATTTTCATATTATAACCATTGTTTTATGTGTGCATTTGATTCCTCACTATTGTATAATAGTTGACAATGCTAAGTACTTTTTAAAAATATCTATCTTTCTATATGTTCTGAAGTGCCTCATAAAAGTAGAGGTAGTAAAAAAAGACACTTTAGTCAACATCTTGTTAAAATTCAAATACTGTTATTTTGGGAATGGCCAAACCACCTCTTTGACAGTACACATTTGTGCACTGGTTCAAGGCAGAAGGAAAGGCAAAGAGCTGGATGCCAATGTGTTTCAAAATGAGGCAGATTAACCATTGTCCTTTATGTTCATGCATTGTGTTTTACTTAGCTGTGTGTGTAGTGTATATAATGGACAAATGAGTCCTAATTTACATCTAGTCTTTCTAGATGTTAAAGAGGTTGCCAGGGTATGACAAAAATACAATTAGTAAACTAATGCATTTTGTACATTTCTGTTAAAATTTCTAAGAAAGATTGTCTTCTGAATATTTGAGCATTATAGCCTACACTAGAGGCCCGGTGCATGAAATTTGTGCACTGGAGGGGGGTGTCCCTCAGCCCAGCCTGCACTCTCTCCAATCTGGGACCCCTCAGGGGATGTCCGACTGCCAGACAGGGATTGGGCCTAAACTGGCAGTTGGACATCCCTCTCACAATCTGGGACTGCTGGCTCTCAACCACTCACCTGCCTGCCTGCCTGATTGCCCCTAACCGCTTCTGCCTGCCAGCCTGATCACCCCCTAACCACTCTCTTGCCAGCCTGATCGATGCCTAACTGCTCCCCTGCCAGCCTGGTGGCCCCTAACTGCCCTCCCTGCAGGCCCAATTGCCCCCAACTGCCCTCCCCTGCCAGCCTGGTGGCCCCTAACTGCCCACCCCTGCAGGCCTGGTTGCCCCCAACTTCCCTCCCCTGCTGGCCTGGTTGCCCCCAACTGCTCTCCCCTGCTAGCCTGGTTGGCCCTAAGTGCCCTCCCCTGCTGGCCTGATCGCCCACAACTGCCCTCCCCTGCCAGACATCTTGTGGTGGCCATCTTGTGACCACATGGGGGTGGCCATCTTGTGCGAGAGCGAGATGGTCAATTTGCATATTACCTCTTTATTATATAGGATAGTTGGTGGAGGAGGGAAGAAGGGAAAGATGGTCTTAGGCTACAATGTCCATATTTCAAAGACACTTTCAGATTATAACTGTTAAATGTGTGCAATTTATTCAAAACTGCTATATATATAGTGGAAAATTAAGTCCTTTTTTGAAAGATCTAGTCCATCTAATGTTTAGAAGTGCCCAACGTATGTTAAATGTAGAGGTAGTAAAATATCACTATCTTTTTACTAAAATTCATAGGAAATAATATCTTTTGGGAATGGAATTGTTAAACCACCTCTGTGAGCAATATATTATAGCCTATACTTGTTCAGTAGTTTGGAGGAGGTGGGAGAGAAAGAATTGCCAAAGGTAATATGCTAGTGTGTTCATATTTGCACATTTTCAGATAAAACCATTTTTATATGTTATGTGCATTTTGTTTTGCTGTGTATATAATGGACAAATAAGTCCTAAAATTGCAATTGCTGATCTTTAGATGTTAAAGAGGTTGCCAGTATATGACAAAGTAGTAAAATTATCATATTTTGTATACTTTGTGTTGAAATTCATAGGAAAGCTTGTCTTGTGTAAATGACTTGGATATGAATTTGTTCAACCACCTCTAAATATTACACACACCTGTACTTGTCCACTGGATTGGTGGTGAAGAGAAGGGAATGAGAGGGAATGGTTCAGGCCAACATGGTCTTATTTAGAAGATACCTCAGGTTATAACCATTGTTAATATGTGCAATTGTAACAGTGCTGTGCACACAGTAGACAAGTTCTTTTTTTTAACATGCTTTTAAATTGTGGAGTGTATATTTACATATGTTTAGAATATCTGAAAAGATATATAAAAGTATGTATAATTATTTTCAATTTAGTATGACAAGTTTTTATATAAAACTAGAAGCCCGGTGCATGAAATTCGTGCATGGAGGGGGGTTGTCCCTCAGCCCAGCCTGTACCCTCTCCAATCTGGGACCCCTGGAGGGATATCCGACTGCCCATTAAATGGGCAGTCGGACATCCCTCTCACAATCCAGGACTGCTGGCTCCCAACTGCTTGCCTGCCTGCCTTCCTGATTGCCCATAACTGCTTCTGCCTGCCAGCCTGATCACCCCCTAACCACTCCGCTGCCAGCCTGTTTGCCCCCAACTTCCCTCCTCTGCCGGCCTGGTCACCCCTAACTGCCCTCTCCTACAGGGTTGATCACCTCCAACTGCCCTCCCTTGTAGGCCTGGTCCTTCTCAACTGCCCTCCCTAGCAGGCCGGGTGCCTCCCAACTGCCCTCTCCTGCTGGCCATCTTGTGTCCACATGGGGGCAGGATCTTTGACCACATGGGGCAGCTATATTGTGTGTTGTAGTGATGATCAATCTGCATATTGCTCTTTTATTAGATAGGATAGAGGCATGATACAGGGGTGGGGGCCAGCTGGTTTGCCCTGAAGGGTGTCCCTGATCAGGGTGGGGTTCCCTTGGGGCGTGGGGCAGCCTGAGCGAGGGACCTGTGGTGGTTTGCAGTCCGGCCACGCCCCCTGGCAACCCAAGTGGAGGCCCTGGTATCTGGAATTTATTTTCCTTCTACAATTGAAACTTTGTAGCCTGGAGCGGAGCCAAGCCTGGGGCTCCCTCCGAGGCCGGCAGCCATTTCTGCTGGGGTTATAATTGAAACTTTGTTGCCTTAAGCGGGTGGGCCCGGCCAGGGTGTGCGGAAAGCTTTGCTTCCCCTGTTGCCGGTGGCAACCCTGGCCTGCTCTCTCAAGCTCGTCTGACGCCATTTCTGTTTGAATTTGTTTACCTTCTATAATTGAAACTTTGTAGCTTGAGTGGAGGCTTAGGCCTGCAACGGCTGGCAGAAAGCTTGTTTCCCTCTGTTGCCTGGGAAACCTTGCTCTCTGTGGCTGTAGCCATCTTGGTTTGGGTTAATTTGCATGCTCGCTCTGATTGGATGGTGGGCGTGGCTTGTGGGCATGGCTTGTGGGTGTGTCGGAGGTATGGTCAATTTGCATATTTGTCTATTATTAGGTAGGATATCTAGTCTTTCTAGACATTTATAAGTGTTTGATGTACTTAAAAGTAGAAGTAGTAGAATAATGCTTCTTGTAAATAGCTTTTAAAACCTAATAGAAAACATTGTCTTTAGAAATGGAATTGTTAAACCAGCTCTCCGAACAGTGTACTCTATGCAGTTGTTCACTACTAGGTTGAGGGAGGTGGGAGGGAATAAATTGCAAAAAGATGTTTTGCTAGTGTGTAATAGAAAATTTTAGCTTATCCTTTGCCACCCTATATGTTACATGCATAACATTTAACTTTACTGTATATATTGTGAATATACTGGACAAATAGGTCCTAATTTTATAATATCTAGTCTCTAGATATTAAAGAGGTTGCCAGTATATGACAAAAGTAGAGTTAGTAAACTGACACATTTTGTATACTTTGTGTTAAATTCATCGAAAGGCTGTCTTCTGAAAAGGACTTTGGAAATCAAATTGTGAAATCTAAGTGACACATCTGCCCATTCAACCCATTGAGTTGATGGTGGTCAGGAGGAATTGAGAAATGTGAAGGGTTCCAGACTACACTGTTCCTATATGGAAGACACTTCCAGATATAACCATTGTTACATGTGTGTAGTTTATTCAACACTACTGTGTATATAGTGGACAAACTTAAGTCCTTATTTGAAACATCTAGTCTTTCTAGATGTTTAGAAGTGCACAAAGTATGTTAAAAGTAGAGGTAGTAAAATAACACATTTTGTAGATATCCTTTTGTTAAAATTCATTTCAAATACTATGTTTTAGAAATGGGATGATCAAACCACCTCTCTGAGCAGTACACGTTATTATATTTGTACTGGTTCAGGGATGAAGGAGAAGAAAGTGCAAAGGGCTTTATACTAGTATGTTTATAGTTAGGCAAGATTAACCATCTTCCCTTGTGCCTGTGCACAGTGTTTTACTTAACTGTGTATATATTGTATGTAAAGGACAAACTGTTCTACTTTAAAACATCTAGTCTTTCTAGATGTTACAGAGGTTGCCAATGTATGACAGAAGTAGTAAGTGTACAAATACATGGTGTATAGTTTGTGTTAAATTCCTAAGAAGGGCTGTTCTGAAAACATGAGAAGTAAAATTGTTAAAATACCCTCTAAGCATTACAGATGGTTATTGTGCTGTCCACTGTGTTGATAGAGATTAGAAGGGGAAGGGTTCTAGGATAGAAAGTTCCTTCCTATTCAGAAGACACTTTCAGATTATAGCCTCTATGTGCAGTTTAATCAAACTTAAATCCTTATTTGAGATGGATAGTCTTTCTAGATGTTTGAAAGTGCACAACATATGTTAAAAGAGTTAAAGTGACACCCTTTAAGTATTTTTTTCTGTTAATTCATAGAAATGGTGCTATTTGAGGAAAGGAATTGTTGAATTTGATGTCTTGGAGAGTATGCTGACTGTTCACAAGGGAAAGAAGGGGAGGGAAGGAAGTACAGAAAAAAGGGGTTCTGTGCCTATGAGTCTTTAGAGAAATTAAAATTATCTAACCATTGTTAAATATGTGCATATTAGTTACTATTGCTATGTATTCAAGTATAAACAAGTCTTTTAATGCCCAAAGTATATTAAAAGTAGAGGTAGTAAAATAATCCTAATATATAAAAACCCTGGGTCCATCACAACCAGAGGCTCGACCAATGGAAGTCAGTCCTGCAGTCAGCGCTGGGTTGCCGTGGCGACCCAGCACTGACTGCTGAGGGGGCTGCGAATCAGGCCCAGAGAGAAGCCTGAAGAGAGAAGCAGGGTCTGATCCATAGCCTGTGTGGTAGCTGTTGATCAGCACTTGCCTCTTTCTCTCTAGGGTGGGCCAGTAGCTGCACCTCCATTTCTCTCCAGGCCTCCACCGGGGCTGCTGATCAGCCCCGCCTTTCTGATCAGGCCCCGTTGATAGGCCCAGAGGCGCTGACTGGCATAGAAACTGACCAATCAAGACCAAATCTGGGTCAACTGTGAGGAGCCAGTGACTGCCTAGGAGGCGGAGCTTTTGATGCTGACTGGCATAGATACCGACCAATCAGAACCAAATTGGCCAGCAGAGGAGGGCCATTGGGGGCGAAATCAGGCCAGTAGGGGAGGGTCATTGGGGGCGAGATCAGGCTGGCAGAGGAGGACAGTTGGGGCGAGATCAGGCTGGCAGGGGAGGGCAGTTGGGGGCGAGATCAGGCTGGCAGAGGAGGACAGTTGGGGGCGAGATCAGGCTGGCAGGGGAGGACAGTTGGGGGCAACCAGGCCTGCAGGGGAGGGCAGTTGGGGGCAAGATCAGGCTGGCAGGGGAGGGCAGTTGGGGGCAAGATCAGGCCAGCAGGGGTGGGCAGTTACGGGCAATTAGGCAGGCAGGCAGAGGAAGTTAGGGGCAATCAGGTAGGCAGGCAGGTGAGTGGTTAAGAATCAGCAGTCCCAGATTGCGAGAGGGATGTCTGACTGCCGGATCGGGCCTAATTGGGCAGTCGGACATCCCCCAAGGGGTCTCCGATTGGAAAGGGTGCAGGCTGCCTGAGGGAACCCCCCCCCCTCCTTGCACGAATTTCATGCACCGGGTTAGTAGTCCCTTTATAAAAGCACTCTTATTAGTTTTTAGGAAGGACTGTATTCTGGGAGTGTCTGTTAATTCACCTCTTGGAGCCAGGTGTTCTGTATTTAGTCACTGAAGTGGTGGAGGAGGGAGAAGAAGAAGGGTGAAGGGAAGGGCTCTTTGCTAATATCTCCATACATAGAAGAAAGTTTTAGGTTATAACTATAGGTCTATATATATTTTTGTAAAGTACCTGTGTTTATTGTGGACAAGGTTCTTCTCTTTATTTTTGCAACTTTGGAGCTTTTTAGATGTCCTGACGTGACAATGTCTGATAAAAAGTAGAGCTAGCTGAAACCGGTTTGGCTCAGTGGATAGAGCGTCAGCCTGCGGACTGAAGGGTCCCGGGTTCGATTCCTGTCAAGGGCATGTACCTTGGTTGCGGGCACATCCCCAGTGGGGGGTGTGCAGGAGGCAGCTGATCGATGTTTCTCTCTCATCGATGTTTCTGACTCTCTATTCCTCTCTCTTCCTCTCTGTAAAAAATCAATAAAATATATTTTTAAAAAAAGTAGAGCTAGTGAATTAACCAATTTGTAAATATATTTTTGTTATAATTGTTAGAAAAGAGGCATCTTGGACATGGAGTTATTGAACTATCTCAGAAATGGACATCAGGACTTGTTCATGTGAGGGGTATGTGTGGATGTGTTCATATGCACATTGTGGTGATAACCACTGATGTGCATGCATCTCTTTAGGCTGTGCTATAGGAATATGTTGTTAAGTACTTCAGTCAAAACTTTCTTCCCTGCTAATATTTTAAATTATAAATCATAATTTTCTTATAGAAGCATTATACTTTGTGTACTTTTGCTTTGGGTCTCATTTTTAATGAAACATTAAGGGAACACAATATTTTAATTGTAACTTTGTGAATATCTTTTATCTAGAGGTCTGTTGCTATTTTTGTCCTTTATGAAATTTTTTTCACCAAGTAAGGCAGAATTACATTTTCTTCCAGATTGAGTTGGTGTAGGGTATTCTTGGTTATCAAAATACTCATAGCTTTGGGACTTTGAAATGGTAAATATTCATGATGTGTGAGAAAGCATGATACATAACTGTACCATCTCAATTACATAAAAATGGAAGCTTAGCTGTGTAGATACACAGGACTTAGAAGGACCCGTCAGACTGTAAACAGCTTGCGATTATGGATGGCTTTGTTTTTGCTTGTTTTTCAGTTTCCTATATATGCATATGTTAACTTTGAAAAAAATAAATGTTACTTTAAAGCCTAAAAAAAACCCAGAAGTTTTCATCAGTAATTCTGATACACACTAAAATTTGAAAACCATTGTTCAAGATATTTTCAAACTTTTGCAGTGATGGAGCCACCTGTTTTTTATTTCCTTATTGAGTTGTAATTTATATACAATGGGGTGTTTTTTACAAGTTTATATCCTGTAACCCCCACACAAACCAAGGCTATTTTCAAGACCCCAGAAGGTTGTCCTGTACCCATTTCCAGTCCATTCCTCCCACCCCAGCTCCAGACAACCATGTCTGCTCTAGAATTCCATATAACTGTAATTATAAATGTTCTCTTTTGTGTCTGCTCTTTTTTGTACAATCTAATGTGTTTGAGATTCACCCATATCATTGTATGCATCAGTAGTTCATCTACTTTCATTGCATGAATATACTGTAGTTTGGTCCATTCTCTAGTTGATAGGTATTTTTTGTTCCCAGATTAGAACTACTGCAAATAGTACTGCTATTTCCTTTGGTGCACAGAAGCACTTATTGCTTGTGGATATATATATCCAGGAGCACCTCCCCCTTTTTAATTAAATATATTTTATTTTTAGATCATTATAGATTCACATGAATTCATAATAAATAATAGATCTCATGTACCTTTTACTCAGTTTCCCCCAATGGTAACATCTTGCAAACTATACTCCAATATCACAACCAAGATATTGACATTGATACAGTCAAGACAAGAATATCACCACAAGGATCCCTCATATTATTCTTATAGCCACACCTACTTTTCACACTTCACCCCCTTTCCTTAACTACACGCAACCTGTCCTATTCTCCATCTTTATAACACTGTCATTCCAAAAATGGAGAATTTTGAGAAGTGGATAACAATGTTATAGTAGCTTAAAAGAACACAAATTTATTTATTACCTAGAGGTCAGATAGAAGTCCAAATTAGGCTTAAATTTAGCTTAAACAAAGATTTTGGTTCCTTCTGGAGATTCTAGGGGAGAATCTATTTCCTTGTTTTTCCCAGTTTATAAAGGCTACTTGCATTCTTGGTTTATGTCCTTGTCCTTCATCTTCAAAGCTAGCAGCATAGCATCTTCAAACCTGATTCTGACCCTCTCTCATCATTTAAGGACCCCGGTGATTGCAATGGGCCCACTTGGATAATCCAGCATCATCTCCCTATCTTAAAATCCATAATCACATCCCCAAGTCCCTTTTGTCACATAAAGTAATGTATTCACAAGTTTCATTAATTAGAACATGGATACCTTTGTGGAGCCATTATCCTGCTTATCACATTCATCTTCCTGGAAGCAGAAAGTCCCTCTGTCTTCCTCTTTAAAAATATAATTAATTACAGCTATATAGCCCCACATACAAAGCATACAAAAGACATCCTCTGGTTAAAGTTGGAGGGGACTTAAAGCCTCTTCATTACACAATACAACAAAAGTTTGGACAATCATAGTAAAAATTCTTAATCCCCTCTCCTATACTTATGTTCTAGAGCCCTAGAATTCAATTTGCTACCTTAAAATTGAAGTATATCCTATTCCCAGTGCATGCCCATCCTCTGTTGGGAATGGTAGGGAGAAAATATAGCATAGTGGTTAAGAGCACAGGTTCATGAACTAGACTTCCCGTGTTCATCTCCTTACTCTACTATTTCTAATCTCTGTAACCTTGGACAAGTTATAATTCATCTTATTGAGCCTCAATTTCTCCATCTGTAAAATGGGATAAAATATTCTTATGTTCAGAGCAGTGGGTCCCGAGTTTTTCTGTACCTTGTAACCATCAAATACTATACTGAAGCATGATTATAATTTGATCTGAGGACATGATCTGGGCTTCAGAATCTTTAAGATTCTAATGTGCAGTCAAGTTTGGAACCTCTGCCTCAAAAGGTTATTGCAAGAATTTAGACTTAAAGAATATGTAACTCACTTTTCCTTGTAAGTACTGGCCTATCAAAAATGGCTGGTGAGAGAGTGTGCCAGGTTCAAAATGTCCTGGAAGGCTTATCTGAGTCTTAATTTCCTCACCTTCAAAATCAGGATAACCATAGATAGGCAACAAAGTTGACATGTTTTATAAACCATAAACACTGCCTAGCAGCTTTTGTACATACATAACAACCCACCCTCACTTTATACCCCACTTTACACCACCTTTTGCTCAAGGTAATTTATCTGACCTTAATTGGCACTTCAATAAATGTAGTAGAAGGTCGGCAAGCCTAGAGGCCTTGCTGACAAGGAGGCAGGACAGGGCTTGACCACAGGAATAGTAGTTCAGTGATACAAACTACCCCTCAAAACAGCCCAAAAGCCTCAATACTAAGTGAGCCCAAGGAACATTACATTGACCATGTGCAGGGTCCACCTACACAGGAAAAGTTGGCCTGAAGCTGTGAAAAGGACATAGGCTATTAAGCCAGACAGTCCTGTGCCCTTGGGCAGTAATTCCATTTCTTCACGGCCATTCGTTACTCTGTAAAATGAGGATAGTCATATCCATTCCCCGTAGGACTGAAGTGAGAATGAAATGAGACCAGGGATTGTGTTCTACAGAGTGAAAATTACAGTGAAGTGTCTTATAGTCACCCACTCATGCTAAAATGAAACATCAAGTCACAGTGAAGTCTTCCTAAATTTTATTGGCAATGAAATAGAACATGGGTTGAGCATAAACCCCTCCAAAAAAAAAAACCACAAAAAACCCAAACAAACAAATTTTAAAAACCTCAAAAATACATACCCAAGAACCTGAATACAAAATTTAACTTTTCTCCCCAGCCTCTCTGGGGGTGGGTTACTGATCTTAAGGCAGCTAGATTGCCCCACAATTCCAGGTTTAAATTTAGCCAATCTACGGCATATTACCAAGAAAGTGTCACCATAATTCACAGCAATGCACATAAAACTCCCCAAGGTCAGGCGGAGGTAAGGAAAACGGGGGAGGGATCAAAGCCATGGGCTCTGGGCTAGGGACACTGCATGCAGGGACAGTGTGCCCCTTGTGAACCAAACTCTGGGGAGAAGGAAAAAAAGGAGCAATAATACCAAATTCCAAGTACTTTAAGAAGGATTGTATGACCTACAGTAACAGGTGATATCACTAATACTGAAAGCCCCTTACATTAATGTTTCTGGAAAAATATTCTTTTATAATATAGTATATGCTTCCCAGGTGTGGGAGTGGTAAGGGAATTTGGCCAAAATGACTCTGCTCCGACCTTCAAAGGATTCATTAGCAAGACATGCAGAAATTAATATTGAGTTAGATGCCACTAGAATGTATAATACTGGTAGAATAAAAAAAGGACACTCATGCAAAAGGGAGAAGGAAGAGGCTACTCCTGGTTGAGAGTCAGGGGTAGGACTGTGGAAGGGACCAGGCCAGAGCCCCCAATAGTTCTCTGGTTTACAGCTCTAAGGGACAGCACAGCTGGTAGCAAGATCTGGGTTAGAAGTTTGTTAAACATAGGCAAGTCCCAGTCACCAGCTTGGAGGTAGGTGACAGGAAGGGGCTATTAGGCACATGATGGAGTCAAGTAACCTGGGGTCCAGGCCATGGACTTCTCTTACCACACTCAGCTTCTTCTATCCACTCACCAATTGAGCCAATTGGCATCAACATTCAGGGCTCACCATACCAAGGTCTGGATGGTCCTGAAGCAGAAGCTGTGGCCCAAGTAGCCCTGATAAGAGAAGTGGCCTGGGACCCATGGCAGGGAAAATATAGAAGCCAGGTATGAATATTTCCTCCCTCTGGCAAGTCCTAGATAGGACTGGATGAGTTTTTGGGTAACTACCCTACTGTTCTAACAGGAGGGGATTTGAATGAAGAGGAGCAAATCCCAAGAAGGGAGGAGGAACCCAGAATAATAAGGGATACTTGGGCCCATGGAGATAACTTGAAACAAGCCTAGGCTCCCATATGACCTTGGGGAAAGGATCTTCTACCCAGCCTTGCCTGGACTGAATGGCAAATAGCCTTCTAAGATGTTAGTAAAGTCCCTTGAAGGCATTGTCTTCCCCATCTCAACCTAGGGAAAAACTGAGTCCCTGAAATCAAGGACAAGGCTTATCGGGACTGAGTTTGTAACAGGCCCGATCTGGGAGGTAGAGAGAATAACTGAACATCTTTATAGCCTCCAATCATTATAAAGCCTAAATAACTCTAGAAGGAATGGACAGTTGACATCCTAGAGCATATATCCAGGGCCCTGCCTCCTTCCCAAAACCCTGTGATGCTACAATTCATCAAATAACAGGACCCTGAAGAGGAAGGGAATGGTGGGAGCTACTAGTAGTTTTCAACCTACTCAACAATTGACATCTAGAGAACAACAGTAAATGTAGGGAAGTTTCCCAAATCAAGTGGGAAGTGCCTCTGAGCTATAGAAGTGGTCTGTTTTAGCAAGATAGATTGAATGGGACAGAGAGGGAAAAGAGGGTCCCATTGGCACCAAGGTGAGCTATTTCTCTGCCCAGGGAAATAAGTGAGGGCTGAGGGGCTAGGTTTCATTCCATGGCTACAGTGAACACTTAGCATGACTCCAGGGCTGCTCTAGTTAGTGGCTCCAGCACAGTGTGAGTTAGGCGAGAGTATAAGAGTCTGGGGGCAAGGAAGAAGGGAGGAGGGGTCCCTAGAGGCTAGGTGCCCATTACATGGACTCAAACTCATCTATGCGCTGCTTGGTGTTGCCCTGCCGGATCTGGCGCAGGGTCTTGTATTTGTCTCGGCCCAGTCGCATGTTCTCAGCATGGATCATGTCATTGGCTGTCTTCTTGGACTCATCGAGGGCATTGGCCAGCTCTGAAGTGAGGGCCTATGAGGATGCATGGGAATGAGAGGTTAATGGCTCCCTCTAATTTTACCTCCCTTTATTTAACTAGTTTTTCCCTCTTCCCTCTTCTCTCTCCCCATTCCTCCCTTCCTCTATCTCCCTCCCCCTCTCTCCTGTCTCCTGTCTTCCCTCCTTGTCCCCGCTTTTTACACACACACACACACACACACACACACACACACACACACACAGGTTTTTGAGAGACTTTTCTAGCCCTGTTAGGATTGCAGTGGTGCAAGAATAAAAAGGAAAAAACACAAACTTAGGGGACCAATTGCAATTAATGACAAATATTCCCCGAGAGTAGAACAATGTACCAAAGATTCAGGTAGAAATTGTGTCAGTTAAGTACTTCTTAAATATAAGAGGTAAACAGAGTATAGGTGGAGGATTAGAAAAAACAAGAGGCAGTTCAGGTTCTGATTAATAAATAAAGAGGTGGACCTGGCTGGCATTGCTAAGTGGTTAGAGCTTCGGCCTATGCACTGGAAGGTCATGGGTTTAATTCCTTGTCAAGTGTATGTACCTAGGTTGCAGGTTCAATCCCCAACCCAAGTCAGGGTGCATGTGGAAGACAACCAATTGATGTTTCTCTCCCTCTCCCCCCTCCTTTCTTTTTTTTTTTTTTTTATCCTCACCAGAGGACTTTTTTTTTTCATTGATTTTTTTTTTTTAGAGAGAGAGAGTGGAAAGGGATAGAGAGAGAGAAACATCAATGTAAGAGAATCACATCAATTGATTGCCTCCCACACCTGACCGGGGATAGGGATTAAATCAGCAACCCAGGTACATGCCCTTGACTGGGAATCGAACCTGCTCTAACCACTAAGAAACTGGCCAAGACACTCCCCACCCCCCTTCCCTTCCATTCTCTCTAGAAATCAATGGAAAAAATATCCTCACTCCTCAGGTGAGGATTATAAACAAACAAACAAATAAGAGGTACCTCTCACTGAAGCTCTTACTTGAGAAAGGCTCAGGCTCCCATACAGCCTTGAGACAGGCTGCTCCACCTACCCCACCCCTCCCTGCCATGAAGATCTAGGGAAGACCATGGGCTACTAAATCAATGCACATAGTCTCCTTGACTCTTTACCTTCAGGTGCTTCTGCACACGCTCATTCTTCTCTGCTTCAGTGGTACGTTCCTCCTCACTGCGGTCCTTTGCCATGGCGTCAGCTCGCAGGTCAGCACTGGCCTCTGCCCCATTCTCATCCTGCTCATCCTGATCATTTTCAGCAGGCTCTGCCACATGAGGAGTACTCATGGCAGTCTTCAGCTCAGCGCGGGTCTTCTCCAAGTCTTCTTGTACCATCTGAGCCTGTACAATAACGGAGGGAGAGACGGACAAGCAATCAGAACAAGCTAACTCACAGCATCCTATGCATGCCTAGAATGGCCTAGCAGAAGGCAGGCATCAGCTAGACCAAGTCATTTTGTCTGCTTGATCCTTAGTTTCCTCAACTATATAGCAGGAGCTATTGTACCAATTTCCCTAGAGCAGTGGTCAGCAATCTCATTAGTCAACAGAGCCAAATATCAACAGTACAACGCTTGAAATTTCTTTTGAGAGCCAAATTTTTTAAACTGAAACTTCTTCTAATGCCACTTCTTCAAAATAGACTCGCCCAGGCTGTGGTATTTTGTGAAAGAGCCACACTCAAGGGGCCAAAGAGCTGCATGTGGCTCGTGAGCCACAGTTTGTCAACCACGGCTCTAGAGTATTGAAGAATTCTGGGAAGTTATTTGAGAAAGCCTTGAGCTCCTTCTCTCATAATGCCTGCTGTCAAGGAAGGCTTGAAATGGGAAGGAACCCAAACCTAAGGAATCTATGGAACTGGAATCTATGCATGTGTTACCCCTTCCCACAATGCTTTGCTCTGGGCCACTCTGTCTTACCTTCTGCTGCCATTCTACAGCCTCACTCTCTTTCTTCTGTCGGGCCATCTCCAGCTGGGAGATCCGAGCTGTCAACTCCGCCATTTCCAAGGCCTATGGATAAATTGGAAGCTTATGAGAGCTTGGCTTTCTGGTGTCTCAGGACCCAGGTCCCTTTAACCCCAGTTCTCCTGGGGAATCAATGGGGAACCTGCTGCTCCACCTGGACTTGCTTGCTGTCCTGGAGGCTCTTTTTACCACTCCTTCTCCAGGAATCCCAGAAGACCACTCCTATTCTCAATCTACTATAGCACCCTAATAACTTCAAACCATTTCATTATAAATCAGAGTTCCCAACCTAGAGTATAGACCCCCTGAAAACAAATAGCATATCATCTGTCTCTTCCTCACCTTTCCAGCTCTCCATACCTTCTCATCCCTCAGCCCTCCCCCTCTCAGTATTGCCCACAGTGCATTAGAGATCATTGTGTCACTGCCTGAAGTGGCAGACCCTTTCTTGTTATCCTAGAATGCTTAGGGCTCCACTAAGACTCTTCCCAGGTCAAGTATAGGAAAGACACTCAAGTATCACAAGTTGATCTGAACAAGGGGTAAAAGCTTATACATACCCTCACACCTTGAGCAAATCTAGAGAAAGCTTCCCCCTGAGAAGTAGGTCTTAGTTTCCTGCATTCCCACTGCAAATAGCAGTGTGGACAACATATATCAAGGAATTTGGGTCACAGATTGTTAACTTCTGAGTCAAAGAACCCTGAAAATTATTAGTAAAGTATTGATTCTCACCTTCCCCTCCTGAAAAAATGTATAGGCACATAGTATTACATATGATTTTAGGGAGCAAACCCTTCAGAGAGACCAAAAAGGGTTCTCATTGTTAATCACAACTGTGAGACCTTTGGAAAGTCTCTTAAACTTCTCTGAGCCCTAATTTCCTTATCTGGACATATATTCCAATATGGGTTAATGCCATAGGGATTTTTGGAAGAGGAGTAAGAAAATAAGGAAAAGGGGAAAGTTGTAACACACATTAGGTAGTCAAGTGGGAATCCCTCCACTTCTTCCTCTCTTTCCTTTGTCAATTCATCAGCTCAGATCCCCAAAGGCTAAGAAAATATAATAAAAGTAAGGGTTAATTAGGGAAGACTGCTTGCAAAGGTTTCTGGTCCACACCAGTAACTTCTCAGCTTGCTTCTGAATGAACTATTTGCTTGAGGCCCTGCTGGAAAGAGCCGGTAGTCAGAGAGGGAAGAAAACTCAGGTCCTTCAATCACAGCCCATTTTGTAGTTTTACCAGTTGTTCCTGGGTCTTCTTCTGGTCCCGAGAAGCCTGCAGCAGAGTCAGCTTGGCCTCTTCAGCTTCTTGACGCTCTTTGGCCAGTTTTTCAGCCTCACTCTGGGCACGTTTCCGCTCCTGTTCAAGTTCCAGAGCCCTACGGGTCTGTTCTTCCAGTTCTTGGAAGAGAAAATGGGGGAAAGGAGGTGAAGAGTGCAGAGATAAGAGACACTTATCTTCTTTCTTAGAAATGTTTCATACTAGGGCACAGCTGGAAAAAAAACTCTGGACACTCTTTTCCTATCCCATACTTTATCTATTCTGTAGCCATATATGGATTATGTGGCCTGAGTCTGCAGCTCAGGCAGAAGGGTCTCCAGCTCATAGAGTTAGGCTCTGGAAAAACCCACTCTCCAAGGTGACACCAAGTCTCACCTTGCTGAGCCTTCTTAGTCTGTTCCTCAATCTGCTTCAGCTTCTCCATCAGTTCCTCCTTCTCTCGTTCAATTTTCTCCTTCTCCTTTTCTGCCATCTCACGCTTCTTCTTCTCATTTTCCAGCAGAGCACTAGGAAAGGAGAAAGAAGGGATTAAACAGAATAGCGAGGCCACATGGATGCATTGGGATCCCCCAAATTCCCAGGCCATGGACCCTAAGTCCCCTCCCATTTAACACACTGAGTTTGGATGACTCTTCCTTATCTCCACATCCTTATCTTTGCACCATAGCTCCACATGGGCCAGTGCACTCAAGGCCCAATCAGTTTGTCCAAGGCTCAAGAGATCCAACCTGGACTTTCAGTTCTGCCACTAACTAGTTGGTAACCAGTGGTTAACCTTAGCCATGTCACTTCTTTGCACTTGTTCTCAGTACTCCTATATGTAAAATGGCCTATTAAGTTCTGCCTTGACAACCTCATGGAATTATAAGGAGATAAGATTTTGTTCTGTTCTGGGATACTGTGCTTCAAGTGTGCTGAACTCTGTGGCTAGGGCATCAATCCTCAGGTCTGACCCTGCCAGTTCTCTGAAGCCCAACTCTAGATTCCTTTCCACCAGAATTTGTTGCAAATCTAGAATAAATATTTTCTTTTCTTGCGCCAGCCCTGTTCCACGACATCTTTTTTCTCCTTTGGCTAGATGTCTTTTCTTTCTCTGAGCCCTCAAAATACTTGGATTATCCTTTCTCCCATCCCTCCTCCCTATTATTTTTATCCACAGCACTTCTTACTATGAAAATTAATAAACAGAAACCTCATTTAAAATGGAGTAAGGAGGCTAGAGAGAACTCTCAAATACTTGTCACTCAATGTATACTATTGACCCCAATAGGAAGAGACATACCTTGCATCTCATACAGGAAGTGATACTACTTTACTACCTCAGAGGGAAGAATAAAAGATTCCTCCTGGCCCAGTAACTGCTCAGCCAATGGGAGACTACCATAACTCAGCCAATGAAAAGTCATTCTTCTTCTAACTTTCAGTTTCCTCTAATGGACTCTTTGTTTAGAACTGCCTTTCACAAAAAGAGTGTTCCTCCTCTTTGTTTCTCTGGACTTGCATATACTTCACCATTAAACTCCATGTCTTAAATTACAATTCTTGGTATTTCCCAAATAAAGTCATTTTGCTGGAGAAATATCTAGCTGTCTATTCAAGGTCAATATTGCTATTCCACATACTGCATAATTTTCTTATTCTGTTTCTTCCTACTAGAATGACATTCATGAAAGCAGGGATTTTTGTCTACTTTTTCCCACTGTTCAGTAAATATTTATCAAGTGAACGAATGACACAGCATTTATACTTTGAACAGTTAGATGTATACTATTTTTCCTCTTTCTCCAACTAGACTGTGATGTCCGTGAGGGCAGATTTCTGCCAGATCCAGCTCTGTAAACAGTGTCCAATCTCAGCAATATATATATATATATATATATATATATATATATATATATATATATATAGATTGATTTCAGAGAGGAAAGGAGAGGGAGAGTGAGATAGAAACATCAATGATGAGAGAGAATCATTGATCAGCTGCCTCCTGCATGCCCCCTACTAGGGATCGAGCCCACAACCTGTGGATGTGGCTTTGACGGGAATCAAACTTGGGACCCTTCAGTCTACAGGCCAAGGCTCTATCCACTGAGCCACACTGGCTAGGGCATCAGCAATTTTTTAAAGAATAAATGTTAACCTTGGTGTTTAACTTCTCATATGTGGTATCATTTTCCAGCCTACTGGATCAGAAGCCTCCTGAAGTTCCAAGCTCTTTCTTTATGAAATGTATAGGAATCACCTATGATCTTAATTTTTAAATAACTTAATAAGGTGATAGTAACATAAAATAAAATGAACCATTTTAAAGCAAACAATACAGTGTCATTTAGTACTTTTATAATGGTGTATAATTACTACATCTATCTAGATCCAAAATATTTTCATCACTCCAAAGTAAAAACCCACCACCCATTAAGTAGTTTTTCCCCATTTCCCCTCCCCCAGACCATGAACACCACCTACATTCTGTGTCTGTAGATTTAATTATTTTGGATATTTCATATGAATTGAATCATACAAAATGTGACTTTTTAAAATTTCTTTATTGACTAAGTTATTACATATATGTCCTTATCCCCCCATTATCCCCCTATCCCCCCCACTCATGCCCTCACCCCCCTGTTGTCTGTGCCCATTGGTTAGGCTTATATGCATGCATACAAGTCCTTTGGTTGATCTCTCCCCCTTAGTCCACCCTCCCCTACCTTCCCTCTGAGGTTTGACCGTCCGATCGATGTTTCTGCCTCTGGATCTGTTTTTGTTCATCAGTTTATGTTGTTCATTACATTCTATAAATGAGTAAGATAACGTGATATTTATCTTTCTCTGACTGGCTTATGCCACTTAGCACAATGTTCTCCAGTTCCATCCATGCTGTTGCAAATGGTAAGAACTCCTTCTTTTTTACCGCAGCTTAGTATTCCATCGTGTAGATGTACCACAGATTTTTAATCCACTCATCTACTGATGGGAACTTAGGCTGTTTCCAAATCTTAGCTATGGTGAATTGTGCTGCTATGAACATAGGGGTGCATATATCATTTCTAATTGATGTTTCTAGTTTCTTGGGATATATTCCTAGAAGTGGGATCACTGGGTCAAATGGTAGTTCCATTTTTAGTTTTTTGAGGAAACTCCATACTGTTCTCCACAGTGGCTACACCAGTCTGCATTCCCACCAGCAGTGCAGAAGAGTTCCTTTTTCTCTGCATACTTGCCAGCACTTGTCATTTGTTGACAATAGCCATTCTGACAGGTGTGAGATGGTACCACATTGTCGTTTTGATTTGCATCTCTCTGATGATTAGTGACTTTCAGCATGTTTTTATATGTCTCTTGGCCTTCCTTCTGTATTCTTTAGAAAAGTATTTAGTTAGGTCCGTTGTCCATTGTTTGGTTGGGTTGTTTATCTTCCTTTTGTTAAGTTGTATGAGTTCCCTATAAATGTTGGAGATTAAACTCTTATCGGAGATAAGATTGGCAAATATGTTCTCCCATGCAGTGGGCTTTCTTGTTGTTTTGTAAATGGTTTATTTTGCTGTACAAAAGCTTTTTATTTTTATGTATTCCCATTTGTTTATTTTCTCTTTAGTTTCCATTGCCCTAAGAGCTGTATCGGTGAAGAAACTGCTTCGGCAGATGTCTGAGATTTTGCTGCCTGTGGATTTCTCTAATATTTTTATCGTTTCCCATCATATGTTTAAGTCCTTTATCCATTTTGAGTCTATTTTTTTCTGTATGGTGTAAGTTGGTGGTCTAGTTCCATTTTTTTGTATGTATCTGTCCAATTTTCCCAATGCCATTTATTAAAGAGACTGTCTTGACTCCATTGTATGTTCTTGCCTCCTATGTCAAATATTAATGAAGCATAGTGGTTTGGGTCGATATCTGTATTCTCTATTCTGTTCCATTGATCTATATGTCTGTTCTTGTGCCAATACCAGGATGTTTTGAGAACAGTGGCTTTGTAATACAGCTTGATATTTGGTATTGAGATCCCACCTACTTTGTTCTTCTTTCTCAGGATTGCTGCAGCTATTCAGGGTCGTTTTTTATTCCAGATCAATTTTTGGAAAGTTCATTCTATGTCTGTGAAATATGCCGTTGGTATTTTAATGGGGAGTGCATTGAATCTATAGATTGCTTTGGGTAGTATGGACATTTTGATGATGTTGATTCTACCAATCCATGAACACGGTATGTTCTTCCATCTGTTTATGTCTTCCTCTATCTCTTTTTTCAGTGTCCTGTAGTTTTCCACATATAGGTGTTTTACCTCCTTAGTTAAGTTTATTCCTAGGTTGTAGAGGGCCGCCTGGGAAGACACATGGGCATTTTCCTTAATTATCGTCAGCTGAACTCAGGGTGTAGGCCGAGTCACGCCCTGGGAACATGCTTCCCCAATGAGGCTGGACATGTTAATCAGTTCTGACTTCATAGCAGCCCAGGTGTCGGCAGGGGCGGGACTAGATATGTAAATCTAGGCCTATAAAGTAAACTCGCTGCGTGGCTCGAGTTGTCGTCGTTACAGCCTCTCCATCAGACAGGAAAGATGGTGTCCCACCCAGCTCCCAGCTTTATGATTCTATTTCTGTGTCTTGTTCTCTTTATTTCTAATATTTCTCAATCCCTGGCCGTCTCCATTTAGAACCGGTTCATTCATCTCTCTTTCCGCGTGGGACGCAGAAAAGGGAGATCCCTGCCATTTTGGCCCCCGCCGCATTCAGGCCCCCACATTTTGGCGCCCAATGTGGGGTATGAAAAAGGCAACAAGAGGTAAGAGGCTAGGGATCGCTCCCAGAATTGCGAGCGCCACAGATTTAAGGAATTGTAAGATAAGGGGAGTGTATTGTTTGTGAATTAAATTGAATTAGCTGGGTGTTAAACATGGTTAATTCTCAAAAATGCTTTAACTATGCTCAGATCTCAAAGATTCTCTGTTAAGCGTAGTCAGATTCTTGATTTCTTTCTTAAGATTTGTTGATGAAATGTGGGAAAAGGTCAGAAAGCAGTTGTGTGACCAATACTCAGCAAATGTCCAGAGAAAATTCCTATTTTAATTGGTGATGGCCTTGATTCAGCACAGGAGAGTTTAAGAATGTCTATGTGGGGTACAGTGGAAGGGTGCAAGTCTCTAAGAATACCATCTGCACCTCCTCTGCCTCCACGTGTAAACTACGTGTAACCAAGTAGAAAAGAATTAAAGGAACTTCTCAGCAACTGCCAATAATTCTTTATCTTAAAAAATCTTTTCTTTCATTAAAAATATAAAAAATAAATTAAAATTGAAAAAATAAATAAAATAAAAACAGTAAAAGCCAGACCATCACTGAATCTTCCTGCTAAGAAGCAAGGAGGTGGGGGCAGGGAGACACGTGGTGATCCAATATGGACGCCACTCCCCAAAAAAGCCACTTTAAGGGGCCTCATCTTCGCCATCTTTAATTTTTTCCAGCTAATGACTTCAAGCTTTTATAAATTCCTAAATGCATCCGGAATTTCTGTGCACATGTAAAGGGAAAAGGCTAGTTTAAAAACAAGTGCGCATAGTTTTGAGCTGAACTTGACCTTTTGCTGTGTACAGAATAAAAACCCAAGACTGTTTTGACCTTAAAAATGGCGGATATGAATCAGGCTAGAATTTTGTTGAGGATTTTGGCATCTATGTTCATGAGGGATATTGGCCTGTAATTCTCTTTCATTGTGTTGTCTTTATCTGGTTTTGGTATTAGGGTGATGCTGGCTTCATAGAATGAGCTTTGAAGTGTTCCTTCCTCTTGAATTTTTTGGAATAGTCAGAGGATGATAAGTTTTAGTTCTTCCTTGATTGTTTGGTAAAACTCCCCTGTGAAAAATGTGACTTTTTATGTCTGGTTTCTTTCACCTAGCATAATGTTTTAGAGGTTCATCTATATTTATAGTTTCAATCATTACTTCATACCTTTTTATGGCTGAATTATATTCTATTTTATGGGTATATAATTTATCCATTCATCCACTGATAGACATTTGGGCTGATTTCACCATATGGCTAGTGTAAATAACACTACTATGAACATGGGTACATGTAGTTGTTTGAAAACCTGTTTTTTATTCTTTTGAATAGAGTGGAATTGTGGGATTATATGGAAATTCTATGTTTAACTTATTGAGAAATCACCAAACTCTTTTTTTACAGAAGCTGAACCATTTTACATTCCCACCAGCAATGTATATGAATTCCAATTTTTCTACTTCCTTGCCAGCCACTGTTATCTTCTGTTTTTATTATATCCATATTAGTGAGTATGAAGTGGTACCTCACTGTGGTTTTGATTTACAATTCCCTAATGGCTAAAGATGTTTTCATGTGCCTATTGGCCATTTTCATATCTTCATTGGAGAAATGATTACCTACGATCTCAAGATGCAGATTTTGAATCAATAGGTATGGGATAAAGTCTCAGATTCTGCCTTTCTAACAGGTTCCCAAGTTGATGCTGATGGTGGCTCTACCAAATTACACTAAAAAAAACACCTATATAGTCTAGGTTTAAATGTGTATAGAGCCTTCTGCTATTGTCACTTTATTGGTCAGATAGCCTGGAACAACCCAGAATTTGCCTAGAAGAGCAATGGCATGAGGATCATAGATAATGGGGGACTATGAAATGACCCCCCCTTCCTATGAGCCTCTGAAATCTTAAGCTTCTGATGCCTGCTTCTTGGAGGGGGTGTCATCATTGTACAATAGAGCTCACTCTCGTTTTCTCTCTCTCTCTCTCTCTCTCTCTCTCTCTCTCTCAGCCCTCTCCCAGTTCCAGGATGGCTTCATGTCTATCCTGCTTTTAGCAGACTTGGCAACTTAGATAGGTTTCTTTGCCCTGGTCCTGGTCCTACTCCATATCCACATCACTTACCGCTCCATCTGCTTCTGGTGCTTCTCCTCCCGGGCCTGTGCCTTCATCTGCTGCACCTCAATGGTGTCTGGCTTGCGACGGCGCATGTATAGTTCATGGTTCCCCATGCACAGGGCCAAGATCCGTTTATTAATCCGCAGCCGGGGAGCATAGAAGACAAAGTCCTAGTGGAAAACCAGAAATTAGAAAAAGTTTGGAGGGATAGATAAAGGTGAACTTCTCTAAGTCCAAAAGCACTGGAAAGATAATTAACTAAATTTTATATTATATATGGTAAGGCTAGTTATCAGAGTGGTGATATTACTTGCGCAGGGTCAAAGGGCAGTTTAGTGGCAAACCCAGAACTACAACCGAGGCTTGACTCTGAAATCAGTGCTCTTTGAACTAACCACAATTTCTTTCAAACTTTGCATCCTAAAATACCCTCAATCTAGTTCTAAGTCAGGAATTGATTTTATCTTCTAATTAGGGATCCTTCTGGTTATCAGGGGCCTCTCTTTGAGGCCCAATAATCCGTGCAAAATACACTGATGAGTGTAGCATGTATGGGTGGCTTGACTGTTTCTGTTATCTTCTAAAAGCATATTCTAGACCTAACCCCTTAAGTATTTTTTTGGAATAACAGTTTGTGAATACATACATGAATACATTAATCTCCTAAACATCAATTGTTTTGATTGTTATTGTTTTTTAAATAAACCCTGGATCTCAGCTGGCTTTATTACTTACTTTTTCTGGTGAAAGTTGTACATAGCAGCAATAAACACACACACACACACACACACACACACAGAGAGAGAGAGAGAGAGAGAGAGAGAGAGAGAGAGAGAGAGAGAGAGAGAAATCCAGTGAGTTTGTGTTTGTTACCACAAATACCACTGGACCAAGCTGATGAGCTAACCACCAGGTCCTTTGCCACTGAACCTAAACTGCTACCATCTCACATAGCTTAGTATGCAGAGAAAGGAGCACAGGCTTTAGAGGTCAAACGATCTAGGTCAGTGGTCGGCAAACCGCGGCTCGCGAGCCACATGCGGCTCTTTGGCCCCTTGAATGTGGCTCTTCCACAAAATACCAAGTGCGGGCGCGCATGTACAGTGCGATTGAAACTTCGTGGCCCATGCGCAGAAATCAGGTTTCGGCTTGGGAGAGTCTATTTTGAAGAAGTGGTTCTAATGCCGAGCCACACTCAAGGGGCCAAAGAGCCGCATGTGGCTCGTGAGCCGCAGTTTGCCGACCACTGATCTAGGTATTAATCACAGCTCTACCCTTTTTGGCTGTGTGATCTTAGGCAAATCATTCCATCTCTCTGACCTCAATTTTGTCAGTTATAAAATGGCTATGCTACTCTCTACCAGATAGTGTTGCTGAGAGTTTAAGGAGACAATATATTGTATATAAAGTGTCTAGCAGGATGAGTTCAGAGACCTCAAGGCTGAAGAAGAATAATTGAAGCCTCATGAGAGTGTCTGGCTCAGCATGGTTTTCCTACCCTACTCCCAATCACCAGCTTTCCAGTCTTGTTAGCCACAGGCAACTGAGTGTGTAAGACGTGTTTAGCAAGCACATTAAAGAAATAACTAGACCTAAATCACTTTTTTATTCTTGGATTGCTTTGGAGAGAAGTCTTTTTTTTTTAAGATATGATTTTATTGATTTTAGAGAGACAGAAAGGTCGAGGTAGGGAGAGGGAGAGAAACATCGACGAGAGAGAAACACTAACATCAACTGGCTGCTTCCTGCATGCCCCCCCACTGGGGATCAAGCCAGCTACCTGGGCATGTGCCCTGACCAGGAACCAAACTGGTGACCTTTTGGTACACGAGTTGACACTCAACCACTGAGCCACACCAGCTGGGCTGGAGAGAAGTCTTGAGAGGACATCAGCAAAGTTATACCAAAAAGCAAGTTTGGAGGATCATCTTTGGATCTGTACTTCTCCTGGCTCTGTCCTTTCTCCACAATTAAAGATAAATCAAGTATAGTGTGGGGCAAAAGTAGCTTTACAGTTGTGAGTACTCAAAACAAAGTTTATTCTTGAATTTTTATTAATTATTGTATTATTTTTCATATGAACAACTGTAAACCCACTTTTGCCACCTATATATGAACAGTTTCCACTTTCTGGGGCCTAGAGGCTTTAAAATATAAGATAGGATATACTCTTTGTTTCCACCCTGAGCCCCAGGGCAGCAGAAGACAGTGTCTAAGAGGCAGCATTTAGACTGCCTGTGGCTCTCCACTCATGTTTCTCCTGAAACATAGGTAGCAGGGTGGCACAAGGCACAGGATGCCTCCTAACCATTTCTTGGCATCAACATCCCTTCCCATCACCAACCTCCTTTTGTGCCTCCTGTACACACACACACACACACACACACACACACACACACACACACCATAAAAGGGAGAAGAAACTATAATTACATGATTACTTCTAGCATTATCCCTTGGCAAGTACGTGTTTTGGCCAGTTGGAGGAATCACTTACCGGGGCTTTTTTGTCAATGGGTTTGATGACAAATTTCTTGTCATTGAAAGAGATGTTCCTGATTTCACTCCAAGGGAAGCCTATCTTGGGAGTCAGTCTGTAGAAATGGAGACCAAGAACATCAGGACAAGGGCAAAACAAGGAGGACATAGAGAGTTGGTGCCTTGCCAACTTCTCCTTTCAGGAGGTAGATTCATTGCCCGCTCAGCTAGTGTCATGACATGCCACCAGGTCAGTTTGTCAGCATTGAGGCTACACAAAGGACCTCCCAACATATTACTCTTTGTCCCAATCTCTCAGATTTGTTTTATTATATGTTTTGTGTGACATGGACCTTGTAATAGAACCTCCTCTCCTATTTAATTGGGACTCTTCCATCCAGATTGTAAAAGTTGGGGAGAAAGTAAATAATGAGATTCAAGATTCAGAAGTTACATGGAACAATAATCTATTGATCTGCATCCTCACCAAGAGCAGACCAAAGGGGAAAAAATAAGCAAATGAGATAAGGTTGTAGAGAGAGAATTTATAGGCCAAAAGGCACTTACTCATTATACAAGGGTTGGATTAATTATAAATCCTGACAAAGTAGGTTCTAGGCCAGTGTTGTCCAACAGAAATATAATAAGAGCCACATGTTCTAGTAGCCAGTTAAAAATAGGTAAAAATAAACCAGTGAAATTAACTGTTATAATAGTTCATTTAACTCAGTATATCAAAAATACTATCATTTACAAATGCAAAGCAATATTTCAAAAAATATTAATGAGACATTTTACATTCTGCTTTTGATACCAAGTTTTCAAAGTCTGGTGTGTAGTTTATGCTTATAGCACATCTCAATTCAGAGTAACCACATTTCAAATGCTCAGTAGCCACATGTATTCATAGTAGATAGTGCAAGTCTAGTCAATGCAAGATTTAAAGGCCCGAGGGAGGTTATGCAAATAACTGGGCTGGTCTAAACTAGGTAGAAAAAGAACTATCGAGGTGGGACCTAGGAGATACAGTCTTACTCTCTGGTAATCACTAAGTGCCAGAGTGGCCCAAATAATCTAAGAGACTTCTGAGATATACCTGTCATTCTGCTCATAGATGTTGAGACCCAGAGCATCCACTCCCAGCCACAGCTCTGAGCCTTTCTTGTTTTTGATGCTGAAGTAGTTCACACCATACATCTCCAGGTCCTGGGCAATCTTCAGATACTCCAGGACAGCATCCTCCCTAAACAACAGAGTGGGAGGTTACAGAGGGAAGCCTGTGAATCAGGCCTAGGGAGAGAGAAAGCCTATCTGCTCTGCATTTCTGACAAGTATCTTGCCAATAGGGATGCAAAAGGGGATGGAAGGTAAGCAGATGATGGTAAACAGAGCACAACATGAAGCCTGAGGTCTGAAGTTCCCAATGGAAATAAGGGTAGGCTGAACCTTGCTATTTCCTAGCATGTTAGTTGCCATAGAAGCCTCTTTTACAGGCATGTTCTTAGTAGAGCCCAGATGGAATGCTGATGGCAAAACAACAAAATTTGTTCCTCAACTAGAGAGCCTCCAAGTGGTTTGCCATGAAAGAGCTCATTCTGTTGCTTTCTTGGGGAGGAGCCCCTGGTGGCCCACATGCTCCCTAAGGACCCCAAGGGCCCCTCCATTTCGTTATGGTCAAAACTACTTGGGCTATCAGTTGCTATCATTCACAAAATAATATAACTTTATACTATAGCTTTATACTGGTTCTGATTAGCCTTCTATTCCTAAATAACCCTGTATACTGTATTTCTCTCTCAATTTCTCTCTCTCTCTCTCTCTCTTTCCCCAACATCCTCCTGTGTTCCCCCAGTTCTCTGCCTCTTATGCCCCCAGAGCCATTCTCCCTGCAGGGGCAGTGGAAGCTCACAGTTGCTAGGTCAGGCTTACCTGAGCATGCCCCGATGCTCTTCATGCCACACCTGGATCCGTTCTTCCCACTGGTCCTTGTTGAGCTTGTGTTGCTCCAGGACCCTGGAAAGAAGATGGGTATTGAGTAGTTTAAAGCACAAAGCCCAAATTACAGGTGTTAAGGAAAGCCCACATATCTCTCTAAGGGTTTGATACAAAGGGGTTGTAGTGTCAGCAAACTGAGGTCACACTCGAAGCAGACTGAAATTATAGCAGGAGGTATTTATTAGACATAAGGAACTGCCTGAGAGGTAGAAAAGATACGAGAATGAGCGACCAAGAAAAAACAATTGGAACATTTTCCTTCATACCTTTAACAGAAAATCCAATAATGTGCTGTGGTCCCCAAGCAGAGCAGTAATGTATCAAGAGTCTGTGCTGGTTTGTGGGGCTAAAAGTAGGGATGGGCCTCACAGAGGCATGCACACTCTCTTCTAGATCCTTGTGGAATCAATAGTGTGTTTGTGAGAATATTGCTCACGGATGAAATTACAGTCTGTGGCTTTAGAACAGAGAACTGAGCCCAAATGGCTTTGAAAAAAAACTAACAGGCTAAACCTCTCAGATCTACTAGATCATAAACAAGGTTTGTTTCAAACATACCATCTCCAACATCATGGCAGCGACTCATGGAGTCGCTGAGCGCACAGGTGGAGTCTTCCTTCCAATCCAAAAAAGCCTATGAAAATGGTCATTGAATACAGTGTGTGTGTGGGGGAAATCCAGGGTTTAAAAATCAAGAGACTAGGATTCCAGGTCCAGCTCTGCCTCAAATGAGCTGTGAGATATTGAGCAAGTCAGAGCAAGTACCTTTGCATCTCTATTTCCTTAACCAGGAAATAAGGATAATGCCTACTTTACTTATTTTGTGTATTGTTGTGATGCTAAAACAAACATAATGAATTTTTAGATCATTCAACTTTGAAGTTTATGAAAGCAAAAAGCTCTGGACACTGGTTATCAATATTAAAAGACTGTTTGAGCTACCATATCCCTGGCTTGCATAGTTTTCTCTCTCCCTCTATGAACTTGATATAAGAGGTTTAAATCAGTGAAAAGGATTGAGAAAAATGGAACCAGGGACAATAGAAAATCAATCCATCTCTGGTTCTCAATAAAAGAACCAGTTTCCAGGGTAATGAAGTTCTATAATCAGGCAAATGGAGTAGGGGGAGCTTTTTATTTTGAGAGCCCAAGAAACAACAACAGGGTATGGTGCTATATGCAAATGTCTCTCTCTGACTACCATAATGTCATGGTCTTCAGATAGGCCCTAGTTGGGAGGAACAGATCTGACAGCCCCTATGTAATAGGAATTGGTCAGCCTTAGGCCATAGGCCCTCTGGCCAGGGCAGATAGCCAGACACAACCTTACCTCTGTGGAAGCAACTTGTCCCCTGCCAAGTAACCAGACTTGTGAACTTCTTTATTGAAGTCACCATACTTGGATTGGACAGCATAGGAGGCCAGCAGCACGGCAGTCTCAGGTGGGCAGTAAATATCATCATTGAGAATGCCCTCCTTTACTTGCAGGAAGAACAGGCGCTGTGTGGTATCCTGGATCAGTTCTTCAGATACATCCTCAGGGTAGAACTTGGCCCGGAACTTGAAGAGCAGGGGGCTTTCCTTCCGCACATCCTGAGCAGTCACCTGGGAGCAGCAAGAGGTTATGGATTCTCAAAAAATAGACTGGAGTGGCTGTAGGGTGGGGAGAAGACACTGAAAGGCCATAAATTTGGGTAATCCCAAAGAGCCAGAGGGAAACTCTCCTGGTAATTCAGAAAAGAGACACATTATTTTCATTGGGGACACAATCCCATGTCCACAATTGCTTTCTGATGGGGATTGGTACCTGAAATAAAGATGGTCAAGGGGGGATGGGGGCGGGCTGGAAGGGGTCAATGGGGGAAAGAGGGGACATACTTTCAACAATAAGGAATTATTTTTTAAAAAGATGGTCATAAGCCCCAAAGCCACCATCATCTGACAATATATCCAACTGCATGCAAATTCTAAGGGGATACCTAAGAAAGCACCTCTTTTAAAGCTCTCCCAACTCCATAAATTAGCAAACTAAAGACCAGGATGCATGAATAAGGCCTGGGAGTTGGCTAGGTAAGAGAACACATTAGGTTGCCTTTTAAAGCCTGAAATTGGCTCCCAAGCGTTCTACAATTGTCCAGCGAAAGTCTCCACTCTTTGGGAAAACAAAACACTGCCAGCTAAAAGTTGAGGCACCTATCTCCTAGATCAGTGATGGCGAACCTATGACACGCATGTCAGCACTGACACGCGTAGCCATTTCTGATGACACGCAGCCGCAAGCCGAGGATGAAACATTTGCTGCTCCTAAGGATGAAACATTTGCGACTAGAGTCTTGGAGTTAGTTTTTTCCTCAAAGTGACACACTACCTGAGTTATGCTCAGTTTTTTGGCGAAGTTTGACACACCAAGCTCAAAAGGTTGCCCATCACTGTCCTAGATACAATTAGACAAACAAGTCACAGGACAGAATGGAGACCTCCAAGGATAAAGGCAGACTGTTTGAGGATATTGAGTTGAAGAATTGCCATGTTCCTGCAGAGATGCTACTTAAAAGTAGAGAGCAGATCATCCTATTTGGAGAACAATTGAGATAGAAAATGAAGAAAGAACATCTATATGGAGTTAAGGCATCAGTTGACAGGTTGGAAAAGAGACAAGATAGGTTATGAGACCTTTGAGATTCCAGTTCAAGAGTATATGACTCTCTTTTTAACAAATTCCTAAACCCCTTGACTTTGAAAACAAAAACAAAAAGATACCAATCTCCTCCTGAAGAACCACTAATGATTAAGGTCTAGAAACAAGTCAAAATTCAAGACAGAGCTTCCAGTAGGAAGGGAAAGATACCTTCTTCCTTGGACCCTGGCCATTCTTTTTTTTTTTTTAAATGATTAACTTTTTTTTTCAAAAATATACTTTATTGATTTTTTACAGAGAGGAAGAGAGAGGGATAGAGAGTTAGAAACATCGATGAGAGAGAAACATCGATCAGCTGCCTCTTGCACACCCCCTACTGGGGATGTGCCCACAACCAAGGTACATGCCCTTGACCGGAATCGAACCTGGGACCCTTGAGTCCGCAGGCCGATGCTCTATCTACTGAGCCAAACCGGTTTCGGTGACCCTGGCCATTCTTGCTATGAGAAATTATAGTGGGAACAGAACAAGATTACATTGGCTGAATCTTCTGCCTTTATTCTGATCCTATAGTCAACAGACTTCCCAGTGGAAAACACAGACCTAGGTATTCTGGATTTGCCAGCTAGCATATGTTACCCACCCTGAGCAAGATCTGGAAAGGAATGAATTCCAAACCCAAGAGTGGGGTAAGTAGTTACCTTCTTATTGAGTTTCAGCCAAGTGGAGAAACCCTTAGTGTCCTGGTATTGCAGACCAAAGAACCAAACTTCCCTCAGGCCAATAGTTTTCACCACCTGGAAGAGAAAACACAAACAACCACTGATTGAATGCCTAGTCTGTACCAGACACAGGACACAAAAGTGGAGCTCATTTGGTCCCTAACCTTAGAGAATATAAGGTACCCAGGGTCTGGCAAGAAAATACACTTGAGCAACAGTCAAGAAGTGAGGTTAGCATCTATTTGCTCAAAGTGCTTCTGAGGTAGGGAATGGATCTATTATAAGCACTACCACACCCCAATAACTTTATATATATCATCCCCTTTAATTTTCCCAAGAGCCCTCTCATATAATTATAATTAGGCCCATTTTACAAATAGTGAAAGTAAAGTTCAGAAAAGTAAAGTTTCAGTTAGTCAGTAGCAGAGTCAGGTCTGTTTGACTCCAAACCTATTCAAATCTAGTGCTTTCTTTTACTTCCCTCCCTCTATTACGCCATGCAGCTTTCCACTCCCATGATGGATTAAAAACTGAAGGTAGAGATTGTTGGCTTAACTCCTGCATCTTGTTCCCCAGAGTTGCTCTTTTATCCTTAGCAACTAGGAATAATGCCCACACCCTTCAGACTGAGTCTTATTTACAATGCCCTAAGAAAGAATGCTTGAGGAGACAAAGCAGGGACTGTGATATCTATACACCCAAAGCTGTGATGTGTCTGGGAGCTGAGATGCTTCTTTACAGCCCTGATTAGAGCCCAGTCATGATTTACATTACCATTCTCACAGTGGGAATGAGGGTGGAAACAGGGTGAGTACCTCAGTATAGTAGCTGAGGAGTCCCCTGATGTTCTGGGCCTCTTGGCTGAGCAGTGGGAAGGAAAGGGAAGTGAGCTAGGAGAAGACAGGTGGGATATGTTTTCAAGTCCCTGACATTAGCATGTTAATGGTTCTGGCAGGCAGCTGCACACCAGCATGCCTATCACTGGGGGTGAAGGTAATGAAGCCTAGCCACATCCTAATGAGGTCTTGCTGGCATCAGGCAGTCTCCTTTATCTCTCTCTCTCTCTCTCTCTCTCTCTCTCTCTCTCTCTCTCTTTTTTTTTTTTTTTTGCAAGGGCAGAGGGAGGGTTGAAGGCAGTAGAGGGGTGAGATGAAGAAACTTACTTGGAGATAGAAACAGGAAACAAGGACACAGTGTTGCTGATGTCCTTCCCCATGAATAAATCACTATCTCCCCTCAAAACACACACATACACTTCCACTGTATCCACAAAGTTTCTACTATGCCTCAAAAGACAGGTCCCCCAGTCACTCTCAGAGCTTACAATCTAGAGCGTCAGAGGCCCCAAGGAAAAAGTAGCTCACATGTATTAAGTACCTATTACATGCCACTGAAAAGCCTATTATCTCCATTTTACAAATGAAGAAGCTAAGGTTTAGAGAGGCAATCTTTCTAAAACCGTAGAGCCTAGACTAGAATCCTGATGTGTATGACTCCAAAACATGTACCCATTCTACTTTACTATGCTTTCTCTTTTTTAAAAAAATATATGTTTTTATTGATTTTAGAGAAGAAGGGAGAGGGGGAGAGATATAGAAACATCAATGATGAGAGAGAATCATTGATCAGCTGCCTCCTGAATGCCCCCTACTGGGGATCAAGCCTGAAACCTGGGCATGTGCTAAAACAGGGAATGGAACCTTGACCTCCTGGTTCATAGGTCGACACTCAACCACTGAGCAACACCGCTGGGCTCTACTATGCTTTCTCTTAATGCCAAAGGCTCACAGGAATTTAAGAGCCCTAGGGTTCTCAAGTGAGTAACTACTTTGTCTCTTTTAATCCATATATCCCAGCCAGATAATGAAATTTGACCACCTCTGTGTATAGATATGGTTTCCGGCTTTCCCACCAGGCTCAGTCAACAACCACTTTGGAGAGAAGTCACATTCCCATGTCATCAGCCTTCACTGCTCACTGGGGCAGTGAAAGTTGATCGTCTTACCTTTCATATCTTAAATCAGGTGTCAGAAAACCTGAAAATCTCACTTCTGTCTCCACTTTGCTGTGTGATCTCAAGGCAGCACATTTCCTTCTCTAGCCTCAGCTTCCCAATCGATCCTGCCTCCCCATCTACAATAAGTTGCGTTGCTTAAATGGGCTCTTTCTTCTCTTGAGCTTTATCATTCTATTAATTAGGTTTTCATAAATGGCTAGGAAATACAATCCCATTTACCTCTTGCTGACTTGTGTAACTAGGAGCATGTTTAGAAAAGATAAGTTGGGGGTAGGGGTATAAGACAAGATCAAAAGACTTCCAGGATGCAATGGCAAGGTGAGTCTAAGTCAATAAGCAGTAAGAATTAACACCAGGTTTTAGATGGAGAATACAAAATGTTCATGTTGAAATGTGACATTGGCTTTTTTTGTTCAGAGGATAGAGGGATAGTGTGTGGACAGGAAAGATTGTTTAAAGCACCTCTTATCTCACCCTAGGTATAATAGGGATCAATTAACAATCCTAATTATTTTCCACATGGTTGCAGAAGAATAGTGTGTCCAGATACAATCAGTGAGAAGTAAGTTCTAAGGAACAATTCATCCCCAGGAGAGAAAGAGACCTACCAAAGATGCTGAAGATCAACAAATATGGCCAGGATACTAGGTGGGGGTGAGGTGGGGGGGAGAAGACTCGGAACAGAGCTGGTAGAGCAGCAACTGGCCTTTGCCTGTATCAATAGCCTCACTGTAGAGGCTCAGAGACCCCAGAATTAAAAGGGAGTTCGGCAGGTACAGACTACACAACCAGTCCCAGAGGTCCCAGGAGTGAACTCTTTAGCCTCTTTTTGCACCAGGTTGTCTGGTTCACTAGTGAGATGGGTAAAAGTGTGATGAGAGGCAGATTATGGGTGCCAAAATAGTTCCAGGATCTGCAGTATCTCTGAGGAAAAGTTGGACAAAGTAATAATTAAGTGCTATAAAAATAGATTTCAGAATCAGTAGAGAATTTTTAATCTCTGTAAGCAGTGTCTTCCCTTATGAACACTGAGAAATGAGATGTATAAACATTTTCTACTTCTTTAGGCTCCAGCGCTTGAAGAGATGAGCAATGTCTCTCAGCCTACTGAAGTCCCAAAGTGAGGTAGTAAGGTGGGGGGGGGGGGGAGGGGAGGAAGGGAAGGAAATATGGTCTTAAATCAGAATTGAGGCTAAAAAAATAACAAAAGTATAAAACAGATGACCCTTGGACTGCAGCCTATAAGGAAATCTCAGGACTTGGAAATGAGGCCAAGCTTTGCTTGCTTTCAGGTGAGATGTCAACTCCAGAGGAAAGAGAAACCTCATTTTCTAGTGGGAGAGCATATCTAGATCCTGGTTCCAGGAATAATATCTGTAACTAGGATCCTATCCTTCTACTCTGAGAAGTGGCTCCACCCCTGAGGGAAAAAAAAATTCTTTCATGGCTCCCTTTGACCCCAGTCCTCCAGCTCATCTGGCCTGAGCTAGTATTTCTCAAAGATGCCATGCAATAAAGCCTTAAGCAGCATTAAAGTAAAGGATGCACATACCCAGGGACCAAAAGGAGGGAGCAAAGCAGGGGATGATACAAGTAGATGGCTGCAAGCCAGAATTTCTTTAAAGCCTCAGGTTTAGTCTTAATCATTTGTTGTAAATTTTACAGTCTACTATTTAAATAATGTTTTAAAAATGAAATAGATAGCATCTACAAGTAAAATTCGTGCTCCCAGATACTAAATCCCATTCATCCCACAGCAATGTGTACCTCCTAGATTCTGACACATACTATAGGGAATAGGGTTTCAGTTTGTAAGACATGGGTTGTGGATTATATTCAGCCCCACAATACAAATCCCTCGAAGAAACTCTGGTGTACTATAGGGTTCAAGCAGAATAAACTGGAAAACTGGGACCCAGTGAGGGGGAGACATTTGCCTCTGAGAAAATCTTCCCTAATTATCAGAAGTATTTGGATGTAAGAAAGAACCCCCTTTTGCCTCTCTTTCTTATGTGGAGGCTGCCTATATCTGAGGTCTGTGGAGGAAAGGGGCGACAAGGTCAATTCTGAAGCCTAGAGCACCTCCTCCCTATATACCCAATGCATCTGATTAAACAAATTAGTGACAGAATCAGCCACTTCAGAAGCCCAGAACAGGGTCAGAAAGCAAGGCTGAAGCTTCAAGAGGAAAAGTGTATGAGGAATTACTTGCAAAACTGCGTCAATGCCCAAACACCTGAAGCCCATTGAGATCCCATTACAGGCTTGGCAGCGGCTACATCAGCCACCCACCTAAAAGCAAATCAATGCACAACTGTAAAGTTCCAGGAGGGGCTACTGCCTTTACTACTTATGCTACTCCACACTGCCTGTGCTCAAATGGCCACCCACTCTATAGCACAAAACACACTTGGCTAGAGTTCTAAGTTTAGGGACCAAACTTTCCTCACAATGGGAACAGGCAAAGAAAAGGGAGGTCACAGATGACACAGCTGACAAAAGACACTGGGAAACAAAATGGTATGTGGCTTGATTCAAGGCATTATACTACTTCCTAGCTATCTGACCTTAAACAGGCCATTTTCCCCCCTCTCTAAGCCTCAGTTCCTCATCTAAAAGATGGAGACATTACAATTGCAATAATAGATATCCGTTATTTTATAAAATAAAATGCAAGGAGAAAAAAAAAAAAGAAAGGGCTGCTGCCTTCAATGTAGAGTCCACAAATCTTAAGTACTTTACTGAGACAGAAAAGCTACCTGGTTTCATGGCTCTCTTATCTGAACTTGCAGGGCAATTTTCACCTACTTATTTAGCCCTTAATAAGAATAACCAACATTAGAATGCCTGCTATGCACAAGGTACTTTGCTTATTTGGGGATTAAATAAACCACAAAAATCTCTAAGATTAGTGTGATTACCATTTTACTGAGGAAAGTAAAGTCCTAAGAGGTTAAATGAGCCATCCAAGTTCATACAGCTAAATAGAGCAGCAATTTTCAACCAGTGTGCTGTAAGAATTTTTAAAATATGCAAACCTGACTATTTGGTCAGGGGCACTGACCACTTTTCCCTTAGATTGTCAAATTAAAAAAATGACAACAGCCAACACAACAATGCCATCCTGTGTGAATGAATCAAAGCTATACCTATTTTTGCCCTAGATGGTTTGTCTCAGTGGATAGAGCATCGGCCTGTGGACTGAAGGATCCCGGGTTCAATTCTGGTCAAGGGCACATGCCTGGGTTTTGGGCTCAATCCCCAGTAGGTGTCATGCAGGAGGAAGCTGGTCAATGATTCTCTCTCATCATTCTATCTCCCTCTCTCTCCCTCCCTGAAATCAATAAAAATATATCTAAAAACAAAACAACAAGAAACTACCTATTTTTGTCAGATTGGCAAAAAATATATTGTGTGGTTTGTTTGTTTTTTTGCTGTGCTGCAGAATTTTAGTAATGAGTTTATGTGTGCCATGAGATGAAAAAGGTTGAAAATCACTGAAATAAGGAACAGAATTTGAACCCAGGGCCAACACCAAATCCCATGCTCTATATACCATCTCTATATACAACCTGAGCTTCAAAGATGTTTCCTTCATTCTAAGTGGGGGCAGAGTTGCATTTACTTTCCTTAAGGGCAGAGATGGTGTTTGATGGGTCTAGAGATCCTCCCTGAGACACACTAGACTTTCAGTCAGTATTGAGTCAGTCAATGAATAAATGAATGAATGGATGCTCTGAGATCTCACCTTTTTTTCAAGAGCTTACTATCTTGAGGGAAGGGGGCAGGGCAGGTAAAGTTAGACTAGAGGCCCAGCTGGTGTGGCTCCATGGTTGAGCATCAATCTATGAACCAGGTGGTCATGGTTTGATTCCCGGTGAGGGCGCATGCCCAGGTTGCAGGCTTGATCCCCGGTAGGGGGACGTGCAGAAGGTGAGATCAATGATTCTCTCTCATCATTGATGTTTCTATCTCTCTCTCCCTTTCCCTTCCTCTCTGAAATCAATAATATATATATATATTTATACACACACATTTTTTTAAGACAATTGCATTCTTAAAAAAAAATGTTAGAGTAGTGCTAGAGCTAGAGCCCCTGGCTGGGAAGGAGCCAAGCAGAGGTTTCTCAAAGTGGAATTCATGGTGGTAGCACTACCCCCTAATGTCACCTAGGTAATCAAGAGCCATCTGAAGAACTCTAGGCTTTAGACATAGAGGTAAGTGACAGAATGCTGTTATAAAACATGTTCTCTCCCCTCCTTACCTGTGAGCACACTCATAAGAAGAAACAAAGGTAAAGTGGAGGAACTATGAACCTCAATTCCATTTCCCAGCAGTCCTTAGGCCTCCTCAAGCTATGGCTTCCCATAATTGCCTGTTATTTATTGCTGGTACCAACAAGGTGCTTCCTCTCCAGTTGTCTTCCTCTCTGGTCATCAGCTAGATAATTGCTTGGTTTCAGGATGGCCCCAGAGCTTTTGTCAACCCTCCCAAGGAGTCCAACTCCTTCCTCCTAGGCCCAGTTCCATAGGGAGGACCTCCTTGAATGATAGGTCTCAAAGGCCAGACAGAATGAACTTCCTCCCTTACACCTCATCAATTTAGTGGGAAGAGATTATACCCCCAATAGCCTGTGAACACATACTTCTGTGGATTCCTGCCTAGACTTGTCTTGGCCCCAAAAGTGTCATATGCTCAATTCCTTCTCTGAGTTCAAATCTTTTTCCTGGAAGATTTTTTAAATAGATTTTAGAGAGAGGAAGGGAGAGATAGATAGATGATAGATAGATAGATAGATAGATAGATAGATAGATAGATAAGAGAGAAACATCAATCAGTTGCCTCCCACACATGCCCTGACCAGGAATTGAAACTGCAACCTGGGTATGTACCCTGAGGGAATCAAACCCACCACATTTTGGTGTACGGGGCAACACTCCAACCAACTGAGCCACACCAGCCAGAGTTTCCTTGTAGTTTTACCTATGGGTTTCCTTCTGATCTCACAGAATGACTGCCTCCCTCCTTCCTACAAGAGCTTCTCAGAGACCCCAACAAGAGAATACATCTTCTCTTGATTGTTCTCCAAGCCAAACAGCCTCATTTACCCTAAGCAGATTAGTGCGGTGAGGAAAAGCTTAAATATTGTGGTCAAATCTTTATTTTTTGGAACTCCATATTACAACTTAAAGACTAAATGGCATAGGGTGTGTTCTTCACTTATCTTAGGAAAGATCATGTGAGAATTAAAGCACTTAGCCAGGGCTACTTCATAGTAGGTGCTCAATAAGTGATATTTCTCAAAACATCACTGATCTTCCAGATGGGAAGTCATGAACTTCTTGGCTTTCTGCCTTTCCTTTCCTCAACCAGTATGAAAGATTCAAGTCTCTCAAAGGCTTTCTTTGGGAAGTAGTAGCTTTCAGAACTAGCATATCAATCTGGCCAGGGCTCCTTACCAGCTGGGCTTCCCTCAGAACCACACCCACAGTACACAAACCAAACTAACATTAAACAAAGAATTTCTGGTCTTGTGGCTTTCTGAAATTAATAAACTTTTTTGTTTAAGGATTTTCCTGTTCTAGGCTCTAAATTATGCCTTTCTCACCCTCCACATCTATCCCCCTCCAATGCAAATGAACAAAGCCTCCAGTGTTGAGGGCAGGCAATGGCTTGAGAGGGGTAGGGTATAAAACCAGGGCTCTGGGAAGATGTTTGGGTAAAGTCTGAAGAAGCCTCTGGTTCCCAGCTGCACCATAAAATCCACACTGACTGATACTCTCCCCTCTATAGCAGCTGCTCAGAATGATATTGCTTTCTGAAGCAAAGGTCCAAACAGCCTTCTAGTGTATGGACACTTTCTCCCTTTTGTTCCAGAGACACTAAGAAGCCTGTCCAGGAATAAATATCCCACATTCCAGGTAGCTTCTCCTCCCCCACACATATGCCAACTGCTAATCATACTCAAGTGAGGCATTCCCATCCTTTTTATATAAAGGGGCCATATGAACTCCAAACAGTGGGTTAGAAATGGGAAAGATATGAAATGCAGAAACAAATGCTGGAGATAAATTTTTGAAAGATAACCAGACTTGAGAGATCAGTTAGACATTGTACAGATGGGTAAACTGAGGCCCAAAGAAGGAAGATGTTTGTGTAAGGTATCAGGAGAACTAGCAGTACAGCCAGCCCTTGGGACCAATATTTCTAACTTACTATCCAGTGCCCTTTCAATTTCACCAGATTGTTCCTTTAAAAGCTTTCCAATAGAAAACCTTCATACAAGGGGAGAATGCAAAGCCTTAATATAATCAAAATGCATTCAGTAATTCCAGACTAGCACTGTAATCACTTGTGAGCTACATGAATGTCAGCATATTACTTTAATTGTAGTAAATGTTTGTTTAAATGTTCCTCTGACTAGTTTGTAATTTTACAAATTATATATTAATAATGACCCTTCACTATTCAAAACAAAACAAACTCCAGAGAAGAAGCAAATTACAGCTAAATTCAAAGTTATATACTCTGAGGATCTTCAAGCCCCAAATCTATGTGATTAACAAGACAAGAAGTTTCATGGCATTTGGGAGTTATCATTTATTACATATCTGCTAACCCTGGCTGGTTTAGCTCAGCTGGTTAGAGCATCATCCCGATACACCAAGGTTGTAGGTTCAATCCCCAGTCAGGGCACATACAAGAATCAACAAATGAATGCATAAATAAATACAAGAACAAATTAATGTGTCTCTCCCTTCCTCTCTCACTCTCTCTTCCCTATTTGTATTTCCTTATTGTTATTCACAGCTATTTCTAATTTATCCTTTTGAATTTTATGTATCATCATAAACCACTATAACAAGTTTTTGGCTAACAAGTGAGATATAAACAATATACTCTTTTCATAACCTCAAAAAAGCCTTTTAGTTAGGTATTAGACCAACTTTTTGGGGGGGTGGGGAGGATGAAAATACCAACCAGGAGAGGTTCAATAATTTCCACAAGTCTTAGCTAGGAAAATGAAGATTCTGTTTCCTCATCTGTAAAATGGGGCTAGTACTAATTTCTATACTCAAGGGCTTTGTGATAGTCAAATGATATAGTATACAAAATGCCTGTCACAGTACCTGGCATACAGTAAGCCCTGAACAAACATTATCTCTCATCTGTATTCATCATAAACAACAATTTTTCAGTCTACCATGTGACATCAGGGACTCAGAGGGGCATGCCCAACCAAGCTTTCCTCAGATTTCCAGCCATCCCTTTCTTCCTTTTACAAGGAGAGCTTGATAGAAACAGCCTCTTACCATCACCTTGCTCTCCTTGTCTTTCCCCTCACCACTCAGAGATATTCATAGGAATAGAATCATCTCTTTTAAATATAACCTATTTTGTCGAAACCGGTTTGGCTCAGTGGATAGAGCGTTGGCCTGCGGACTCAAGGGTCCCTGGTTCGATTCCGGTCAAGGGCATGTGCCTTGGTTGCAGGCACATCCCCAGTGGGGGGTGTGCAGGAGGCAGCTGATTGATGTTTCTCTCTCATTGATGTTTCTAACTCTCTATCCCTCTCTCTTCCTCTCTGTAAAAAATCAATAAAATATATTTTTAAAAAATAAAATAAATATAACCTATTTTGTCTTTCTTCTTTCCCTTCCCAACTCTAGGGAAGTTCTCAGACTATAGAGGTACTCTGAGGGCAAAGGAGAAAGAAAAGCAAGAGTGCTTGGAAAATGCATCAAGGTAATATATAGTCCTAACATCCTGGACAATGTCAGACCTCCACCTCACCAGAGGCTGGTGAGGAAAAGGAATAATAGCTTATCTAGAAGAATCCCAGCCACTGGAAATGGGAACCACATTTTCACTCCTGAAAGTCTGGTCACAGGTGAGACATTCCCTTGGCCCTTGGAGAGTCTTTGAATGTTGAAAGATTCTGTGGCCCCCTCCTAGCTATTATATAGTACATTCCTTCTGATAATGATGATTTGTAGCAAAGGGATACCACTTGGATTGGAAACAGGAATAACCACATCAATATCATCTCCATGGCATAACTACAGGAGATGAAACACCTTCCTATTGCATTCATCATCTTCAAGAGTGTCCTAAGTTCCAATATTCCTTTGAGGGAAATGTACATAGAGCATACAACCTCAGCAATAATAAGTTAGTTTCTGTGTACAAGGAAACAACAATGAATATGTGACAGAAGCCATGTGGTGCAGCAACAAGACTGTGGAGTTTAAATCCCAGCTAGATACCAGCTGGATACAATTAAGTTATTTAATTTCTTAGCCTCATTATTAAAATAGAGAAGAGATCACTTACATTCTTCAGAGTGTGCTAACATATTTGTTTTCTTAATTTCATTTTTCAATTGTAGATTACATTCGATATTATTTTGCATTAGTTTCAGTTGTACGACATAGTGGTTAGACAATCATATACTTTATAAAATGTTCCCTTGATATTTCAAGTTCCCATCTACTTAGCTGGCACCACAGATAGTTACTACAATATTATTGACTATATTTCCTATGCTGTACTTTACATCCCTGTAACTATTTTGTAACTACCAATTTCTACTTTATCCTTTCACCTTTTTCACCCAGTACCCCCCAAACCCTCTTCCTTCATTTTTAGAGCATCTAGCATGACCAAGAATAGAATCAATCAGAGCCATCCAAGGTGCAGGTTGGCAAAGTTAAACTTTGTCTCCTTTGTTATTAAGGCTGGGGTTAGCCTTTGTCTTGATCCATCTTAGAGGAGTGAGTAGGAAAAGAAATTCCCAAGAAGCAGGCATTGTAGTGGGAGCAATTAAGAGAAGTGAAAGAGTCTTAAGGGCAACAGATCCGTCCGTCCCTTACCTGGTCAAACAACTGCTTGCCAGTGGTATTGGGCTGGATGGCAAACTCCAGTTCTGCATCCATGGTGGTCACACGTACATTGATCTAGGATGGATCAAAGGAGGCAAGTTAGTTGTCTGGGACTGTGCTCAGCAGAGCCTGGGACAAGTGTCTCTGCTCAACCACAGAAGAGGGAACTAGGTGCTAAGAACCTGAGCAGTGTATTTTATTTGAAATATGTTTTTATTGATTTTTAGAAAGAAAGAGGAAGGAAGAGGAATAGAAAGATAGAAACATCGATGAGAGAGGAACATCATTGATCGGCTGCCTCCTGCATGCCCCCTACTGGGGATTGAGCTCACAACCCTAGCGTATGCCCTGACTGGAAATTGAACCAATGACCTCTTGGTTCCTGGGTCAATACTTAACCACTGAGCAACACCAGGCGGGCAGAACCTGAGCAATTTAGATATTGGTGGCAAGGAAGGGAGAATATTGGAGGAAATAAACAATAATACAGTCCCTGCTTCCAACCAGCTTACTACTAAAGACAAAACAACATAGCAACAGAGCAATGCTTACCAAGGGGCAAACAAATTTACAGCTTACTATCAAGAGGAAGCAAGTGCTGACTGTATTTCTTCCAGGAAGCCTTCCCCACCTACTCTAGCCAGCCCCTACTCTCGTCTGCAGCATCCTCTTTACAACTCTGATTTACAGCCTAGATTATCTGAAGCACTGGTCTTTGCAACACGAAATTAAGGATAGGATAAAGAACACTGTGCTCCAGGCCTAGCACTACAACTGACTTAATCTATAACCTTGGATATATCTTATGCCCTTCCTGGACTTTAGTTCCCCTCATCTGTTCTAGGGCAGGAATGGGGATAGCGATCAGTCAAAAACACTAGGTGATATCCAAGGACCATTTTGGTACTGATACTAACTTGCATTGTTAATGCTTCTTGTATTGATGTCTCACTGGTCTCCTTAGGTGCAAGACAGGAAAGAAGCCTCAGCAGAGGTAGGTGTATTATAGAGGTGCTACCAAAGCCAAGTCAGCAGACAGAAAAGGAACAGAGAGAGGCCCAGATTTAAAACAAAAACAAAAAGAGGCAGCCAATCGCAGGATTTCACAGTGAAAGGAATTCTAGGGACAAAATAAGCAGGCTTAGAGAATCTTGGGAATAAAGAGAGTCTATGGGGGAAGAATGCATAGATGAGGGCTTGGAGCCACCAAAAAGCATACATTCACAGAGAATAGAAAAGTGCCACAGGATAAGGGGAGAGGAAGACATACTTTCACAGAGAATAGAGAAATGTTGACAAATACTGGAAAGAGGGAAATATAAGTTCACAGGAGATAGAGGAATGTTGCAAGATAAGGGGGAGAGAAAGAGGAGGGTACTACATGGGTTTTGGACTTTGAAGCTGATATTCTGCAAAAGAGTGACCAATTAGAAAAACACAGGGTCATAAAATGGGGAAAGGGTCCAATTAGAAGGGAGCATGAAGAGACAAAGAACTACAGCAATTATAAACCTTAGAAAAAGGGGCTTAGTTGGTTACCCCCTTGGGAACTCTTCCCTACATGAGAGTCTGTATTTGCTTGCAATAAATTTCCACCCTTTTACTAACAAGTCCTTTTAATCCACGTATTTTATTCTTCAAACTTTGTGAGGCAAGAACCTACAAGGGGGAGATCCACTCCCCAAACCCCACTTTCAATAGGCGCTAGCAAAAGTACCTTCTACCTTTATGAATAGATCCCTTAGCCCAAGTCAATAATAGCTGAAATTTCATCAGTACAGATTTGTTCCTTTGGCTGAAAACTTGGTAGTTTTCAGGTAGTAATAATAGTAATAGCAACAATAAGTAGCAGCTTTCATGTATGGAGACTTACTAGTCACTATGCACTTCATATACACCACCCAATTTAATATCAACAATCACCCTGTGTAGTAGAGAGTATCATCTCCACATTGAGGATGAAAAAGTAGATATTTGTCTAAAGTCACATTACTATTGAGAAAGACATGGTTTGAATTTAGATTGAGGTCCAAATTTCAAATTTAAACCAATATGCTAAACACCTCTTACATAAAAATGTAAAATGTTTCCCACTAAAAGAAATCAAAGATCTTTTAAAAATTGTTGGACATTTTACTTAAGTAATCTATATGGCACAACGACAAGATAGCTTGTTATATAATCATATAAAATGTTTATGAAGAGTATTTCATACCCAGAGAAAATACCTCAGTAATATTAAGTGAGGAAGAGTAAGTACCAAGATTGCATGAGCTCAATTTTGTAAAAACTATGCATAGAGAGAAGATTGAAATCATGTCTAAGTGTTAGTTAGGGTTGGTTTTGGGGTGGTGATCTTCTCCATTTTTTAGGATGCTGACTTACTATTTATACCATTTGGGGGGGGGGTAGAGACTAAAAGTAGAATTGTCAAATATGTAAATCCCCATGGAATGGGTAACACATTAAGCCTTATCAGTCTTTGACACCTCTAGGCCTTTCCTGAGCACAGGGGTCAGTTAGTGGGGGAAGTGGAGGCCAGACAGCCATTTTGCTAGCTAAACAATTCAATGAGGACCAGGTCTGGGGAACAACTTTGTAAATAAATCTCACCAGGGATCCAGGGAGGAAATCTATTTCAGGAATGACAATAGGACAGGAAAGGCCCTGAACGCAGGAACAAGTAAGGCAAGTACCCTAGTGGGAGGCAATGGGCAAGGTTAGCCACCTAGACTCAGTGTTACCCTAGTTTTCTTGCCAATCCAGTGACCTCCTTAAAAGAGGGCCTCATAAGGTAGGGGGAATGAGGCCCAATGTGTTGAAATTTGGCCTCAGCATCTAGCCTCAAATCACCATTGAGCTGGGTCAGGAGAGACCTCAAAACACCAATGACTGAGGGAATAGAAAAAAGCAGAAATGGGACAGTGAGTCTTTTAGTACATTGGACTTCATTCTCACCTCAAGGTTTCTGTCTTACTTAGAGTTACCACTCCAATACCCAAGGCTATGTTAACGTATAAGATGTTGGCTAAGTGAGCAGTACTAAGCAAGGGGATATAAAAGACACATATAGCATAGCATACAGATTCATAAGTGGGAACATTTTACATCTTGACCTTTTTGTGACATGGACAGTATGGGCAGTATGGTGAATTCTATGGAACCCTTCTCAGAATATTTGTAAATATATGAAATAAAGAAGCCAATTATATTGAAACTAGTAGCCCATTTGCAGGATTCAATCCTGCAAGCGGCCGCTTCAGCCGCGTGCACTGCCGCTGCCGCAGCCTTGGGGCCACCACACCTGCACCCGCGAGCCACTGCCGCCCGCCTTGCTCCGCCCCGCCGCGCCGCGCCCCGCCCCGCCCCGCCGCGCCCCACCCTGATGGCAGGTGGCCAGTGGAAAACTGCTGCTGGCGGAAAACTGGTGCCGGCAGCCACGCAATTGGCCACCCCGAGTTCCGCCACCAGCGTCTTCCGCTAGCCGCATGGGTCCTTCCGCAGCCTTGGCCTTTTAGGCTGGCGGTAGGAGCGGGGGGCGGGGACTCGAGTCCCCGCCCCCTGCTCCTACCGCCAGCCAATTGGCCACCCTGAGTCCCGCCCCCCGCGCCTCCAGCCGGCCCAATCGTGGGCGTAGCAGAGTGATGCAATTGGCATATTGCCTTTTTATTATGTAGGATAGTTATCAAAATTTAGTATGTCCTTTATTATAATTTTAAGTAATTACCTAGGACTTGACCTTATTAGTTATTACTGCTATAATTTCAACTTTGTGTTGAGCATAAATAATATTTTGAGAAATCTACAATAACTAAATTGTGATATAAAAGTACCTTTAATTTCCATTGGTGACAAAGTCACAGAAATTGCCATTACTACTTTTTTTTGGCCTACATTCGTAATTGAAAGAAGGGCTACATTTCAGTGAGAAGTTAGTGAAAACCAATATGTAATTTTCCTCCTTCCAAATCAGATACATCTGATAAGAGCTTAATATCCTTCACACTTCATATTATATCCATGGATCCAATGGAGACCCAAGGACCCCAGGTTAAAGAGCTTCCTATAAATTTCAGTTTATCCAGTATTAATGGAACACTATGTTTAAGGAACTATGGTTTAGAGTAGAGATGTAGGACCAATTCCTGACCCCAACACACTTACTGAATAACAGAAAACTGTTATATAAAAGAAAAACATTCTGAGAAGTGCTGTAGTAGAACAGAAAAAAACCTTTTGTGGAAATAAAATACCATAGTTCAGTGGTATTTGCACTGGTCTCTAAGGATAAGATGGATTCTGAAAAAGGGAGACAGTGGGAATGGGGGTAAAAGTACCCAAATGTCCTAGGTAGAGATGTGTGATGCCCCACAGGAGACAGAGATGCAATGGCCTGCTTAAAAGCAGGCATGCAGGCTTACTCCAGGGTGAATGAGGCCGACAGAGTGAAGAGTAGGCAAGAAACTGGGAAGGTAAGTAGGTAGAGGGCCTAAAAGACTATTCTAGAAAGCTTGGCCTTAATCCTGTTAGCAATGGCCAGGTAGTCTGGAGGTCCTGAGCAGAGTGGGGCTGAATCTGAATAGGATTTTTTGGAAAAAAGCACCAAGAGAAGAAACTGAGGAAAGGGATGGGACTCCAGGGCCACATTCCACAGCATAGGAGTTCCCTTTAATAAAAACCATTGGGAAGGTTTTTTCAAAGAAAATAAGCCAGTGTCTCTTGCATATCATGTCAATCAGGGGTTATGTCAATTTAGCATCTTCAGGGCTTAGGTTATATGCCCAAATATTGAACAAAAATATTTGTTAAAGAAAAGGGATTAAGAAGTACAAATTGGCAGTTACAAAATAGCCATGGGGATGTAAAGTACAACATAGGGAATAAAGTCTCTTCAATAAATGGTGTTGGGAAAATTAGACAGGTACATGAAAAAAAAAAAAAGAAACTAGAAAACCAATGACACCACACTCAAGAATAAACTCAAGATGGATAAAAGACTTAAATGTAAGTTGTGAAACCATAAAAATCCTAGAAGAAACCATCTCAGACATCTTCAATAGCAATGGTTGCTGATACTTCTCCTAGGGCAAGGGAAACTAAGGAGAAAATAAACAAATGGGACTAAATCAAAATAAAAAGCTTCTACAAAGCAAAAGAAGCCATCAACAAAACAACAAGAAAGCCCACTGCATGAGAGAACATATTTGTCAATGATACATCTGATAAGGGGTTACTATCTAAAATATGTAAGGAACTCATACAATTTAACAAAGGAAGACAATCCAATTTAAAAATGGGCAGAGGACCTAAATAGACACATCTCCAAAGTGGACATACAGATGGCCAAGAGACATGAAAAAATGCTCAAAGTCACTAACCATCAGAGAGATGCAAATTAAAATGTCAATGAGGTATCACCTCACCTTGTCAGAATGGCTACCATCAACAAAGGACAAGTGCTGGCGAGGATGTGGAGAAAAGGGAACCCTAGTACACTGCTGTTGGGAATGCAGATTGGCACAGCCACTATGGAAAACAGTATGGAGTTTGCTCAAAAAATTAAACATGGACCTTTCATTTGACCCAGTAATCCCACTTCTAGGAATATATGCTAAGAAACCCAAAACACCAATCAGAAAGAATATATGCAACTCTATGTTCATAGCGGCACAATTTACAATAGCTAAGATCTGGGAACAGCCTAAGTACCCACCAGTAGATGAGTGGAGAAAAACGCTGTGGTACATTTACACAATGGAATACTATGCAGCTGTAAAAAAGAAGGATCTCGGGGGAAGAAACCAAGATGGCGGCATAGGTAAACACCTAAACTGCTGCCTCCCACAACAATTTCAAAACTACAACTAAAAGACAAAATGGACATCATCCAGAACCACAGGAAGGCTGGCTGAGTGGAAATTCTACAACTAGAAGGAAAGAGAAAAGCACACTGAGACTCACAGGAGCTGTGGATGGCAGAGGTACGGAGGTGCACGTGCGGAGAGGGCTGGCAACTGAGTACGCGGCTGACTTTCTCAATCGGGAGGGAGACAAAAGCTCCCGACTGCTCTGAACTCCAGTTCTGGGCGAGACTCTGGGGACCCAGACTCATTCGGTGAGAAATTGGACTGTCTGGCAGTGGGCGAAACTCGAGGGGGGCTTTCTCTCAGGGAAACTAAGGAGATGCTTAGAGGTGCTTGCAGCAATTACCGCAGAGGTGCTTGCAGCAATTACCGCAGGAAAAGAAAAAAGAATCCAAAAATATGAAGATAGTGTAAGGAGCCTCTGGGACAACTTCAAAAGTACCAACATCTGAATTATGGGGTGCCAGAAGAAGAGAGAGAGCAAGATCCTGAAAACCTATTTGAAAAAATAATGACAGAAAACTTCCCCTACCTGGTGAAAGAAATAGATTTACAAGTCCAGGAAGTTCAGAGAACCCCAAACAAAAGTAATCCAAAGAGGACCACACCAAGACACATCATAATTAAAATCCCAAGAGCAAAAGACAAAGAGAGAATATTAAAAGCAGCAAGAGAAAAACAGTTTGTTACCTACAAGGGAGCACCCATAGGATTGTCAGCTGATTTCTCAACAGAAACTATGCAGGCCAAACAGGAGTGGCAAGAAATATTCAAAGTGATGAATAGCAAGAACCTACAACCAAGATTACTCAGCAAAGATATCATTCAGAATTGAAGGTCAGATAAAGAGCTTCACAGATAAGAAAAAGCTAAAGGAGTTCATCACCACCAAACCAGTATTATATGAAATGCTGAAAGGTATTCTTTAAGAAGAAGAAGAAAAAAAAGGTAAAGATAAAAATTATGAACAACAAATACATATCTATCAACAAGTGAATCTAAAAATCAAGTGAATAAAAAATCTGATGATCAGAATGAACTGGTGAATATAATAGAATCAGGGGCATAGAAAGGGAGTGGACTGACAATTCTTGGGGAAAAGGGGTGTGGGGGGTGCGGGAAGAGACTGGACAAAAATCGTATACCTATGGATGAGGACAGTGAGGGGGGGTAAGGGCAGAGGGTGGGGTGGGAACCGGGTGGAGGGGAGCTATGGAGGGAAAAAAGAGGAACAATTGTAATAATCTGAACAATAAAGATTCATTATAAAAAAGAAGAAGAAGGATCTCTTATCCTTTGAGACAGCATGGAGTGACCTGGACAGTATTATGTTAAGTGAAATAAGCCAGTCAGAGAAAGACAGCTATCACATGATCTCACTCATATGTGGACTCTATTGAGCAAAATAAACCAATGAACAAAATAGATCCAGAGATATAGAAGCATAGAACAGACTAATGAATCTCAGAGAGAAGGCAGATGTGGGTGGGTGGGGAGAGATTAACCAAAGAACTTATATGCATATATGCATAACCCATGGACACAGAAAATAGAGTGGTGAAAGCCTGGGGGTGGGGAACAGGTACAGGGTTGAAAGGGTCAATGGGAAAAAAAGGGGACATCTGTAATACTTTCATCAATAATTTTTTTTTAAATTGAAGTCAATAATATTGTAATAACTGTATTATAATAATTGTATGTATGGTGCCAGGTGGGTACTAGACTTATTGGGGGGCTCATCTGTAAGTTATTTTAATGTCTAACCACTATGCTGTACACCTGAAACTAATATAATAATGAAGGTCAATTGTAAACCTATCTAATAAGGAGGGAATATGCTAATTGACTGCCACACCCTCAAAGATGGCAGCACCCACAGCCACAAGATGGCGGCACCCAATCCCCTCAGCCTCTCCAGGGCAGCAGTCACACAGCACCGCCGGGCCTGCCCCCAGGCGGGTCCAGCCACTCCGCGCGCCTGCCTCCAGAGTCCACCAGTCCCCTCTGCCTCCCAGCTGCTCAGGCCGACCCGAAGTGCAGGCAAGCCTCGGATGGCGGCTGCCCAGCTTCCTAGGGCCAGCCCCAGGTGCAGGCAAGCCTCAGATGTCGGCTGCCCAGCCTCCCAGGGTAGGCCCGAGGTGCAGGCAAGCCTCAGATGACAGCTGCCCAGCCACCCAGGGCTGCCTGAGGCTCAGGTAACCAGGGCTGGTTGAGGCTTGCGCTGCCAGCAGTGGCAGCAGCAGAGGTGTGATGGGGGCATCGCCTTCCTCTAATCACTGGGTTGCCTCCTGCCCCTGAGGACTCCCAGACTGTGAGAGGGGGCATGCTGGGCTGAGGAACTCCCCCTCCAGTGCATGAATTTTCATGCACCGGGCCTCCAGTTGAAAAATAAATAAATAAATAAATAAATAATAAAAAGAATGTTTCTTAAATAAATCAATTGATAGAATAGAACCCAGCCTAAGTTAGGAATAAGCATGTCAGAGAGGCTAGTATTGTCCACATGTCATCCCACAGAACAAGGGCTCTTCTAAAGTTTTCAGTAGAGAACTAAATCTGAAAATGTCCAGCTGAATCCAAACTGGAATCTACTTTCCCAGAATTCCTGCTCAGGGTGTTTGCCATTCCACTGTGGCTACTCCTCCATAGAGAGCAGCCTGAGGTTTCCTAAATTTCACTGTGAAGACAAATAATCTTACATTAAAAAAAAACACCAAAAAAAAAAAACACAGAAAGAAAAGCAAACATAAAGGGACTTCTATTATTGCCACCACTTAACTCAAAAGAAAATGTGAGTCATGAGGACAGGGTCATGGGTCTGTGCTCCCTGGTTTTCTGTATGTCAGAGGTAAGGGGAGTGAGGGTAATAACATAACTGGAGCTTGGAGGTGATAGGGCAGAAGTTTTGATCAAAGAAGATCCCTTGTTCTCCCTTAGACTAATCTCCCTTAGACTAAGCTGCAGGCCACAAAGGGCCCACTAGATGCTCACCCAAGTGGGTACCTACTAACTTTTTGGGTCTGGCCTCTGCAATTTCAAGGAGAAGAGTTGGGAGGCAAAAACCTGAAAATAAAGCCTCTGAAGTCAGCAGAAGTTTTCAGCAGCTCCTCAGCTTGTTAAGAGTGGAGGGTCTGGACTCGGTGGGGTAACATTTCAAGATAGTCCCCAGCAGAGAACTTAATCCCTGACTTAAACCTGTCTCTGAAGACCTAGCCACAGACTGAGGTTAAAGACTGTCTCTGGAGAACATTAAGGGTTTAAGAAACAAACAAACAAAAAGTCTGGGTGTGGTTGTAGGGGGTGTCACCCTCTCAAGCACACTTAGCCCTCTCACCCCCAGCCCAAGAACAATAAATCCACTGTTATTTATTAAACAATTGAACAAAGACACTTCCCACACCAAGCCCTTCACTGGACTAACAAGACCATCTCAGTGATTTACCATTCAAATTTCTCAACAAACTGGGATCTCTCTTGTGTCCCCAGTTTGATGGCCTAAGAAACAAAAATAATCAGGCCAGATGCTACCGCTGCCTTGGCTGCAGTAGCTGGGGTACTTTGGTCCATGAGCCTGGACAGCTTCAAATAATGGACCCTTTTTTTCCCTAGAGCTAGGAGCACCCAAATGAGCAGTACCTAGGCCACAGTGAAAAGATCAGGGCAATGTTTCCCCTCACTTGCTCCATGTCACTGAACATCAGGATGGCTCTTTCCTGGAGAAAAGTTTGGGCAAGGCAGAGGAGAAAGGAGAGGGCAAGCTCAATAATGAAAAGTAACCTGCCTGAAGCACGGACCTGTGAGCCAGAGAGAATTGGCATTACTGGTGTCATCATGGGTGAGGAAACTGAAGTATATAGAGGCAAGTGACATAAGGATGGAAATGAATACTTACTGAATACCAACTATATGCTAAGCCCCATCACCCACTTTCTCAATATCACTGAAGCCACATTTACTCAGCCAGCAAGTAGTAAAGACAAAGATGGGTCTTCTGAACATTCCTGAGCTCCTTCCATGACTCCACCCACCTCTCTGATCCTGTGGATTTCACTGCTTCCTTCAGATACCACCTTGGCAGCTATTTTGGCCAAGGCCCAAACACTATAACATAGGAAGCCTGGGCACATCTGGGAAGCACTGCTTGGAAGGCCCCTCTCTAAAGCAGACTTCTGAGTCAGCCCAGTTGGATCTGAGCTCAATGACCTCACACCCACCCCCGCCCCGCCCCTGCCCCATCTGCCACCTCCTCATTCTCCCTGAGGGTCCACCAGCTCTGAGTTTTCAGTGGAGCTGCTGGTATAGAGAAAGCAAAAGTAAGTGGGTGAGAGGGGCCAGGAGCAGGACAAGTCCTACCAGGGCAATCCCAAAACTTCAGTCTCTTCACTGGACAGAGAGTAGCCACTACAGTGTCATCCAAATCGCCTATCCCAATTATTTATACTCCAGCAGCCACAATTTCCTGCTACCAGAACTGGATCAGGGCAGGGGCTGGTCTGTCTTGCCTCTTGGGATGACTGCCCTGCTTCAAGCAGCTGTTTTCCATAAGGGTGAAAACAAGGACTGCTTTGAATTTCTAGCCTAGGAAACATTCTCCTCCTCCCCCTCCTCCTCCACTGACTCACTCACTTCCCAACAATTTAGCCTCTTCCTTTTGACTTGGAAGTAGTACCTGGTACAAAAGTTATCTGTTCTGACCTCTTCCTAACAATTTCCAGACCCCTTACAATTAGCAAGGTCTGCCTGGGGTTAACTCATCCTAGGCCTGTGCCTTTTCCCAGTCATTTCTAAAAAAGAGAGCCATACCCAACCCATGTACACCCATACCTTAATGGGTCAGCAATTATCTTCAACCACTCCAACTGCTGCAAAGGGCATGGGAGACAAGGGCCCCCTTTCACTTGCTTTAGCCCAGTCCTGCCCTCCAAAAGCTCTCCAAAAATCATTTCAACTTGGAGACAAAGGCATATTGGAGACTGAGTGTTACTCCTCCAATTACCATATATTTAAAGGAGTAATCACAAACATAACTATTCCCTCTTAGAAATGAGATCATAACTATTTTGTCATTGTGGGAGGAGAGCTCAGGGCAGAGGCCAAAGCTGTAAAGGTCAGAAACAGTGAGGTTACCTTAGCAAGTCGTATCTTCCCCCTTAAACCAACTTTAATCGCATGGTCTTTTGCTAAATCTCAGACCAAGGCAGGTTCCCACTCTTCCTCTCAACACAGGAAGGTCAGGAAGGAAACTAGCTCCTCATCATTTGTATTGAACTCCAGGACATACTTTCAAAATCAGCTCAGCCAAACCATACCCCAGGGGCAAACAGCATCCACATCCCTATCCCCTCACCCCAGCTCATATCTCCTTTCTAGGCACAGGGGCTGTCCCACCACCTCCTTACCACAGCCATTCCTCCTATTTACATTTCCTCAAGATTTTAATCCATTCATCCTACACTCCCATCTGGCTCCTCCAGAATAACACCCTTCTGAACATTTCATCCCTATTTTCCAAGAAAATAAACAGTCCAGAATCCTAAACTGTCAGATCTGAAGTTACCTCTCCTAGATCATTTGATTCAAACTGCAATATACTACAAAAGAAACTGAGGTCTAATGAAAGAGGCACTAGCCTAAGGTAACATAGCTCCTAGGTAGTGTGAGAGCAGGGATGAAAAACTTGGCTCTTGATGGATTGGCCTATTTAATAAGCCATAGAATCACCCTGGCACTTAGAAAACATTTCAGGCTAACTACTGTTGATCTGGAAAGACTATGTGGAAGAGTCTGAATCAGCTTGCTTCCATGAAAAATTCTAAACTAACACTGCTTGGAAATCCAGACTTCAACAAAGAGCAGGCCTAACTATCAGGCTCTGAGATATTCACTACCATCTATTCTAGGGAGACTAAACCTTTTATAACAACATAGAAGGAAACCCAAAGATCTCTTGTTTCTAGGACAGCTTCTTTTGCCAAAACTTGGGTAGCAACTCATTGGAAAGGTCCAAGGCATAGCCAAGACCTAAATTGGAGGTTAGGGAAGGTGGGGCCAGGGTGAGAAAAGGGGGCACAGCAGGGAAAGAGGCAGAAAATTTGAGGAACAGATTTATATGCAGGCAGCCAAGAACAACAGATTCTTCAATTCCCATAAAACTGTGAAGCTGCTGAAATAAAAGGGAAGAGGGCCTGTCATTAAAGTAAGTCTCCTAAATGAGTGAAACTTCTCAGGGGCCACACCCAGCTGGGCTTCAGTCTCAGTTTCCTGCTTGACCCAGCTTCCTGCTTGCAAGTTTCACAGGAAGTATTTGTAGACTAGAAACAGACCATTTATAGCTGCCTGAAATGCCAGTTCTGCCTAGAGCACCAGAAGAGGGCTCTATTCTCTCTGCTCAGTAACACACCACAGCAATTTCCAGCATCGCAGCTCTGAAGCACACTGGAGTTGATGTACACCTCGGCTTGGGTTCCACCCACTGTTCATGGAACTTCTACCCTGTCCTGTGTTCCTGAGTGTTAAAATTGCTGAAGCCATGATCAGTCAAGTATGCAGGGGCAGGGAGAGGCTTCCAGACCAAGTCAAGAAGTTCTGTTTTCAGTCCCAAAACTAGGCTAAGGCCAGCTTCCTGCAAATATTGCTGGTCAGCCAACAGCCAAACACAGTATCTGAGGAACCCACAGAAATGGAGCTCTCATCCCAGAAATAATGATCTCTAGTCTTTGAGGAGCAAAACATGTTATAGTAGAAAGAGACTTTGGAGCCTCTTTGAATTTCTTTCTGAAACACTGTTTCCTAGTCTATAAAATGGGTCTAAGAATATCAACCTTACAATAGGGTTATTACAAAATTTAAGTTAAAAATAATAGCATATGCGCCTAACCAGCGGTTGGGGACAACAGGGGGGTGGGGGCATGTGTGGGGAGGGGTGTGGGATGGGAATGGGGGGATGAGGACAAATATGTGATACCTTAATCAATAAAGAAATTAAAAAAATAATAAAAATAAATAAATAAAAATATTAAACAATCAAAAAATAAATAAAAATAATAGACATGTCCCTATCTGGTTTGGCTCAGTGGAGAGAGCATTGGCCTGTGGACTGAAGGGTCCTGGGTTCGATTCTGGTCAAGGGCACATGCCTGGGTTGTGGGCTCCATCCCCAGTCTCTCATCATTGATGTTTCTCTCTCTCTCTCTCTCTCTCTCCCCCTTCCTCTCTGAAATAAATAAAAATATATTTAAAAAATAATAGACATGAAGGTACTTGGCACATTGTAAGTAGAATGTGATGATTACTAACCCTTCATTTTTCAGACATATTATTATAAATATCCTACTTCTCAGGAATGATTTTAAGCAAAAACTTGTTCTACTGCAGAGGGGGCGAAGGCTGCCCAAGAAGACCTCCAGAGAGCCCTTCTAGCATAAAGGACTCATTCTCTTTGAGGGCAAACTCTAAGATGTAATTGGAATTCTAGTTGCTTAGACCATGCACATCAAATACACATACACATACCCTTACAGTATTTTTTTTCTATTAGATAATCTTTTTATAAAAATTTTTAATTCTTTATTGTTGAAAGTATTACATATGCCCCTTTTTCCCCCATTGACCTCTCCCACCCTGCCCTGACCTCAATTGAGAGGGATGAGAATTTCCCCTGAAAAGCAGAGCCCTGAGGGGAGGCATAACACAATGGAACACAGAGGCTACTTAGTCCTTTTTCAAAGCTGCCTTATCTTCTTTCCTTATTCTTGGCTCGGCCTTGCATTTTCTCCAATTCTACAAAAGTCCCCACCCTCTCAACACAACCCACCAGGACCTGCAGTCTCCTTCAGCTGATATCCAGAAAAATCACAAACTGGGTATGCAAACTGGCTCATCAGATTCACTTGAGGAAATTTTAAAAATACAGATCCCTTGGCCTCACTCAGAAATTCTAATTTATTATATAAGAAGCAGGGCCTAGCCCTGGCCGGTGTGGCTCAGTGGATAGAGCGTCGGCCTGCGGACTGAAGGGTCCCGGGTTCGATTCCCGGTCAAGGGCATGTACCTTGGTTGCGGGCACATCCCCAGTAGGGGGCGTGCAGGAGGCAGCCGATCCATGATTCTCTCTCCTCATGGATGTTTCTCTCTCTTCCTCTCTCTCTCTCTCTCTCTCTCTCTCTCTAAAAAAAAAAAAAAAGAAGCAGGGCCCAGGCACCAGAAGTTAAGAGCCTCAGATAATTCTAAGATCCAGCCAGATTTGGGAACCTCTGGCACAGAATATAGCTCCCTGAACCAACCAGCCTCTTCTGGGATGGTATTCATATGGCTGAAGGAATTCTTGTTAGAAGGGAAACACAGAAAGTAGAGAGCAACTATGGAGACATCTGGGCTGCTGGGCCTGGAAAAATAGCTCTCCAAAGTTGAACATAATCAATCTCAACAAAAGTTCAGGAATGCAATCAGTTCTGCTACTTTCCCCAAACCCCTCTGGAATATTGTCCCCCTATTTGTAAAGTGGGGCAAGGATTATCTTTGTCCCTCCCTACCTAGCATCATCACTCCCACCACCACAGATATTACTGTACACTAAAACAATGTCTCCGTTGTAGGAGAAACATAACTTTGTATTCTGAAAACATGGGTGTGAGGTCCAGCTTCACCAATAACAACTTCTCGACCTTCCCACCTATAAAATGGGCATAATGATACCAACCTGGCAGAATGATGTGCAGTGCTAATGCACTGTTTCCCAAAATTAAGAATCATTTGGAGCACTAATTTAAAAATCCAGATTCCTAAACCCCCTCCAAAATTACTGAAACAGGCTTTCCAGAGAAGCTTGGGAACTAGTATTTTTGCCCCGGGTGATTCTTATCCTCTGGGAAGTTTAAAGAAACATCACCTAGCACAGATGTTGCTGAGATGAGATAAGGGGTAGGACCAGAGGTCTGGTCTTCTAAAATGTTTCCTGGTCCACAAATCCTCATTACAGGGACCTTGAGATTAGGAGTGGGCTCTGCAAGCAGAGAGGGAGGAGAAAACTTTGGAATTCCAATCAGAAAGCTAAGTGCTTTCAGGAATGGTCAAACCCTCAGGACACTGTCCAGAGCCTTCCAATATCATCCCATGTAGTTAAGAATCAGACAGTTGGAGGAAACAGCCAGTATAGATACCTCAGAAGCCAAACATATTGATCAAAATGTTCTACTTAGGGCCCCAACCAAAGCCATTTTGAGTTTTCTGCCCATTAAACACTTCACATTCACTCTTTCACAGGAGAGCTTTCAGGCAAAGAACATATTTTAAATGCCACTTTCCCTTTCTTGGATGCTTTGGGAACCTGGGCAAGAGACATGGTGAGAGGGTCCTGCATTTGCATACAGATATGAGCAGGTTGGGGTGGGGATGATGGTGGGAGTCCAAGATAGATGTGATTAATAATGATGCACTGGAACTAGCTCACACTGGAGCTGATCACATACATCTCTTCACAACTCCTCCTTCAAAGATGTATTGGTAGCTTGAAATCGGTCACGATAAGAGTATTTACACTGTGGAATCAGTAAACCATGGCTTCACCAGAGTTTATTATTAAATATTTATCAGCATATGAGACATATGTGAGATAAACATTGTAATAAAAAAACTGAGTCTCAATAAAGAGAAGCAACTGCCATCTTCTAGTTGCATGACCTTGTCCAAGAGCCAGGTCTGTCTTACTAGCAAGAAATCTCTGGCTCTGTATCAGTTCTCCAGGGGATTAGGAAGCCCCTCTTGTCAAAGAAAAAGTGGCTGACCCAAAGGGATTCTCCATCAACTAAAGGCAAAACAAGGACACCTGGTGTGCCTGGTGTACTACCAAGGAAAGCTGGGGGTAAAGAGCCCTGAACTGAAACATGAAGGCAACAAGACGTGAAGGCAGCATCCCCACCAGAGGAAAGAGACTGGAGTGGGGCAAGGAATGGTTTGGAAAGCCTCAATGGAAACCATAGCACATCCTTAAGGTCTCTTCACAAATATGTGAAAGAGCCCTAGCCAGTTTGGCTCAGTGGATAGTGTCGGCCTGCTGATTGAAGGGTCTCGGGTTCAATTCCAGTCAAGGGCATGTACCTCGGTTGCAGGCTCCTCCCCTCAACTTCTAAAGGCCCTTTCAGCATTGTGATTCCAAGAAAAGGGAGCCTGACAATTCCCATGGTGCGGAACTGTGAAGAAAGACCAACACAAGCAAAGCCCCAGCCCTAAACCCCGGAGAGCCCCACAGCATGACCTAGATCTCTTTAAGTCTCAGTTTCCCTAAAAGTAAATGGGAGTAACAATGCCTACCTCACCAGATTGTTGTGAGGACAACCTTAGTTTTACTTATAGGAAAGGACCTAGCTTGGCACTTAGCATGTATTAGATGTTTGATAAATTTTTGTTCCTTTCTCCCGCAACTTCATTATCCAACTCAGATGCTTACAGAGCCTCTGGCTTGTCGTTACACAAAAATAATCCTAGCCTCATGTGCACTGTTCTTTGTAATTTAAAAGGCATTTGTCCACATGCGTTCTCTCACTAAATCCAACTCTATATGGAAGGCAAGGCAGAGATAAGCACCATTTTATAAAAAGGTTAAATAGAGGCTCAATGAGGTAAACAGCAAATTGCTCAAGTATAAAGGAGACACGACTAGAATCCAGGTCTCCCCAGCTACCAGTACACTGTTGTTTGCCTTTCCAGGTTCCTTTATTAAGGTTACAAGAGGGTTCTTCCAAAGGCTTACCTATTATTTATTTTATTCAAGAAATCTAGTGGCCTCTGGCTTTTAGCTCTGTTTCAGGGTACCATAAGAGGGTCTCTCCTTGGGATGGGAGATCAGGCAGCACAGGGTGGGAATAGTCTTTTTGTGGTGGAGGGAGCGATAGCATTAGCTGAGAACAACCAGCCAAGAAACAGTAGGCCATAAATTTGTTCTGGTTTGGTCCCAGTCACCTAGTTCAGAGTGTCTCCAACTATTGTCTCGCTCAGTGGTTTTAAATTTTGTTACTTTTCCAGCAGCTCCTTGCCTCTTCATTCTCAAAAAAACAAAAGCAAAAACAACCCCCGCCCCCCAAAAAAACTGGCAAGACACTTCAAAACATGGAGTACATAAAAGTAGAACTGTTCTATTTGAAGGAGGGGCTGCAGCTCCTGAGGTAGTTCTGCCAAATACAGTTTGCAAATCAGCTTGGGGGAAGGGGAAAGTTCCAAGTCTAAATTTCCAGAATTCTACTTATCTAATTCTGCCACTGATTCTTTATAGGGCCTCTGTTTCCCCATTTGTAATCTGAGATGGTTGTACCAATCAGCTTCTAAAGGCCCTTTCAGCATTGTGATTCCAGGAAAAGGGAGCCTGGAAATTCCCAAGGTGGGGAACTGTGAAGAGAGACCAACACAAGCAAAGCTCCAGTTCTAAGCCCTGGAGAGCCCCACAGCCTCTGGTGACTGAACTCAACTCTTCAGGCAGTTACTCAACTACTGGGCAAATGGTGTCTGGGCGGGTGGGCAGACAGGCAGGAAGACAGGCGCCACACCCTCCCTTGCACAGGAAGCCAGCTACATCCTCTTTTCCCCACCCCAGGCAGAACATCTCCAAAGGTCCCCTGAAGAAGTAGTGGGGGCAGGGAGAAGAAGAGGATGGGGCCTAAAAGGAAACTGAACATGCAAATCACCTCAGTGTGCTAGGAAGCCATCTGGGGGGAGAGGAATGACTAGGACCCTAGGAAAGAACAACAAAGTAACCCCATTCTATACTGGGGCCCAGCTCCCTGGACAAAACCTAGTCAAAATGGCTATGGCTTCAGGAGTCATAAGGCATAGGCTGGTACAGTGGGTACTGGGCCCACTCACTCCTTGCACTGAGTTTCTCTAGTCTGAAGAGCTGAGCCTCATTCACAGGTACGTACAGTTCTTTCTTAGGGTAAGAACACAGACAAGCCGTGGGTGGGTTGGGTGTATACATGAGTGAACACTAGAAAATACAGGGACTCTTCATGCCTCTCAAAGCCAAGGAGGCAGGTATCAATTCACATGACCACACCACCAGCCCATTTTCCCCGTACCCGCCCCCATACCCTGTGACTGGGGCCCAGCCCTCCCCACATCCTGTTCTCAAAGAACACATGACTGCCTAGGGAAAGATATTGTCATTTACCACACTTCCCCTCTCTGAAGGAGGCTTTGGTTGACTGAGGAGGGGGCTGGAGTTCTTTACGCTGAATAATCTGCAGTAAATCTCCCAGTTTCACAGACAGGGACAGGAAGGGTAACCAGTTAACACTCGGAACACCTTTCACAATCTGAGGATCCATGCATAGAGACAGAGGGTGATGGTCCAAAGTACTTCTGGAAAAATGAATTTTTTTGGAAAAACACAAATTGGCAACTTTCCGACATTTGGAAACTGGAAGACAACATGCCAATGCTCTTCCTTGATTAATGAGGCAGAAGATGCAAAAATACAATAAACTTATTTTTTTAAAGGTTCCCAGGTCCTGGCCGGTTTCTCAGTGGTTAGTGCATTGGCCTGCAGACCAAAGGGTTGCAGGTTTGATTCCAGAGTTAAGAGCACGTACCTGTACCTCGGTTGCAGTTTCCCCAGCCCCAGTGGGAACACATGTAGGAGACAACCAATTAATGTGTCTCTCTGATGTTGATGTTTCTCTTTCCTCCTGTTCCCTCCCTTCCAATCTCTCTGGAAATCAATGGAAAAAATATCCTCGGATGAGGATTAAATAATAAAAATAAAAGGTTTCCACCATCACAAGTCTCACTACTCATAGTTTTAAAATGGCAGTGTCAGCATTTCTGTTAAAGCAGCATGACTTTCAGTTTTAATGGGCCTAGAGTGACTTTGGCTACTCGGCAAAAGAAAATGATGTCAATCCCATATGAACAGCTCCCCCCAAAATATCAGAGGAAGGGATGGTGAGGTGGTATCACAGCCTGAGCCCACTCATTGTTCGGTTTCCCTTCACTCCTCTTTGAAGAGCTGACTCTCTGACTCCCCTTTGTCTTCCCTTCCCAAACTATAAGCAGCTGATCATTCATCTGAATGTGGCTGAACATTCATGAATATTCAGGAGGGCCTCCTTAGTCATCCATGGTGAGAAGTCAGAAGGCAGATGCCATTCCACAGTGCTGACTAAGTGCAGACCTTCAATGCAGCATGATACTTGGCTAGGCTTGTATAGAGGACCTTGGCTGACCACCCTGAAACAGGATGACTCCAGGCCCACTCAGCCTGTTGCTAATCTTGCAGTCCAATCTAACTCTTGGCCTCATCAATGACAATCTTTATTACATAGACCTTAACAAAACACCGACAATTAGCAACTGCCTCTGGTGAACGTGCTGAAGACTGAAAGAGTGGCCTTATAACTATCCTAAGTATTTCTGTTCATAGCTACTAATTCAGTCTTCATTTTTGTCATGATCATCTTTCCTAGGAACAGAGGTATAGAGAGCCCAAATAATGCCCGTGAGCCCTGTGGGTTCATGATTGTTTTGGAAAAGTCCTGGGATAGAACACTAAGAGAACAGGAACATGATACCCAGCTTATTAGTTTTGGTCCCTATGTAGATTGCTATAACTTCTCTAAAAAATAGATTTGCATATTTTGAGTTGATGAAGCCACATCTTGCCCTTCCAGCCACAAGCTAAGTTACCAATTTACTAAGACTGGCAAAAATTGACCGGTCGGCATGGCTTAGTGGCTGAGCAATGACCTATGAACCAGGAGGTCACAATTCAATTCCCCGTCGGGGCACATGCCCAGGGTTGCAGGCTCGATCCCTGATGTGGGGCATGCAGGAGGCAGTAGATCAATGATTCTCTCTCATCATTGATGTTTCTATCTCTATCTTCCTCTCCCTTCTACCATAAACACAATTTTTGCACCCCCTAATGCTGAGGTGAGCTTTCATGAAACCACTCACGCTCCCACACACATACATGTATCAAATAGCAGCAGGAAAGATGCACACCATATCTCAGCAGCCTCCCTAATGGCCCAGGCAACAGATATTGCTCCATAATCTAAAACAAGCCCTACAATTTTACCTACAATTCTAGTAAGGCCTAGAAAAGCAAATAGGGCCACCTCTTATCTACCTTATGTGCTTTAGAAAGTACCTGCATCCCTGACACAGTCATGCTGGTTCATATAGCACCAAGTTATCAGACACCCAATATAAAGCAGGCCTTGAGGTGATTCTAATCCTTACACATGCACCTGTGTAAAAGCGAGTAAGTGTGTGAGAATATTTGTTGTTTGGAGCAAGCAAAAAGCAGACAAATGAATGTGGAATTAACCATTCCATATAGCAAGGGCCATGATAGAGGTAATCAGAGGAAACTGGAAACATAAAGGGGGTCCCAGGAAATAATGGAAAAGACAGAAAGGCAGAAGGTTTCTAGAGGAAGAACCGACCTGTCCTAAGGATAAATAAGATTTATACAAGAAAAAGGTATTAAAGGGAAAGGGAAGCTCATGGTGTCAGGGAAGAGAAATAGCATGTACAAAGACTCAGAGGCAAGAAACACAATGCATGCCCTCCAAATGCCATAGGGAAATATACAGTACAGTAGGTCCTTGGGTTACATCAGAGATCCTTTCCTACAGCGCGATGTAACACGATTTTCACCGTAAGTCGCAACCCACCTACATAAGCACCTACGTCACGCACATGGAGCACATACACAGCAGTAATGAAGTGAAACAGTAAAAAAAAAAAAATAATTAAAATTAAAATAACAATTCCTGACCTTTACTTGTGGTAAAAAAAATAATAAAAAACATAAAGCACATATGTACATATGTCGAAATGACGAAACTTTTTTTTTATAAATAAATGGGAGATGGCAGCATAACCTCGCAATGACGTACGTCGAGTGGGACGTAACCTGAGGGCTGCCTGTATGCAAAAACCCTCCTTTCCCAGCTCCCTAGCCCTTTCCCCAGAGTCTATCAGAAGAGAATCAAGTTGAGACATTTCTGCCATCGTATTAGGCACTAGCTCAGATATGGGGAAGAGGTGTGTCAGAGACAGAGACAGAAACCCCTGAAGACTAAGCCTAACAAGGTGGTCTAATATACAAGATATAGGTAGGAAGCTGGTTGTTTTACACAGAGCCACTGAGGCACCAGCTTAACTTAATGAGCACTCCCTACCCTAGCTCCCACAAAGCTTGGAGGAACCATTCTCCAGATTTCAAGGGAAGTCTATCACAACCTACTTTCAGTCCATATGGAAAACCTGTCTACCTACAGATAGACCTAGAAGAGTGACCAGACTAAGAGAGCTCCCCTGCACCCACACCCCATCACTCACACACACACACACACACACACACACACACAGAGAGAGAGAGAGAGAGAGAGAGAGAGAGAGAGAGAGAGAGAGAGGGAGAGAGAGAGAGAGAGAGAGAGAGAGGAAGTGAAAACTACCAGTACAGCAAGGGCTTGGGGTGGATCTCAGACAGTGCTGCCTGGCTTCTTCAAAGGGGCATGATTTCACAAATTGTTTTGCCCTTTAGAGTAAAAGTTCCTCTAATCATTTTCTTCTCTGCACATCCTCTATTCTTCACACACCATAACCATTTTGTCTAACCCAGGTCTCATATACCTCTTTTTCTTTTCCCCATTCGCTCCCCAGAGCTGGGGTTCCTCTTCACAAAACAAGAGAGAGAGAGAGAGAGAGAGAGAGAGAGAGAGAGAGAGAGAGATTCTCAGACTATTTCTCCCCGATTAACTGCAGCGGAAGGCACAGTGAGGTTCGTTACAAACTAAGCCAGTCGTTGGTATCACTGTTTTGAATATTGGTTTCCTCATCTATTAAAAAGTCATACAGAGATGGTGCAATATAGGGAGCACACTTACAAATTATAGGCAAAGCCTAACTATGGTCCTAAAGTGCTTTGATTTAAAATACTTAGAGGAGGAAAATATGATGAAAGAAATTAGAAGAAATTTATTAAGCACCTTCATTCAATATGCCAGGTACCCTTCAAGGTGTACTTTCACAGTCATGAGCTCTTTTCTCTCTCGTAAATCCCAAAGAAGTGAGTATCATTATTATCCCTATTTTAAAGATGGAAAACTAAGGTTCAAAAAGGTTAAATGCCTTACCCACGGTCATGAAGCTATAAATAATGGTTGAAAATAATTGTACATAACTCGCCTACTTCATTTATCTCATGGCTACTACTGTCCTTTCTCTCAAGTCATGCTGATCAATGCTGACCAGATTCCCACCCCAAAAAGTCACAGGAAAACCTAAGGCAACTCTATTTGGAATGCTCACCATTAATTGTCACCTTAAAACTATTTAAGCTAATCTTACTCACTGACTATCCACAAATAATGCTTCAGTCCTTAAGGGTCAGAAATATTTGTGCATATTCAACAAGTCATCAAGTCTTCTACACAGTTGGGGTCAGAGGGACAGGGTTTTGTGGACATTAGGGAAGGGAAGAGGAGGAACATCCCTGGTGAGTTTTGTTTACACCCTTGTGTCCTGGTTACCCTAGGTCAGAAAGCTCAATGGTTGAGTCTCCCAGACCTAGTAGCCTGAAGTTAGGTGGCCATCCACTATCCTAGGTATGTTTGGGGCAGGGTAGGCATTGCAAAAAGAAGAGAAGGCATTCCAGAGCAGGTATCATGTAATTCCTCTTAGATCCCTATCTTTCCAGGAGAGTGACTCAGCCTTGGCATGACACTCTCTTGATTCCAGTATTCCCAAAGACTTGACATTAATAGGCATAGGTGCCTGAAAAGGCATGTACCCACACAAACACACAACATCTAAGATACCCCCTTTCCAAACACTGGGTGTAAGGGCTACATATTGAGCTGGGAATGCCTCCCTGTCTGGGTAAGCTTATCACTAGAACTCTGGTATAGTATCACCCCCCCCCCCACTACTCCAAACAGTCTCAGTATCTTGCTCCAAAAGTACCCAGGATTCCTTCTGTTCAGGCATGGTCTCACAAGAACACAAAGGAGGGACCTTCTCAAAAAGCCAGATTTGATTTTGGGAGGTTCAGCAAATCCAGGGATGAAGTGTGGGGGAAGGAACAAGAAGAGCTAACCTCAGCTCCAGAATCCCCTGGTGAGTGCAGCTTTGGACTGTTGTATTTTTGTTTTCAAATCTCCCTAATTACTATCAACAACAGCTGCATACTTATCAGATTTGGGGCTGTAGGGGATGAAAGCTAATCTTACTGAGGAAGAGTGAGCTAGAGAAAAGCATCATCCATCAGGTTCTTTCCACTCAGAGAAGAATACAATTCTAATTCTAATCCCCAGTGACTATGACTCCAAATGTACATGAGGAGAAAGACTGGTTGGTTATCTAATAACCAACATGGAAGGGAATGGCTACAAGCAGCTCAATCATAAATTAGAATTCAAAGGCCTAACATGTACCTGGCTCAGAAAAGATGTGACTATAAAGGAGCCATGAATTTATAAGAAATTGGTATACAAAAAAAAAAAAAAAAAAAAGAAATTGGTATACAATAAGTTGGGAATATAAAGACTACCAGAGGTTAAACTGTTTCTGTGTGCTACATATGATCTCTGTTGCATATTCCTCTTTTTTTCTTTAAAAAATGCTTTTTTAATTTTGACTGTTCTAATACTTTCAACAATAAATATTTAAAAAATAAAAAAATGTGACTGTTCCAAGAAAACACCAAATGGTAGATGACACTAATGCGGCTAGAGGGCCCAGAAGCCTGATAGGCCCTGCTGTGGCTTCCATAGAGGATTCGGAAGCCGCATCTGGGGCTGAGGTTGGGGCCAGGCCAAGGATGTGGAGCTCACAGAGGCAAGGCAGAGAACAAGGAGTGGATCCCCATCACTAAGCTGGGCCACCTTATCAAAGACATGAATATCAAGTCTCTGGAGGAAACTTATCTCTTCTCCCTCCCTGCCTATCAAAGAATCTGAGATCACTGACTTTTTTCCTGGGGGCATTGAAATTATACCAGCATAAATCCACACTGGCCAGAGGACCCAGTTCAAGGCATTTGTCATCATGGGCGACTATAATGGACACATCCATCTGGGTGTTAAGTGCTCCAAGGAGGTAGTTACTGCCATCCTTGGAGCCATCATCCTGGCCACACTCTCCATTGTCCCTGTCTCTGTGCAGCAGGGCTATTTTGGGGGGGAAAAATCCACAAACCTCACACCATCCTTTGCAAGGTAACTGGCTGCTGTGGTTCTATGCCAGTGTGCCTCATCCCAGCCCTCGGAGCACTGACATTGTCTCAGCCCCCATGCCCAAAAAGCTGCTGCTGATGGCTGGTATTGCTGACTGCTACACCTCATCCAGGGGCTGCACTGCCATCCTGGGCAACTTCCCCAAGGAGACCTTTGGTGCCATCTCCAAGACCTACAGCTCTCATCCCGACCTCTGGAAAAAGACCATGCTCAGCTAGTCTCCCTACCAGGAATTCACTGAGCATCTTATGAAGACCCACACTAGTTTCTGCAGAGGACCCAGGCTCCAGCTGTGGCCACCACATAATCTTATACAATAAAAATAAAAATAAAGTGAATTAAGCCCGTTTGAAAAAATATGAAACTTATTCTTACAACGCATACAAAAACAGGTCTAGGAAGCAAGTTTGCCAATTGCTAGACCAAATACTGGCAGGCTAGTTAACTCTACTCACTCTCTGCAAGGCCTCAAACCCAGACATTCTACTTTCCATAGAAGCAAGGGTCTTACCTAAAAGTTAGCCAGATAACTGACCCAGACAATCATACACAGTAGCCTTGTCCCTACCTAAGTAAAGGCATTGGTAGGAAAAGTAAGTGAAAAGCTTAGACCACTAGACATCTTCTCCAAAGACTCCTTCTCATACCAGAAGGCCCTGTGCCAATCTGATCCCCTCAATAGTAGGCCCCAGGCCAGGGGCTGATCTCTAGGCCTCTGGCTCCAACCTCTGGCCTTGAAGAGCAAGAGGCACACACTAAGAAGAAAAAAAAATCAAAAGAAAACCATCCTATCTAGCTTATTAAGGATTTAGGAAATAAAGGGATGGACAGATGTGGCTGTTTCCCTCTCTATCCCCTTAAAAGGGTTTGTAGAATAAAAGGAAATCAAGTTGGAGATGCAAAACTCAATGGTAGGGAGAGTGGAGAATGAAACTAATGCCAATCATAAAGCTCCAAGGTTAAAGACTTCCATTAATATCCAAAACTGCACACAAGCCTTTCTCTCCTCTGGACTAGGTCTAGGATCCTCAGGGTCCAGTTAGCACTTCTCTTATAAGGAAGTGATAAGAAAAAAAAACATTCAGGAATGCCCACCTTCTAACCTCCCACACCAGACTGCTGCTCCTCATACTTTCCCCTCTAGTAGAAAAAAAAAAAAAAAAACATGTACATGTGAAAGTATGTGTACCCTAAAAGTCAACTACTAATTAAGAGGTATGGGCTTCTGGATACAAGGCACAGATGGCCAGTGCTCACATGCAGCCCTTTCCACCCTATTAGCTTCCAGATTCTTCCCGCTGGAGATAGACGGCCTCTAGGAAATTTAGTCTGACTCAAGGGAGGGTATAGGAGAAAAATGCCTTCAAACCAATTCAGCAGCTACTGAGCACCTTCACACCATGGGGCAGGGCATTGGGCACTGAGAATACAGAGATTATAACAAGCCCCTATTTCAAGGGGTTCCCCATCTAGTAGTGAAAAGATGTAATTATTGGATCCCACAGAATGCATTGTGTGCCAAATCTACTCTAAAACTCCAAGTCACCTTTCTCCCCAAATAAAAATTTCTTTTGGAGGCTGGTGGGAGAAAGAAACCAAGATGTGCCTGGCCGGCGTGGCTCAGTGGTTGAAACAAGAGGTCATAGTTCGATTACCGGTCAGGGCACATGCCCGGGTTGCAGGCTCAATCCCCAGTGTGGGACATGCAGGAGGCAGCTGATCAATGATTCTCTCTCATCATTGATGTTTCTCTCTCTCTCCCTCTTCCTTCCTCTCTGAAATCAATATATATATATACATATATATATATATATATATATATATATATACATACATATATATATATATGTATGTATATATATATATATATATATATATAAACCAAGGTGTCCCCCTGGTGCTGCCTGGTTCTCCACACTAAGCACGTGCTTGTGCCTCTGGGAGAACTTGGAACAAAGTCTTTTTTCCTACCATAAAAGGAGCTTATTCTCTAATTGGGGTGCCACAAATAAAACAGTGGGAAAATAATCAAAGACCACACTGTGATATGTGCCAGGGCTTGTGGGAGAGCTTGGTGCACTGTGAAAAGTATAGAAGCACTAGGGGCTGGGCCTAGTCAGGTGCAAAGGCCATCCAGCTGAAGCAGGAAGCAGAGAACAGTCTTCATTTACCAAGCACCTTGCCTTGAATACAGAGCAGCATCCCAGCCCAGCACTTCATATAGAGCTGAGGAATGCCATCACTAGGTCCTTGGGATCTTACCAACTCCCTGCAATGTTTCCACTAAGTGAATGCCTTGTTGCCCACAGCATTACTCACTTCCCATCCTGTCCTATCTCTCCCCACCACCACCACCTCTGATCTGCACATGCCCAGATAGTGAATTTATGCTCTAAAGAGAGGTGCTTACCTCCCTTAAATCCAGTTAGTTACTTTAAACCCTACCCCTTCCTCCAGCACTTGGTGCAGGGGATGCATAGCTCATCTAAGCCCAATAACCAAGTTTCAAGGCTGCCCAATTGAGTTCTCAAGGCCATTATTACCTCCATCTATTATAGTGAAGTAGAAAGAGCCTTGAGTAGAGACTCAGCTGAGCTCAGCTGTAACCATTCTGTGTTGCCATGGGCACAGGCATCCTCTTTATCAGACTCAGTTTTCTTGGATGTAATATGGAGAGGCTTCTACTAGGAATGTAGTTATCAATCCTGGCCCAACATCAGAATACCTTAGGCCCAGTGGTCGGCAAACTCATTAGTCAACAGAGCCAAATATCAACAGTACAACGATTGAAATTTCTTTTGAGAGCCAAATTTTTTACAACTTTAACTTCTTCTAACGCCACTTCTTCAAAATAGACTCGCCCAGGCCGTGGTATTTTATGGAAGAGCCACATTCAAGGGGCCAAAGAGCCGCATGTGGCTCGCGAGCTGCAGTTTGCCGACCACGGCCCTAGGGGAATACTTAAAGAATAGTGATGCCCAAAGCCAAAACAATTATCAGAATCTACCTGTGCTTCCACAAGCTAGTTAAGACCAACTGCATAGGCAAGCTGGACTTCCCCAGTAGATGACAAGACTAGGAGCCTAACTGGCTCAATGCAAAACTCAGCCCCCTATTATAAGAAAGGCAGCTCTAACAGTTAAACTCGACCTTCATTCTGGCCCACAGGGTCACTAGAGTCATAAGTTCCAATTTCCTCCTTTTCCCAATATTGCTTCAAATGCACAAGAAACAAAATATATCAGCACTAGTAAATTCAACTTCAAATCCTTTGACATCAAGCAAGCTTTATAACTTTTCCCTCTTCTAAAGGACCAGGCTTATTGGCCATTCTGAACTGTGTCTATCCCTTTGCCATATATGATCTCTATGGCCCAACTATAAGGATCTCACACCCCACACAGAGAGGATGGTGACAAGGAAAAACTGCCCTTCCTGCTTCCATAGCCTTTGGCTGCTCTAGTGACAAATTCCCATGTGACTTTGACACATTCCTGAGGGCTTAGCAACTACTTATGACCAGAGACTATCTGGCCAGGAACTACACTTAAACTGTCTATCTCATGATGTCATCCTATTGCCTATTTCTAGTGGGTTCCCTAAGAACTGCCTTTCCAGAGCACTTCTTCCCTCCTCACCCAAGTCAGGCCTGGACTGACTCTTGCCACCCTAACCTGCATATCCCTCCACCCAGTTATGCTCCTGAACATTCCAAAGCTCTGTCTCCCCTCCGAAAGTCAGACATAGTTGACAACTCCCAATCTCTTAGAGCTGGTGGAGTTGCCATTTGGCCCAGTTCCCCACAGAATTAGAACATTTGTGAGATGTATACCACCACCCCCTACTCAAGGTGGGGCAGACCAGCCTCCACTGTTGGGGGACTGTAACATTTCTGAATAAATCACAGACTCTCAGAATAGTAATGGCCCTCAGAGATTAGCCAAGCCAATTCCTTATAGAACAGACCATGGTCACAGAAGTGGCAAGGGATTGGCCAATATTGCCCTGGAAAGCTAGCAGCAGAGCCCAGACTAAACTTCAGCTCTTCAACATAGAAGAGTGCTCTTCTATGATTCCCCAATACCTCCTCCACTCAACAACAAGTTTGGACCAATGCCCATGCTCCCACCAAGGTACAAACAAGACCCTACATTAGCTAGGTCTAAGTAATCCCCAAACAATTCTCACTTCATAACAAGCAACATTTATGTGTCCAGGAGCAAGGCAAAGCCAAGTAAGTTATTGGCTCAACCAGGTGGAAATCTCATCTAGCCTTGAAGGCAATGGTCTGACCCCAGCAAGAAGGGTCAGCTTCAAAACAAGAGTCAGACCAGGCCCCAAACAGGCAGAACACAAACATGACATCGACACACAGCCTCAACTACTAAAATTCTACCTAAACTTTATTCTTGACTCATGATATTTTTGAAGAAAACTAAAAGGAGGTTGGGAAACTATTGGAGCAGGGGAAAGGACAAATGTTTAAAGTTGAAATATCCCTTCTAGCCTCAGAATCCTGGACTAACATGTCTAGACCTTAAGTCTAGGCCTTTGTGAAACAACACGTCTCCTTTCTAAACCCCACCTTATGCGGAGTCTAAAACCAAAGTATTCTGTTTCCCACTCAAATCCTATCTCCCTTATTCATTGGCTGAGCAATTTTTTCAGAGTCACTTAACTTCTCTGAGTCTCAGTTTCCCCATTATTAAAAAAAATGGGTATAATAATTCCTAACCTGCCAACTGGAGTTAATATCAAATGACACAATAGTAGGGGTAAAAGGACTTTGACAACTATAATGAATATCACAAATGTAGAGAATTGTCTGTTTGGGGGATTTTTTTTTTGTCCTGACATAGGGTGAGAAAAGCTAGAAACACTGGAAAATCATTGCAATGTCAACCAACCTGCAAAGTGATTCCTTCAATTCACATCGAACAGGACTGTTTTAAATACAGAACTACTTGGAAAGCAGGAAGCCATCCCCTTAACTTATACCTCTATCCTAGCTTCCTAACCTTAGCATCCCATTTTCTGGGCTGTTCAACAGAAGAACTTATCCAGAGAGGTATCTAATAGCTCTTTCAATATTTCTTCAGTCTTGGCTCTTCCTGACAAAAGCTGAATCCCAGTGGAGTCAGGGGAAGAGAAAACTGTTCAAACCCTCCCTGGAATAGTAGTCCATATAGAGCAATCTCGTACATGGGCTTTTCTGCCTCCACTCTTTGAAGGGTTGACTCCCTCCCACTCCCAGGATCATAAATGTGTTACCCCTGCCTGAGTTTACACCTAGAGGGATGATCAGTGGGGGTATAAAGAAGCCATCACTTTCTTTGCTCCAGAGGCCAAAGTTAACCATTTTCCTTCTGGTTAAGGTCAATTATCCACATCACTTATTGATAACTCAGCTGTAGCAATATACCCACTTTATTTTGCAAACATTTAGAAATATTTATATAACTAATTAAATATTATTTGGACTATGAGAATTCAAAGGAAATTTGCATTCCCTGGACTCACATGGCATAGAACAGGTTGTCCACACATAGTTGAGAGTAAAGAAAATTTTGTTATAGATAGTTGAAAGATGCTAATATAACAATGCATAATTGATCCCAAATCCTATATAATAAAAGGCTAATATGCAAATAGACCAAACAGCAGAACAACCGAACAACTGATCGCTATGACATGCACTGACCACCAGGGAGTGCGCACAGAACATGGCAGGTGGGCATCAGCCACGGTGGGATGGTGGAGCAGATGAGCAGGGGTGCCAGACCAAGGCTGGGCGCTGGTTGCTGTCATCAGGGCGAGCCTCTGGTGGTTACTGAAAATTCTTTGCTCCCGTGTGCTGCAGTCCTACCTGGTGCTCGCACCTGCTGTCAGCACCGGCCCTGCTCCCACCTGCTACCAGTGCATGGTGCCGGTCCCTATCGCTCAGCGCCATCCCGATCACCCCTGAGGGATTCTCCACCTCCCCCTGCTCCTGAAGGGTGATCAGGGCAGCAGCCACCTCTCACACCTGCTTTAGGTGTGGGCCCCACTCGCACCCACTGCTGATACCGGCCCAAATCGATCCATGCCGTCAGCAGGTGCAAGTGGGGTGGCACTGTCAGGGAGTGGGACTGGGGCTGCTGGAAGACAGGGGACCAGGGGCCATGACGGGAGGGAACAGGTAGGGGCACAGAGGATGGAACCGAGACCCGCCCCTGTGCCCACCGCAGCCTCAGGGCCCACAGTTCCTTTCAAGGTAGATGAATTCATGCACTGGGCCCCTAGTTGTCCATAAATGAGCTATTACACAGAAGTGAACTTTTCCTGATAACTAAGTCTTACTCTTTTTAAGAATCATATCTATCCTTAATGTTGAGGTGGAAGTCTTTCATCCATTGACACACTCTACTGGCTTCATCAACAGAGGCTATTAAATCATGATTTAAGCGTCTCTGAGGACCTGAATACTGTATGTTTAATTTTCTACAGAACTAACATTTGGGGGCTTTCCAATGCTCTCTCATCCAAGTTTTCCACCAACTCTGAGGCCTTCATTATCATCCCTCCTTTACCAATGAAGAATAGGAGGCTCAGAAAGGTTAAGGGACTTCCCTAATGTCACAGAGCCCATCAGCATTAAAACACAGAACTTCTTACAAGCCTGGTCTAAAATAAATCGGGAGATACTTTGGACAAAAGCCTTCTGAAGTAGCCTGATGTAAAGCATGGACCTACAATCAAGATTACTCTACCCAGCAAAGCTGTGATTTAGAATCAAAGGACAGATAAAGAGCTTCCCAGACAATAACCAGTATTATATGAAATGTTAAAGGGTCTTCTTTAAGAAGACAAAAAAAGATTAAAACTATGAATAATAAAATAGCAATAAATACATATGTATCAACAATTAAATCTAAAAAAAATAAATGAATGAACGAACAGAATAGAAACAGACTCATAGATACAGGGAACAGACTGTTGGTAGCCAGATGGGAGGAGGGTTGGGGGGCTGGGTGAAAAAGGTGAAGGGATTAAGAAGTACAAATTGGCCCAGCTGGTATGGCTCAGTGGTTGAGCTTTGACCCATGAACCAGGAAGTCATGGTTCGATTTCCAGTCAGGGCACATGCCCGGTCGCAAGCTCGATCCCCAGTGAATGGATGATTCTCTCTCATCATTGATGTTTTTATCTCTCACTCCCTCTCCCTTCCTCTCTGAAATCAATTTTTAAAAAAGCACACATTTTTTTAAAGTACAAATTAGTTGTTACAGAATAGTCATGGGGATGTAAAGTCACAGCATAGGGAATATAATCAACAATATTCTAATAACTATGTATGGTGTCAGATGGGTATGAGATTTATTGGGATGATCACTTAATAACACAATTGCTACTCACTAGGGTGTACATCCTGAAACTAATATAATATTGTATGTCAACTGTAATTGAAAATAAAAATTATTTTCCAAAACGAATGTCAACCTGGCCAGTGTGGCTCAGTTAATTGGAGCATCATCTCATGTGTAAAAGAGTCACGGGTTTAATTCCCAGTCAGGGCACATGACCAGGTTGTGGGTTCAATCCCTGGTCACAATGCATGCTAGAAGCAACCGATTGGTGTTTCTCTCTCACATCAATGTTTTTCTCTCACATCAATCTTCTCTCTCTCTCTCTCTCTCTCTCTCTCTCTCTCTCTCTCTCTTTCCTCTCTCTCTAAAAAAAAAGAATGTCTTTCCCTTTTACTTTTTGGGGTCTGATCTCAGAGCCTTTCTCTCCCTGACCTACAAGGATTCAGAAAGCTCCAATTGCTCAAAACCTGTTTGTCCGAAGCTTCCTGTTTGTCTAAAGGGGAAGGCAATAATGCCCAAGTGGCCAGTAGGCCTGGCAGAGTCAAGATCAATCTCTGGTTGTGGGAGGCTCCAGGATTAAAGGCTGGGCAAGCAAAAGCTCTGCTCCACCCACTGTGAAAATCTGAGAACTAAGAAGACAAGAGAAGGGTGGGGCATGCCATGAGTGAGCAGAAGAGAGCCGGCATTACTGGTAATACTGCTTCTCCTTGCCTGGCCTGGCTCTTTTAACACAATCAATATCCTCAAGCTATCAAGCATCTAAGGAGCAGCCACTAGGCTAGATTTTTTTCTTCATATTATATTGTACGGTTATTTGTACATCACAAGTTTCTATCTTCCTTAACTGTTCGACTGGATGACTCAGCTATAGCTGAATGTTTTGCAATATTCTACTTTCCTGCCACCTGGACTAGATTCCTGGTGAGTATGGTAGGGGATTGAATATAATACAGCTCCAACACTCTTCTTTGGGGAAGACTGGAAAGCTTCTTTCTCTAACCTCAGATAGCTATGACAGCCAGAGATCTTTTGAGATCTCAGTCAGGTACTGTTTGGAATCAAACTACCCCAAACTGGCAAAACCACAGAAGAGGGAGGAAGCCATGTTAAGCACAAAAAAGTGGTATACCCTACTTCCAATGACTCCACTAAGATCTTTTAGGCACAGTGAAATAAAAGCAATCTCTAGATGTGGGGCCTACTGAGCTTAGAAAGGGGGGCAGTTTTCATCCTACCATGCTTTATCCCAACAGAAGTGTTATGACTCCCATCTTCTCCAGAAAGGCTTATCTTTCAGGCAGGCAAGCACCCTATAACATCTTCTTTATTTTCCACTTGATGAAGAATATGGGCCCTTTTCATTAAGTGTTCCATGCATTTGATAATTTGCTTATTGTTCCATTTAGACATTAAAATATGATTTGACATGAAAAGATGGCCACCAAATAGTAGAAAAAAAAACAGTTTCAGAACAGTATGGATTTGTCTTTTATGTGTGTTTAAAGTTATCTATATATATTCTATATATATAAAAGCTTAAGTGACCGGATTATTGGATGGTAGCTATGACACGTACTGACCACCAGGGGGCAGACGCTCAATGGAGCTGCCCCATGGTGGTCAGTGTGCTCCCAGAGTGGGAGCAGTGCTCAGCTGACAGACAGGCGCCAGACGCTGGGCTCACTGCTGGCGAGCGTAGCTGTGGTGGTACAAGCCTCTCCCAGGGACACTCCCCTGTGTGTCCTGGCAGCAGCAGGTGCAGCGGGGTCGGCAGGTGCAATGGGGCTAGGATGAGCGAGAGCAGCGTGGTGCCCAGCATGGGCTTGGGATCCTACCTGGCCGCCTGCCACTTCCCACACTACTTTGTGTTGTGTGGGATCAACGTGGACAGCAGGCTGGAGCCCAACAAGCTGGCAGGTAAGACCAGGCTGTGGTGGCACAGAGGTCCACTGATCCCCACAGGCCAGGCCAAGGGACCACACCAGTGCATGAATCCATGCACCGGGCCTCTAGTATGTATATAAATGCATTTAAAAAGAAGTTCAGTCCAGCCAGTGTGGCTCAGTCTATGAACCAGGAGGCGGAGGTTCGATTCCTGGTAAGCGCACATGCCTGGGTTGTAGGTTCAATCTCCAATAGAAGGCATGAAGAAGGCAACTTATCAATGATTCTCTCTCATCACTGATGTTTCCATCTTTCTCCCCTTCTCCCTTCCTCTCTGAAATCAATAAAAAAAAATAAAAATAAAAAAAGAAGTTCACCATAGAGGGGATACATGATGATGGGGGGAAATTTAAATTCAATTTCATTTAAAAATAAAAAGTTTACATAACTGGTTAATAATGATGATTCTCCCTGGAGAATACAGTCACAGGCAGAAGACAAGGGATTTTATATTTTCCAGTGCTGTTTCATTTCTTACAGCAAATATGTATTTGTTCCATAATGAAAGAAAATTACAAATCAAAAATTGTAAAATAAAGTCTGCCTGTATTTAAGTCTGCACTACCAAACAGCACAGAGTACCTACTAACATTCCTTGTATGGTGTCTAGCTCAGCACTGTAATAACAGGAAAAAAATCCTTTAAAGACAAGATGACCATCACAGGGAATATAGTCAATAATATTCTTTTTTGTGTGTGAAACAATGTTTATTGAGCATTTATCTGGGAGGCTGGCACATCTGAGAACTCAACTGATTATCTAGGCAAGTAGCTATGGTATCTATATATATAAAGAGGTAATATGCAAATTAGCCAGGACGCCTTAAGGCATCACAACCGGCTCAGGAGGAGGCTGCATCACGACTGGCTCAGGAGGAGCTATGCATGCAGATGGATGGGAGGGGTCTGTGTGACGCCCCCAATCCCAGCGGCGGTGGGGAGGCTGGGGCTGGGGGCGGGCCGGAGCGGAGACACAACACCAGGGCTGGGAGTGTGATCCGAGCAGCTGCAGCACGGCTCAGAACATGCCCCCACCCCAGCAGACACAACACCAGGGCTGGGGGCGTGCTCCGAGCGTCCGCGGCACAGCTTGGAGCATGCCCTCACCCCAGCGGACACAACACCAGGGCGACCTGTGCGTGTGAGCTGCAGAAGAAACACCTTTTCTGACTGCTCATTGACTAAACTCCCTGTACGCCACCACTCGCAGTGTTCTTGGTAACCTGGGTAATAAGAATCCAAGAAGGTGATCTAGGGTTTTTCCACCTCACTCCTGGAGGAAAAAACGAAGATCCACTGCTAGAGGGGCTAAGAAATGTCATATCCTGCCCTATCCAGTTTTGCTCAGTGGATACAGCCTTGGCCTGATGACCGCAGGGTCCGGGTTCGATTCTGATCAAGGGCATGTACCTAGGGTGCAGGCTCCTCCCTGGCTGAGGCCCAGGTCAGGGCTCATGCAGGAGGCAACCAATCAAAGTGTCCCTCTCACACTGATGTTTTGTCCCTCTCACACTGATGTTTCTCTCTGTCTTTCCTCTCTCTTCCCCACTCTAAAAATCAATGGAAACAAATCCTCAGGTGAGGATAAAAAAAAGAAAGAAATGTCATATCCTATGAAAGACACATCTTGAAAATGCCTAAAGAAAGGTGTCATTTTTTTGTGGTGAAGGGACTGGAATCCATGTTGATGAAAACACCTTGGCGGCTGTGGTAGCTGGCAGTGGCAGCAGCAGCAGGGTGATGGGGGTGGTGCCTTCCCCTGATCAGCCGGGTCACCTCCCACAGAGGGAGGCCAGAGTGCAGCTTAGGGAGCAGACCTAAGCCATCAGTAGGACATTCCCTGAGGGCTCCTGGACTATGAGAGGGGGCAGGCTGGGCTGAGGGACACCCCACCCCAGTGCACGAATTTGATGCACTGGACCTCTAGTAGTCAATAAAATTCTAATAACTACTTATGGTGCCAGGTGGGTACTAGGGAGTTTACTTCTTAAGTTATATAAATGTCTAACCACTATGTTGTACACCTGAAACTAATATAATACTGAATGGCAACTGTAATTTAAAAATAAAACATTTTTAAATAAATTAAAATAAATACAGACAAAATGACCTTCAGAGGCCCTTGCTATTTTAGGGCACAGAACCCATCTAGTGGGCCTGAAACCTATACCTCTCAAATGCTGGCCACACCCCTCTCTCAGAAATGGGTGGGAGGAAGAGTACCTCCTATTGCTCCCAAAATTTGCCTACTTTGACTAAAACATGCCCAAATCTGCAAAGATATGCAGCTCTGGTTCCTAAGGCAGTCTGGGTGATGGTGGCAATAGCAACAATTGCAGGAGAACACAGCTGCTGAGTGCCCCAACCTGAGACCTACAGGATTTACCTGCTGTCCTCCCCTGATCTGTGCCTGGCCCTGCCCATCCCTGAGTACAGTAGCCAACTCAATCCCTAAACCTCAGGAGCACAGAACTCTCAAGATTAGGTTAAACAAAGTAGCTCTACCTCCTGGCCATGCCAGAATGAGCAAGGCACATACAAAAAAAATTGAAAACTGGGTAATGTTTCAAATATGCACTCTAGGGCAAAACTCTAGGATGCTACACAAAGGCAGATAGAAATGCTTGCACAGCTGCTTATTAGAATCCACTGAAATGTTTGATTCCAATATTGCTCCTTGGCTTCAACACTACTGTATTGTGTAAAGACATGGGAAAAGGGACTGGAAACTGGCTGTGAACAAGCTGGACACTTACAGGTAAACAGGCTTTCCAAGGTGCATAAGAGAGATAACTCCTCCCCATTCCTTGGCACTACTCAACTCCATTCTGCCAGGGCCCAGCTGGGTCCACATTAGGTAATTTCCAGTGGGCCACTAGAATTGTTGTTTGGCTTTCTAGAAGACCTAGCCAAAGGAATCTGTTAAAGACAATTCCAACTTGGCAATAGTAGCTATTAATGTATCTATTCAAGCAATATTTGTTGAACACCTCTTCTACATTAGGCACTGTACTAGGTACTTAGGATACAATGGGTAGTAAGAAATCATCCCTATTATCAGGAAGCTGACATTCTCAGTGGGCTATGCTGATAGAATGAAAAGCATAAACACTTGAGAGTCTTGAAGCCCAGACCTGCTTCTGCCCCTATTCATAAGTGATCTTGAGCCAGTCCCTTCCCCTGGTTGTGTCTTATAGTTCACTAACAGATATTCCATAGATTCAGGTAATTTGTTTCCTTTATCCTGTCTAATAAAAGAGTAATATGAAAATTGACCATACCCCGCTGCACACACAAGCCATGCCACCAGCCAATCAGGAGCGAGTATGCAAATTAACCCAACCAAGATGGCTGCAGCCACGGAGCGAGCAGGAGGATTGGGTTTCCCTGGCAATGGAGGAAGCCAAGCTGCCTGCATTCCCTGGCCAGCCCAGGCCTCAGCTCAAGGCTACAAATTTTCAATTATAGAAGATAAATCCCAACAAAAATGGCTGCAGCCACAGAGCGAGCAGGAGGCTTGGGTTTCCATGGTGATGGAAGAAGCCAAACTTCCTGGCCGGCCCTGGCCTCCACTCAAGGCTACAAAGTTTCAATTATAGAAGATAAATAAATCCCAGATCCCAGGGTCTCCACTTGGGTCGCTGGGGGACGTAGCCGGCCTGCAAACCATCACAGGCCCCTTGCCCAGGCCACCCCATGCCCCATACCCCAAGAGAACCCCCACCCTGATCTGGGACACCCTTCAGGGCAAACCAGCTGGCCCCCACCCGTGCACCAGGCCTCTATCCTATCTAATAAAAGAGTAATATGCAAATTGACCATCACTCCAACACACAAGATGGCTGCCCCCATGTGGTCAAAGCTGGCTGCCACAAGATGGCCAGCAGGGGAGGACAGTTGGGAGGGACCAGGACTGCAAGGGAGGGCAGTTGGGGGCGATCAAGCCTTCAGGGGAGGGCAGTTAGGGGTGAACAGGATGGCAGAGGAGGGAAGTTGGGGGTGACCGGGCCTGCAGGGGAGAGCAGTTGGGGGGAACCAGGCCTGCAGTGGAGGGCAGTTAGGGATGACCAGGCCTCCAGGGGAGGGCAGTTAGGGGTGACGAGGCCTGCAGGGGAGGACAGTTAGGGGCAATCAGGCTGGCAGGGGAGCGGTTAGGCATCAATCAGGCTGGCAGAGGAGTGGTTAGGGCAGTGATGGGCAACCTTTTGAGCTTGGTGTGTCAAATTTCGACAAAAAACTGAGCATAACTTGGGTAGTGTGTCACTTTGAGGAAAAAACTAACTCCAAGACTCTAGTTGCAAATGTTTCATCTTCAGGAGCAGCAAAGGTTTCATCCTTGGCATGTGGCCGCGTGTCATCAGAAATGGCTACGCGTGTCAGTGCTGACATGCATGTCATAGGTTCGCCATCACTGGGTTAGGGGGTGATCAGGCTGGCAGGCAGAAGCGGTTAGGGGCAATCAGGAAGGCAGGCAGGCGAGCAGTTGGGATCCAGCAGTCCTGGATTGTGAGAGGGATGTCTGGTTGCCCGTTTAGGCCCAATCCTACTGAGATCGGGCCTAAATGGGCAGTCGGACATCCCTCGAAGGGTCCCAGATTGGAGAGGGTGCAGGCTGGGCTGAGGGACACACACCCCCCGTGCACAAATTTCATGCACCAGGCCTCTAGTAAAAGATAAAATTTTTGTGTGAACTATAGATTTTTCAAATGGGTAGGACAGCAGCAAGAAGCCATGGGTAGTATGTGGAGAAAAAACACCTCTGATGAAGGAGAATCTTCATCCTAAGACCTTGAATATGGCTTGGATGTCCCCCATAAGCTGTTTGCCCAACACAGGTGGTATGGGCAAGCCTTTACACAGAGACATGTCCTTCTTACAGTGCTTAGTAGGTTTGGGGCCAGACGGCCTGCAAAGTGCCCAGTTTCACTGCAATTTCTAGAAATACTTCCACCTCCACCAAAAGGGATGTTAGGAAACATTCAATTGATGCTAAAGACCTGAGAGCACCTCCCTCCCCAGGTATTTGTGGCCATTTTTGAGGAGAGCTGTGCTGGGACCAGTTGGAGCCATGCTGCTCAGATGAGTGGGGAGATGGGACTTCCTTGGATACTTCCCACTAAAATCACCATGCTGTGAGGCACCTACAGGAATGTTTTCTCCAGGAAACCATAGCATTTGGCATTCTGGTCTCAGAGGCTTGATAGGAAACAAACATAAAACAGAACTTTAAGAGGCCAACTGGAAAAAAATTCTGGAGTATCCTGGGCCTACCCTTCCACCCTTGTGCCCCACAACTAACAGACCACTTTCAGATGCATTATGTCTTGATCTTTACCATAATCCTAAGAAGTAGGATGCTATTACTCTTTACATTTCACAGATGGGAAACTTGATATGTGGAATGGTTTAAGAAGTTTGCTCTGGTGGGTCAAGGCCAGCGAGACTCTCTCAGGCCTCTCCTCCCTCTAGATGCTAATGCATTCTTCCTTTCTCCAAGATGTATGTTCTCTATTACTAGTACCTAGTATGCCCTACCAGGTGCTCATCCAACACAGTTGAATCCCTTATATATATTATTGCTACTTCTCTCTTTCCATATCTGTCACTGATTATATACTCTTCAAAAGTCTGCCCATCCCTAACCACTTCTACCTGGACAACAATCCCTTCTTGAGGTAGGAGCGGGTGGGAGTAGAAACTTGCAAATACCCAAGTTTACTAAAGGAGAAATCCTGGGAGACCAGATGGCTGCAATACCACTTGTTAAATACGATAACAGACATTCTTACAAAATACACAGGCAGCCTGGCCAGCGTGGCTGAGTCGTTGAGTGTCAACCTATGAACCAGGAAGTCGAGGTTCAATTCCTGGTCAGGGCACATGCCTGGGTTGCGGGCTCAATCCCTAGTGTGGGGCATGCAGGAGTCAGCCAATTAATGATTCTCTTTCATCATGATGTTTCTATTTCTCTGAAATCAATAAAAATATATTTTTAAAAAATTTAAAAAAATACAACAGTCACACAGATGATGGTATAACTAATACTATCTGGGAATATTAAAGAAAGCTTCTAATGTAGGTGACATGGAGTGAGGGGGGTAAAGAAGAGACACTTGATATTTCAAGCTGAAAGAAAAAGCATATGCTAGAGCCAAAAGATATAAGAGGTATGGCTTACTTGGGGAAACTTGATCCCATAAAGCTATAGCATAACATACATGTGAGGAGAAGTAGGAACTGAGTCTGAGTAAGGAGATAGGCTAAAGCCAGGTATCAAAGGGTTCTTCCTATATACCTTACTAAGAGTTTTAGATTTTCTCTTCTTCATATTCACTGCAGGGTTATAAATACTGGCAAATGCTGGGAGCAATATAAATTTCCCCCTAAAGGGGAATGGTAAAGTAAATTATGACAGCCATTGGATGGAATTTTGTGAAGCCATTAAAATGTTCATTTTAAAAAACTAAATAGCATCTACCTAAGCTTTTATTGATATATTAAGTAGGGATAAAGAGGTAGGATTTTTATGCACACCATGATTGCACCATGGAAAATTAAGGTACATTTATGAGCTATGATAAGAATACATATAAATAATAATTGTGTCGGCTGCAGTGGCACAATGGTTGAGCATTGACCTATGAACCAGGGGGTCACTGGTTCAATTCCTCAGGTTGAGCCCAGGTTGCAGGCTCAGACCCCAGTGTGGGGTGTGCAGGAGGAAGCCAGTCAATGATTTTCTCTCATCATTGATGTTTCTCTCTCTCCCTCTCCTTTTTTCTCTGAAATCAATAAAAATATATTTAAAAAATAGTAATTGCTATGCGCTTATATAAGAGTTATTCTATTTGATAAATTTTGTCATATGCCATGTTGGGTTTTACAAAAGGGTGAAATAAAATACAGAATTCTTCTTTCATTTGATTCCTCTTCCCATCTCCCCTACTCTCCCCTCTACCTACTTGCCTACTCTCCCTCTATAACAATCATTCTAGTCTACCACCTACAACTGGAATCCTTAACCCATGCGAGGTCCCTAGAAATGAAATGCCATCAAGGTAGTTGTTTCAAGCAGCAAGCTCCTGCATGGCCCAAAAGCTGTTCTAGCTCAATGCTAGGGAAGAATCTTCCATTCAAAAACATTACCTAGCTCTACCCAAATAAGCCCTTTCGCTAAATACTGGCCTGGAAACTTTTTCCTAAGAAAGGAAGACAGGTGCCAGAAGACTTCTATCTTGGCTCTCCTTCCAGGGGGCTCAGGGGAGATAAAGATCATGTTTCTGGCCAACCATTAGGTGGCTGAGACAGTCTGGGATTCTTGATTTACAAGCAAGCACTGTACAAAATGTCACTAAGGAGGAAGAAGAAGGGTGAAAACAGATCCAGCCAAGGGTACACCATGTACAAGAATGTGCTTATGCACCATGAGACCATCAGGCACTCACAGAAATTTCTCTCCTTTGATCTATAAGTCTAACTTCAAAAGAAGTCATATTCAGCCCAGCCAGCGTGGTGGTTCAGTGGTTGAGCATTGACTTATGAACCAGGAGATCACAGTTCAATTCCAAGTCAGGACACATGCTCAGGTTGCAGGCTCGATCCCCAGTGTGGGGCGTGCAGGAGGTAGCTGATCAATGGTACTCTCTCATCATTGATGTGTCTATCTCTCTCCCTCTCCGTTCCTCTCTGACATCAATAAAAAATCTTTAAAAAAAAAAAAAGAAGTCATATTCACAAAATACAGGATAATTTGAAGGCTGGACTAGGCATGTGGCAACCTCCCTCACTAGAAATCCCTCCCCTTCACTCCACCCAAGCCCACATCACCTAGCTCCCCCCATCCAAGAGCAACAAAGACATCAGTGACTCAGACAGAGGAAGAAGAGAAGCTTAACAATTTAAGACTCAGCCAAAAACAATTTCATAGCGCTAAGGAGAGGAATGTTATGGGGGAAGGAGGTAGAGGAAGTCAAATATCATTTGCATTCAGTTTGGGTTTGTTTTTTGGTCTCCCCCTTCCCTGCTAAAACAGTGACCAACCCAACCCAAGGGTCTTCTATTCTTCCTGGAGTTACCAATGACCCAAAATAGCCAGCAACTGTGGTTTGCTGGCTGGACTCTAAGGCCCCACCCCAAATACTCAGTCAACAGTTGCCTCTACAAGTCAGGATGCCCACAGTGAGCTCATTAGTAGGTGGATCCAATACCTCTAAGCAGAGCTCACTGAAATAGAGAGGGATACTCACACATTGATAGCTGGGGAAGAGAGGGGGGAACCACACACCCAATGCCATTCTAAAGAGAAGAGGGCAAATTCTCTAAAAGTTCACTGCTTTCTGTTCTGTTATACCCTTTCCAAGAACCCCTTATGACCTTCTTAAAGACTGGGCACAAATAATCAGGAAGTCAGAAAAGGCCAATGATTTTAAAGAAAGCAAAGGCCCGTAAAAATGACTTGCCCAAGGTCACACAGGCAGAGACTAAAAATCAGATATCCTGATTCAGTGTTCCACTATTCTTTTAATTATAACATTTCTACTAAACAGCATTTTGAAAGTCCAGACAAGTGCTCCAAACTGTGTCAAAAGCTCAGCCCAGCCATGGTGGCTCAGTAGTTGAACATCAACCTATGAACCAGGAGGTCACAATTTGATTCCCAGTCGGGGCATATGCCCAGGTTGCAGGCTCGATCCCCAGTAGAGGGTGTGCAGGAGGCAGCCAATCAATGATTCTCTCTCATCATTAATGTTTCTATCTCTCTCTCCCTTCCTCTCTGAAATCAATAAAGATAGCACAGCCAGTGTTGCTCAGTGGTTGAGCATCAACCTATGAAGCAAGAGGTCCCTAGTTTGATTCCTGGTCAGGGCGCGTGCCCAGGTTGCAGGCTCAATCCCCAGTGGGGGGAATTCAGGAGGCAGTCAATGATTCTCTCTCATCATTGATGTTTCCCTCTCCCTTCCTCTCTCTGAAATCAACACACACACACACACACACACACACACACACACACACTGAGTGGCCAGATTATTATGATCTCTGAACGCATAATAATCTGGCCACTCAGTGTATATCCTATATAATAAAAGGCTAATATGCAAATTGTCCCCTCGACCAGGAGTTTGACCAGCAGGCAGGCTGGCCAACTGCCCATGTCCCCTCCCCCTGGCCAGGCTGGCTGGACCCCACCCATGCACAAATTCATGCACCGGGCCTCTAACACACACACACACACACACACACACACACACACACACACTGAGTGGCCAGATTATTATGTGTTCAGAGATTGTAATAATCTGGCCACTCAGTGTATACTAGAGGCCCAGTGCATGAAATTTGTGCACAGATAGGGTCCCTAGGCCTGGCCTGCAATCAGGGCCAATCTTCCCCAGCTGCCAGCAGCTGGCCCTGCCCTCCTCCATGAACGCCGGTCACCCTCTGTGTGTGGAGCGACTGGAGGGGCAATCGGGGACCCCTCGCTCACACCCATCTTGGCCTGGCGCTGCCCGCACCCACTGCCACTCACCCCCGGTTCCCCATTCCCCATTGGGTTATGGGAGCCTACTGGCTGGGAGAGGGACCAAGAGGTTGGCCGACAGGCCCCAATTGGGCGATCGGGGCCTGCAGGCTGGGGGCAGCTCCTGCATTGTGCGTCTGGCCCCTGGTGGTCAGTGCACGTCATAGTGACTGGTTGTTCCACCAACCGGTCGATTTGCATACTATCTATACTAATAAAAGAGAAAGAAGCAAATTGACCGTACCTTCATGCCACCCACCAGCCCATCAGGAGTGAGTATGAAAATTAACCCAACAAAGATGGTGGGTTAATTTGCATACGCAGGCAGCAGGGGGCAGGACGCAGGCATTCTGCACTGCCCCCGCAGCTCAGGGCCTCTGGGCAGCGTGGGAAGGCGGGAAGGCGGCTCCAGCCAGAGAGAAGGTGGTGCCGGCAGCCAGGGGAAGGAAGGCCCATTCTTGCATGAATCTTTGTGCATCAGGCCTCTAGTGCTTTTATATATAGATAGATATGAAATCAATAAACATATATATATATATATATTTTAAACTCAGCTTTTCCAACCTAGGGCTAAACAGTTTAGGACTAGGGATGGGAGGCAGAGGGACTTTGGACCCAGCCCACTCAGAAAAGCCAAGTGAGAAGCCTAGGTGTACAAAAGGCACACACAAAGAACTTACCAACTGAAAGGCTTTACCTACTCCAAAGAAATAGTTTCAGTTGCTAAGAGCCTCTGCCCCTCCCTCTCTGTCCCACATTCTGAACTTTTTCAGGCAAAGCAAGATTATTCCTAGGCTATCAGAGATCTAGGTAAGAAGCCAGAGTGGAGTGACCAGGCAGGGTCAAGAGGGCAAGGAAAATAAGAAATTGGGGTAGCCCAGCCAGTATGGCTCAGTGGTTGAGCATGAACCTATGAATTGGGAGGTCACAGTTTGATTCCCAGGTTCAGGGTTGCAGTAGGGGGTGTGCAGAAGGCAGCCAGATCAATGATTCTCTCTCATCATTGATGTTTCTATCTCTCTCTTCCTCTCCCTTCCTCTCTGAAATCAATATAAATATATTTTTAAAAATAAAGCAGGGTAAAGAAATCACTCATTCCAGAGCTCACCCATCTTACTCTCTCTTCTCCCACTCATCCCCCAGCCCCATCAGAATCTCACCTCCTGCTCTAAATAGGCCCTAAGCAAGGAGAAAAGTTTACAGGTGACACCTGATAAACTTGAGGAAGGCATTCCCTGTACCAAAGGAGAACAGAGGACTAGTTGAGATGGCGAAGGGTATTTGAGGGGGGAGAAAATAGCCAAATAAGGCATACTTAACTGGTAAGGAATCATCAGGAAAGGTTCCAGAAGCTGACGTAGCAGGGAGGAAGCCTTTAGTCATTGGTTTCCTCTGGCAAATGGCCTAAGGCCAGGAGACAAACTCCCAACCTTAGGAAAAGGCCCAGGCTATGGCACAGAGAAAGGTAACTAGGCTAGATTTTTCCCAGGCCAACTTCATGCCCTGCTGAAACAGCTCTCCAAGTACCAACAGGGAGGTGCAGTGTAACCCTGAAGCAAAACAGCAAATTCTCACCAAGCATATGTATGGCCCAGGTGCCAAGAGAAGTAAAGCACCTAGAGAAGGGGGCTTTACTCTACTATGGGTACATATTTCTGATACTGTTTATATTTTCATGTAGAGAAAAAAAAAATCAAAGGCAAAGAGGTTAAGTGACTTTTATTCTCAGCAAGGAAACTGCTATGAGTTCGTCAGTCTCCCAGGAGTATCTACAAGGAGGTCTGGAGAGGAATGTAGCTCACTTAAAACACTTGAAGATAGCAAAGATTTGTACAACTTAACTACTGACACCCACATTGGCTGTTACCTTGACCCCCACCCTCCAACTCCATACCACAGATTAGTCAACCCCAGTTAAAGATTACAACAGGTAAAAGCCTCTGGTTGTACTTCATCTAAACTTCAGGCTGAGATTTCTGAGAAAGGATTGGGGGGTTGGGGAGATTAGACCATGATAGTAAGGTCAGGGATCTTATCTAAACACATTTCACTGGAGAAAAACAAGCCTTAATCCTTCCCAGGTATTTAAGGGAGGTCAGGACTAAGGAGAAGGAAATGCTGACAAAGCTTAATAGGCATGCCTTGCTCTCCTTCCCAGGCCCTGGACCCTGTGACCTCCCAAATATATATCCCGGAAAGGATTCCTCAGAATTATACTGTGTCTGTATCACCAAATGCCCACATCTCAACTTTTCTTTCATTAGGCCCTGATTGATAGATACCCTAGCCATACAACTTACCTATCAAATTTTCACAAAGTAGAAAGGTCACTGGAGATGAAAAGAGACTTCAACCTTCAAAGTCACCAATCACAGGAGCTACCTGACAAAACATTACTACAAAGCAAGCACAGTGGTAGGTCACCATACCAGTGGCCTAGAAGCTATCTCAACACTTACCTTATGCCACAAGAAGTCCATTGAAAAGGGCATCGAATCTAATTCTGTCATCAGGCACAGCCAACAAACTGTGTCTGGAAAGTAACCCAAGTTTAATGTCCAGATGCTGTAGATAGGCCCTAGCCAGAAAAATGCCATACTTCTTAACCTATCACAATCACACACTAAGAAATCCTCCCCTCATTTCTATCCTATCCCAAATAGCTATCTCATAGCAAAGACAGTAGGAGAACTGAAAGCTGTTTTTAAGCTGTGGACCTAGAGAATAATCACTAAGCTCTATTCCTTGGTTTAGCTCACATGGAAACATGAAGGAAGGAGCCTCTCACATACCTTCTGGAGCAACAAAGATAACAAAATTTGTTTTATTTAACTCACCCAATTCTGGGAAACCCAAGGTACAGTCTCCCCCAGCAAAACCCTTCAGAAGATTTGCCAGTTGAGACAGGATTGTTTGCTCCACTTGACCCCAGCACCAGTAATCTGGTCTATGCTCACATGTACTCTGTGGTTCCCTTGAAACAATCAGCACCTCAAGCCTTCCTTTATTTCATACAAACTCACTTTCAAGAGAGCACTGGCCTAGGACCACCTGGTTTATGCCCACATAGCAAAATCACATCACTCTCCCACCCAGAATGGCCACTGCCCCCAAGTGTACACATAGTTCAAGGTCCTGTTCATGTCCGAGTAAACCCCCTTCTTCCCAAAATCTCTAGAAAACAACATTTAATGTGTATATATTTTTCAAACTGTTTTTAAGTGAGTGAGCCCTAAATCTCCTACTAAATAGGGGATCTGCAAAGGCAGCAATTATATCCTCCATTCATTTACCCATATTCCTTATAGTAAATAGTACCTAGTAACCACTCAATAAATGGTGAGAATGCAGCTGCCTGTCTTTTTTCTTACCCATCCTACCTAGAAAAAGGTTGGGCATATAGCAGTTTCATAAATAATTATCATAGCTAACATTTGCATAGCACTTATTAGATGCTAAGCACAGTTCTAAGCACTTTACATGAATTGCCTCCTTTAGTCCTTGCAATGAGCCGGGGATAGGTACTATTATCTTCACTTTACAGTTGAGGAAAATGAGGCACAGAAGTTAAGTAACTTGCTCAAGGCTACACACCTAGATAGTCAGAGCTTAGATTTGAGCCCAAGCACTCTGGTTCCAGAGTTTGTGCTTTTCACCACTACTTTATGCTCCCTTTCTATAAAGGCTTGAAAAAAACTTTTTTGGCTAGCTACCTGCCCCAAGCTTAGTCTATAACACCTAAAGGTGACTAGTGAGGGTTGAGCCAGGAGACTGCAGTCTGTATTCAAATGGTTGCTACAGGAGCAAATATTGTCACCAAAGTGGAAAGTACCATAAAATCCTAACCCAAGAACAGCTCAAGCTGGAGTACTGAGTGAGAATACAGAAGTCAGAGCTCAAAATTTTAAATAGTAGAGAAAAAGCGGGGAATTTGGGTGAGGGGCAGGAAGGAAGAGAAAAAAAGTCATTCTGAGGCCCCAGAAGAACTGAGTCACCCACTGACTAAAACCTGTTGCAGCAGAAGCTATTTAGGGGAAATCCATTGCAATCATCTTGTTAAAATAATCGCCACAGAGCCAATTCTCTGGAAGTCTGTGTCCCCTGGGTGAAAAGAATCATTCTTCCAAGAGAGGCAAATCTAGTCAGAGACCACTGATTTGGGAATCAGGAAAGCCAACCTCTCCTACCCAAACTATTACAAATTTTATGTGATCCCAAGCAAGCTGAGTGGCCCCCTTAGATATGAATATGGAAAATAAGTAATGAACACTATAAAGACTCTTAGGACAGTGTTGCCCTATCTCAAGCAGGAAAATGTGGTTAGTCTCTTCTCCTTACCTCCCTTCAGTGCACATATCCACCTTCTACCACCCTTCACAGTCAAAACAGAACACTTACCTTCTGGCAAGTGCTATGAAGAGTCCCAACGGCATAGTTGGAGCCTGAACCATTTCCATATAAAGTAACCTGAGGTCAGTTCTACATACTCAGAAGAATTTGTTCTTCTCTTCCCATGACCATAATACCACTATAGTCAAGTTATCCTCAGCACAGAGGAAGAAACATTAAGCACCCTGCAGGGAGTGCCATGTAGAAGTCAGACATTTGAAGTTCCTCCCCTATACCATGTGCCAGACAAGTTGGATATTAGTCCCAACCCTATTACCAGTTCAATCAAATCACTTCTCTTTTCTGGGCTTTCGTGTCCCCATCTAAAACATAAGGTTGAACTAAAATTTTGAGTACCAGCTCAGTTGCTCTGTGGTTCAAAATACTCCTGTGAGAAAACCCAGAGCATCCAGAACAATGGCTAAAAGGAAGCTTAAGGCTAAGAACCATATGATTTCACTCATATGTGGGATTTAAAACTGAAATCCATAGACACATAAAACAGTATGGTGGTTACCAGAGGGAAGGTTATGGGGTGTAGTAAAGGGTAAAGGGGTCCAAATATATGGTGACAGAATATTTGACTTTGGGTGGTGGGCACACAATGCAATATACATATCATGTATTATAGAAATGTATATTTGAAACCTATATAATGTTCTCATACAATGTCACCCCAATAAGTTTAATAAAAAATAAAAGAAAGCTTAAGAGTGAGAAAGTTCTTGGTCATCCTAAGTACAGATGCATTTGAAATGCTGTACCCCAGAAAAGCTAGACCTCAGCTCACTGGTACAGTTTATGCCCACCAGCTTATTAATGTCTAACAATATATATAGCTACCACATTTAGGAGGTTAAAAGGAAATTTGAAATATAACTCAGTAGTTTCCTGACCTGTCAGCAGAACTACCAGGAATCTATGCTACCTACAGGCAGTAAGAAGAAAGGGAGGGAAACACATTAAGTTTTCAGTATTTGTCTGAGGCTCTTTAGTCAACCCACAGCCTTCATAGTATTGTCTCATTGGTTTCTTTCTTGTTCCTCAGTGTTCTTGTCAGAACTACTAATGAAATAAACCAACTCCCTAGCTAGAAACTCTCCATCCTGAACTCAGTACCCAGGAAGAAACAGCATTCCGGAAGTGTAAGGGGACAAGAACATATATTTTAGCAAGTGCTGTTCAACTATGTATTGCCAGCATACATTGCCTGGAACATAGAAGACACTCAAATTTTGAGGAAAGAATGTCTCAAGCACATAGTACTGAAAGGGTCCCTGGAGTATATCTATTACTAGTACAGTTCCCTCATGATAAGCTGGAGAGACTGAGAGCCTAAAGCAGGGACTTGTGTAAAGGACCACTTATTTGGAGCCGTTTACTGAAGACAGGGAAGAAGTTCTTACGTGGAAAAAAATTATCAAATCAGTGTTTCTTGCCATTTCTTAATACCACCCTTCCAAATCAATGGAGTCCTGAGCTAATCCTCCATATCACGAATAAAAACCTGGAATTAAAGTTTTTCAGCTCTACCAAGCATGAAGTGGGAGGAGGGATGAACAGCAAATCCAGTCAATCATGACAAGAGCACCTCTTTCACTTGACCAGTAGATTTCCCCAAAAGAGACCACCCTTTATTCTGTTTTTTTTTTTCCCTATGGGGGCACAACAGTAGGGTGGAGTAGCAGGGAGAAAAGATTGTGAGTTGGGAAAGACATAATGATAAACTCAGTTTTATCTTTGAAATATCAGAAACAGACTGTTCTAAACCAGTTATGATGCCAATTTTCAGTAACTCTAGTCATGAAATGCCCAACCCTAGTAGTGTTGGTATACCAGATCTCCCCTCTGGAGACCTTGAAGCTAGAAATTCCAGTGAGGGGGACTCTCAGGAAAATATAAAGGGATCTGAACATACTGTTGCCAAGCAACACTATTAGAACAGAGATCAGAATATATGTAGCCGGTCATCTCATCTCATCCAGAGAAAATTGCATTTGGAGTCAGGGAGATAGACCAGATGACCTCTAAATGTTCCTTCCAGCTCCAACATTCAGTAAAGTCTCCTGAGAAGAGGAAGAGAGATAATAGTAAGGACACTCACAAGCCCAGCTGGGATGGCTCAGTTGGTTGTGCATTACCCTGTGCACCAAAGGGTTGTGGGTTCGATCCTGATCACGGATATGTATAGAAGGCAACTGATATCTCTCTCTCTCTCTCTCTCTCTCTCTCTCTCTCTCTCTCTCTTCCTCCCCTCTCCCCTCCCTCTCTCTTCCTAAGCATATCCTTAGATGAGGATTAAAAAAAAAGAAGAAGAAAAAGCTATTAAAATAAGCTATTGTTAGGCAGCTAGAGAATAATGGAAAGTTACCATACTAATGGTCACCCACTCACAAAGCAATCTTCCCCTTCTCCAAGCCTAACATGATTATTTGGTGCCTTCAAGGGTCCCATCAAAGCTCTCCTGTCCCAACATCCCCTCTGTGCCCAGAGGGCTATTCAAGAAGAAGCCTAAAGGAAATCTCCAAGATGGTCCCTGCTCTATCTCTATCACCTATGCTTTCACAAAGGGCCTAGTAAACTGGAAAACCAAAGAAGTGGATAGTGCAGGATCCAAAAAGTTACCCTTCTCTCACATAATCTCCATTCCTGATCTGTTGCCCAGCCCTAAAGTCTGCAGGCAAGGCTAGTTCAAGGGTTAAAAGACTGAGATTTTTCCTCCTATTCACCAAGTACCACTTTAGTGCCACTCGAGTGGCTCAAGCAATGCTAGGAATGGCAGGAGAATAAACAGTCCACACAGCCCCTGTTAAAGTTTAGCTGAATGCAGACTCAGAAGCCTTCAAACACTTCAAGGAGCTGGGCTTTATGTCTGCTGACATGGATGGTCTTATCAATGACCACTTGATTACCTTTCCCCTTACCTATTTAGCTAGGGCTAAAAAACCAGCAAACTGAAGAAGTTTTACCAAGATTGGCCCTCTAAATAAGAAGAGGAAGAAAGAGAAAAGTAAGAACTTTTCTCTTAGAACAAGTTATTGTTATAGGTGGCTAGAGAATAATGGAGAGTTAACAGACTACTGGTAAAAACCACCTCTGCCACCCACTCCCAGAGCAATTTTCCCCTCTCCAAGCCTAACATAAGAGAGTATAGATTAGTTGGCTCTGGCTTTGCTACTGACATGCTGCATCATTCTAGCTTAGCCCCTCCCTATTGAAGGTCTCAGTTTACCCATTTATACAATGAGAAGAATTGGATTTGACAGTTGTAAAGAACCTATTCCACTCTAGCAAACCAAAAATTCAAGAACACCTTGAAAATTCAAAACAAACTCTTTTTAGAGAATCCAAGAATATCCCAAAGACTTTGTGATCTAAAAACAGCCCTAGCTGCTTTGGCTTAATGGATAGAGCATTGGCCTGTGGACTGAAGGGTCCTGGGTTCAATTCCAGTCAAGGGCACATGCCTGGGGTTGTGGGCTCGATCCCCAGTAGGGGGCGTGCAGGAGGCAGCTGATCAACGATTCTCTCTCACCATTGATGTTTCTATCTCTCCCTCTCCTTTCCTCTCTGATATTAATAAAAATATATTCTTTAAAAAAAAGACTGTGATCTAAAAACAGTTGTTAAAGAGTGTAGGAAGGGGGGAACGGGTTATTTGTTTGTTTTTGGTTTTGTTTTTTGTTTTGTTTGGTGTGTTTTTTTTTGTTGTTTTGTTTTGTTTTGTTTTTGCAACTTTATTATCATCACCAGAAAGTGTTGAAAGCACTTTAAGTTTTCCATTCTGGCTACTAAAGCAGACCCAGGAAACTGGCAATTAAAAGCAGAATCCAAGAATTGGCAGGGAGAGGGTGCAGAGGGGCATGTTTTAACAGATTTAAGGGAGGCTGGACTGACTGTAGGAGACAATTGGCTGCAAAAGTTAAACCAACTCTGGTCAGACTATAGATATGGTTCATATGAATGAATGGATTTGGTTTTTCCACCATCCTTCCCTATCTGTCATACTCCAGAAATAGCCTAAAGTATACTAGTGAAGAAGAAGCTGAGAACGGGAATTTTCTACCTTCATTAAAGCCGCTAGTATCACTTCTCAGACTTTTGGCTAAGATCAAGTGTAGGTATCTGTTCTTGTCAGTTTAACATTAAAGCTACTAGCTGGTGCACAGAGAACTAGGATGTGCCCCTGGACACCTCAACATCGAGATGAGGAATGAGAAAACAGGAGGTACCTTATGGTGCCCCCAACTCTCACCAGGAGACCACACAAATGCCAACATTGGTTACTTTGCCCAAATTATCCACTTCCCTTTATCTGAGGACCATGAAGGCCTGAGAAAAGGTGGCAACTTTCTTTGGGAAAGAGAGGGGACTCAACTTCAAGAACCTAATCATTGAGTCAGAATAGAGGATCAATGTGATCAGCATCACAAAGCCTGGACCCCAAGGTAAGTTCTTTCATGTAGACCTAAATAATCTCATTAGTTGAGAGATAGAGAGCATGATATTAGATAGACAGTTGCTGAGATCCCTTTCAAGTTAAGAGTCTATGGTCTTAACAGGCATGATATAGTTGTTTCTCCTAGAAGTTGACCATTCCTTGAGCAAAACAGTATGGAAAATTATCCAAATCATCCAGTCCATCAAAATTCAGCCCTCTCCTTCTAACCTGATTCAAGTTTTAGTCAATTTCCATAAAAATGCCTGCAGTATTCAGGTACATTCAGTACCATAGGCTTGACCTCAAACAGCTCCTATTCATCCTTCTCCACATCCAGGAAAAAGATAACCATGCCATTTTCTTTGCCACTTTTGACTAAGGATGGAATGGTTAAAAGCCACTTTGAGACAATTTCTAGACCCATCAAGTTGTGTTTCAATGTAAGATATTGCAGAATTAAAAATGAGAAATGGCCTTAGCTGGTTTGGCTCAGTGGATAGAGCATCAGCCTGGGGACTGAAGGGCCCCAGGTTCGATTCTGGTCAAGGCCATGTGCTGGGGTTGCAGGCTCGATGCCCAGTAGGGGATGTGCAGGAGACAGCTGATCAATGTTTCTCTCTCATCACTGATGTTTCTATCTCTCCCTGTCCCTTCCTCTCTGAAATCAATAAAAATATTTTTTATAAAAAGAATGAGAAATGCCTCTAGAGAAGAGAGGTAATGGGACAATCTATTCTCAGAGATCCACCCACCTATTTAGGCAAAGTCACACCTTAAAAGGATTCAAGGAGTCAACCACAGAGAGATAAACCTAAGGAGAAGCTCCTGGAAGGTTCTTTATAATCCTCTGTCTTGGCAGAGACAATGGTATATTTTCCCCTCTCTTTTCAAAACCATTCTCTCTCACTTTGTGTGTGGTGGGGAGGGCAAGTGTGAAAAAGCCAGATGTCATAAAACCACAAGCAATTGAAGAGAGAGAAATAGCAGAACTGTGGTAGGCAATTAGACAGACATGAGCAGAGGAAGGACGGTGGGCTAGGTACATTAAATCACCAGAGTGAAAAGCCCTGGATGCCTAGCAACAGACAACTGTAGGGTGGGACCTCGTCCCCAGGGTGACCTTTCCTCCCCTAGCATATATGCTGGTCATTACGTTTGGACCCCCTGACCTTTCCTCCCTAGAAATAACATCTAGGCCTCAGTTGTATTTCAGCTCTAAGCCCAGAAAAGCAATAAAACCAGCCAAGGCTGACCTCAGGACTTGCCCTGGTGCAGACCAATCAATCAGTGGAGACCTAGATACTGAAACGACACACCTGGAAAACTGTTCAATATTCTATTGAGATCTTCCCCTAGGACCTCCCCTAAAATCTCTACATTTAACCCCCCCCCCTTCCCCTGCCATGGGATGTGGGATGGAGGACCCAGTAGCTGTCTCTCTGGAGAGCACACCCACACCTTTGCCTTTGCCTTTCTTTGGCTTTGCCTTCCCCCTCCCCATCCCCCAGGTGCATCACCTTTACCTTCCTAACTTCTAAGCTCCAAGGGCCCTTCCTTTGCCTCTATAACTTATTTCCTAAGCCCATGTCTTCTATGAATTACTTTTTCTACCTCTGTAATTTTATAAATAAATGGTCTCATAGTTTGAGTCTTAGCTCTGAATACTTTCTTAGCCAGAACTCAAGTACTGAGGAGGTTGCTGAAACCAGGTCTGATCTGACCCCACCGGTCTAACACCTGGTGCCATTCCTGCTGCCACCAACAGAACCACATACTTTTTGAAAACTTAGTGTTTTTGAAGGACAGGGTTTAGTAAGGGCAAGAATGACTTGGCAGTAAGTCTGGAATACAGCAACGTGGCAACCAAAGCTCAGCACACACCCGAAGAACTATGCCCCCCCCCCCGCCCAGCCCCTCTCATCCAGAGACACCCCAGCCATTCTCAAGGCTACTAGTCACTATCTCAGCTCTACAAAGATCAGGCAGTCCTAGGGAGAGGGTTCCAGGAGAACTGCATAGCCTAGGCCAGCCCAACAAGCTGCTTGGCCTAAGGGACTCAAACTAGGGTGGTCAACAGGCCTTCCTGGGCAAGGGAAGAGCCCCAGCAGCCATTTGTCATGACTTGCACAAAAGCAAGCAAGGCTCATTATTCAGGCAGACTCCTCATCTGCCCCTCCCTCCTGGGCATCCGGCCCCCTTAGGCCCCAATCCCAAGAGGCTTCAGTTCTTTTCATAATAGCCAGTGGGATGGAGACCAGATCCTAGAAGCTACCACCACTCTAGAAAGGTGTGACCCCACAGGAGGGAATAATCTACACAGAACAGTCCATAGGGAAACGGAAGAGATACAGAGCCATTAAATAATGGGAAGGGCAGGGATTTGGGGACTTGGAAGAAACCAGTCTTCTTCTCCCCTAGGAATAGGGCAGACCTCCAGCCCGCAGACTGATGTCTAGTGAAGTGTTATGACTACTTCGTAAAAGCAAGCAGCCTGCAAGTAGCCCCTACTAGTGGGAAACAGCTGAGGCTGCCTGGGGAGTCTATGGGAAAGATGAGTCCCGGTGCGGGGATCCACCCTTAACATCTCCCTCCTCCTTGCTTCTCAGTTCCCAGGGCCCCTCCTAGACAGTGGCAGCCTCGCCCAGAAGGTCCAATTCCTGGACTGGGGGACGTGTTCTCTGGACCAGTCTTTCTCCCCCACTCCCATGGCCTGTCAGGGACAAAAGGAGAACTTGGGCCCCCAGGAAGCCTTCCCTACTGTCTCATCCCAGAAGCAGGGAACTGGAGTCTAAAAAACAGGCCAACCCCGCCCAGTCCACGCTTCTAGTCAGGGACCACCTCACCCCCCACCCCCACACGAGGGCGCGACATACCAGGTCTCCACTCCCACTCCTCCCCACCCCAGGCCTTGGCGCGGCATCCCGAGCGGGCGGGTGGCTGGCCAACCCCCCCCCGCCCCCCGCTCGCCCCAGCTATCATCAAGGGGCTACAAGGGTCAGCTAGAGCCTCTGGGGCCAGCAGCGCCCACCCCCTGCACTCACCGTCTTGGGCATGGTGACGGCAAAGGCGATTGAGTTGGCAAAGTTTGGCTGGGAGCTGTAGGACAGCGTTGAACGCGCAGTACACAGGGCTCGGACTCCGGGGACTGGGGGCTCGGATTGGGTCCCTCGCTAGCCTCGGGGCAACTGCTCGGCTTCCTGCTAACGGGCCACGACTTCACAAACCCCACCCAGGAAAGAGCCGCCCCCGTTGTGCCGCCCGCTCCTTTATGTGACCGGGCTTCCGTGCTGCTCCCCGCCCTCGCGCCCGCCTCCCTGCCGGCCTCCGGCCTGGCCCCGCCCAGCCCAACGCCCTAGCCCGCCACACCGACCACTTGGAGGCCGGTCTGGGCTTGGGCTTCCCAAGGCGGGGTGCCCATCCCCCACTTAGCCCCACCCTGCTCCTCTCCCATCCCCTTCACAGCCCTTAGTCCCAAGTATCCGAGCCATCCAAAGGAGGTCCCAACACTGGGCCGCACCCTGGCAGAGATTTCAGCAGCCTCTGACTGCAACTTTCCACTAATGGGGATCTCGCTAACTATCAAGATTGCTTGATCCCTTTCTAGACAGTTCTGACTTTGAAATTTCTTCCTGTTTGTATCTGAACTCTTTTTCTCTGTGTCCTCTGCCTGCGAATCTCACATCTGCTCCCTGGGGCCACACAAATTCCCTTCTGTCTGTAACAACTCTTCAAAGATCTGGAAAACCCATGTCCCTCTGAAACTTTTTTTTCCCGCTTGGCTAAACTGCCTCAGCTCCTCCAACACTTCATCCATTCTCTTCTGTAGGACTCTACTGTATATCCCTTTTTCCCATCATATTTCCTCCTCATCCTTGCTCAATCTTCATTTTCTTCAGAATTGGGCTTCTCCCAATATCTGTCCTCTACTAATTCCTTTCCTTCAAACCCCGTATCCACCTTCTTTAAATCAATGTCCTGATCCTTTAGCTTGTCCCCCAACACATTCACCTATTTACATGATTCACTTTCTGTTAAGGCTAGAATTCCCCAAGGTTAGAGACACTCCTAGTTCATTCCCTTGAGATATATCTGCCAACACCTTCTCTACTTCTCAATATCACAGAATCCCAGGACAGCAGTTTCTAAACTGTAGCAGTTAACTGGTTGTCTGAGTTTTAGTTTGAAAGTGACTGGCCTTGGTCCTTTTTTCTGCTATCCACTGGCAACTGTTCTGAGTATCTTTTGTGAAGTAGAGCACTACATACCTCAGGGATGATGAGCCAACTTGAGGCAATCGAAAGGATATTTGAGAGGTGTGGTCAGGACACCTGGCTTCTAGTCATAGCTTTGACATTAACTGACTGTATGGCCTTAGTCAACCCCCTTCACTTCTCTGGGCTTGAGTTTCCCCTTCAAGCCCAGAGAAAAAAGGGCTAGACTCCTGGGCTTCCAAGGTCCTTTCCCACTCTGACATTATAAAATGATGGGAAAGGGAATAGAGTCCCTAGGAAAAGCATATGAGTTTAGCAGGGTTGCTTAAAGACTTGTCTTACATTTGTACTCAGCAATCAGTAGTCCTATTCCCTGCTTCTTGGGTTTCCAGTGTTCATGAGTCAATGTGCCTCAGTTTCTCTCCTGGCTGCCATGATTCATTGATGTGTGCTAAAGTCCATCTCCTGGAGCTGAGCAGTTGACCTGAGGAAGAGCAGCACTCTTCAGAAAGCCTCAACAGCAGGGGTAGCAATGGCAGCCAATCACATTCTTTAGCATTACCATGGCCCTTTTCTCCCAGAACATCAAAGAACTCACTGATTCCCTCATTTATTTTCTCCTAGGGCCCACAAGGGCCTGGAACTATGCTAAGTGCTAAAGGGGAGGGGAAGTTGATTAAAGTCTCCAACTTTCATTATCCATTCTGGAAAGTGGAAACCCCCTGTGTGTCATTCCCCATGTCCGATGCCAACCCTCCACACACACACACACACACACACACACACACACACACACGAGAGAGAGAGAGAGAGAGAGAGAGAGAGAGAGAGAGAGAGAGAGCTGGTTAAGGAGTGCCAAGCAGCTGAACACACTACTGAAAGGAAAAGGGGGCACTAGAGTCCAATTGGGTGATGGGAGGTCAGATGGTGGGGAAGCTAATGAAGTTGATGGAAAGAGGGGCTGAAAGAGAGGAATGTGTTTAGCATTCTGGGGAGGAAAAGGGTGGGAATGGAAGGAAATCATAGACTATCAAAGACTGTTTAGTCCAGCCTCCATTAAGGTCAAGGAAACTGAAGATCAGAAAGAGGAAAGGATTTATGAAGATGGAGCTACCAATGTGGAGAATGGATTCCAGGGGTAATAGAGAATACAAAGAGTTCAGTGAAACTATTGAAATAATACAAGAAAAAAATTTTGAAGGCAAGAATAAGGGAAGTAGTGCCTCTCCCTCTCACTTCACCAGATAGAAGCTGGTTATGGTGATTATGGTCAAGTAGCTGGATATTGCTTGAAGGTTACACTTGAAACGTTCTGGCTAGGAGGGACTCATCTCAGAACATAGGCATCTAGGGGTTTGTTCTCTTGTTCTTCAAGATGGCCAGGGAAACACACCTTTGTTTCCTACCTTAAAAAAAACACACTTCATGCCTATATGGCCAAAATTTCTGATCTCTACCCACCTCAATCCTTACCATGATCTCATGTGAAGTGAGAGTTAGCTCAATCTTCCTAGGATAACAGTAATCTCTACAATTAGATTTAGATATGATGAGATATATGACAGTGTTTGTAGAGACAAGACATGGGATTAAGGGCTAAACACCCCCACATATGTCTGCTACCTTCGGTGAGGGAAGTAAGAGGTATGAAGACAATTGGGTTTTCAGAAGAGCTGAATTTAGAATGGTCAAGGAGCAACAGACAAATATTTTTCAAGCAGTAAAGCTAGATGAGGGCCAGTATGAGCATAGAGTGGTACAGAGACATTCTGGATCTGGATTCCAAAGAAGCTGGGGGCATCTAAATCAGGGATTAGGAGATGCAAAAGGAGAAGATTTTACATAAGTTTTAGGGCCAGGCATGGGGTCCAGGTGAAAAGGCTCAGAATTCCTAGGGGGCTGAGACTTCTGGAGCTACAGCAAGTTTGAGTGTCAAAGTCAAAGAAATAGCAAGCAGAAAATGCATAAGGCTCATTTATGTGAAAGCCTATGCCAAACTCAAGAGAGAAATGAGATTGGACTTGTAATCACCTCCAACCCAAGACTTAAGTTCACTACAATAAAGAAGCTTCTGCTTTCTAAATGGCATTCCTCCTTCAGAGGACACAATAGTTCAGGAGAGGCAATACCTGAGAGATATTGGATAGGATACAGTTCTGAATCCCAGGGATACTTTGGATAAAGAAGCACTGCCCCCAAACCATTGGATGGTAACAATTTTTTAAATCATATTTTAATTTTCCATTACAGTTGACATACAATATTATATTAGTTTCAGGTGTACACCCTAGTGATTAGACATTATATAACTTACGAAGTGATAAAGAGAGAAACATCCATGTGAGAGAAACATCTATGTGAGAGAGAAACATCATTTAGTTGCCTTCCATACATGCCCTGACTAGGGACTGAACACACAACCCAGATATGTCCACTGAACCGGAATCAAACTGGAAACATTTTGGTGCACAGGAGGATGCTCAACCAATGAGCCATGCTGGCTGAGCGTTGATATTTTTTTAAGAGTTGAAAGGAAGGGAGGGAGGGGAGAGAGAGAAAAACATCGATGGGAGAGAGACACATCAACTGGTTGCCTCCTGCACATGCCCCCACCAGGGCCAGGAATAAAACTTACAGTTATGTGCCCTGGATGGAGAATCAAACTTTAAACCCTAGTGTGGAGCCCTAGCCAGTTTGCCTCAGTGGATAGAGTGTCAGCCTGCGGACAGAAGGGTTCTGGGTTAGATTTTGGTCAAGGGCACATGGCTGGGTTGTGAGCTCCATCCCCTGTAAGGGGCATGCAGGATGCAGCCAACTGATGAGTCTCTCTCGTTGATGTTTCTATCTCTCTCTCCCTTTCCCTTCCTCTCTGAAATCAATAAAGATATATATTTTTTAAAATAAAATAACATAAACCCTTCAGTGTGCAGACCAATGCTCTAATCACTGAGCTACACCTCTCAGGGTGCAATTTGTACTTCTTAATCCCGTCACTTTGTTCATCCAACCCCCTCCCACTTCTCATCTGGCAACCAACAAAATGTTCTCTGAATCTCTGAGTCTGTTTATTATGTTCTGCTTGTTCATTTATTTTGTTTTTTAGATTTAATTGTTGATAGATATGTATTTATTACCATTTTATTGTTCATATGTTTGATCATTTTTATCTTTTCTTTTTTTAATAAATTTTCCCCTTTATTGATTTTTAGAAAGAGAGGATGGAAGAGGGATAGAGAGATAGAAACATCAGTGAGAGATAAACATCATCCATAGGCTGCCTCCTGCATGCCCCCAACTGGGGATGGAACCTGCAACCCAGGCATGTACCCTGACTGGAAACTAGTAACCTCCTGGTTCATGGGTTGACAACCATTGCACCACACCAGTGATGCTTTTCTTCTTTTTAAAGAAGACACTTTAACAGTCCAGGTAATACTGGTTTGGTGGGAGTGAACTCCTTTCTATTTTTCTTGTCTGGGAATCTCTTTGTCTGTCCTTCGATTCTAAATGATAGATATTCTGGGTATAGGAATCTTGGTTGTAGGTCCTTGCTTTTCATCACTTTGAATATTTCTTGCCAATCTCTTCTGGCCTACAAAGTTTCTGCTGAAAAATCAGCTGACAGTCTTAAGGGAGCTCCCTTGTAGGTAACTAACAGTTTTTCTCTTGCTGATTTTAAGATTCTCTCTGTCTTTAACCTTTTGCATTTTAATTAAGTGTCTTGGTGTGAGCATCTTTGGGTTCATCTTGTGTGAGACTCTCTGCACGTCATGAACTTGTATGTCTATTTCCTTTACCAGGTTAGGAAAGTTTTCAGAAATTATCTTTTAAAATAGTTTTTCTTTTTGTTTTGTTTTGTTTCTTTTTAATTTTATTTTATTGTTTAAAGTATAACACATAGTAGTACATGTATCTCCTTTTTTCCCCCATTGACCTTCCCCCAGCCTCTCCTACTCCCTTTCGCATGCCCTCATCCCACCCCTCCAAGTGTCTTGTGTCCATTGGTTGTGGTTATATGCATGCATACAATTTCTTCAGTTGATCTCTTTTCCCCCCTCCCCAACACTCCCCAGCCTTCCCGCTATAATTTGACAGTCTGTTCGGTGCTTGACTGCCTCTGTATCTATCATTTTGTTCATCAGGTTATAATGTTCTTTATTTTCCATAAATGAGTGAGATCATGTGGTATTTTTCTTTCATTGCCTGGCTTATTTCACTTAGCATAATGCTCTGCAGTTCCATCCATGCTGCTGCAAATGGTAAAAGACCTTTTTTTTTTTTTAAAGCAGCGTAGTATTCCATTGTGTAGATGTACCACGGTTTTTTAATCCACTCATCTGCTGATGGGCACCTGGCTGATTCCAAATCTTAGCTATGGTGAATTGTGCTGCTATGAACATAGGGGTGCATATATCCTTTATGATTGGTGTTTCTAATTTCTTGGGATATATTCCTAGAAGTGGGATTACTGAGTCAAATGGTAGTTCCATTTTTAGTTTTTGAGAAAACTCCATACTGTTCTCCACAGTGGCTGCAATAGTCTGCATTCCCACCAGCTGTGCACGAGGGTTCCTCTTTCTCCGCATACTTGCCAGCACTTGTCGTTTGTTGATTTGTTGATGATTGCCATTCTGACAGGTGTGAGATGGTACCGCATTGTCGTTTTGATTTGCATCTCTCGGGTAATTAGTGATTTTGAGCATGTTTTCATCTGTCTCTTGGCCTTCCTTCTGTCTTCTTTCAAAAAGTATCTATTTAGGTTCGTTGCCCACTTTTTTATTGGATCATTTACCTTCCTTTTATTAAGTTGTATGAGTACCCTGTAAATGTTGGAGATTAAAATTTTATCCGTGATAACATTTGCAAATTTGTTCTCCCATACAGTGGGCTTTCTTGTTGTTTTGTTGCTGGTTTCTTTTGCTGTGCAAAAGCTTTTTATTTTGATGTAGCCCCATTTGTTTATTTTCTCTTTAGTGTCCATTGCCCTAAGAGCAGTATCGGTGAAGAAATTGCTTTGGCATATATCTGAGATTTTGCTGCCTATGGATTCTTCTAGTATTTTTATGGTTTCCCGTCTTAGGTTTAAGTCCTGTATCCATTTTGAGTTTATTTTTGTGTATGGTGTAAGTTGGTGGTCTAGCTTCATTTTTTTGCATGTATCTGTCCAATTTTCCCAACACCATTTATTAAAGAGACTGTCTTGACTCCATTGTATGTTCATGCTTCCTTTGTCAAATATTGAGCATAGTGGTTTGGGTCGATATCTGGATTCTCTATTCTATTCCATTTGTCTATATATCTGTTCTTGTGCCAGTACCGGGCTGTTTTGAGAACAGTGGCATTGTAATACAGCTTGAAATCTGGTATTGAGATCCCACCTACTTTGTTCTTCTCTCTCAGGATTGCTGTGGCTATTCGGGGTCTTTTTTTATTCCAGATGAATTTTTGGAGAGTTCTTTCTAGGTCTGTGAAATATGCAGTTGGTATTTTAATGGTGAGTGCATTGAATCTATAGATTGCTTTGGGTAGTATGGACACTTTAATGATGTTGATTCTACCAATCAATGAACACGATATGCACTTCCATCTATTTATGTCTTCCTCTATCTCTTTTTTCAATGTCCTGTAGTTTTCTGAGTAGAGGTATTTTACCACCTTAGTTAAGTTTATTCCTAGGTATCTTAATTATTTTGGTGTGATGGTAAATGGGATTGCTTTTTTAGTCTCTCTTTCTATAAGTTCATTATTGGTGTATAGAAATGCCATAGACTTCTTGGCATTAATTTTGTATTCTGCTACATTGCCTAATTCATTTATTAAGTCTAATAGTTTTTTGATGGAGTTCTTAGGGTTTTCTATGTACAGTATCATGTCATCTGGAATAAGGACAGTCTTACTTCTTCTTTTCCAATTTGGATGCCTTTGATTTCTTCTCCTTGTCTAATCGCAATGACTAATACTTCCAGTACTATGTTGAACAGGAATGGTGAGAGTGGGCATCCCTGTCTTGTTCCTGTTCTTAGGGGAAATGGTTTTAGTTTTTGCCCATTGAGTATGATGTTGGCTGTGGGTTTGTCTTATATGGCTTTTATGATGTTGAGGTATGATCCTTCTATTTCCACCTTTCTGAGAGTTTTTATTAAAAATGGGTGTTGGATTTTTGTCAAATGCTTTTTCTGCATCAATTGATATGACTATGCAGTTTTTATCTCTCAATTTGTATATGTGATGTATCACGTTTATTGATTTGTGGATATTGTACTATCTTTGCATCCCTGGGATAATTCCAACTTGGTCATGGTGTATGATCTTTCTGATGTACTGCTGGATCCGATTTGCTAGAATTTTGTTGAGGATTTTGGCATCTATGTTCATGAGGGATATTGGCCTGCAATTCTCTTTCATTGTGTTGTCTTTATCTGGTTTTGGTATTAGGGTGATGCTGGCTTCATAGAAGGAGCTTGGAAGTGTTCCTTCCTCTTGAATTTTTTGGAATAGTCTGAGAAGGATAGGTTTTAGTTCTTCCTTGAATGTTTAGTAAAACTCCCCTATGAAGCCATATGGCCCAAAGCTTTTGTTTGCTGAAAGCTTTTTGAAGACTGTTTCAATTTCTTCCATAGTTCTTGGCCTATTGAGATGTTTAGATTCTTCCTGATTGAGTTTTGGAAGGTTATATTTTTCTAGAAATATGTCCATTTCCTCTAGGTGGTCCAGTTTGTTGGAATAGAGTTCTTCATAGTATATTTTAAAAATCCTTTGTATTTCTGTGGGGTCTGTTGTTATTTCTCCTCTTTCATTTCTGATTTTGTTTATTTGGGTCCTCTCTCTTTGCTTCTTGGTGAACCTGGCTAGAGGTTCATCAATCTTGTTTATCCTTTTAAAGAACCAGCTCTTGGTTTTGTTGATGTTTTGTATTATTTGTTGTTGTTTTTCTGCTTTGTTTTGTTTTGGTTTTTTGGTCTCTATGTCGTTTATCTCTGCTCTGATCTTTATTATTTCCTTCCTTCTGCTTACACTGAGCTTTTCTTGTTGCTCTCTTTCTAACTCTTTGAGTTGTAGAGTTAGGTAATTTATTACCATTGTTTCTTGTTTTTTGCAATAGGCTTGTAGAGCTATGAACTTCCCTCTCAAGATTGCTTTCGCTGTGTCTCATAGGTTGTGCATTGTTGGGTTTTCATTGTTGTTGGTTGCCATGATGTTTTTTATTTCTTCTTTGATCTGTCTGGTAACCCAGTCATTGTTTATTTTTTATTAAGGTATTATATGTGTACATATCTTACCATTGCTCCCCCCCAAACCCACTCCCATACATGCCCTCACCCCCCAGTGTTTTGTGTCCATTGGTTATGCTTATATGCATGGATACAAGTCCTTCGGTTGATCTCTTATCTCCCCCACCTCTCCCTAACCTTCCTGCTGTAATTTGACAGTCTGTTTGATGCTTTACTGCCTCTGTATCTATCTTTCTGTTCATCAGTTTATAATGTTCTTTATTATCCACAAATGAGTGAGATCATGTGGAATTTTTCTTTCATTGACTGGCTTATTTCTCTTAGCATAATGTTCTCCAGTTCCATCCAGGTTGCTGCAAATGGTAAGAATTCCTTCTTTTTATGGCAGCATAATATTCCATTGTGTAGATGTACCATAGTTTTCTGATCCAGTCATCTGCTGACAGGCACCTAGGCTGCTTCTAAATCTTAGCTATTGTGAATTGTGCTGCTATAAACATAGGGGTACATATATCATTTCTGACTTGTGTTGCTAGTTTCTTAGGATATATTCCTAGGAGTGGGATTACTGGGTCAAATGGGAGTTCAATTTTTAGTTTTTTGAGGAAACTCCATACTGTTCTCCACAGTGGCTGCACCAGTCTGCATTTCCACCAGCAGTGCACGAGGGTTCCTTTTCTCCCCATCCTCGCCAACACTTGTCGTTTGTTGATTTGTTGATGATTGCCATTCTGACAGGTGTGAGATGTTACCGCATTGTTGTTTTGAATTGCATCACTCAGATAATTAGTGACTTTGAGCATGTTTTCATATGTCTCTTGGCCTTCCTTCTGTCTTCTTTCAAAAAGATTATATTTAGGTCCATTGCCCATTTTTTATTGGATCATTTATCTTTTATTAAGTTGTATAAGTTGCTTATAGATGTTGGAGATTAAACTTTTATCAGTGATAACATTCGCCAATATGTTCTCACATAGAGTGGGCTTTCTTGTTGTTTTGTTGATGGTTTCTTTTGCTGTGCAAAAGCTTTTTATTTTGATGTAGTCCCATTTGTTTATTTTCTCTTTAGCTTCCATTGCCCTAGGAGCAGTATCAGTGAAGAAGTTCTTTCAGCATATGTCTGAGATTTTGCTGCCTGAGTATTCCTCTAGTATTTTTATGGTTTCCCGTCTTATGTTTAAGTCCTGTATCCATTTTGAGTTTATTTTTGTGTATGGTGTAAGTTGGTGATCTAGTTTCATCTTTTTGCATGTATCTGTCCAATTTTCCCAACATGATTTATTAAAGAGACTGTCTTGACTCCATTGTATGTTCATGCCTTCTTTGTCAAATATTTATTGAGCATAGTGGTTTGGGTCGATACCTGGATTCTATATTCTATTCCATTGGTCTATATGTCTTTTCTTGTGCCAGTACCAGGCTGTTTTGAGAACAATGGCTTTGCAATACAGCTTGAAATCTGGTATTGAGATCCCTCCTACTTTATTCTTCTTTCTCAGGATTGCTGTGGCTATTCGGGGTCTTTTTTTGTTTCAGATGAATTTTTGGAAAGTTCTTTCTAGGTCTGTGAAATATGCCATCGGTACTTTAATGGGGAGTGCATTGAATCTATAGATTGCTTTGGGTAGTATGGACATTTTAATGATGTTGATTTTAACAATCCATGAACATGGTATGTTCTCCCATCTGTTTACATCTTTCTCCATCTCTTTTTTCAGTGTCGTGTAGTTTTCCATGTATAGGTATTTTAACTCCTTAGTTAAGTTTATTCCTAGGTATCTTAATTTTTTTGGTGTGATGGTAAATGGGATTGCTTTTTTAGTCTCTCTTTCTGTAAGTTCACTATTGCTGTATAGAAATGCCATAAATTTAATGGCCTTAATTTTGTATCCTGCTACATTGCCAATTTCATTTATTAAGTCTATTAGTTTTTTGATGCAGTCTTTCAGGTTTTTTATGTACAATATCATGTCATCTGCAATTGAGAACAGCTTTACTTCTTCTTTTCCAATTTGGATGCCTTTTATTTCTTCTTCTTGTCTAATCGCAATGGCTAATACTTCCAATACTATGTCAAACAAGAGAGGTGAGAGTGGGCATCCCTGTCTTGTTCCTGTTCTTAGGGAAAATGGTTTTAGTTTTGGCCCATTGAGTATGATGTTAGCTGTGGGTTTATCATATACAGCTTTTATTATGTGGAGGAATGATCCTTCTATTCCCACCTTGTTGAGAGTTTTTATCAAGAAAGGGTGTTGGATTTTGTCAAATGCTTTTTCTGCATCGATTTATATGACTATATGATTTTTATCTCTTAATTTGCTTATGTGATGTATCACATTTTTTTGATTTGCAGATATTGTACCATCCTTGCATTCCTGTGATAAATTCTACCTGGTCATGGTGTAAGCTCTTTCTGATGTACTGCTGGATCTGATTTGCTAAAATTATGTTGAGGATTTTGGCATCTATGTTCATGAGGGATATTGGCCTGTAATTCTGTTTCATTATGTTGTGTTTATCTTGTTTTAGTATTAGTGTGATGCCGGCTTCATAGAAGGAGCTTGGAAGTATTCCTTCCTCTTGAATTTTTTGGAATAGTCTGAGGAGGATAGGTTTTAGTTCTTCCTTGAATGTTTGGTAAAACTCCCCTGTGAATACATCTGGCCCTGGTCTTTTGTTTGCCAGAAGCTTTTTGATGACTGCTTCCATTTCTTCCATAGTTTTTGGCCTATTGAACTGTTTAGATTCTTCCTTATTCAGTTTTGGAATGTTATATTTTTCTAGGAATATGTCCATTTCCTCCAGGTTGTCCATTTCGTTGGAATAGAGCTGTTCATAGTAATTTTTTAACAATCCTTTGTATTTCAATGGGGTCTGTTGTTATTTGTCCTCTTTCATTTCTGATTTTGTTTATTTGAGTCCTCTGTCTTTGCTTCTTGGTGAGCCTGGGTAGAGTTTCATCAATCTTGTTTTTCCTTTCAAAGAACCAGCTCTTGGTTTTATTGATCTTTTGTATTGTTTCTTTGGTCTCTATGTCGTTTATCTCTGCTGTGATCCTTATTATTTCCTTCCTTATTTTTACACAGGGCTTTTCTTGTTGCTCTCTTTCTAGCTATTTGAGTTGTAGAGTTAGGTAATTTATTACCATCATTTCTTGTTTTTTTGCAGTAGGATTGTAGAGCTATGAACTTCCCTCTCAAGACTGCTTTCGCTGTCCCATAGATTTTTGATTGTTGTGTTTTCATTCTCATTTGTTGCCATGATGTTTTTTATTTCTTCCTTGATCTCTCTGGTAACCCAGTCATTGTTTAATAGCATGCTGTTTAGTCTCCATTTGTTTGACTTTTTGGGATTGTTTTTATTGTAATTGATTTCCGGTGTTATGCCACGGTGATCTTAGAAGATGCTTGATATGATTTCTATCTTCTTGAATTTGAAGAGACTTTGCCTATGTCCCAGCATATGGTCTATCTTTGAAAATGACCCATGTGCACTTGAGAAGAATGTATATTCTGTGGCCTTGGGGTGGAATGTTCTAAAGATATCAATTAATTACATCTGGTCTAGTGAGTCATTTAGGATTGATGTTTCTTTGATGATTTTTTGTTTAGAGGATTTGTCCAATGGTGATAGTGGGGTATTAAAGTCTCATACTATGATTGTATTGCTGTCAATCTCTCCCTTGATATCCTCCAATAGTTTTTTTATGTATTTGGGTGCTCCTGTATTGGGTGCGTATATGTTTACCAGAGTTATTTCTTCTTGTTGGATTGCTTCCTTTAGTATTATGAAGTGGCCTTCCTTATCTCTTGTTATGTCCTTCACTTTGAGATCTAATTTGTCAGATATAAGTATTACTTCCCCAGGTTTTTTTTTTCATTTCTATTCGCCTGGAAAACCTTTTTCCATCCCTTCACCCTCAGTCTGTGTGCATCTTTTTTTCAGAGGTGGGTTTCCTTTAGACAGCAGATATATGGGTCTTGTTTTCTAATCCAATCCATTACCCTATGACTTTTGATTGGGGCATTTAATCCATTTACATTTAAAGTTATTATTGATAGGTACTTATTTGTCGACATTTTTATTCTTTACTTCTGTGTTCCTTCTTCGCTTCCTACATTTTTTTTTATTTACAGCAGACCCTTTAGCATTTCTTGCATTATTGGTTTGGTAGTAATAAATTCCCTTAGTTTTTTTTTTGTCTGTGAAGATCCTGATTTCACCTTCAATTTTGATTGCTAGCCTTACTGGGTACAGTATTCTTGGATTCAGACCCTTCCTTTGCATGACTTTGTATATTTTATTCCATTCCCTTCTGGCCTGATGAGTTTCTGTTGAGAAATCAGTTGCTAGTCTGATGGGGGTTCCTTTGTAGGTAACTTTCTGTCTCTCTCTGGCTGCTTTTAAGATTCTTACTGTGTCATTGATGTTTGCCAATTTAATTATAATGTGCCTTGACGTCGGTCTTTTGGGGTTCATTTTGCCTGGGACTCTGTGAGCTTCTTGGATTTGTATGGGTTTTTTCTTCCCTATATCAGGGATATTTTCTGTCATTATTTCTTCAAACAGGTTTTCTATTCCTTCCTCAGTTTCCTCTCCTTCTGGAATCCCTATTATGTGGATGTTGTTTTGTTTCATGTTGTCCCAAAGTTCCCTTAGGCTCTCCTCCTGCTTTTTAATTTTTTCTTCTAAGAGCTGCTCTACTTGGGTATTTTTTCCCACCTTGTCTTCTAGCTCATTGATATGGTCTTCTGCTTCTTCCCAGACATTGTTTAATAGCATGCTATTTAGTCTCCATGTGTTTGATTTTTTTTGGATTTTTTTATTGTAGTTGTTTTCCAGTTTTATGCCATTGTGAACTGAGATGATGCTTGATATGATTTCTATCTTCTTGAATTTGAAGAGACTTTGCCTATGTCCCAGCATATGGTCTATCTTTGAAAATGTGCACTTGAGAAGAATGTATATTCTGTGGCTTTGGGGTGGAATGTTCTGAAGATGTCAATTAATTCCATCTGATCTCGTGAGTCACTTAGGATTGATGTTTCTTTGCTGATTTTTCGTTTAGATGATTTGTCCAATTGTGACAGTGGGGTATTAAAGTCCTCTACTATGATTGTATTGCTGTCAATCTCTCCCTTAATATCCCGCAGAAGTGCTTTTATGTATTTGGGTGTTCCTGTATTGGGTATGTATACGTTTACCAGAGTTATTTCTTCTTGTTGGATTGCTTCCTTTAGTATTATGCAGTGGCCTTCCTTATCTCTTTTTATGTCCTTCACTTTGAGATCTAATTTGTCAGATATAAGTATTGCTACCCCAGCTATTTTTTTTCCATTTACATTCATCGGAAAAACCTTTTTCCATCCCTTCACCATCAGTCTCTGTGTGACTTTTTTTCAGAGGTGGGTTTCCTTTAGACAGCAGATATATGGGTCATGTTTTCTTATCCACTCAGTTACACTATATCTTTTGATTGGGGCATTGAATCCATTTACATTTAAAGTTATTATTTATAGGTACTTGTTTATCGCTATTTTTATTCTTTACCCCTGTGTTCCTTCTTCGCCTTCTATTTCTTGTCTTTACAACAGACCCTTTAGCATTTCTTGCATTGATGGTTTGGTGGTAATAAACTTCCTTAGTCCTTTTTTGTCTGTTAAGCTCCTGATTTCACCTTCAATTTTGATTGATATCCTTGTTGGGTACAGTATTCTTGGATTCCAACCCTTCCTTTGCATGACCTTGCATAATTCATTCCATTCCCTTCTTGCCTTATATGTTTCTCTTGAGAAATAAATCCCTAGTCTGCGGGGGATCCTTTGTATGTAATTTTCTGTCTCCCTCTGGCCACTTTTAAGATTCTTACTTCATTGATGGTGTTGTCAATTTAATTATAATGTGCTTTGACGTCATTCTTTTGGGGTTCATTTTGTTTGGGACTCTGTGAGCTTCTTGGATTTGTGTGAGTTTTTTTCTTCCCTATATCAGGGAAGTTTTCTGTCATTATTTCTTCAAACAGGTTTTCTATTCCTTGCTCAGTTACCTCTCCTTCTGGCACCCCTATTATGCAGATGTTGTTTCGTTTCGTGTTGTCCCAAAGTTCTCTTAGGCTCTCTTCCTGCTTTTTAATTTATTTTTTTTTATAGAAGCTGCTCTACTTGGGTATTTTTCTCCTACCTTGTCTTCTCGCTCACTGATGCGGTCCTCTGCTTCTTCTAGTCTACTGTTGATGCTTTCTATTGAGTTCTTTATAGCAGCAATGTCATTTTTCATTTCTTCTTGTTTCTTCTTCATTTCCTCTTGGTTCTTACACATATTGTTGAATTTGTCTTCCATTCTTTTCATCCACCTTATGACCATTTCTTTGAATTCTTTCTCTGACAGTTTGCTTACCTCAATTTTATTTACTTCCTTTTCTGGTGATGCCTACTTTTCCTTCATATGCGGGCTGTTTCTTTGTCTCCCCATGTCTGGTTATGTAGTTCTCTCTCTCCTGCATTGATTTAAAGACACAAAATACAACACAACAGGGCACAACGCACAAGGCACTGAATATAAATACATTCACGATACTAATAACCCCAAATAAAGGTGACCACCAGAGAAAAGAGAATTAGGGGATAAGAAAGAAAGAAGAAGAGAAGAGAGAGAGAGAGAGAGAGAGAGAGAGAGAGAGAGAGAGAGAGAAAGAGAGAGAGAGAAGGATTGCAAAAATGAAATTGTGAAAAGGTAAATAAGTAATAGAGAAAAGAAAGAGAATAAAAAAAAAAGTGGGGAAAGAACTATTTATATGGGGAGAAAACTCCAATAGAACAGCCACTAATCCCAACAAATTCCAGCAACAAATACCTAGAGATGAATGCAAACTACAAACAACAACTAATAGCAAGCAAGATGAGGGAGAACAGAAGCAAAAAAACAAACAAAAACAAGAAAAAAAAGAATAACTGAAAGAATCTCACAAACAAGCATTAAAAAAAAACAATATAATCAACAATCAAACAAACAACAACAAAAGGACATAGAGAAAAAAAATTGGATAGTGAAGAAAGAGAAGAGAGAGGTGTGTATGGATTTGGAGCACGGGATTGGAAATTAGATATATAAATAGGGTGAAATTTTAACAGGGGGTAAAAAGAGGGAATAGGGAAAATCTAAAGCAGTAATATGGTAAGAGAAACAGGTCAACAAAAGGGGAAAGTGAGGAAGAGAGTGTTGGCATAAAGGTAAAGTTGAGATAGAGTAAAATGATGCTAAAGGAAAGATGAAAGAGAATATAGAACACTAATCCCAAAATAAAATAAAGAGAAAATAAAATGACACTTTTTTAAAAAAGGTAAAATAGTAGTAGTAATAATATTGATGAAAAATAAAAATGTAATAATTAAAAAGGTAAAATCAAGTGAGGAAAAAAGAAAAAAATATTTAGTTTCTTAAGTAAAAGATGAAAATAAAAATGTTCAGTAGTGAAGGTCATTCATTTCCTCTACTGTTCTGTTTGGCTTGCCTGTTTCCTAGTTAGGACAGTATTGAAGTTCCCTGTGTTCCACTGCTCTTCAGTGTTGTAGGCCACAGTCCAGATTTTCAAGCAGACAGTACTTCTTTGTTTCTTATACTCTTTTATTTGTGTTTACACAAGAGTCAATTTGTGATTCAACCCCTGGGTGGCCGTGTTTCTGGATTGACCTCCAGGTCTATAGGTCCTCTCTAGCTAGTGTTTAGATTTTGTTTTCCCTGTGACACTTAATACCGGTTTGGGGGAATGGGCTGCCCCAGAGCTGGTTCTCTGAACCTTTTTCCCCACTCTGATTCCCAGGTTCCACAAAACAACTTTCCCCTGCAGTCTCTTAGTGTCCCCAATTGGGTTATCCTATGTATTAGGCTTAGTAACCAATAGCAAGAATTAAAAAGAAAAAAAGAGAGAGAGAAAGGAGCCAGAGTAAGTGCGAAAACTCCGGTGCTGCGGCACAATCTGTGCAGTCTTTTTTCCCCTTGGGTCTAAGCAGCTGGCACACTGTTAAAATTTTTAGGCTGCCCTTTTGTGCCCAGTTCAGCTATGGGTTGCTTTTTAGAGTTCCCTTCTGTTAGCAGCCCTGCGGATACCCTTCCACATTCGCAGATCACGCCAGCCCCAATGGCTGCGGAATTTTCTGGGCGCAGACTTCCCCGGATCCTCCAGCTCCTGCCATGCCTGTTTCTCTCTCCTGCCCAGTGCACATACCTCACCTTATCCCAGGAAAAATCTGACCTTTCTGTGAGGAGGCACAAAGCTCTTCCGAATCCACATGCTCACGCCACTTGGGGACCAGTGTTCCCGGGTTCACAGCTGTTCGCTGGGTGCCATTGTTGTATATTCCCAAGATTTTCAGGCTTCCAATAACATCCACTCTCCCCTTCAAGATGGTGTGGTCTCCACATCAGAGCCGGTCACTCCAGGAGGGATCCCAGCAGCAGTGGAGGCTGCCCAGTCAAGGAACCCCATCTGGCAATCCCCCACAGTCCCCTGGAGTATAGCTGTCCCTCAACTCACAAACAAACACTCCCTGTGGGACCACACACTTTCCCTTCGTCCTCTCACTCACATACTATCTTGCAGTCTGCCTTCCCATCTGCAGCCATCCTCCTTCCCCTGTTTTGTTTTGTTTTGTTTTGTTTCATTAATGTCACCCAAGGATATTTTTCCATTGATTTTTAGGGAGAGTGGAAGAAAGAGGGAAAGACAAAGAGAAACATCAATGTGAGAGAAACACATCAATTGGTTGCCTCCTACATGAGCCCCGACCAGGGCCCAGGCTGGGGAGGAGTCTGCAACCGAGGTACATGCCCTTGACCATAATCAAACCTGGGACCCTTTAGTCTGCAGGCTGATGCTCTATCCACTGAGCCAAACTGGCTAGAACTTAAAATAGGTTTTCAATTTCTTGCTCTTTCCCTTCTCCTTCCAGCATCCCCATGATGTGAATGTTGGTAGGCTTGAAGTTGTCCCAGAGGCTCCTTAAACTATCCTCATTTTTCTGAATTATTTCTTTTGTGGTTCTGATTGGGTGGTTTTTGCTTCCTTATATTCCAAATAATTTATTTGATTCTTGGCTTCATCTGCTCTACTGTTGATTCCCTGTAAGTTATTCTTCATTTCAGTTACTATATCCTTCATTTATGACTGGCCCATTTCTGTGTTGTTGAAGTTCTCACTATATATATCCAGTATTTTGTACTCTGTAGCTAGTAGATTGCTTATCTCCATTTTGTTTACTTCTTTTTCTGGAGTTTAGTTCTTTCATTTGGGACATGTTTCTCTGTCTTCTCATTTTGGCAGCCTCCCTGGGTTTTTTTCTATGTATTAGATAGATTTTCTATGTCTCTGGGCTTGGTAGAGTGGCCTAATGTAGTAAGTGTCCTGTAGGATTCAGTGGCACAGCCTCCCCATTCACTCAAGCTGGGCACTCCAAGCGCACCACTATCTCTGTGGGATGTGTACACCCTCCTGTTATAGTTGAGCCTTGATTGCTGTTGGCACACCAATGGGAGAGATTTAGTCCCAGGCTGTTTGGCTGTGATGACTGACTATGACCACTAATCACCATGATGGATCAGTTGTGCAGGGGATGGCCCCACAGAGCAGGACTTATTTCAACTGGACTCTAGTGCCCACTCAGTCCATCCCTTGAATATGCCACTTTTGGAGGGCCTTGGATGGTTCTACGATGTGGTCTAAAGCTGTCCACCAGGTGCAATGGCTCTGGAGCCTCCTGGGAGGTGAAAGCCAAGGTCAGCTACCACCTGTGTTCTGCCCAGGGTCACCTGGCAGTAGGTACAAAGTGATCTTCAGATGCCTTCTACTTGGGCTGGGCTTGGAGGTGTCCAGGAAAGGCCAAGCTGTGAACAGCCTGGGACCACTGGGTGAGAGGTACAGGGCATGCCAAGGCCAGATGTTGCTTGTTTGAGAGATTTTAGGAAAGTCTGAAGCATGAGCCAACACAGGCCATGCATATTGAAAAACCTCTGGAAACATTTTGAGTGGGCCCAAAAGTTGGTGGGCTAGGGTCTCAGGGAATCACCAAGGTGGGGCAAACAGTGATAACTAGGTTGATGGAGATTCTGGCATGGTGCTGATTATGTGGGGGAAAAAATAATGGCCTCTGCCAGGACTTCTTTCTGGGATAAAGCTGCCCCGTCAGCTCTTATCCTGATGCCAGACACTTCAGTTTCTCCCTGTGTGTCCCTGGTGCCTTTTGAGCTGCTTCCTCAGTGAGGCCGAGTAAGTCTGTGCTGAGACCTTTAAGAGGAACTTCCTGTGACTCCAGCAGCCTCCATCTCCTTCAGCCTCAATCCACACTGGTTTTTACAGCCAGAAGTTATGGGGACTTCTCTTTCCAGAACTGGAACCCTGGGATGGAGGTCCTGGTATGGGGCTGGACCCTTTGCTCCTCAGGGGGGACCTCCTGGATGGTAACAGTTGATAGTTCTTCACTCAAACTTTTCTGAGGGCTTCTATTCATTTTCATCACTATTGGAAAGTCCTACTTTACATCTAAATTAGACCTCTTCTGCTTCACTCAGTACAATTGCTCTTAAATGATGCTTGGGAGAGGAATTAACTAAGATTCTGATGTTATTCTTCTCATTCTCAGAAGAGAAATATGGTGTGAAAGAAGAAAAAACATTAGCTCTGAGGCCTTCTCTCTCTCTTCCTTCTTCCAGGTCAGTAGCCCAAGCACTAGGCTAGCTGTTGCCTTTTCACAAACAAGAGAACAGGCAGAAGAATATAGCACTTTCTCCCTCAGGCAAAGAAGTCTTCTTGGTATAATCCACAGCAGTAGGGAAATCTTGCTTTTAATCATCTTCAATCTTCCATCCATTTCTTGGAAACAAAAGCTAATTTGAATGAAAGAGCAAAAGATACAACAGCACTATCATGTGCTGAGCAGTGATGAGGCCATTTAAAAATTTAACAAGAATCTTTCTAGGTGAAAATGAGGAAATTGAGGCTCTGAGGAGTAAAGTGACTTATCCAAAAGTCACATGGTTTGTTGATGTTGGGGCAGGGATTTGGACCTGTGACTGGCAAATCCAAGAAAGGAGATGCATTTTTAAGATTCATACCACACTTGCACCTCAGTGGTCAGACTAGACATCTCAAGATAGCAGGTAGCTAATAATAAACAGCAGTGATACGGCAATGTCAAGTACATGTTAATATTTATTATTAATCATACTAATGGGCCACCGTGAGAGGAAAGAGTTTCTCTCTGACTTTTCCTCTGATAGGGTTGGAAGCTGTTCAAGAGCTTCCCCCAGCCAGCCAATATAAATTCAATTTGAGCCAGTCTCCTCTTGCAACATGAAATTAGCCCTGAAGAGAAGGTCCCTAGTCACTCAGTAGAGTCACTAGCCCCCAGCCCTGCCCCTGTGACCAGTGACCAGAGACCACTCATATGTGGCCAGTCTGCCTGTGAGGTGCATAAAAAGAACAGCCCCCTCAGACTATATGGCCCTTCCATGAATAGCTCACAGTTCAAACTTGATGCACCTAGAAGAAACTATCCATCTGTCCACCCACCCATGCCTCCATCAGTGACCAGGTGCCTGCTAGGTGCCTAGTTCCATGTGAGGTCCTGCAAGGAGTGCTCACCCTCTTCCTCCCCAGGAGCTCTCCTTCCCAATGGCTCTGTCTGCTCCCCGTTTTGCTGTCAGTACCATCCTTTGTGTGAACCATGTCATCATCTTTAACTGTCCCCTGTCTGACTCCTGCCAGATGATCAACAAGCCCTGCTCTCTGTCTATCTGTCCTCACGGCTTCTCTCCCTCCCATCTCCACTGCCAGTGCTCTAGGTCAGCCCTCACCTACTCTCCCTGCTTTCCCTGCCTCTAGGCTGTCTCATCCAGGCCATCCTCCACACGGGCACACAGTGATCTTCAAAAAGGCAGCCTTCATCTGTGCTCAGTCATCAGGTGACCCTTTCCACCCAACACACACACTTAACCTTTGCAGCCTGTTCTCCACGCAGCTCCTCAGCACAGCCCTTCCTCTTTGAACCAGGCTTGTCTCACCACATGCACACAGCACAGTGTGCTCACTTTTGTCTCTGCATGAAGTCCTCCCTTGATCTCTCCTGCCATCCTTGTGCTTTCTTCCTCCCCCAAGCTCCAGTAGTGCCTGAGGTCCTCAGTGCTCATCTGGTATCCCTTCCACATCCTGCTTTGTCTTGTCAACTGCTGCTTTTTTTTTTCTTTTTAGCCATTCCAGGCTGGCTGTAGTTGTTCCCAGAGAGGGATCACACTTTTGTTCCACTCAGAAGCCCAGCACACTTCCAGGCATATTTTTGGAGTTCAGGACAGATTGCTCAGCTAGGCCAAAAGGTATGACATTCTCATGCCCTGTCTGAAGGTCTATCTACTTGTATTTTGTCCAGATTCTCTAAGGAGAATATATATACATATATACTAGTAGCCCATTTGCAGGAAAATCCTGCAAGCGGCTGTTGCGGCCGCGTGCGCTGCCGCTGCCACCGCCTTTGCGGCCACTGCGCCTGCATCCGCTTGCCACTGCCGCCTGCCCCGCTCCGCCCTGTTCCACCTCGCTCCGCCCCGCCCGGGCTATCCCTCTGACAGCCACCTTGCTTTCCGCTTTTCCTCCCTCTTCCTTCTAAGTTGTCTTCAGTCTTCACTCCTCCCTCGCTCAGCGTATGCAAATTAACCGCCATCTTTGTTGGGTAATTTGCATACACGCCCTGATTGGCTGGTGGGCGTGGCTTGGGCGTAGCGAAGGTGCGGTCAATTTGCATATTGCTATTTTGTTAGGTAGGATATATATATATATATATATATATATATATATATATATATATATATATATAAAAGCCTAAGCAACCGTTTGACTGTTGACCTTTTGACCAGTAGCTATGACACGCACTGACCACCAGAGGGCAGATGCTCAACACACAGGCATGGAAACATGGAACAGACTGATGAATCTCAGAGGGAAGGGGGAGGGGAGGAAGAGATTAACCAAAGATCTTATATGCATGCTAGAGGCCCGGTGCACGGATTCGTGCACCAGTGGGGTCCCTCAGCCTGTCCTGTGGGGATTGGGCAGAAACCGGCAGTCTGACATCCCCCATCTGCAAGAGGGCACAGGCCAGGCCGAGGAACCCCACCAGTGCACGGCACCGGGCCTCTAATGATTTTGATAAGGGCAGGAACTATGTTTGCTCAACATCACAGGACCAGCATGCAGTATAGTGCCTCGCACAAAATAGGATCTCAATTAATATTGGTTGGTTTAGATACATAGATGAAGCCTGGGCATGCACATGACTTACATATCATCTCTTCATAATGCCCCTCATTATGGAGTAGCCTTCTATCCAAGTGGCTGAGCCCAAGGGATGCCAATACTTTCCCAGCCAGTGTTTGGTAGTAAAGAGAAGTTGGAAGCCTGAGAACACTTACATTTTTTTATTTCTCAGAAAAAGAGGAATCTGGCTCTCTAGACACCAAACCCTTTTTTTTTTTTAATAATAGCCTTATTTTTTAACCTACCACCTACCTCCACTGCTTATACAGAATCTTTCATACAGTGGACCTACCTCTTTTTTCAATTACAATTGACATACATTACATTAGTTTCAGATGTACAACATAGTGACAGTGACAGTGGATCTATCTTACCTTTTCCCTTAGACCACTTCCTAAGCATTTCAACGTTTCCCTGCTAAAGTAATACATCCAGCCTTTTAGCAACCACTTTTTTCCTCCTAGTGAAAGGGAGTAGCAAATTGAGTAGAAATATCACAGTATTTGGCATCCCAGTCTAGGTTTAAGTGCTCACGGGGCAACTATGGATGGTATAACCTTTGATACTCTCTCCCAGTCCACAGCCAGTCCCAACTCTCCCTTTAAATGCATCTCAACTTCTCTAGTCAGGCCGGTGTCTTCATTGCCCATGTCCACCCCCACCCCACCACACACACACACACACACATACACACACACACACACACACACACACAACAGCATTAACTACAGTCAACAGCCAATATTTATTGAGTGCTTATTATGTGTCAGGCACCTTTCTAAGCACCTGATGTGCATTAATATCTCTCTTAATCCTCAGAACAATTTCAAATCATAGATATTATTATATCCACATTGTAGATGAGGAAGCTGAAGTTGAGAGAGATTAAGTAACTTGCTCAAAGTCATTGACACCTGAAGATGGCTAGATATGAGCCCAGATGCTCTGATGCAGGACCCACACTTTTAACCACTACACTCACTCAGTTACTCTATATTTACATAAACACACAACCTTCACATTCACACCTTAGAGACTTTCTCTCACTACGCCTTCCTTCTGAAAAGTGAGGATGGGCAGGAGGAGAAATGATACATCAGACAGGAGCAGGATCTACAAAGTCAAGGAAGCAAGAGAGATCCCAGAAATTTAGAGACTTGTGATGATGCTAGAGCACAAGGTCATGTGGCAAAGAGTTTCCACCTCACAGATGCCTCTAATTCAATATATTTAAAAACCTTCTGATCTTCTCCCTCAAACCTATCCTCACATGTCCTTCTTCCCCACCCCTTCATTTTAGTCCATTTCCAAGTCCTACCAATAGATTTCTTAAATAGCTCTCAAATCTGCCTACTTCTCTCCATCCCTACTGTCACTACCCTGGTCCCGGCCTAGTAGAATGGACAACTGAGCCAAGTTTCTATATGATCTTCCCACATCCTTTCTGGATCTTCTCCAATCTATTCTCCACAAAGCAGCCAGAGGAATCTTTTCAATATGCAAATCTAATCATGTCACTTGCCAGCTTAAAAGTCTTTGATGACTTCTTCCCTTTGCTTTTATCATGCAGAATAGAATCTTTTCAGGACCTTTAAAAGCTGGGTATGGTCTGGTTCCTGCCTATCTCTCAAACCAACTCTCCCTGTTACTTTTCATCCCAGCTACATTGGCCTTCTTTCTGTTTTTGAAATGTATCATGCTTGTCCAATCCATCCCATACAAAGATTGTTGCATATTATTTATTCTGCAGGGGCTACGTGCTTCCCCACACCTACAATTTACCTAGTTAACACTAACTCAATCCTTCCTTTAGATCAAATGTTAATTCTTGTAGAATTTCCTGAAACTTGGGCCCCCTGGCATATGTCCTCAAAGAACTAGCCAACCTTCCTCTAGAGAAATAACCACAATTTACAAGTATACATTTACAAATTTGAGTCTAACAATGATTAATATCTGTCTCCTCATGTAGACCATAAGTTCCATAAGGGCAGGAACAGTGTCCATTTTTAAAAAATATATTTTTATTGATTTCAGAGAGGAAGGAAAAGGAAGAGAGAGATAGAAACATTAATCATGAGAGAGACTCATTAATCAGTTGCCTCTTGCATGTCCTCTACTGGGGATCGAGCCTGAAACTGGAGCATGTGCCATGACCAGAATCAAACCTGGGACCCTTCAGTTCACAGACCGATGCTCTATCCACTGAGCCAAACCAGATAAGCCCAGTATTTATTTTTTATCACTATTGAATGCCAGTACTTAGCATGCTGTTTGTCACATAGTATAGTTGGTACTCAATAAATGTGAATAAGTGAGAGGTGGTAAGTTCACAAAGGGTCCCCGACCTCACTCTTGGAATCTTTGATGTTATCCTCATGGAAATGAGGATCTGCTGATAGTTTTAAAGCAGGGGAGTGATTGGATCAGGTTTTGCTTTTGGAAAGGATAATGATGCAGGACAGAAGAATACAGATTGGAAAGAATAAGATAAAATGTGGGATATAGAACTCAGGTTGGAAGACATTGTAATAGTTCAAGGAAAAATAATGAGGAATACAAATGATCTGAGGTAACTCAGCACAGAAATGCAGTACAATTATATAAACAAACAAATAAAAGTTTAAATCAGGATGACAGACATCAGTATCAGGAAGTCAAAATTGAGAAACCCTGCTGAGAAAGGAGGGGGGATAAGTAGGAATATAGTGCAGCTATGGAAGCTACTAGGCATCACACAGTTGAGCTGTGAATTTGACTCTGATCATCTTGGAGTTTGTGTGAAAAGGGAGACATGGTCAGTCACATAGTTTTTGTTGTTGTTTTTAAATATGTATTTTTATTTATTTAAGAGAAGAAGAGAGAAGGTGAGATATAGAAACATCAATGATGAGAGAGTATCATTCATCGGCTGCCTCCTGCATGCCCCCTACCAGGGATAGAGCCCTCAACCAGGGCATGTGCTCTTGACCGGAACTGAACCTGGGACCCTTCAGTTTGCAGGCCAATGCTCTATTCACTGAGCCAGACCAGCTAAGGCCAGTCACATAGTTTTCACTATAGAAAAGAAAATGCTAGGAAGGAAGATGGCAGCTGGCAGGATGTCAGGGAGAAAGGCAGTGTGAGAGAGTGAGAAAGCAAAAGGGGAGTGGGTGGATGTGGTGTGTGTGTGTATGTGTGCGCAAGGGACAGTTAGGTCCTGCAAGATTTCTGTGGCTGGTGGACCCAGCTCTTGTTGACATGGAGCCCCCACTACCACTGCAAGCACTCTCTTGAGGTGGTACTGGCACAGAAACCACACCATCTTGAAGGGCAGAGCTGCTGTGACTAGGAACCCAGACTGCCATCAGATGAAAACCAAGACTCTATAGCCACTCTGGACAAAGACCTGCTACCACAGCTGCAGACTCATGGACACCGAGACTCAAGCCACCCTGGTCTCAGGCTCCTGTGAGTCCCAGAGGGCATTCCCCTCCTGCCTACCCACCACCAGGGTATAGGTCCCACACATCCCAAGCCACCCCTGACTGTTGGCATGTGTGGCTCCTGCCAGCCCCTAACTGTCAGTGTGCGACTCCCACAGCACTGTGGCAGCTGCAGTCTCCCGAGCACCAAAGCCAGTCCCGACTGTCTGCCCACGGGGCACTGCCAGCCGTGCTTCCTGGGCACTGGAGCCAGAACTGACTGTCTATGAATGCACCCGAGCACAGCTCTTGCCAGCTGTAACTCCCAGGCACCTGAGCTGGCCCTGATGGTTGGCATCCACTGCTCCCACCAGCCACGTCTCACAGACACCCCAGCTGGTCCCTGACTATCAGTGGCTGTGTCTCCTGAGCACCCCAGTCAGCCCCTGACTTGCAGCGTATGGTTCCTGCTGACCTGTGAGGCCAGGCCGCCCAATACCCTGAGCCCACCCTTGACTGTCAGGGTGTACTACCCTTCCACCCAGCCCTCCCCACAGCTCAGGCCCTTACACAACTCATTGACTGGACCCTTCAGTGACAGCAAAAATGGGGAGACAAAAAGCAATCCCCAAAGGAAAGAAAAGGAGGAATCACTCCCCCCTAAAAAAGGAAATAAATGAAACAGAGGCAGGCAATATGTCAGAAAAAGAATTCAGAATAATGGTCACACAGTTCATATACCAGATGGACAAGAAAATCAAGAACCTATGTAAAAATCAAGAAGAAATAAAAAATGATATAGCTACAATAAAACACATGATGGAAGGTTTCAACAGTAGACTAAGAGAAGAAGAGGACCAAATTAGTGGTCTAGAAGATAAGGTAGAGAAACAAGCCCAATCTGAACAGCAACTAGAGAAAAAAATTAGAAAGCAGGAGAGCCTAAGGGAGTTTTGGGACAACATAAAACAAAGTAACATACATAAAAATATAATGGGGTGCCAGAAGGACAAGAAGGGCAGCAAGGATTAGAGAACCTATTTGAAGAAATAATGGCAGAAAACGTCCCTGATACGGGGAAAGAAAAAAGTGACACAAGCACAGAGAGTCCCAAATAAGTGAACCCCAAAAGACACACCCCAATACACATTGTAATTACAATGGCAAACACTGAGGAAAAAGAGAGAATTTAAGGGCTGCAAGAAAGACACCGAGAGTTGCCTACAAAGGATCTCCCATTAGATTATCAAATGATTTCTCAACAGAAACACTTCAGGCCAGAAGAGAATGGAATGAAGTATACAAAGTAATGCAAAGCAAGGGACTGAATCCAAGAATACTCTATCCAGCAAGGCTATCATTCAAAATTGAAGGGGAAATCAGGAACTTCAAAGACAAAAAAAAAAAAAAAGTGCCCTTCCACCAATATTTACAGGGTAAAACAAGATTATTGTTAGAGTAATAAATTTGACAGTAAAATAGTAGTCAAGTTTTCAGGCAAATTTAAATTGGCTAGTTGAAACAAGTGAATATTCTAGAAAAATTAATTGTACCAGACAAAAAGGTGTTCCTAAAGAGTCAACTAAAATTTTTATTGGTACTTCATCTCATGATAAAAGTGTGCACCATATAATGAACCTAAAACAGTAATATTATAGTGCAAAAAATTAAAATTTAAAAGCCATCAAGAATACATTATAAAATTTTCAAAAGCCTCCAAACATTTAAATAAAAAAGGAGGGGATAGTAGAGGAATATCATGTAAGGAAAAATATCCTCTAAGTAAATTACATCTAGAAAATTAATACTTTAGAAAATTAATTGTAAGGCTAAAAGCAAGACACCCATGAAAAACACACAAGGTGACAAAACAAGCCAGAGGAAAATCATTTGGGCAAAAATTGAAAAAGGATCCCCAGTCAAATTTATAGAAAATATTCCTTTATTAACCTTTGGTCGAGAATATGTTTGTATATTTTCAGAAAACAACTCCGAGACCATGTGGATTCCAGCAAGAGAGGAATCGACAGGACTACTCCAGCCATGAAGACAGAAGAGAAGCAGTCCAGAGACGGAAGACGCTGATGTGGCCTTCCCATACTAGCAGTTAGCAGCTGTGCATCACTGCAGATTGCCCAGGACCAAACCGGACAGAGTTGGACCTGCATTACCACCATTTGTCCACCATCCAGAACTGAAATGTCAGTGCTGACATGTACATATAAGGAACTGTTGGACATTGAAATTGGGTCTCAAAAGAACTGTTGGCCCAGAAAGAAACTCACTACACAACCATAACCATTATTGCTTGTCTCATTTTCGGTTCTTATAAGTGTATTTCTAATAGCACATGATCTCACCCATCTAGGGGAAATAATGAACAACATAGACTGATGAACAAGAACAGACCCAGAAACAAGGAGGCATGGATCAGACTGTCGGGCCTCAGGGGGAGGGTAGGGAAGGGTGGGGGTAAAGGGAGAGATCAACCAAAGGACTTGCGTGCAGGCATATGAGCCTAACCAGCGGTTAAGGACAACGGGGGGGTGGGGGCATGTGTGGGGAGGGGTGTGGGATGGGAATGGGGGGACGAGGACAAATATGTGATACCTTAATCAATAAAGAAATTAAAAAAAAAAGGTGAAGGGAATTTATCAATACCAAGCCAGCAATGCAAGAAATGCTAAAGGGACTGTTGTAAAAAGAAGAAAAACAAAAGTGGGAAGAAAGAACACAGGCACAAAAAATAAAAATGGCTACAAAAAAAATACCTATCAATAATAACTTTAAATGTAAATGGACTAAATGCTCCAATCAAAAGACATTGAGTGGCTGAATGGATAAGAAAACATGACCCATATAAATGCTGTCTACAATAAACCTACCTCAGAACAAGGGACTCACACAGATTGAAAATGAAGGGATGGAAAAATATCTTTCAGGTAAATAGAAATGAAAAAAAAGCTGGGGTACAAACACTTATATCTGACAAAATAGACCTCAAAGTGAAGGTCATAACAAGAGATAAGGAAGAACACTTCATAATACTAAAGGGATTGATACAACCAGAGGATATAACTCTGGTAAACATTTATGCACCCAATGCAGGAGCACCAAAATGCATTAAAAAATCTTTTGGAAGAAATCAAGGGAGAGATTGACAACAATACAATCATAGTAGAGGACTTTAATACCCCACTGACATCACTGGATAAATCTTCTAGACAAAAAAATCAGCAAAAGAACAGCAATCTAAATGATTCACTAGATCAGATGGACTTAATTGACATCTTCAGAACATTTCACCACAAAACTACAGAATATATGTTCTTCTCAAGTGCACCTGGGACATTTTCAAAGATAGACCACATATTGGGGCACAGGCAGTCTCTCCAAATTAAAAAAGATTGAAATCGCATCAAGCATCTTCTCAGACCACAATGGCATAATATTAGAAATCAACTACAATAAAAAAAATTCAAACACTTGGAGGCTCAATAGCATGCTATTAAACAATGATTGGGTTACCAAAGAGATCAAAGAAGAAATTTAAAACATCCTGGAAATGAATGACAATGAAAACACAACAATCCAAAACCTATGAGACACAGTGAAAGCAGTCCTGAGAGAGAAGTTCATAGCTCTACAGGCCTACCTAATAAAAAAAAGTAATAAATTATCTAACTCTAGAAATTAAAGAATTAAAAAAGCGAGCAACAGGAAATGCCCAGAGGGAGCAGAAGGAAGGAGATAATAAAGATCAGAGCAGAAATAAATGACACAGAGACCAAAAAAGCAATACAAAATATCAATGAAACCAAGAGATGGTTCTTTGAAAGGATAAACAAGATTGATGAACCTCTAGCCAGGCTCACCAAGAAACAGAGAGGATTCAAATAAATAAAATCAGAAATGAAGAGATGAAATAACAACATATCCCACAGAAATACAAAGGATTGTAAAAAATAATACTATGAACAACTCTATTCCAACTAACTAAACAACCTAGAGGAAATGGACATATTCCTAGAAAAATACGACCTTCTAAAACTCAGCCAAGAAGAATCAAAAAATCTTAACACGTTGATAATTAAGGAGGAAATTGAAGAAGTCATCAATAAACTTCCAGCAAACAAAAACCTGGGGCCAGACAGCTTCACATGGGAGTTTTACCAAACATTCAAAAAAGAAATAAAACATATTCTTCTCAGACTATTCCAAAAAATTCAAGAAGAAGGAACACTTCCAATCTCTTTCTTTGAAGCCAGCATTACCCTAATTCGAAAACCAGACAAAGACACCACAATGAAAGAGAACTACAGGCCAATATCCCTGATGAACATAAATGCTAAAATCATCAACAAAATTCTAGCAAATTGGATCCAGCATTACATTAGAAAGATCATACACCATGACCAAGTGGGATTTATTCTAGGGATGCAAGGAAGGTACAATATCCACAAATCAATAAATGTGATATACCACATAAACAAATTGAGAGACAAAATCCCATAATCATATTAATTGATGCAGAAAAGTCATTTGACAAAATCCAACACCCTTTCCTTATAAAAACTCTCAGCAAAGTGGGAATAAAAGGATTATACCTCAACATAATAAAAGCCTGATATGACAAACCTATAGCCAACATCATACTCAATGGGCAAAACTAAAATCATTTCTTTTAAGAACAGGAACAAGACAGGGATGCCCACTTTCACCACTTCTATTAGACATAGTACTGTAAGTGCTAGCCATAGTGATCAGACAAGAGGAAGAAATAAAAGGCATCCAAATTGGAAAAGGAGAAGTAAAATTTTCATTATTTGCAGATGGCATGATAGTGTACATAGAAAACCCTAAAAACTCCATAAAAAACACTATAATTAATAAATGAATTTGGCAATGTAGCAGGATACAAAATTAACACCCAGAAAACTATGGCTTTTTTATACACCAACTAGAAGCCCGATGCACGAAATTCGTGCACGGTGGGGGGTTGTCCCTCAGCCTAGCCTGTACCCTCTCCAATCTGGGACTCCTGGAGGGATGTCCGACTGCCCGTTTAGGCCCGATCGGGCCTAAACGGGCAGTCGGACATACCTCTCACAATCCAGGACTACTGGCTCCCAACTGCTTGCCTGTCTGCCTTCCTGATTGCCCCTAACCGCTTCTGCCTGCCAGCCTGATCACCCCCTAACTACTCCGCTGCCAGCCTGGTTGATGCTTAACTTCTCCCCTGCCAGCCTGTTTGCCCCCAACTTCCCTCCTCTGTCAGCCTGGTCACCTCTAACTGCCCTCTCCTGCAGGGTTGATCACCTCCAACTGCCCTCCCTTGCAAGCCTGGTCCCTCTCAACTGCCCTCCCTTGCAGGCTTGGTCCCTCTCAACTGCCCTCCCTTGCAGGCCTGGTCCCTCACAACTGCCCTCCCTTGCAGGCCGGGTGCCTCCCAACTGCCGTCTCCTGCTGGCCATCTTGTAGTGGCCATCTTGTGTCCACATGGGGGCAGGATCTTTGACCACATGGGGGCAGACATATTGTGTGTTGGAGTGATGGTCAATCTGCATATTACTCTTTTATTAGATAGGATAATGAACAAACAGAAAGAGAAAGTAAAAAACAACAACAAACAAACAAAAAACACAATTCCATTTACCATTGCAACAAAAAATTAAGATACCTAGGAATAAATTTAACCAAGGAGGTAAAGGACCTTTACTCAGAAAATTACAGGATGCTGAAAAAAGAGATAGAAGAAGACATAAACAAATGGAAGAATATACCGTGTTCATGGATCAGTAGAATCGACATCATTAAAATGTTCATACTACCCAAGGCAATCTATAGATTCAATGCAATCCCCATTAAAATACCAACGGCATACTTCAAAGACCTAGAACAAACTCTCCAAAAATTCATCTGGAACAAAAAAAGACCCCAAATAGCTGCAGCAATCTTGAGAAAGAATAATAAAGTTGGAGGGATCACAATCCCAGATATCAAGCTATACTACAAAGCCACTGTCCTCAAAACTGCCTAGTACTGGCACAAGAACAAACATACAGACCAATGGAACAGAACAGAGAACCCAGAAATCAACCCAAGCCATTATGCCCAGTTAATATTTGACAAAGGAGGCAAGTTCATACAATGGAGTCAAGACATTCTCTTCAAAAAATGCTGTTGGGGAGTGAGAGACAAAAATGGCAGCGGAACAGACAGATGTGTCCTGAGCCTTGTCCCGGAGCAGATAGAAAGAACAGCTGAAACGAATAGAATCCAACCCGATTTGGCGAAGGAGACTCAGCGGCCTGGGGCACTGCAACCACATGAGCAGCAGACACGTGAGCAGCCCACTCCTGTCCAAAGAGCAGCAACCCTGCAAGCAGCCCACCCAAGGCCTAAGAGCAGCAGCCTCATGTGGCCTGCCCCTGTCCAAGGAGCAGCAGCTGTATAAGTGGCCAACTCCCCCATCCGAGGAGCAGCAACGCCACGAGCAGCCCACTCCATCTGAGGAGCAGCAGCCACAAGAGCAGCCCGCCCATATTTGAGGAGCATCAGCCCCGCGCAGCCCGCCCCCATCCGAGGAGCAGCAGCTGCACGCAGCCCGCACCCTGCACCTCTCCGAGGAGCAGCAGCTATGCGAGCAACCTGCCCCTGTCGAGGAACAGCATCCACACAAGCAGTCTGCCCCCATCCGAGGAGCAGCAGCGGTGTGAGCAGCCCGCACCCATTCGAGGAGCAGCAGCCACCTGAGCTGCCCGCCCACATCCAAGGAGCAGCAGCCCTGCGCAGCCCATACTGGTCTGAGGAGCAGCAGCCACATGTAACCTGCACCGTTCCGACGAGCAGCAGCTGGCTGAGTGGCCCACCCCCAGCCGAGAAGCAGCAGCCGCATGTACAGCTCACTCCCACCCAAGGAGCAGCAGCCACACAAGCAGCCCATCCCCTGTCCAAGGAGCAGCAGCTGTGTGAGCAGCCCAGCCCTGTACGAGGAACAGCAGTGCCGTGAGCAACCCAGCCCCATTCAAGGAGCAGAAGCCGCCTGAGCAGCCTGCCCTAGACCAAGGAGCAGCAGCCAGACAAGCAGACCACCTACGTCCAAGGAGCGGCAGTCCTGCGCAGCCTGCACTGGTCCGAGGAGCAGCAGCCACACGCAAACTGCACCTGTCTGACAAGCAGCAGCTGGGTGAGTGGCCCACCCCCGTCCAAGGAGCAGCAGCTGCACATGCAGCTCACTCCCACCTGAGGAGCAACAGCCAAGAAAGCAGCCCATGCCCTGTCCAAGGAGCAGCACCTGCACAAGAAGCTTGCACACATACGAGGAGCACCAGCCTGGCAAGCAACCTGCCCCTGTCGAAGAAGCGGCAGCCTCACAAGCAGCCCGCCCCATCTGAGGAACAGCATTAGCATGCAGCCAGCCCTAATTCATGGAGCAGCAGCCACATGAGCAGTCCACCCCTGTCCGAGAAGCAGCAGCCACGCAAGCAGCCCACTCCCCATCCAAGGAACAGCAGCTGTGTGAGCAGCCTTTCCCACCAGCCAGAGGAGATACCACTGCTGCAAACAGCACCCACCAGAGGAGCCGCTGCCAACTGAGAAGCAGCCACTTCAGTGACCACCTGAGGAGCAACCGCAGCCCAAGGAGCCACTGCCACCCAAGGAGCAGCCCCTGCACGACTCTACATCTATATCAATTGGTGACACCAAAAAAGGGTAGACAAAGAAACCCACAAAGAAAAGTAAAGGAGGAATCGCCAGAAAAGCAGCTAAGTGAAACAGAGGCAAGCAATATGTCAGAAAAAGAATTCAGAATAAGGGTCATACAGTTCATAAACCGGATGGAGGAAAAAAAAAATCAACAACTTATGTAAGAATCAAGAAGAAATGGATGAAAAAATCAATAACTTATGTAAGAATCTAGAAGAACTGAAGAGTGATATAGCTGCAATAAAAACCATCATGGAACGTTTCAACAGTAGACTAGGAGAAGTAGAGGACCGAATTAGCGAATTAGAAGACAGGGAAGGAAAACATACACAAAATGAACTGCAATTGGAGAAAAAAATTAAAAGACAGGAGGAGAGCCTAAGGGAGCTATGGGACAACATGAAACGAAGCAACATACGAATAATAGGGGTGCCAGAACAACAGGAAGAGGAACAAGGGTTAGAAAACCTATTTGAAGAAATAATGTCAGAAAACTTCCCTGATGTGGGGAAGAAAAAAGTAACAAAAGCTCAGAGATTCCCAAACAAGATGTACCCGAAAGACCCACACCAAGACACATCATAATTACGATGGCAAATGTTCAGGACAAAGAGAATCCTAAGGGCTGCAAGAGAGAGATAGAAAGTTACATACAAGGGAGCTCCCATTAGATTATCAAATGATTTCTCAACAGAAACACATCAGGCCAGAAAAGAATGGAAGGAAGTTTACAAAGTGATGCAAAGCAAGGGACTGAATCCAAGAATACTCTATCCAGCAAGGCTATCATTCAAAATTGAAGGGGAAGTAAGGAGCTTCACTGACAAAAAAAGGCTAAGGGAATTTATCACTACAAAGCCAGCAATGCAAGAAATGCTAAAGGGACTTGTGTAAAAAGAAGAAATAAAAAGTAAGAAAGTACACAGGCACAAAAAATAAAAATGGCTACAAACAATTACCTTTCAATAATAACTTTAAACGGAAACGGACTAAATGCTCCAATCAAAAGACAACAAGTGAGCGAATGGATAAAAAAAAAAAAAAACATGACCCATACATATGCTGTCTATAAGAGAACCACCTTAGAACAAGAGATTCACACAGACTGAAAGTGAAGGGATGGAAAAATATTTTTCAGGCAAATGAAAATGAAAAAAAAAAGCTTTGGTAGCAATACTTATATCTGACAAAGTAGACCTCAAAGTGAAGGCCATAACAAGCAATATGGAAGGCCATTTCATAATACTAAAGGGATTGATACAACAAAAGGATATAATCCTGATAAACATATATGCACCCAATGCAAGAGCACACAAATACATAAAAAAAAACTCCTAGAAGATATTAAGGGAGAGATGGACAACAATACAATCATAGTAGAGGATGTTAATACACCACTGACATCACTGCATAAATCCTCTAGACAAAAAAATCAGCAAAGAAACAGCAATCCTAAATGACTCACTAGTTCAGATGGACTTAATTGACATCTTCAGAAGATTTCACCCCAAAGCCACGGAATATACGTTCTTCTCAAGTGCACATGGGACATTTTCAAAAATAGACCACATATTGAGTCACAAGCAAAGTTTCCCCAAATTCAGGAAGATTGAAATCATATCAAGAATTTTCTCAGACCACAAGGGCATAATAATAGAAATAAACTACAATAAAAACAGCCCAAATAATTCAAACACTTGGAAGCTGAATAGCATGCTATTAAACAGTGATTGGGTTACCAAAGAGATCAAAGAAAAAATTAAAAACATCCTGGAAACTAATGACAATAAAAACACAACAATCCAAAATCTATGGGACACAATGAAAGCAGTCCTGAGAGGGAAGTTTATAGCGCTACAAGCCTACCTCAAAAATCAAGAAAAAATGATAATAAATCATCTAACCTTACAACTCAAATAATTAGAAAGAGAGCAACAAGAAAAGCCCAGAGTGAGGAGAAGGAAGGAGATAATAAAAATCAGAGCAGAAATAAATCACATAGAGACCAAACTCCGCCCCCCCCCCAAAAAAAAACAATACAAAAGATCAATGAAACCAAGAGATGGTTCTTTGAAAGGATAAACAAGATTGATGAACCTCTAGCCAGGCGCACCAAGAAGCAAAGACAGAGGACCCAAATAAACAAAGTAAGAAATAAAAGAGGCAAAATAACAACAGATCCCACAGAAATACAAAGGGTTGTTAAAAAAATACTGTGAAAAACTCTATTCCAAAAAACTAGAAAACCTGGAGGAAATGGACATATTCCTAGAAAAATACAACCTTCCAAAACTCAATCAGGAAGATTCTAAAAATCTTAATAGGTCAATAACTATGTAAGATATTGAAGCAGTCATCAAAAAGCTTCCAGAAAACAAAAGCCCAGGGCCAGATGGATTCACAGGGGATTTTTACCAAACATTCAAGGAAGAATTAAAACCAATCCTCCTAAGACTATTCCAAAAAATTCAAGAGGAAAGAACACTTCCAAGCCCTTTCTATAAAGCTAGCATCACCCTAATACCAAAACCAGATAAGGACAACAAAATGAAAGAATTACAGGCCAATATCCCTCATGAACATAGATGCCAAAATCCTCAACAATATTCTAGCAAATCGGATCCAGCAGTACATCAGAAAGATCATACACCATGACCAAGTAGGATTTATCCCAGGGATGCAAGGATGGTACAATATCCGCAAATCAATAGACATGATACATCACATAAACAAATTGAAAAATAAAAACCACTTAGTCATATCAATTGATGCAGAAAAAGCATTTGACAAAATCCAACACCCTTTCTTGATAAAAACTCTCAACAAGGTGGAAATAGAAGGATCATACCTCAACATAATAAAAGCCATATATGACAAACCTACAGCCAAGATAATACTCAATGGGCAAAAACTAAAACCATTTCCCCTAAGAACAGGAACAAGACAGGGATGCCCACTCTCACCACTCCTGTTCAACATATTACTGGAAATATTAGCCATTGCAATTAGACAAGAAGAAGAATAAAAGGCATCCAAATTGGAAAAGAAGAAGTAAAACTGTCCTTATTTGCAGATGACATGATACTGTACATAGAAAACCCAAAAGACTCCATCAAAAAATTATTAGACTTAATAAATGAATATGGCAATGTAGCAGGATACAAAATTAATGCCAAGAAATCTATGGCATTTATATACACCAATAATGAACTTACAGAAAGAGAGACTAAAAAAGCAATCCCATTTACCATCACACCAAAAAAATTAAGATACCTTTGAATAAACTTAACTAAGGAGATAAAAGACCTATACGCAGAAAACAATAGGACACTGAAAAAAAAAAGATAGAGGAAGACATAAACAGATAGAAGAACATACCGTGTTCATGGATTGGTAGAATCAACATCGTTAAAATGTCCATATTACCTAAAGCAATCTATAGATTCAATGCACGCCCCATTAAAACACCAAAGGCAGATTTTGCCGACCTAGAACGAGCTTTCCAAAAATTCATCTGCAATAAAAAAAAGACCCCGAATAGCCACAGCAATCCTGAGAAAGAAGAACCAAGTAGGTGGGATCTTAATACCAGATATCAAGCTGTATTACAAAGTCACTCTTCCCAAAACAGCCTGGTACTGGCACAAGAACAGACATGTAGATCAATGGAATAGAATAGAGAACCCAGAAATCGACCCAACCCCCTATGCTCAATTAATATTTGACAAAGGAGGCATGAACATACAATGGAGTCAAGACAGTCTCTTCAATAAATGGTGTTGGGAAAATTGGACAGATACATACAAAAAAATGAAACTAGACCACCAACTTACACCATACACAAAAATAAACTCAAAATGGATAAAGGACTTAAACATAAGACGGGAAACCATAAAAATACTAGAGGAATCCATAGGCAGCAAAATCTCAGACATATGCCGAAGCAATTTCTTCACTGATAGTTCTCCTAGGGCAATGGAAACTAAAGAGAAAATAAACAAATGGGACTACATCAAAATAAAAAGCTTTTCCACAGCAAAAGAAACCATCAACAAAACAACAAGAAAGCCCAATGCATGGGAGAACATATTTGCCAATGTTATCACCGATAAGTGCTTAATCTCCAACATCTACAGGGAACTCATACAACTCAACAAAAGGAAGATAAACAACCCAATCAAAATTGGGCAACGGACCTAAATAGATACTTTTTGAAAGAAGACAGAAGGAAGGCCAAGAGGCATATGAAAACATGCTCAAAGTCACTAATTATCCGAGAGATGCAAATCAAAACAAGAATGAGGTACCATCTCACACCTGTCAGAATGGCTATCATCAACAAATTATTGCAACAAATCATGGCTATCATCAAACGACAAGTGCTGGCGAGGATGTGGAGAAAAAGGAACCCTTGTGCACTGCTGGTGGGAATGCAGACTGGTGCAGCCACTGTGGAGAACAGTATGGAGTTTCCTCACAAAACTAAAAATGGAACTCCCATTTGACCCAGTGATCCCACTTCTAGGAATATATCCCATGAAACTAGAAACACCAATCCGAAAGGACATATGCACCTCTATGTTCATAGCAGCACAATTTACAATAGCTAAGATTTGGAAACAGCCTAGGTGCCCATCAGCAGATGAGTGGATTAAAAAACTGTGGTACATCTACACAATGGAATACTAAGCTGCGGTAAAAAAGAAGGAGTTCTTACCATTTGCAACAGCATGGATGGAACTGGAGAGCATTATGCTAAGTGAATTAAGCCAGGCAGAGAAAGATAAATATCACATGATCTCACTCATTTATGGAATATAATGAACAACATAAACTATTAACAAAAATAGATCCAGAGAAAGAGAAACATCGATCAGATCATTAAACCTCAGAGGGAAGGTAGGGGAGGGTGGGGGTAAGGGGGAGAGATCAACCAAAGGACTTGTATGCATGCATATAAGCCTAACCAATGGACACAGACATCAGGGGGTTGAGGGCATGAGGGGGAGATAAGGGGGTAATGGGGGAATAAGGACACATATGTAACACCGTAATCAATAAAGAAATTAAAAAAAAGGAAGGAATCAATAAAATATATTTTTTAAATGGTGTTGGGAAAATTGGACAAATACATGCAAAAAATGAAACTATACCACCAACTTACACCATACACAAAAATAATCTCAAAATGGATAAAGGACTTAAACATAAAATGGGAAACTATACCATAAAAATCTTAGAAGAAGCCATAGGCAGCAAAATAGCAGGCGTTTGTTGTAGCAATATCTTTACTGACACAACCCCTTGAGCAATAGAAACTAAAGAGAAAATAAACAAATGGAACTACATCAAAATAAGCAGCTTCTGCACAGCAAAAGAAACCATCAATAAAACAACAAGAAAGCCGACTGCATGGGAGAACATATTTGCCAATGTTATCTCTGATAAGGATTTAATCTCCAACATTTATAGGAAACTCATACAACTTAACAAAAGGAAGATAAACAATCCAATCAAAAAATGGGCAAAGACCTAAATAGACACTTTTCTTAAGAGGATATACAGAAGGCCGAGAGACATATGAAAACATGCTCAAAGTCACTAATCATCCGAGGAATGCAAATCAAAACAATAATGAGGTACCATCTCACACCTGTCAGAATGGCTATCATCAACAAATCAACAAATGATAAGTGCTGGTGAGGATGCAGAGAAAAGGGAACCCTTGTGCTTTGCTGGCCGGAATGCAGACTGGTGCAGCCACTGTGGAGAACAGTATGGCGTTTCCTCAATAAGTTAAAAATGGAACTCCCATTTGACCCAGTAATTCTACTTCTAGGAATATATCCCAAGAAAACAGAAACATCAACTAGAAAGTATATATGCACCCCTATGCTCATAGCAGCACAACTCACCATAACTAAGATTTGGAAACAGCCTAAGTACCCATCAGCCTATGAGTGGATTAAAATCCTGTGTTATACCTACACAATGGAATACCACACTGTTGTGTAAAAGAAGGAATTCCTACCATTTGCAGCAGCATGGATGGAACTGGAGAGCATTATGGTAAATGAAATAAGCCAGTCAGAGAAAGATAAATATCACATGATCTCACTCATTTGTGGAATGTAATGAATAACATAAACTGATGAACAAAGATAGAACCAGAGTCATAGAAGCATCAAACAGACTGTCCAACCTATGAGGAAAAGCAGGGGATGAAGGGATAAGAGATCAACCAAAGAACTTGTATGCATGCATATGAGCATAACCAATGGACACAGGCGGGGGGTAGGAGGGAGGTGAGGGCATGTGCTGGTGGGTGGGGGCGGGTGGGGAGAGGTCAAGGGGGGAAAAAGAAGTCATATATAATACTTTAAACAATAAAGAATTTAAATTTAAAAAAAAAGAAAAAGAAAAGGCATATTCATTATTTAGTTCTGTACTTGAATGGTAGTAATCATCATCATCATCATCATCATCATCATCATCATCATAGCCCTGGCTGGGTAGCTCAGTTGGTTAGAGCATCGTCTCAATACACCAAGGTTACAGATTCCAATCCCGATCAGGGCACATACAAGAAATAGCCAATGAATGCATAAATAAGTAGAACAACAAATCTCTCCTTTCTCTCTCTCTCTCTCTCTCTCTCTCTCTCTCTCTCTCTCTCTCTCTCTCTCTCTCTCTCTCTCTCTTTCTCTCCCAAATAAATAAAAAAAGAAGAGGATAAATTAGAGACAGATTAAAGAAGTAGAATTGCTAGGACTTAGTGATTACAAGCCCTAGAAGAAGACCAGTTTGCAGGGCAAGAAGAATATAATGGCGTTTTTAGACATGGTGAGTCTGAGGTACCCATGAACCATCCAAGTTGAAAGGCCCAAGAGGCAGTTGAGCAGTCTCATCTCAATACCCCAGCTCACATTCCCTGACCTCCGTCATCCCACCCTGTGTTTCCTCTATGTTGGAACTACACCTAATGATCCCCAGGTAACTCCAAAGTTCTGTTCCTTCAAACCTATTATTTCATCAGTTTTGTAATCCTTCTCTACCTGACCAACTCCTATTTATTTCTCACAACCCAAGTCAAATGTCATTTCCTATGGGAATCTTCCTCACCCCCACAGACAGTCCCTGCTTTCTCTGTCCTCCCACTATGCTTTTGACACTCAATTCTCCCACTGTCCTATAATTACTTTTGTCTGCCTTCTCTATTAGACTGTCAGCTAATGAACATGCAACAGGAAATCTTCATGGAGGATAAAGCGAACCCTGTATTATGGAGACCTGAGTGTAGGAAGGGTAATTACACGAAACCCAGAAGACATATGGGGAAACTTCCCCTATACATATGGGAACAAGAGCCAAAAATGAGAGGTTGGGGGATGCAATGCCAGGGCACAGTACCTTCTAGGGTTAGAGGAGCTGCCTGGGCCCCTGGTCCCAGAGAAACCTGGGAGGCACATTCTGGGAGGAATAGCCTGAAGGCCTGCCAGCCAGGGCCCAAAGTCAACCTGTCTTAGCCTATATACTTAGATCAGACAGGGGAGGGTGGGGCTAAACCTCCACACAGGAGCTGGGCTTTCCAGTGATGAGTCAGGGCTAGGCGTCAGCTCTATTACTCAGCAGCTTGGGCCAGAAGAATTAGTGTTAGTTTTGTTCTGAGATTGAGGATAACTCTAACTTTCGCATTTGTTGTTGTTGTTGTTGTTAATCCCTCTCTATTTGCTCTGCAGTTATAACTGGTTAAAGAAGTTAACTATCGGATTCAAGCTTAAAACCTTTCCATTGTATTCTGACACCTACAGGCTAAAGTCCAAGCTCTTTAGCAGAACATATATGACCACCCTCATCTGTTCAGCTATTCATCACCCTGCTCTCCAGTCATACCAAACACTAGATTGAACTGTACAGCCATGTTTTCTGACTCCTCTGGGCCATTGGACATGCTGTGTTCACTGCCTAAAATGTCCTTCCCCTGCTGGTTTCCTCCTCTGTTTACCTGAAAAACTACTACTTTCCTTCTAATATCAGCTTACCACACCTGAGAGGTCCTCCCTGACCATTGCCACTTTCCCAGCTGAATTTGGTTCCTCTACCCTGAGCTCCCACAGACCCTTGAGCTTCCTTTTTCCTTTGTACTTGGTGTTTGTTAGAGAAATTAAATACAATGCCCCCCATTGGGTAAAAAAGGGGAAGGGATTAAGATGTACAAATTGCCAGGTATACTAGTAAAAACAATCATGGGGATGTGAAGAACAGCATAGGGAATATAATCAATAGTATTATAATAACTAGACTTATTGGGGTGATAACTTCATAAGTTATATAAATGTCTAGTGACTATGTTGTATACATGAAACTAAGATAATATTGAATGTCAACTGTAATTGAAAATAATTTATTTAAAAAAATACAATGCCTCCCAAAAGGACATTTGGGCTTATGGGAGTCAGGGAGGTAGTTGGACAATGTTATGCAACTCTGGAATGAAGGGACTGACCACCAAGGTGTGCTGAGTTTTAGTCACATCTCTGCTTCTAATGACCCCTATAATCTAAGGTTGGTTATTTTACCTTTCTAGGCTTCCATCTCTATATCTGTTTGAGCATTTAAAGGCTATCCTTGTTTTACAGAAGACAAAACTGAGAGAGAAAAATGTGGATGTCTCAATCAGTGCTCAAATGACTTAAGGTTTGCCCTAGCTAGTTTGGCTCAGTGGATAGAACATCGGCCTGCAGACTGAAGGGTCCCAGGTTCAATTCCAGTCAAGGGCATATGCCCGGGTTTGCGGGCTCGATCCCCAGCACTGGGCATGCAGGAGGTGGCCAATCAATGATTGTATCTCATCATTGATGTTTCTGTCTCTCTCTCCCTCTCCCTTCCTCTCTGAAATAAATAAAAATATATTTTTAAAAAATGACTTAAGATTTAAGTACTTGCAATAATCCTGTGTAGAGGGACCAATCTTTCCAGTTTGCACGGGATGTGGGACTTTCAGTTTTAAAACCAGAAAAGTTCCAGGCACACCAGAAAGTTTGACTATCTACACAAAAAAACTATCTCTCCTTCCCCTAAATACCCTTGAGGCAAGGGGCTATAACTGGGGAGCAGTGGGGTAGCACCGTCCTTTCCCCATGGTCCTGACCTACTGGGGACCAGGAGGCTAATCTAATTTTCCCCCAAGCAGTATTACATCTGACTGGGTCTCTCTTGGCTTAGCTGCACATTAGAATCATTTGGGAAGATTTTCAAAAATAACTATGTCTGGACCCCACCCTAGACTAATTAAATTAGAATCTTTGGGCTTGAGTGAAGTCTGGGCACCAGTATTTTTAAAAGCTTTTTGGGTGATTCTAATGTGCAGCCAGGCCTAGGAACTACTGAGTCTAGCTGTTCTAAACTTTAACCACAGAGTAAGTTGGGCCCCTGGATAGAAAAATTCCTCCCCCATAGTCTCCTCCCTTCTTCTGCCTTGCTCCCAGCTTATAAAACTTCCTCTAGAGTCTAGACACTAAGAGGCCCTCTGCAGAATGCAGAAGCCTTTCCACACCCCTCCCCTTTTCCTGGCAGTTTAAGGTGATCCCTTCCTGGAATTATTGGAATTTTTGCAAAGGAATGTTGGAAATCATTCAAGATTCAAAGGACAAAGCACTGATGGTGAACAATCAGACATTAGGGAGGTCTCTTAAAACAGGGAGATGGGTTGGTCTAGTGCCCTGTAATAACACCACCTAGGTAACAGCCTACCTATTCAGCCTAATAGTAGAGCCAATTTAAACTCTGTGGCCCAAAAGGAGGGAAGAGTTATGGGAGTTTCAATCTCCTTGCTGGAAGTCCTACAGTTTCCACAGGTAAGATGCTCTGGGAGAACGGAGAGGCCAGGCAAGGGAAGGGGAAATCTCTCTGAGGGGATGGGGTTGGGACATCAGGCTGATTGCGGTCTTTTTTTTTTTCATTGTCTTTACTTGAACTCACTGTACGTCTCACTGGGTTTTATTCCCATAGGACGCTGTTCTTGCCTTTCCCATTGGCCCAAGGCGGGCAGTGCAGATCCATAACTTTTGTCAAGTCTGAGGCTCTTAAAAACTAGAAGGGAACTGATTTGGAGGCAATCTGACTCCCTGACCCTTGCCTTACACACCTCTAGTAGTGAGAAGCTCACTCTCCATACCTAGCTAGACAGCCTACTCACTCACAAGAGAGCTAGAGCATTTGAAGAGCTTTTTTTATTTAATCCCAAATCTGTTTCCCTGTAATTTTTAGTATTTCCAGCTTCAGCTCTTTCAACTGTTTCCCTGAGTTGGGCCAACTCCCTCCTAGCCTACTTACTTCCCTCTGGAGAGATTCCAATTTGTCATTTGTCTGTGTGCCTGTTAACATGACATGCTGAAGCTTGATCCTGGAGAATTCTGCCGAATATAGAGATGAACTTCTTCTAGAAATTATATTTATATTAATACTAGAGGCCCAGTGCAAGAAATTCATGCATGGAGGGGAGGGGTCCCTCAGCCCAGCCTGCACCCTCTCGCAATCCGGGACCACTGGCTCCTAACCGCTCACCTGCCTGCCTTCCTGATTGCCCCTAACCACTCTGCTTGCCTGTCTGATGCTCCTAACTGCTCCCCTGCCGGCCTGATCACCCTAACTGCTCTCCCCTGCTGGCCTGATCACCCCTAACTGCCTCTGCCTTGGCCCCACCACCGTGGCTTTGTCTGGAAGGACATCCAGAAGACGTCTGGTCTAATTAGCATATTACTCTTTTATTAGTATAGATAGTCCAGAATATCACACACCCCATAATTTACACTCTCTACTGATTTATAATCTGCTTTTTTTCACTCAACAATATTTCTCATAGGCATCCTTTTTTTTAGTTTTTTGTTTGTTTGTTTTTCTTTCTTATGGGCATCTTTGTATGTCAGCTAATATAAGACTATTTCACCACTTTAAGTGGCTACATAGTGTTTCATTGCATGGAGGTACCTTAGTTTAATTAACAATTTTGCTAATGAAGGATACTGGGGTTGCTTTCAATTTTGTACTAACAAACAGTAATGAATAACCTTATGCATATATCTCTACACACTGGTCCATAATTATTCCTCAGTAGATCAAAGGGTAAGCAAATTTTAAATTTTGATACATATTGCCAAATAATCTTCAGAGATATTATTCTAACTTCTATTTCCATGAGCAGTGCATGCAAGTATTTTTATCCCACTAATACTAAGTATCAGTCATTTAAATCTTTACCAATGTGCTAGAGCACACAAAAATCCCCTTTGTGTTTATTTTTAATTATTTAGTTAGTAGTGAGATTAATTCATGTACTTTGTTCAAGTTTTCTTTTTATTATAGACATATAAAACTTATTTATATTTTAAGTATATCAGTCTCTCATATGTCAAATAACTTGCAAATATGTCTCCAGTTTGTCCTTTGTTGTCATTTAATTTTTACAAAAAATTATTTTAATTTTATTGTCAATTTTACCAATATTCACTTGTTATTTATCTTGTCCTGCCAAGGTTATAAAAATATTACTCCATATTTACTTCTATACATTTAGGCCCTCATTCCAGCTCCTATACCTTTCCTTCTCCATCCTCTGCCCTTCATCAGAACCACAATCTGGTACCATGTTCCTCTTCTTCCTTCTAGGTGACTGTTGGATTAATAGCTGCTTATATGTTCTCAGGCTCACAGGAATGCTGTTATGACATGTTGCTATGGAATTCTTGCAAGTAAGTATTACCTTACAGGAGTACTTCTTTAAGAGTGTCATTTTGAATACTAAGATAGGTAGGTGAAGGAAATTTTGTGGAGGCAGCAGGATCAGGGAGGTAGATGGTATAGTGAAAAGAGTAACAAGTTTAAAGTTAGAAAAACCTGCATTTTGGATCCCAGAATTAGCTGTGTTGTGATCAGTTTTTATTTCTGAGACCCAATTTTCTCATCCATAATATGAGGAAATCGTCATGTGTTCTTTATAGTTATCACCTGTTTTGCCATCTGTGTCCTGCTCCTTTAGTTTCATTCACCACTGCACTGCCAATATCTAGTACAATACCTAACAAACAGTAGGTGCTCAGTAAATGTTCATTACCTGAATGAATGTGCACATAATAAAGAGGCTGGCAAACAGTAGGCAGTATGTACAGTGGTTCCTGAGCTCTTCTTTCTTCTCAGAATCCCCTCAGAGTATGCCCAGCCTTCAGCTGCCCTTATGGAAGAAAGCTTTTATATTTCTCCTCCCTCCAACCTCAGACAGTAGGGAACTGCCTCCTTCTCCATGATTAAGAAGCTGCAGTATTTAAAATCCCCAAGGCTAAGGAGGAACTGAGGACAAAGGAAGACTGCTCTCTATTTCCCTCAGTTGGGCAGGGCATGCTGCCAAAGAGGTATCAGTTTTCTCTGATGGTAGTACACCACACCCATATGCTGGTTTAGGAGCCAGGAGCCATGGAATTAATAACCTTTTTACTTGCCAGACAAAGAGTTGATCTAATCTGGGAGAGTAAGATTAGGAAATTGGCTTTGCCACTTATTTATCCTTTAACATTGGAAAATTCACTTTCACTTCTCTGGGGATATGAAAAAAATGGAGTGCATAATACTTTCCCCATTTCCCTCATGAGGAGCAAGTGAGGTAACTAGAGTTCCACATATTTGTTACAGCACTTTTTGCATACAGAGTTATTTCATTGCATCTTCACCACAACTATATGTGGTGAGTATCATTATGCCTGTGTTACAGGATATGAAACTAAGATGCAGAAGGGTGAAGTAACTTGTCCAAGATCACACAGCTAAGTAGTGGTAGAATTGAATTCAAATTCAGGTCTGTCCAATTACAACTGCTCTTACTGAATGCCAGGCACTATGCTAGGCACTAGGGATACCATCATCAGTAAGTCCTGGTTTTTCAGGGTATTTACAGTTTAGTAGGGGAGGCAGATGTGTACATAGATGATCAAGGCACAGGGCAATAAAGTATAATAGTAGAGAGACTATGGGATACTGGAGGAGGGGTATCAACCTTGCAGAAGCAGAAAAGATTTCACAGAAAGATAGAGCTTGAGCTGAGACCTGAAGAGTGAGCAGCAGTTTTCCACATAGATCAGGAAGGGGAAACTCATGCCAGGCAGAAGGGCTAGCATGTACAGAAGCCATAAATGTGAGAGTATACTTCAACTATTAAAAAAAACACAAAAAAACACACCCTGCAGCCCAGTTGGTGTGGCTCAGTGGTTGAGCATCAACCAATGAACCAGGAGGTCACAGTTTAATTCCTGGTCAGGGCATATGCCCAGGTTGTGAGTTCGATCCTCAGTAGGGGGCATGCAGAAGGCAGCCAATCAATGATTTTCTCTCATTGTTGGTGTTTCTACCTCTCTCTCCTTCTCCCTTGCTTTCTCTCTATAATCAATAAAAATATGTTTTTTAAAAACCTGCAGCAATGAAAGCTTTTTGGTACCAAAGAAAGAATAAACAAATCAGTTGGTCAGAATAGAGTGTAGACACAGTCTCAAATACATAAGAGAATTTATAGCTATCACCTATTAAATGTCATTCAATGAATATTTTTGTTGAAAATCTATGATGTGATAGGTGCTTTATTAGGTACTGGGGATACAGCTGTGGTGAAAAAAAATCATTGTCCTGATGGAACTTACACAAAGATCAAAAAACAGTAAGAGAGACAGACAATAAACAAATAAGTCAGTATAATATGTAGCAATTAGATGGTGATAAGTGCTAAATAATAAATCAGGGAAGTAAATAGGAGATATGGTGGCAGCTGAAAATTTAGATAAGGGAAGTCAGGGAAGGCCTCACTGAGAAGACGACAATTAAGTAGCAACCTGAAGAAACTGAGGGAACAAACAAGATATCTGGGGAAAGGCAGAAGGATTAGCAAGGGCAAAGGTCTTGAGGTGGGAACTCATAGGTCCTAGAAACAACCTGGATCAGAGTGAGAGATTGAGAATAACAGGGAAGTAGGTCAGAGAGGTAGGAGGTGGTTATCGTTGGATGGGGGTAACTATACTTTTTTAATTTTTACCCATAGACATGCATTAACTTTTTTGAGGAGGGAGGGAAAGAGTGGGAGAGAAAGAAAGAGAGAGAAGAGATGGCAGACAGTTTTGAAGTTTCCAAAGGGAATCACTCATTACAAAAGAAGAATTTGGAAAGGTAAGCAAGGACTAAATCACAGTCTTAGGCTTGTGTGTTAGGCTAACGGGTTTTGAATTTTATCTAATAGGTACTGGAAAGCTCTTGAAGGCTCTAAGCAGGAGTGACAGTCAGAGCTGGTTCTCCACTCCCAACCCCACTCCAAAATATGCTAGGTTTCTCTGGCCAATATGAAGTCTAGATTGCCCAAAGAGGGTCTGGAAGCAGAATAACCAAACTATTGCAGCAATCCATGCCAGAAATTGCAAACTAGGGCAGAGGTGAAGGGAATGAATCTAAGAAAGTCCTTTTTCTGCTTTCCTTTTATTTTTTGAGAGATAGTGCCCCCTCCAGTCTTCCACACATATAAATATTGAGGGAGTAAAACCAGCTGATCTCTAGGATCAGCTAAGACACTTTGGGGTCTTGGAATTTGAGGTACTTTATTCATCTCCTTCCTGTTCTCTGGCTGGCTCATCATCTTCTACAACTACTACCTTCTTCTTCCAAGTGCCCCAATATTGGGCAGTGTTACTATTGTTTTCTGAGGGCTTGTGGAAGCTCAGGCAGGCCTCAGTTTTTCTATCTTTGTATCCTCTAGTATCCCAGGCTGAATGGAGTGGGTAGAAGCCTTCTGGGATATTTTGAAAGCTTCCAAAAATAACCTCAAGGCCTCAGTCAGAGAGCTCAGGACATTGACTGCACATTGGAACTCACAGTCTTTGCCAAGTTCCCACTCCAGACCTCATCCTCTTACTGAATAAGCCAGTTTCCCTCCTTCCTTAGCTGTCTCCTTGGAAGTCCCCACCCAACCTTGAAAAGTTTAAATTTAGCCCTAAGTCTTCATCCCTAACTCCTCTGAAGAAAGAGCCCAGGATATTCCAGCTTATCCTTTCTAAAAGTTCTTGTGGGCTCTGAGATGGGAAAGAAAATAAGACAAAGACAGGAAGAGGTTGAGACCAAGATACACACTCACAGAGGCTAAGAAGCTAGAGGCACTGGGATATGAGGAAAGACAGGATGACAAAAAGAGAAACAGAAAGGATGAGATTAAACAAGGAAAAATCTGAGAGTCTGGGGCAAAGGAGAAAAACTGAGATAGAAATTAATAGAGAGGGCAAGAAAAAAGCAAAGTGGAAGAATGAAAATGATATGTAGAATCAGAGACAGGAAAAGTGGGAGCCAGAGAAAAGAGGAGCCTAACTGCCTTGTCCTGTCCTAAACCCCTGCATCAAGCCAACATTCTGTGGCTAGAGACCTTTTGAACTTAGTCCTGGAGGTAGTCCTTATGGAACCCAATACCTCAGGGGTGGGAATTGACAGGGCCCCCTAGAGGCCACAACAGACAGAGAGATCAAAGAAAATGTGGCAGTGAAATCAATCAGCCCTCATATTTGCACAGTGCTGTCATCAGAAACTCACACAATGTACTACAGATAGGCCAATAAATAGTCACCCTCAATACAAGTGCACAAAATGGCCCCCAATATGAGAACTGTTTTCTAGCTGATATTTTAAAAGACTTCAAATCAGTCATTATAAGAGATATCAGAATATTAATAAACTTCTTTATATTGATTTCAATGGCTTATTTTTTTAATGTTTTCAATTTATTTTAGAGAGAGAGGAAGGGAGAGATAGAAACATTGATGAGAGGGAAACATCAACATTGATTGGCTGCCACCACCAGAGACCAAGCCCACAACCCAGGCTTGTGCCCTCACCAGGAATCGAACCAGTGAGCTCCTGGTGCATGGGTCGATGCTCAACTACTGAGCCACACTGGCCAGGCTCAATGGCTTATTATTGTTTTTATTTTGAATTATATATGGGCAGGGAAACCACAATTTGTCCATCATATAGGGCCTTTAAAGGTCTTCACCTCACCTGCCACCATGGTACTGGGTGTTAGTGTAGGGCCGTGGTTGGCAAACTGCGGCTTGCGAGCCACATGTGGCTCTTTGGCCCCTTGAGTGTGGCTCTTCCACAAAATACCACGGCCTGGGTGAGTCTATTTTGAAGAAGTGGCGTTAGAAGAAGTTTAAGTTTAAAAAATTTGGCTCTCAAAAGAGAAATTTCAATTGCTGTACTGTTGATATTTGGCTCTGTTGACTAATGAGTTTGCCGACCACTGGTGTAGGGTAATGGGAAGGACATGCTCCCCTTCTAGGCCTGTTTGGATACCTCTTTGACTGCCTCATCTCAGTCATCATTACCAAGGGTTCTGGATAAGAACTAGAAAATTTTTAGCAAAAACCTCTCATTTGGGGATTGTAAGGAATGGGGGGTGGGGGGGGAGGGGAGAGAAAGTAAAGACATTTAGCCAAGAAGGTGCAGAAGAAGTAAGGCATAGGACCACATAGGTTTAAGGCCCAACACTGACCCTGAAATGTGTGTCCTTGGATAGTGACTTCACCTTTCTGAAATTCAACCTCCTTCTTAGTAAAATGGAACTAATACTCATTGTGCCAGAGTTCTCATGAGATTACCAGAAGAATAAACCATTAGAAACTACAAGTGTGAGAAGAGTTCCTATTATTACAAATAGCTTTAGGGAATGTCAGACCATTAAGGATAACATATCTCCTGGTACGAATGAGGCAACCAAGGCTCTCTGAATTTTACTAGGGTAGTAACAGGAAGACAGAGCAAGAAAGCCAGAGAAAGGACTGGGGAAAAGAGGGTAAAATAGAACAAGGAGTTAAAGAATGCAAATCTGAGTTTTTTGTCTTAATAAAAACTAAGCTATACTTAATTGTTTGTGGCAATGCTTAGGTTTTGTTCAGTGATGGGTTAGAGAAGAATTGCAAATATGTCCAATATGTAAAAAAGCTTTTTATAACAGAAACCCTTGAAAGGGGAGCATGGCCAGTCCACCAGGGATCCAGGAAGTAGATACCTTCTTGCCAGTGGGAGTTTGGGCAGGAAGTCCTAGGAGCTGAGAGGCACCATGAAAGTCTCCAACCTGGCAAAATGTAACTCTTGGGGATTCCATGGATCCTCAGTGCCTATAAGGTTGATTCTGAACTACTTTTTGTAGTATATAAATCCTGGCTTAATCCTTTACCACCTTCTTCCCAGCCTCATTTCTGGCTCTTTTCCATCCCTATCTCCCTGACCTACAGTCATATTAAATGCTGGCCACCACACCCTACATGTATGTACTCTCTGCCTAAAATGTATCCATGGCACCCTTCCCTTTGATTAATTAAGGCAACTTATTCTTGTAGGCTTAGCTAAAGATCACCTTCCTTGGGAAATCTTCCCTGGCCATTCTCCATCCCCAGTCTGGGATCTCATAATTTCTGGTTCATGCCTCCTCCATTTAGCAACCTAGATTGACATTACTTGTTTCCATGTCTTTGTCTTCCATAAGATAATGAATATTATGAGAATGAAGAGCATATTATCTCCATTTTTATAATAATAACTAGAGGCCTGGTGCACAAAATCCGTGCACTGGGGGGTGTCCCTCAGCCCAGCCTGTACCCTCTCCAATCTGGGACCCCTCAGGGGATGTCCGACTGCTGGTTTAGTCACAATCCGGGACTGCTGGTTCCCAACCGCTCGCTTGCCTGCCAGCCTGATCACCCCCTAACCACTCCCCTGGCAGCCTTATCAACGCCTAACTGCTCCCCTGCCAGCCTCCAACTGCCCTCCCCTGCTGGCCTGGTTGCCCCTAAATGCCCTCCTCTGCCGGCCTGGTCACCCCCAACTGCTCTCCCCTACAGGCCTGGTCCCCCCCCCAACTGCCCTCCTCTGCAGGCCTGGTCACCCCCAGCTGCCCTCCCCTGCAGGCCTGGTCACCCCTAACTGCCCTCCCCTGCCAGCCTGGTCGGCCCCAAATGCCCTCCCCTGTCAGCCATCTTGTGGTGGCCATCTTTGACTACATGGGGGCTGCCATCTTGTGCAAGGGCATGAGGGTCAATTTGCATATTACCTCTTTATTATATAGGATTATAGCTGACATTTATCTAACTGTACCAGACACTTTACACACATGGACTCTCTCACATGAACCCCATTAAGGTGGACACTATAAAATAGCTCAGGTCATACAATGAGATATCACTATTAACCCCAGAATGTCTACGATAAAATACAGTAACAACACCAAATGCTGATAATTACATGAAGAAACTGAATCACTCATATATACATTGCTGGTGGCAATGCAAAAAGGCGTAGTTCTCAGAATGTTGGGCAGTTTTTTGTTAAACTAAAAATGCAACTACTATATAATCCACCAATTGAACTCTTGTGCACTTATACCAGACAAATGAAAATTTCTGCCCACACAAAAACCTGTACATGAATGTTAATAACAGTTTTATCCATAATAGCCCCAAACCAGAAACTATTCAAATGTCCTTCGATGGGTGAATGGTTAAACAAAATGTGGCACATCATAGGATGGAATAGTACTCAGCAATAAAAAGGGAATAAACTATTAATACAACAGTTTATATGGACCTAAAAATAATTATGCTGAATTTTAAAAGTCAATCTCAAAAGTTACCTCCCAAAATTTGAAAATATTTATTCACAAAGACATGCACCCTTGTGCTCATTGCAGCATTATTCACAGTGTCCAATACATGGAAACAACCAAAGTTTTATTCAATAGAGGATTGCATAAAAAAGATGTGGTACATATATACAATGGAATACTACCCAGCTATAAGAAAATATAAAATACTGCCATTTACGACAACATGGATGGATCTTTAGAATATCATGCTAACCAAAATAAGTCAGACAGAAAAAGTTAAGAACCATATGAGCCCTAATCGGTTTGGCTCAGTGGATAGAGCGTCGGCCTGCAGACTGAAAGGTCACAGGTTCGATTCCAGTCAAGGGCATGTACCTTGGTTTCGGGCACATCCCCAGTAGGGGGTGTGCAGGAGGCAGCTGATTGATGTTTCTCTCTCATCAATGTTTCTAGCTCTCTATCCTTCTCCCTTCCTCTCTGTAAAAAATCAATAAAATATATTTAAAAATATATATATATTCTAAAAAAAAAAGAACCATATGATTTCACTCACATGTGGAATGTAAAACTGAAAGCAACAAATTATCAAACAAGAAAAACAAACACATATAATCTTGTTAACCAATGTCACCCCAATAAATGTAATAAAAAAGATAATTCATACATTGCATAATTCACCCCATGTTTCTCTTGCACACCTTACCTATAACATCTCCCTCAGACATACTGTCTATATTCCTTGAATATCACACAGAAACTGACATGCACATCTAGACAGATTACAAAGACAATGACACAACTCCTCCTCCCCTGGCTTCACACACATACACATGTGCCTGCACAGACTGTGAATATGATAAGCTATGCCTCCTACCCAGCCCCCACGCACCCACCCCTGTATGAACATGCTTCTCAGAAATACATGGTAACACTGTTCTGGCAACAAATCTAAGCTGAGATTTTTCACTCATTTTACCACATTCTACTCCATATTTACACCCCTCCCAGACCTGCTCTGATTCCATGCCATGCTGTCTTCATTTCACCCACATTTAAAAACTGCACACAGTCTCATTATCACTGACAGGCCCAGCCCAGGCCATACCCAGGAATTGCCAATTTTTTCTCCCTTCCTTTGTCTGTCTTCTCTATGCTGTGGCATTTGTAGTCACTTAGCAGAAGGTGGACGTGCAAAAAGAGCTCTTCCCTGGACCTCAGGGAAGGCCAGTTTGGTATAGCTAAGCCTACTTTTACCTGTCTTTGCATTTTGCCCCCATTTCAGTGTTGTAGTTTTTCCCTTATATATGCTTTTATGGTGGGAAAAGGGTGAACCACAGAAACATCTCTTCTGCCTCCTAACTTCCAGATACTTTTCTCAGAGTAGGGAGGAATGGGAGAAGAAGGTTCATATAAAGGCATGGAGGCAGGATCTTCCCTAGGAGCCCAGGCTTTAGAGTGACAATTGAGTACTTGTTCTATAGCTCCACTGCCCTCTGTCTTCCTAGAGTTAACCCCCAGTGCCCTATTCTATGATCCCTTGGGTACCAGGGTGCCAGGGTCTTTCTTCATTGCCAATGTGTCCTCAAGTGACTCTCTCCCTGATCCTTTGACTCTCTTTCTCCCATCTGTCAAATAGAAACCAATTATAATGTCTACACTATCACTATGAGAGATGGAAAGTGCAACAGGGGCCATATCAGGCCTGGTCTAGGCTGAGAGCATTCTATGTGTCTGAATTTTCTCAAGGTCTTTCTAAGAGCAGGGTCATACAGATGTTTCTGTGTATCATTTTAGGTCCAGAAGTGATGTGTCAAAACCATTGTGTTGTGGTGTGATGAGTAAGCTAGCAGGTCTTGTGGTCAAACTGCCTGCATTTGAGTCCTTACTAGTGTGACTTAAGGCAAGTTACTAAATCTTTCTGACCTCAATTACTCTGTCCTAGATATGGGGTTAATGGTGGTATCTCTTTCACAGGATTAAATGAGAGGATGCAAAAGTCCCTGATTCACTGAAAATACTCAATAGATGTTTGTTGAATAAATAAATAAACTCAGTAATACAGTTCTACTCAGGATCAAGAACACAGATCCAATAAATATCAAATATAATACCTGCCACTCATTGTGTATCCCACTGAAATGTAAGCTCCATGAGAGCAAGGGTTTTATGTCTGTTTTGAATTAATAAGCTAATGAGTAAATACTATATTTCAGGCACTATGTTAGAAATGTAGGATAGAGTTCTAAGACAGACAATATCTGTCATTGTGGAGCTTAAAATATAATCATTAAGTTGATAACCACTCTAATAATTAAACTTGGGGTGAATGCTGTGGGAAAAAAAGAGGGGAGGGTGCTATAAGAGTGGCATACAAAAGGAATTTCTTAGTTTGGGAGGTTAGAGGGAATCTCTTAGAGCCAATGACCATTTGAGACTAAAGGAGTGAATCAGGTGACAAGCAAAGAGAAAATGTAGCAATGAACTTTAGACTGAACCTCAGGGAAGGACAGTTTGGTAGAGCTAACTATCAAAGAGGCTGTTCAAAGATCAAAAAACAATAAGCATGGCTGGATTGTGGTGAGAAAGTAAATGAATATTAGGAATTGGGATCAGAGAGACTGGCAGGGGCCTGATCATGTAGAGCCTTATGGGCTATTATACTAGTAAAGAATTTGGCTCGTGTTCCTCATGTGATGTAAAGCCTTTAGAGGGTTTAAGTAGGGTAATTACATGATCTTTGTTTTACAAAAATTCTTCTGGCTTTCTTGTAGAGAATGGTTTGTAAGGTCAGGGGTAGAAGCAGAGAGACCTATTAGGAGGCTAGGGCAGTTGTACAGGTAAGAGATAATGACCTGGTTGGTGGGAAATAAATGAGGAGTGATGTGGATATATTAGAGATATATTCTGAGTGTAGCAACACTTGCTGATAGACTGGATGGCTATGGGATGATAATGAGGAGACAATGACAACTCTTATGTTTCTGACTTGCCACCTGGATATATAGTGATGTCATCTTTCTTTGATAGGGAAGATTATGGAGGAACAAGGTTTGAGGTGGAAGGAAACAAAAGTTCCGTTTTAGTTGTCTTTGGTTTACCAGTGAGACATCCAAATGGAGATGTCAAACTTTAGTCTGAAGCACAGAAGAGAAGCTAGGGCATCTTGAATAGAATTTTAAGTCCTGAATATGCTGGAGGACCCATGGGCCAATTATGAGCAGAAAAGAAACATGAACTTTCATTTTAATATTATCATTCTGGATGCTGAGGTGAAAACTGACTGTAAGGAGGAAAGGATGGAAGCAAGAAGACCAGAAAAGAGGCTACTTCAGTCATAAAGGTCCAAGTATCCTAGCTTGGACCAGAGCAGTGGTGGTGGAGATGGGGAAAAGAGGTCAGGTTCAGGATATATTTTGGAAAAATAGTCGATAGACCTTGATAATAGATTGTATATGAGAGGCAATGGAGATGGAAAGGTCAGAGATAACCCCCAGATTTGGGGTTTGTCCAATTGTGTTGATGGTGAAGCCATAGTCTGAGCTAGAGACCACTGGGGAAGAGCAGGTTTTGGAGAAACCAGGAAAGTTTCCCCAATAGGGGAACAGATTCAGTCCTTCCTCCTTTTACTTCTTGCTTATCCGCATCAATCTTCAAAAGGAGCCTATATGTTCTACATTAAATTCCATCATCAGAGAATCTCCCCTTCATGTTGATGCATAGTGTTTTCTGACCTCTGTTAACAGCACACATGTCCCGGGGAGATCACAATCTATTTCTTTGACTTTAATTACCATTATTATCCTGATTACTTCTAACAGTTCTATTTCTAGCCCTGTACTCTCCTTTGAGCTCCAAACTCACATGGTCAACCATCTACTTGGTAGCTTATCCTGGAAGTCACACATGCACCACAACCCTACCATGAACCAAACCAATGTCTTCTTATTGCTTCCAGTATATATGTTCCTCTTCTCCAGTGTTCCCTGTCCAAGGAACACATACTGATCTTTGACTGCTCTTAGCCCCCACACCTAACCCAACACTGAGCCCCATAGATGCTAACTTCTGCACAGTATAGAGTAATGGTTAAGAGACTGGATTCTGAAACCAGCTTTCAGAAACCCCTGACTTATATCCTAGCTCTAAAATTTAGTAATCACTTAAACTTTCTGTGTCTCAGTGCCTTCCCCTGTAAAATGGGAATGATGATAATAGCATCTATGCCGGAGAAACCAAGATGGCGGCCTAGGTAAGCACCTAAACTGCTGCCTTGCACAACAATTTCAAAACAACAACTAAAAGACAGAATGGACATCATCCAAAACCACAGGAAAGCTGGCTGAGTGGAAATTCTACAACTAGTAGGAAAGAGAAAAGCTCACGGATCAGAGGAGCCACAAAGCGCTGAGGTATGGAGATGCACATATAGAGAGGAAGGGCAGCCGAGTGCCTGGCTGGCGGGAAGGGAAAGGAAGCCCCTGACTGCACTGAACCCCAGTTCCAACTGCAGTGAACCCCAGCTCCAGTTGAAACCCCGTGGACCCAGGCTCATACTGGTGGAGTCTGGGCTGTAGAGAAAGGCACATGGAGACTCAGAGACTAGGGGAGCCACAGCGGGCAGGGGTCTAGAGGCATGCGCGCGCGCGCATGAGTGCACGCAGAGAAGACTGACTGGGGAGGTTACCGCAGGCTTTCCATAGCGGAAGGAGTCAGAAGCTCCTGAATGCACTGAATCCCAGTTCCAACTGCACTGAAACCCAGTTCCGGGTGAGCCCCTGGGGGACCCACGCTCTTACAGGGGGAATCTGGAATGTCAGGCGGAAACTCAGGGAATCCGTGGAAGGCAGTGGTCTGGAGGCGCGTGCGCAAGGGCAGGGCTGACGGGAAGCCAAGACTGTCTACTCAGCCCTGAGACTCCGCTTCATCCAAGCTGAGCGCAGAGGCTTTTGCAATTTTGCAAGTTTGGTCCTATAAGGCTATCTCCAATACAGAAGGTATCCCAGCGTAGACACAGCTGATACTCACAGCCAATTGGCCTGGAGGTCAATTCCTCCCAGTGATACCAACAACAATCAAGACTTAACTACAACAAGGCTGTATACACAGTCCACAAAGGGGAGCAGCAAGAGTGTCCACCTCAGGTAACTGGGGAAGCTGACCCACCGGGCCATATAGGAAACCTAGCACACAAAGCTACCCTACCAACTCAGGGAAGCAGTAAAAATGCGGAGTCAAAGAAACAGACCACAAATGAAAGAAATGGAGGAGAACAAAGGACTGGATATAGAATTCAAAACCACAGTTATAAGGTTTTTCAAGAATTTCCTAGAAAAGGCCGATAAATTTAATGAGACCCTCAAGAATATGAAAAAGGACCAACTAGAAATTAAACATACACTGACTGAAATAAAAAATATACAGAGACCCAACAGCAGACTAGAGGAATGCAAGAATCAAGTCAAAGATTTGAAATACAAAGAAGCAAAAAACACTCAATCGGAAAAGAAAAAAGAATCCAAAAAGTTGAAGATAGTATAAGAAGCCTCTGGGACAACTTCAAGCATACCAACATCGGAATTATGGGGGTACCAGAAGAAGAGAGAGAGCAAGATACTGAAAACTTATTTGAAGAAATAATGCCTGATAACTTCCCCCACCTGGTGAAAGAAATAGACTTACAAGTACAGGAAGTGCACAGAACCCAAAACAAAAGGAATCCAAAGAGGACCACACCAAGACACATCATAATTAAAATGCCAAGTATAAAGACAAAGAGAGAATATTAAAAGCAGCAAGAGAAAAACAGTTAATTACCTACAAGGGAGCACCCATATGATTGTCAGCTGATTTCTCAACAGAAACTATGCAGGCCAGATGGGAATGGCAAGAAATATTCAAAGTGATGAATAGCAAGAACCTACAACCAAGATTACTCTACCCAGCAAAGCTATCATTCAGAATGGAAGGTCAGATAAAGAGCTTCACAGATAAGAAAAAGATAAAGGAGTTCATCACCACCAAACCAGTATTATATGAAATGCTGAAAGGTATTCTTTAAGAAGAAGAAGAAAAAAAGTAAAGATAAAAATTATGAACAACAAATACATATCTATCAACAAGAGAACCTAAAAATCAAGTGAATAAAAAATCTGATGAACAGAATAAACTGGTGAATATAATAGAATCAGGGGCATAGAAAGGGAGTAGATTGTTATCAGGGGGAAAGGGGTGTAGGGGGTGCAGGAAGAGACTGGACTAAAATCATACACCTATGGATGAGGACAATGGGGGGGAGGTAAGGGCAGAGGGTGGGGTGGGAACCGGGTGGAGGGGAGCTATGGGGGGGAAAAGGAGAAACAATTTCAATAATATGAACAATAAAGATTTATTAAATTAAAAAAAATAGCATCTATGCCTACTATATAAGGTTGTTGTGAGGATCAAATAAATTTATCCTGGTAGAACACTTAGAACAGTTGCCTAGCACATAGTATTTATTACCTATTAGCTATCTATGAAAATGGTGATGATGAAAATAAGAAACCAAGATGGCGGCATAAGGTAAACACCTAACTGTTGCCTACCACAACAATTTTGAAACTACAACTGGAAAACAGTGCACACCGTCCAGAACCACCGGAAAGCTGGCAGAGTGGAAAACCTACAACTAGAGGAAAAACAGAGAGGGGGACGCTGAGCCTCAGGAGCTGTGGAGGTGCGGAGATCCGTGAGCGCGGAAAGGGCGGGCGGCTGAATACACGGTAGGCTTGCTCACATCGCGCGGAGAGGGAGGGCAGCAGATGCTGCGTGGCTAGCTTTCTCGTTTGGGAGAAAAACAAAACCTCCTGACTGCACTGAAATCCAGCTGCGGTAGGGGAGAAACTGGTCTGTTTGGCAGCGGACGAGGCTCGAAAGCTGCCTTCTCTCAGAGGCGCGCAGCCTTTGATTAGGGCACGGAGGAACCGGCCCTCTTAGGGCAGCGCAGACAGAAACCAAGTTTGTCTGCGCCATTCTGAGACTCCGCCCCATCCAAGCTGAGCACAGCCCTCCCAGTGACTGGATTTCTCGTTCGGGAGAAAAACAAAACCTCCGGTCTGCACTGAAATCCAGCCCCAGCTGGGGAGAAACTGGTCTGTTAGGCAGCGGGAGAGGCTCGAAAGCTGCCTTCTCTCAGGCGCACAGCCATTAATTTGGGCACGGAGAAACCACCCCTCTAAGGACAAACCAAAGCTTGTCTGCGCCACCCTGAGACTCTGCCCCATCCAAGCTGAGCACAGAAGCTCTCCCAGCAGAGACACTGCTGATCCTCACAGCCAACTGGCTTGGAGATCAATTCCCGCCAGTGATACCAACAATCCCAACCACTCTGAACTCCAGTTTCTGGGGACACGCGGGGGACCCAGACGCCTACGGGACTCTCGGCCATCGGTCGGAGAGTGAGAGTGACTTTTCTGTCGGTGTGGACGACACCAGATTTCAACCACTCTCATAAGGGACACATTCAAGAGGCAGACTCAGTGAGCACCAAAGCCCTACTGTGTCTCCAGCACAGTAATTCTTCCGTTGTAGACACAGCAGGCCCTTGCAGCCAATTGGACCAGAGGTCAATTCCTCCCAGTGTACCAACAGCAATCAGGGCTTTTAACTACACCAAGACTTTCCACTCAGCCCACAAAGGGGAGTACCAAGAGCGACCACCTAGGGTGATTGGGGAAGCTGAGCTACCGGCCCCTATAGGTCACCGACCACACAAAGCCACTCCATCAACACAGGGAGGCAGCCAAAATGTGGAGACATCGAAGTATGTCACAAGTAGGAGAAATAGATGAAAGCAAACTAATGGACGACACAGTGTTCAGAACCATATTTATAAGGTTACTCAAGAATCTTCTAAAAACCGCTGAGAAACTTGAAGAGTCCTTCAAGGACCTTAATGAGAATACCAAAAAAATGGAAAAGGACCAGTCAGAAATTATGCATACACTGTCTGAAATAAAGAATATACAGAGTAGACCACCGCACCCGAAGAGTCAAACCAAAGAGCTGGAATATGAGGAAGAAAAAAACACCCAACCAGAGAGGCGGAAAGAAAGAAGAATCCAAAAGTGTGATGATAGCATAAGGAGCCTCCGGGATGGCTTTAAGCGTACCAATATCCGAATTTTTGGGGTGCCAGAAGAGAGAGAGCAAGATACTGAAAACCTATTTGAAGAAATAATGACAGAAAACTTCCCCCACCTGGTGAAAGAAATGGACTTACAAGTTCAGGAAGCGCACAGAACCCCAAACAAGAGGAATCCAAAGAGGACCACACCAAGACACATCATAATTAAAATGCCAAGGACAAAAGACAAAGAGAGAATCTTACAAGCAGCAAGAGAAAAACAGTTAGTTACCTACAAGGGAGCACCCATACAACTGTCAGCTGATTTCTCAACAGAAACTATGCAGGCCAGACGGGAATGGCAAGAAATATTCAACGTGATGAATAGCAAGAACCTACAACCAAGACTACTCTACCCAGCAAAGTTATCATTCAGAATGGAAGGGCAGATAAAGAGCTTCACAGATAAGAAAAAGCTAAAGGAGTTCATCACCACCAAACCAGTATTATATGAAATGCTGAAAGGTATTCTTTAAAAAGAGGAAAAAGAAGAAAAAAGTAAAGATAAAAATTATGAACAACAAATATCTATCAACAAGTGATTCTAAAAATCAAGTGAATTAAAAATCTGAGGAACAGAATAAACTGGTGAACATAATAGAATCAGAGGCATAGAATGGGAGTGGATTGATAATTCTCAGGGGGAAAGGGGTGTCTGTGTGTGGGGTATGGGAAGAGACTGGACAAAAATCATACACCTATGGATAAGGACAACGGGGGGGGGAGGGAACCGGGTGATGGGGAGATATGGGGGAAAAAAAGGAGAAACAATTGTAATAATCTGAACAATAAAGATTTATTAAAAAAATAAATAAATAAATATTAAAAAAAAGAAAATAGTGATGATGATAATAACAATCTCTCAAATATGTCCCCTTCTGTCCCTACTGACTATGACTGCCATAGTGTAGACTCCCATCTTTCATAAATGTCAAGAGCTTTCTAACTTAGTTGAATTTGAACATAACAGATGTGTCGTGCATTGTGTGGGGTACTATCATGACACAACTGTTTATTAAATACTAGTGGTCCAGTGCACAAAATTCGTGCACATTAAAAGGGGATAAATTAGAGGAAATATTTTAATACTGCTATTTGCCCTTTCTCTATAATAGAAGTGTCAGAGATGAAAGAAAATTAGTAAAATGTATATAAAAATCTTCCTCCTGTCAGAGTCTAGGGTGCACCACAGGACCTAGAGTCAAGTCCCCACCCACCCACGTGCACATCAAAATTGCACGAGACCCAGACCTGGCCACCTCCCCCCTTTGGGCTAGATATAGACCCAGCCAGTCCCACCCTTGTCAAGCCCCGCCAGGTGGGGGGGGGCGCAGCCTCAGGTCCCCTGGCATGGCACTGGGGCAGGGGGCATGGCCTGAGGTCCCCTGTCAAGCCCTGCTGGGTGGGGGGCACAGCCTGAGGTCCCCTGTCAAGTGCCATGGGGGTGGGGGGGCCACAGCCTCAGGTTCCTGCTGATTGCTCATTAAGGCTCATTATGGGAACTCTGCCTCCACTGTGGGTGCAGACATCTTGTGTTATGGAAACTCTGCCTCCGCTGTGGGCACCGCCATCTTTGTGGCAGAGTGATGGTCAATTTACATATTCCCTCTTTATTATATGGGATGATTCTTATCCTCCTAGAGTCTGGAGAAACAATATAGCCTGTAGCTTCTCTGTCCAATATGGTAGCCACTAGCTTCAAGTGGCTATTAAACTTTAGATTCATTAAAATAAAATCATTAAAAAGTAAGTTACTTAGTCACAGTAAATCCCATTTCAAGTGCTCATCAGTTTAGAGTTAGGTTATTTAGATTTATATCCTGGATCTGTCACTTACAGCTGTGTGACCTTAGCCAAATAACATAGGCCATCTTTTAATCTATTAAATGGGCCTACTGATAGTACTTACCTTAAAGAGTTGTTGTAAAGATGAAATTAGTTAATACTTGTGGACGCACGTGTGCACACACCTCCCTTCCCCCTGCCACTCAGAGAAAAATAACATTACTAGTTGATGAATCTTCAGGGCTCAGAGTTTGGTCCAACAGTTGCTGGTATTATGTGATTTCAGCATGGTACACTGAAACCATCACTGGGCTAGGATTCTGGAGAATCTTTCTTCTAGTTGTAGTAGTATGTAGTTCTAGCCATAACTCTGGAAATCATTTTTTGTGCAACCTTAGGTACATTTTTCCTCCTCACTTGCCTCAGTAGGGCGATTGCACTGCTCTCAATTGTGTCTCTGCCCTACCAGTTGCAGTACTCTTTAAGGGAAAAGCTCCTATTACAGATGCACAAGAAGTTAAAATAGAAAAGGACATGGCACATCTGAAGAATAGTTATTAGAGCTGCCATTTATCAACTGCTAACTCTGCACTGGACACCATACATACATTATTTCATTTAGTGTTCACAACAGCCCTGTGAGATAGTCATTATCCTCATTTAGCCAATTAAAACAAAATTGAAGCTAGAGAAGTAGGGATTTGGGAAGGTAAAACCACTGCCCACTTTCAGACAGCCAATAGTGAGTGATAAGGTAAGCATTCAAACCCTGTTCTGCTTGGCACCAAGACCACATTCTGAGCCACCCTGTAATGCTACCTAGGATTCTTGATGGGAGAGAGTGGGGCTGGAGAGGTAGATCAGTCACTCCAGTATAATTATGAAGGAGGCATTGAAGGGGGAAAGACTGGAAACATGGAAACCCATTAAGAAACTTGTACAGGTAGCAAGTAAAGAGGGTCCTGAACTGAGGCAATAACCTTGGAAATAAAGACAACAGAACAGATGAAGGACATCCCACTGCCACTCTATCACTCTATTGTCAATTTCTTGAGGGTAAGAACTATCTTTTTCATTTTTGTATCCCACCACTTGCCTTTATTATCTACCTACATAAATACATACACAGTACTATACAACACTTTGCACACAAATCCATTGTTGATTAACAGGATTCAAATACATTGCATTCATAAGACCTGGCGACTGATTTGATCTAAGGAGAAGACCAAGATGGCTTTCAGGTTTAGAACTTTGTGTTTGTTTGTTGTTGTTTTTTAATATATTTTTATTGATTTCAGAGCGGAAGGGAGAGGGAAAGAAAGATAGAAATATCAATGGTAAGATAATCATTGATCTGCTGTCTCCTGCATGCCCCCCACTGGGGATCGAGCCCTCAACCTGGGCATGTGTCCTTGACCAGAATCGAACCTGGGACCCTTTAGTCACAGGCTGACACTCTATCCACTGAGCCAGACCAGCTAGGGATAGAACTTCAGTCTTAATGAGAATTCTGAAGTTGCTTTCCATGGAACTGTAGTGCTCAAAGCATCTCCTAACTACCTTGCTTTCCCTACCCTAAGGTCTAACCTAGGCAATGCCCCAGCTAGAGTAAAGCTGGCCTTTCCTACCAATCATCTAGCCCTCTGGGCTGGGAAGGAGGCTGTTTCTCCTGGGGGCCTCCCTTCCGCTTTCCCTGGCCTGGGCAGTGAGTTTCTCTTCATAGTATTTGAATCAGAGGAAACAGATAGACTGAGGAAGTAAAGAAAAAAAAACAGGCCGCCTGGGCTCTGCTAGCCAATGTAAACACTCAGTGGTTTCCTGTTGTTGCAGCCCAAAGCGTCCCATGACATCATTTCTGGCCTTTCCAGAACACACTTGTTTAGCCTAGCCTGCCAACATGCCCAAGGCTGAGTGGCAGTTCCTCTCAGGGTTAGATCCTCCGGAACTGGAGAATTTCTCCCAGCCAACCATTTCCCACCTGCCCAGCCAGTCAGTCAGACCTTTCTAGCCCTATAAGGCATTGGACGCTGCATGCTGGACATGCCGTCCCACTTCCCAGAGGCACAGTGGCTTATGGGCCAGAGCAAGATTTCCCAAACCGGAAAAGTTATTTTACTTCTTTTAACATAGATTTTGAGTCAGAAGAGGAGGAGGAGTATATGACATAGCGTCCGGGACAAGCTCTGATTCCTCCCCACCCAATAGCATACAGTTGTGTTTTTTTTTGTCAGTGTTGGTCACAAATTCCTAGAAATAGCACTGTAAGGGCGCTTTCAAGACCTTATGTCCTAATCTTTCCATGGTGTAGATGAGAGCAGTGAGGCTCAGAGAGGAGAAAGGGACTGGTCCCAGTCACACAACTGGTCAGTGCAGCATAAGCCATCCACTGCTAGAGGTCTGAACCTGAGATATATTGAGACAGAATAACATAGTTGCAAGAGTTCTTAATGAGAAATTCAGAACCAAGATTTGAGCTATAATTCTCTTTGAGAGCTTGGATAAATTCCTTTTTTTCTTTGGACCTTGGCTTAGACAGCCATAATTCAATTAAAGGCAACAAATATTTATTGAGAACCTACTGTGCTTGGTAGAGATGGTGGCTCCTGGAAATTAGAAGAAAGCATGATGAGAACACTCCCCATTTCACATGTTGGAATGGAAAGAAAATGAAAGAGATGGTCTGAATTCTGTAGGAGACCTAAAGACAATGTGGAACCCTTACCTCTGTCTCTAGACAGAATTAAACCATAAGAAGGGGTCTGGGGTTCTTCAGGGCTGCAACTTCCTTCCCATTCCCTTTACAAGGCAGTAGAGAGCTCTTATTGGGCCAGAGCTTTGTTTGCAAAAGAGTTTCCAAATTCTGGTCTCCAACAGAGACTTGGTCGACAGCAGATGCCCTCTCACTCCAACAAGAATTGTTTGAGTTGTCTTGTACCCATGGTGTGGGGAAGTGGGTTTATGATAACTAAATCCAGCCTACCACCAGGAATGCTCAGGACCTACTCAAGAAGGCAAATAATCCTTTCCACTAATATTTACAGGGTAAAATAAAATTGTTGTCAGAGTAATAAATTTGACAGTAAAATAGTAGTCAAGTTTTCAGGCAAATTTAAATTGGCTAGTTGAAACAAGCGAATATTCTAGAAAAATTAATTGTACTGGACAAAAAGGTGTTCCTAAAGTGTTAACTAAAATTTTTTTTTCTTTTTCTTTTTGTGTTAATTAAAATTTTTATTGGTAGTTCATCTCATGATAAAAATGCGTACCATGTAATGAACCTAAAACAGTAATATTATAGTGCTAAAAATTAAAATTTAAAAGCCATCAAGACTACATTATAAAATTTTCAAAAGCATCCTAATATTTAAATAAAAAAGGGGGGTAGTAGAAGAATATCATGTAAGGAAAAATATCCTGTAAGTAATTACATCTAGAAAATTAATACTTTAGAAAATTAATTGTAAGGCTAAAAGCAAGAAACCCATGAAAAACACACAAGATGTCAAAACAAGACAGAGGAAAATCATTTGGGCAAAAAATGAAATAGAATCCCAAGTCAAATTTATAGAAAATATTCCTTTATTAACTTTTGGTCGAGAATACGTTTGTATATTTTCAGAAAACAACTCCAAGACCATGTGGATTCTAGCAACAGAGAGGAATCAACAGGACTACTCCAGCCATCAAGACAGAAGAGAAGCAGTCCAGAGATGGAAGACACTGACGTCGCCTTGCCATACTAGCAGTTAACAGCTGTGCGTCACTACAGGTTGCCCAGGACCAAACCAGAGAGGGTCAGACCAGCATTACCACCATTTGTCCACCATCCAGAACTGAAATGTCATGGCTGACATGTACACATAAGGAACTGTGTGACATTGAAATTGGGTCTCAAAAGAACTGTTGGCCCAGAAAGAAATTCACTACACACTGATTCATTTGCCTGTCAGCATAACCATTATTGCTTGTCTCATTTTCAGTTCTTATAAGTGTATTTCTAATAGCACATGATCTCACTCATCTAGGGGAAATAATGAACAACATAGACTGATAAACAAGAACAGACCCAGAAACAAGGAGGCATGGATCAGACTGTCGGGCCTCAGAGGGAGGGGAGGGGAGGGTGGGGGTAAAGGGGAGAGATCAACCAAAGGACTTGTGTGTAAGCATATGAGCCTAACCAGCAGTTAAGGACAACAGGGGGGTGGGGGCATGTGTGGGGAGGGGTGTGGGCTGGGAATGGTGGGATGAGGACAAATATGTGATACCTTAATCAATAAAGAAATTAAAAAAAAATTCCGGTCTCATTTAGCTGGATAGATTTGAATGTAGAGGTGGTGGGATTCTAAATTACTGTCTGGAAAATCAAGCCAAATGCATTATGGAAATTTCTGCAGTCAGCAGTAATTGGATTTCAAGCCATAGCTGTGCCATGGAGTACAGGGAATTTGAAATAGCTTTATTAACCAATCAAGTAGAATTCAGAGGCACATTTAAGGAAAATGTGCCTATTCCTGCACCCAAAGATGCACAAGGCAATGTGAAGTTATTCTGTTAGCCAATCAATTTAACCACAGTATGGATTAGATGAAACACACAGAGATAATATGGATGCATTTAGCCGAAACCGGTTTGGCTCAGTGGATAGAGCGTCGGCCTGTGGACTGAAAGGTCCCGGGTTCGATTCCGGTCAAGGGCATGTACATTGGTTGCGGGCACATCCCTGGTAGGGGGTGTGCAGGAGGCAGCTGGTCGATGTTTCTCTCTCATCGATGATTCTAGCTCTCTATCCCTCTCCCTTCCTCTCTGTAAAAAAATCAATAAAATATTTTTTAAAAAAAAGAGAGAGATAATATGGATGCATTTAGATGCCTGGAAATGTGCATCTAAACGCAGATGTGGGAGGCTGCAACACATTGAGAAACACAAAGTAACACACACACACACACACACACACTCAAAAGTCACTGATATACACAAAAAAAGACACACACACACACACACACACACACACACACACACACACCCCAACCAGAAGCTAGAAGACAGCTATTTATTTGGGAGTTCTGAGGGGGTGGTCTACATTCTGACTCCCTGCTTATCTTTCTCCTTCCTCCCCCAAATTGTCCTAATTCCAATACTATAGTGTATTTTTTTTTCTATAGAAGCTTTAGAAAACCACCCTGCACTCCACTACATCCATACCCACTCCCACTTCACCACATCAGACTCTTGTTACTTATTTGTCTGGACTATAGCAAAAAGCATTGATCAGGGTTCCCTGATGTCAGTATCTTTCCACTAATCCATCTTCCATGAGGCTGCCTGCCAGAGGGAATCATTCTAGAGATCAGCGCTGTTCTTGCTTTGTCCCTGCTAAAAATCCTTCCTTTCCTTTCCACTGTCAGCACAAGCCAACCCAGACACGTGACATTCATGGGGTAAATAATACTGGGGGCTCCTTGCCCCTGTTTATGTCCTCTGCCCTCTCCCTATCCATGCACACCCCATGCTTTCCTGCACCCTGTGCTATTCCCTTGAGCTAGAACCACTCCCTTTCCACCTATCAAAATCCTACCCACTTTAAATTTAACTGGGTTGTTTGTATTTCTTTAGAAGGATGACTACATCTTTGACATTAAAAGATTTTTAATGTTCTTATCCTTCAAGGCCCAACCCTAAAGTTACCTCCTTTATGAAGTCTGCTTCTAATCTATTAAAAGCACTATATTAGAGAATTGAACTTCCTCCATTCAGCCTTCACAGGTGTGTATGTCTTGGTGCACAAAGGAGAGCTGATGGAGGATAAAACAAAACTTCCTGATGCTAGTACCTCCTCTAGGGCAGACAATGGGATGGCACTCTTCTTTTGTTACTGCATTGGTCATAGTCCTGCAAAGACAGACTTACAAAGCCCAGGCCTCTGAAGTCTCAGGCCAGCCTCTTTTGAGCTATCTTATTCTAGTCATAGATTTGAGTCCTGGCACTGCCACTAGCTTTTTGTGTGACTATGAGCAAGTCTCAACCCCTCTCTGGCCTTGATTTTTTCAAGAATCCTCCCAGTTCTGGATTTTATTATTGTAAGATGAAGGGTTTTATGGAGTTATTCCCATGAGTACATCTGGTATAAGTATGTCCACTATCATTATAATTCTCTCTCTTTCTCTCTCTCTCTCTCTCTTTCTCTCTCTTTCTTAGTTTCTTTCTCTCTTCTGTCTCTCTGTCTGTCTTTCTGTCTCTTCCTATCTCTCTTAGTCTGTCTCTCTTCCTTTTCCTTTCAACCTCTCTCTCTTCTACATCTCTCTGTCTCTTATTCAATCTCACTCTCTCTTCCCCAACCCCAGCCCTAGGGTGTGAATCTGGCTGAATAGCTTCCAACCCAAAATAGCTCCAGTGCTTTCTAAGTGTTGTTGTTGAGTAGAGGTAGAAATGATATCCCTCTGAGGGTCTTGGGAAGATCAACCATCCTCTACCTCTCCCCTCAGAAAGGGCTCACAGAGCTAAGGAGGGAGGCAGCAGGATGAAGGATCTCATAACAAGGCCAACTGGCTCCTACCCTCCAGGCTTTCACCCAAAGAGAGGACATTGCTCACAGATCACAAAGGTTCTCCATCTCCTAGATCAGGGGTCCTCAAACTATGGCCCACGGGCCACGTGCGGCCAGCCGAGGACATTTATCCAGCCCGCCGGGTGTTTTTGCCACTGCTTCCTGTCCAGCTTAGCAGCCGACTTAGCAGTGTGCATAGGAATTTGTTCATAGTGTGTTTTTTTTAAACTATAGTCCGGCCCTCCAACGGTCTGAGGGACAGTGAACTGGCCCCCTATTTAAAAATTTTGAGTACCCCTGTCCTAGATGATCTGAGCCAGAGATTCTTAACCACCATATACTCATTTTTCAACTACTCTGACCCATCATTTTACAGATGTGAAAACAGGCTCACAGACAGGAAAGGAATGGCTCACCATTCCACAGTCAAGTAATAGAAGAACTGGAACTAGAATGCTGGTCTCTTGACTCATAATAAAGTGCTCTGAGAAGACTATAAAACTGATTCAGCACCATCAGTTGAAAGGGACTTTTCATGAGCATTTTGCTAGGAGAAGAGAAGACTGGGGATTATTGATGGGTGAGTTGGAGACTCCATAGATATCCAGATTGAGAACACTCAAGGACAGGATTCAGGTCTCCTTTGTCTCCAATGGAAGCCCAATAGAGTGTCTCACTGTAGCTCAATGATGAATAAATGAGGGAGAGAGCCTCCATCAGGTCACTTGAGGGACACTGATGCTTTCTCTGGAGTTTTGAGTATTTATATACCACACTCCAGAAGCCTTACAATCAAAGGATGAAGGGATTTAGTCTTAGTATGTTGTTAACTTGCTAGGTCAAGAGTCCCTGCACTGAGAGAAACCAAGATGGCAGCATAAGGTATACATCTGTACGTGCTGCCTCTCACAACCACACCAAAACTACAACTAAAAGACAAACCGGCTATCATCCAGAACCATGGGAAAGCTGGCTGAGTAGAAGTTCTACAACTACAAGGAAAGAAAAAAGCACATTGAGACTGGGTAGAAGGTGCAGAGGTGCGGAAGAGCAGAGGTACAGAGGTGCGTGAAACAGGCTGGCAACTGGGTGTGCTGTTTTTTTCAATCGGAAGGGAGATACAAGCTCCCGACTGCTCTGAACTCCAGTTTCCGGGAGACTCTGGGGACCCAGACTCCTATGGGGAGAAACTGGACTGTCTGGCATCGGGTTGGAAAGAGGGTGGCTTTCTCACAGAGGTGCTCACAGGGATCATTGTTACTGCGTGGGGGCAAGGGATGCGGGGACGCAGAGACATGAAGACACAGAGACGTGGAGATGCAGAGATGGCTGACTGGCAGCCATCACTGTTTGCTCCACCCTGGTGATTCCCTGAGACCCCACCCCACCCGATTTACAACCCCACCCAAGCTGTGCACAGTGCCTTTTGCATATGAATGGCCTGTCCTTTCGCAGCCTAACCTAACAAACTGCTGCTGGGTCAGAGAGCTCCAAAACTTCCAAACCCCAAACAGAGAGGAGAAATCTTCAGATCTCCTTGTAGCTCCTGCTGGGTGGCCTCAGGCAGTGGCTGACTTTGCACCTCCTTGGAGATCCAGGAGCCAGTGTACCTAGTGGTCAGTGTGAAACGATACCAGATTTCAACTCCTCACATCCATAAGTGACACACTCAAGAGGCAGACTCAGTGAGCACCAAAGCCCCACTGAAGCAAGTCTTGCCCCATAAGGGTGTCTCCAGCACAGTAGTTCTTCCATTATAGACACAGCAGGTCCTCACAGCCAATTGACAATTCCTCCCAGTGATACCAACAGCAATCAAGGCTTAACTACAACAATACTGTGCACCCAGCCCATAAAGGGGTGCACCAAGAGTGTCCACCTCAGGTGATTGGGGAGGCTGAGCCACTGGGCCCTATAGGACACCTACCACACAAGGCCACTCTATCAACACAGGGAAGCAGTCAAAATGCAGAGACAAAGAAACATGTCACGAATGAAAGAAATGGAGGAAAGCAAACTACTGGATATAGAGTTCAAAACCACAGTTATAAGGTTACTCAAGAATCTTCTAGAAACCTCTGAGGAACTTAGTGAGACCTCCGAGGAACTTAGTGATACCTTCAAGGATCTTAATGAGAATGCCAAAAAAAAAAAAAATGGAAAACGACCAGTCAGAAATTAAGCATACACTGTCTGAAATAAAGAATAATATACAGAAATTCAACAGTAGACTAGAGGATCCCAAGAATCAAATCAAAGATTTGAAATATGAGGAAGCAAAAAACACCCAACTGGAAAAGAATCCAAAAATATGAAAATAGTGTAAGGAGCCCTTGGGACAACTTCAAACGTACCAACATCCGAATTATGGGGGTGCCAGAAGAAGAGAGAGAGCAAGATATTGAAAACCTATTTGAAGAAATAATGACAGAAAACTTCCCCTACCTGGTGAAAGAAATAGACTTACAAGTCCAGGAAGCTCAGAGAACCCCAAACAAGAGGAATCCAAAGAGGACCACACCAAGACACATCATAATTAAAATGCCAAGGGCAAAAGACAAAGAGAGAATCTTAAAAGCAGCAAGAGAAAAACAGTTAGTTACATACAAGGGAGTACCCATACGACTGTCAGCTGATTTCTCAAGAGAAACTATGCAGGCCAGAAGGGAGTGGCAAGAAATATTCAAAGTGATGAATAGCAAGAACCTACAACCAAGATTACACTGAGTGGCCAGATTATTATGATCTCTGAACGCATAATAATCTGGCCACTCAGTGTAAATCCTATATAATAAAAGGCTAATATGCAAATTGTCCCCCCACCAGGAGTTCGACCAGCAGGCAGGCCGGCCAACAGCCCATGTCCCCTCCCCCTGGCCAGGCTGGCTGGACCCCACCCATGCATGAATTTATGCACCAGGCCTCTAATATATATACACTGAGTGGCCAGATTATTATGCATTCAGAGATCATAATAATCTGGCCACTCAGTGTACTCTACCCAGCAAAGCTATTTTTTTAGAATTGAAGGTCAGATAAAGAGCTTCACAGACAAGAAAATGCTAAAGGAGTTCATCACCACCAAACCAGGATTATATGAAATGCTGAAGGGTATTCTTTAAGAAGAGGAAGAAGAAGAAAAAGGTAAAGATAAAAATTATGAACAACAAAGTGACAACAGATACATATCTATCAACAAGTGAATCTAAAAATCAAGTCAATAAAAAATCTGATGAACACAATAAACTGGCGAATATAATAGAATCAGGAGCATAGAAAGGGAGTGGACTGACAATTCTCAGGGGGGGGCGTGAGGGGTGTGGGAAGAGATTGGACAAAAATCTTACACCTATGGATGAGGACAGTGGTGGGGGTAAGGGCATAAGGTGGGGAGGGGAAACTGGGTGGAGGGGAGCTATGGGGGTGGGAAAAGAGGAACATCTGTAATAACCTGAACAATAAAGATTTATTTTTTTTAAAAAAAGAGTCCCCACACCACCAACACCCATAAATTCATTTCTTCTTTGTAAAAGTATTAATGATATATGCCCCATCTGCCTCCCTGGAACTTGGAGCAGTTTCAATTAAAATAAAGGATAGGAAAGAGCTTTGACAAAAACAAGGCAGCCCTCTGCAAATGTGATAGCTGGGTGATGTCCCAGCTAGCAATTATGTTCTCAGAGACTGTGGGCACCCAGTGAGTCATCCTCTCACTCTCAAAGCCAAAGGATTTGAAAGGGGAGAAATGAGGTGAGCCTTTTCTTGAGTTTTTATTTCTGTGAAGGGAGGCCAAAACGGGAGTGCACAGAGCCACCTCCTACAGACATACACACATTGTGCCCCAAATTCCAGCCTCCTTAGAGCTAAACAGCCAGCTTAAGCAAGGACTTCACCCCTCCTCTGCTATTTAATTCTGAGATACCAAGTCCCCAAGCTATTGGGGTTTCTTAGAGATGAGAAGTTAGAATCCTAAAATTTTATTCAGTCCCAGTTTACATCCAGCCTTGGGCTCTATTTCTGATTACAACTAATTTACTCTGTGACTTCAGGTAAATTGCATTCCCTCTCTGAGCCCTTTACATCCTCAATATATAGAATGATTCAGATACCTAACATTATCTTTCAAGATTCCCAGATTTAGAATACCTGGGTTTGAGTCCTAGCTCTGTCATAACAACTGAATGACCTTAGACAAGTTTTTTCCTGGGTCTCAGTTTCTGCTACTATAAAATGAGGTATTTGCATTAGATGCTTAGCATTGTATTTCAAGAGTTTTGGATTGAGATTCAGGAAATCTGACTTCTAGCTCTAGCACCACAAAGTAAATCATTGTCTGAATTTGGACTGGCCTTTTCCTTTTTCTGGTCCTCAATTTCCCTATCTGTGTCATGAGGGAATTCAACTATGAGTTATTTAAACACACCCTCTGATTCTAACAGCCTCTGGTTCTAGAATTTTACAGGCACTGAAAAAGGAAGTGAAGGGAGGGGAAGCCACGCCCAGAATGATTTCTCATAAACTAGCAGTGGTTGCCCTCTATAGGTCTGACCTGAAAGTGCAGGCCCGAGAGTGAAACACAGAGAGACAACTGGATGCTTCACCAGATAGGGCCAGACACATAGACTAGGATTGGCACAAAGACTTCCCAGCCCCGTCCTAATAAGAGGGGTCTGGATAGTAGTGTGTACTGGGATATTGCACTTTCCTTCCCAGTCATCAGTAAGTAACAAGAGACTTCTCAGGCCTATAGAGCTCGTGGTCAGTGGGGTCTCTGCCATAGATTAAGTAAGTAAAAGAATCTTTTTTACTCGAATAATTTGCCTACACATTTGGGGGGATGTGCACGAATGTTTGAAGATGGAGTGTGATTGTGCTCTGAAGATGAGTATGAGAATGAGTCACTTTCATGGCTGATAAGTATTAACATGTGAGGCAAAGAACTCTTCATAAGATATGAAAGAAGCTACTCAAATTAACGTGTTTTTCAGCATCCTCATCTACTCCCTACCCTCCTTGGAATAGAAGCAGTTCATGCCTGGGCAAAAGACCTAGGATGACCTTAGTATAGAAATGAGAATCTAAATCATGAGAAGATTAAATACTGGGGAAAGCTCGATATTCAAGAATGGTCCTAAAGTCTAGGGCCGTGGTCGACAAACTGCGGCTCGTGAGCCACATGCGGCTCTTTGGCCCATTGAGTGTGGCTCTTCCACAAAATACCATGGCCTGGGAGAGTCTATTTTGAAGAAGTGGCATTAGAAGAAGTTTAAGTTTAAAAAATTTGGCTCTCAAAAGAAATTTCAATCGTTGTACTGTTGATATTTGGCTCTGTTGACTAATAAGTTTGCCAACCACTGGTCTAGGGGATTTGTTGACTCAGTCTTGGAGTATCACTAAATTTGGGGCAATCTGTGGACTCATTATTGCAGAGCATTATGTGAGGCTTAGGAGAGATGCAAATATAGGGTTTTGTTACATAAATAGGCATATACTAAGCCTTTCATCACTGTCATTCCATAATGATTCATTATAGAAGTAGTAGTCAGGTCATGAAAATCTATACTCCCCTATCCCTTCTCCCCTTCTTGGGTTAAAATGTCTGACCATCCAACCCAAATGCAAAGGGAAAAACTGTTCCTTATTGTGTGACAAAGATGGTTGCAGTTCTAGTTCTGCTCCTGATTCACTATATAACCAAGGCCTAGCCCCAGCATTTCTCTGGGCCTTAGTTTCCTTATCTGAAACAAAAGGGGGTTGGATTTGATGAGTTCCCAGGGTTTTCCCAGCCCTGACATTCACTCTACCTGTTGTGTGTTTTTTAATAGAACACTTTCCCTACCATCCCTTCTAGTGCTACATACAGGCTTATTTTTTAAAATATATTTTTATTGATTTCTGAGAGGAAGGGAGAGAGAAAGGAAGAGAGAAACATCAAAGTTGAGAGAGAATCATTTATCCGTCACCACCCCCCCACACACACACACACACACACGCCCCTTACTGGGGACTGAGCCCGCAACCTGGGCATGTGCCCTGACCAGGAATCAAACCGTGACCTCCTGTTTCATAGGTCAACACTAAACCACTAAGACACACCGGCTGGGCTTCTTTCAGTGTTTCTTAAATGGAAACTTCTCCCCACACAAGTTCCTACTTCTGATAAGTGCCCAAGTTTTCCACCACCATGCCCTAAACAGGACAGCAAGTCTTCTATTTTTCTTCCTCAATTCCTGGGCCTGCCCCCTTCCCCACCCCACCCTGTTCCCACTAAAAACAAAAAGTTCTTCTCTCATCAAGGTGTGTAATAATAGTTTATTCTGAGGAACAGATACAATAAAGATAGCAAATTGTTTTTACCCTATCAAATAATTTGCCCACACATCTTGTCATTGTTTATTACACCAACCCTATCCCTGCTCATGTCCATAAGCTTCTACCCCCAAAATCACAGATACACCTTGGAATGGAGAGTTCAAAGGATATTTTATTTAAAAGTTTTGTAAACAGAATTATGCTCACAGCTTCAGCAACAGTGAGAGTTCAATTAAACCTCCCTGATCAGCTCAGTTGCCTGGAGCACTTCCTCAGACGCCTCAGAAGCTTGAAGTCAGACCTGAGGAGGTCCCTTCTCTCCCTCCTGGAAGCCAGTTCCAGGAGAGGTACATGGTTGTTGGCACCACAGGAAAAGCCAGGAGTGAAGAGCATACAGGTAGTAGAAAAAGGAGGACACGAGGTGGAAAAGAGGGAATAATCAATAGCAGCAAGGGTTGGAGGTAGACCCGTTGTGGGTACTAAAAATTGTTTGGAAATTTTTAAAAAGAATTGTAAATGCGTATATCCAAAAATATATTTTTTTAAAATCTGGAAGTGGAAATCACTTGCCTTTTCTTGCCAACAAATTCAATTTCCTTGATCCAACTTATTCAATGTGCAGCAATAATATTTCATGTCTATTAGTGACTACATATTGTTATTGTAGCTGAGATAGCATGGTTAATATTGACTAATATATTGTGGTTAATGATAGTTAATACTATATCTAAAATATTATGAAAAAAAAATCACTGAGATGGGAAAAGAGGGAAGGAGTAGGGAAAGATATACTGGAATAATAAGAAGGCCAGGAAGTTAGAGTGCTTTCCCAAATTCAGACCTGGCTGATCCACATCTGTTTGGAGTTTATGAGAAGGCTCCAAAGGCCTCCTTATGGCTCTATGGAGCATTTGTCCCAGAGCCAGTATGTAGATCAATGCTACAATCTGGCTATGCCTGGGCACTGTTGGTACTGATTGCCATCAATACTCATAACCAGTTGCTGTCATATATCCACAGACCATTGCTATTAACACCCACAGGCAATCACCATTGATATCCATTGATGTTAATATCTTATTACTATCATGATTCAAAAGTCCCCCATCTAAACTATGGTCTAGTTGGGGGGAAGGGAGAAAGGGAGAAAGGGATGGGAGAGGGGAGCTGGGTGAGAGAGGGTTATAGCACCAATCCAGGAAGAACTATCCTCTATAATTCCTGGTCACTTCAGGAATTAAGAGAAAGGCCTAGGGTGGGACAAGGGGGAAGCTGAGGCCTAGCTGGCCTTGCCCCTAAGCCCCTTTTTTCAGGATGCCCACCTGATAATGGGGAGTCTACCCTTCAGGCTAATGCTAGCTAATACTGACTAGCAGAGTTTGCCATAACCTGGGACTTCTCTTGAAGGATTCTTTGCCAAATCCAGGTTTAGAAATCCTTATCTTTTAACCAAAAACTGGCAAGAGGAAGGTAGGGATGGTGGGGTCTACCCCTCTTAACCAATGGGCCCATTACAGGATGCCATTGGGCCTCAGTTTCTGGTGGGCCAGAGCTACAGCATAATAGCGTTGGAAACGGACAAGGAGCACAGGCACCAGCAAGACACCAGTGCACATGCCCATTGTGGCTGTGACAGCAGCAGTGAGCTGGCCCAGAGAAGAGAGGGGATAGACGTCTCCATAGCCAACAGTGGTGAGAGTTATGACAGTCCACCAGAGACATGTAAAGATGTCTCCAAAATGGGGCTCACCCTGACCTGGGGTGGACATGCCCAAGAGCTCCCCATAGAGGAAGAGCAAGCCAAAGAATAAGATCTCAGCTACCCAAATCAGGAGAAAAGCACACACCTCCTTCCAAGAAGAATGAAGGGTGTGAACTAGGACTCTCATGGCCAGGGACTTTTCAAGGAAGCCCAGGAGACGAACTAGTTTGAGGACATAGAGAGAACGAATGGCCCCAAGTGTTAGGCTGAGATGGGGTTGCTGTTCAGCCTTGTCACCCACCACCAATTCCACCAGCACAGGGAAAAGACAGAAAATATCAGCTAGATTGAGAGGGCTACACAGGAAGCGCACCTTATCAGGGCAGGAAATGGCCCGGGCAAAGAACTCAGTTCCAAACCAAAGGGCACAGAGCAGTTCCAGGTAGAGTAGGTGGGGGGCACGGCGGTAAACAAGACCATTGTTCTGCCGCTCCTGATGGTTTCCCCCTACCACTACCCCATGTTCCATAGGAGTGAAGTTGGCAGAGAAGTAATCCAGCTGGACCTCCGTCTCCTGGAAGAAGATGACCAGAGCACACACGGCAAAGAGTGTGGAGATCAGGGAAAGGCACTGGGGGAAAAGAGGCATGTCAGAAGTACCCCCATTTACAATCACCCCCACTTCTCTAACTGGACCCCACCCACCCTTCTTTGCCTCCCTTTTTTGAGAATCCCCTCAAATTGTCCTGGGTGTTTGTAGGTTCAGGGCCCAAGCACTGTGCCAAGTGTGTGGCCATTGTGGCATCTTGGCAGGGCCCTTTGTGAGTAAGAGTGTTTAACATGGTGTTATAACACTGTTAATAAGTTACCTTGGCCCCTAAGGAAGATTGGGGTTGGTCAAGAAGCACCCAGAGCCATGGCTTCCAAGCATTCCGCAGTCTCTGGCCTTCAATGGGGTTCAGCAAAAGGCGTTCATCCATGTGGGCATTCTCACAGACCTCCCAAGACAGAAAGTCCTGGGTTTGGGTCTCCTTGCCACTCAGCTTGAGCCAGCAGCAAGGTGCCAGCGGTGCTTCTGCCAGGCCCCAATAAGCCAACTCCTCCTCTAGGACATCCCGACAAACGTTGGCAGGGCAGTGCAGTTGCCGAGTACGGTAGTAGCCTAGCACGTAGCCAAAAAGTTCAGGATTTCGGTCAAAGAAAAACTCTCGAACTGGTGGACCCTGAGCAGCTGGGGTGCCAGGTGGGGGTGGCTCGGTCAGCTTGTAGAGTCGGGTGCCTGGGAAGGCCCGCACAGTGCTGATGTAGGTCTCATGGCGCATGCCCCCCACGTTCAGGATCAGTCTATCATCCAAGCCCTCCATGGCAAACTGTGAGCCTGCTTCTCGGCTGGCTCGGATACGCTGGCAAGAGGAGGGATGACAGGGGTTAGGACAAGGCTTATACAGGGCAGGGAGAGAATTGAGGGCCACAGAAGTGATATGGCAGCCCAGATACCCAAGCGAGGCTATCCCAGGCTAGGATCTGGAGGTGTCTCTTCCTCCTGGGTCTTCAAGAATCAGGAGGACAGCCAACTCTCAGATGTAGTCACAGTGACTAGCCAGAGTCTCTCCTGGGCCCAGAAATTCCAGGAGAAAAACCAGCCTAGCCTGGATACAGATGTCTTTCAGGGGCTCTTAGGAGATGCCTGGTCACTCTGAGAGAACAATTGTGCCATGGTATACAGCAGAGGAGTCACAGACAAGCAATGGCAGACTAAATGGGCAAGATGGGGACAGGGACATCTCTTAATCCTCTAACACTTTGAAAACTTGGGGAGGGAGAGAGATGGGGGAGGGTGAAAAGAGAAGCTGCCAAGGGAGGCTAAGAGCAGGAAATGGAGTGAAGATGGGAGTGACAGAGGAAGCTGGAGGGCCTTAGAGATCCCTTGGCCTCCACAAGGAGTAGGAAGTGCCTGACTTCAGAAACGGGCTGGGGGGTCGGCAGACCTGACAACGATGATTTTTGACTCCAACTTCCCTGGCACTTGGTCCCGGGCACTCAGAAGCAGCAGCAACTGCATCAACTGCACCAATAGCACCAACAGCACCAAAAGCACCAGCAGTACCAGCAGCAGCAGCAGCAGCAGCATCCGTTGGTCTCTCTACTGGGCGCCCTAAAATTGCTTTGGGCTTAATGAGCTCCTTGCCTGGGAACAAAAAGGGGCAAGAAGAGAATGGGGGCAGAGGAGAGAGAGAGGGTGGTAGGAGCACAGAAAGGCAAACCATGGGGGTCAAAACACCTACTTAGATCAATATTTCAGTGTCTCATACCCCCCCCCCCCTAACTGGCAGCCTGTTGGGGCCTCCCATGTTTGTCCCTGAGGGCAAAAAAGGATGAGGGCACAGGCAGCCACCTCCAGTCTGAGAACATCACACACCTCACACACCCACCTCCCATTCCTTCCACCTCTCAGTCAGTCCTTCCTTACTCACTTGGTTGTTTTGCATGATCCACAAACACTGGCAGTGAAGGGACCAGCGGCTGGCTGGGCAGAGGGGCTGGAGACGGTGGGGCGGGTGGTGTGGCCAACATTGCTGCTGCCTCCGGAGTTCTTGACTGCTCCTGCATGGAGAGATCTCAGAGGCCTCAGGACCAGGGTGTGCTCATGGAAGAGCTGGCAAGGACTAGGGGCCTTCCAGGAGCCTCCCGTTCCTGCTGTGGCCAGAGGAGCAAGGGCTGAGAGGCAACAATCTGATTCAGGGCTATATGTGTTCCTGCTTGCTTGTTTAGGAAGGGCTTCCTGGCCCCTAGCCTGCAGGGAATCAGACAAGAGACCCTGGCCAACTTTGCTGCTCCTCCTTCCTCCCCCAGCTTAGTTCCAGCCCAGAGCAGAGGGAGGGGAGGAGGCAGCTGGAAGAAAAACAGGAAGTTAGGTAGTCAGGCTCCAGCCAAGAAGCCACATCACAGGACCAGTTAATATTTTGAACAACTTTTTCCCCCACCCCACCCATCCCCACTCTAATTCCTCACCTTCCCCCCAGCTCCACTACAGTCCTCTCATCAGAAGCCTGAAAAGAAGGAAGGGGAGTGGGGGGAGGGGGAAGTGAGGAAGATAGCTTGGGAGGCTAGATGTGCTCTTGGCTGTATCTAGCTGTTCTGCCCACTCATTTTTTCTTTTTCTTTTTTTTCCTCTCCCGTGCTAATTTTTTTCCCCTTTTCTCCAGAGACCTTCATGCCAAGGATGGGAGTAGGAATTGGAGAAGGACAGGGGCATGGGGAACAAGCAGCCTCAGAGAAAAGCCTGCTTGCTCATGACCTATGCCAGGATTGGCAGCATCCCCAGCCCCTTGAGATAAGCCACATTCCCTCCTCCCCCTCTTTCTCATTTCTTCCTCCACCTCTGCCTCCAGGACCCCTTCCTGGGAATTAGGCCAGTCTCCTATTTTGCTACTGATGAGAGTTTGCTAATCAAGTACTCAGAAGATCCTAAATTCCAAGATAGCCCCACCCCCACCTCTTGGCCCAGCTCCGAAAATGCCTCTCTCATCACCAGACCCAAAATTTCTAGAAGGAATATAGATTCCTACCACAATTTAACATACTCCCTAGCTCTTCCTTTTCAGTATATCTCTCAGAGCCAGAGTCAGTTGGATTGAGTTTCAAGACATGCAAACAGGCTCCTCACTTCTCTCTTCCCTCTTAATCACTGCCTTGCTCTGGGGCTGGTGGAGGAGAAGGTCCCTTCAGTGGACTCATGGTGAGAATGGGGAGAGGAGTGGGTGGTGGTGACAAACACAGCTGTGGCAGGCCTTAACTCCACTAAGCCTATTCTTACATCAGCCAAGGAGGCAGGCAATAACTTGGACACTTCAGCACTTTCCAAGTGAGAAGGGTTGAGGCAACAGTTAGTTTTCTCTCTCACTTCCCCACCCCCTTTCCCTCCTGTGTCCTGCCCCTCATCCATACTAGACCTTCTTGAATCCCTAAAATAACCAGTCTCTTTCATGACTGTCCTATCCCTTCCAGCTATCTATTAGCTACTTATTCTTCCACATCCATCTCCAGTATCACCTCTTTGGGAGAACCTTCTTTGAATCCTTCTCCCCCAAACAAGGTCTTGTCCTCTACATTCTCACAACCTGCTTTGAGGTTTTTATTCTAGAGCACTTTTCTTACTAAAACATTATTGTGCATGTGTCCATTTCCCCACTGTATTAGTTTTCTAATTGTTGCTATAACAAATTTCTACACATTCAGTAGCTCAAAATAACATAAATGTATTATTGTCTTTCAGTTCTGAAGGTCAGAAGGCTAACACAGGTCTCACTGGACTAAAATCAAAGTATTGGCAGGACTCCATTTTTTTCTGGAGGTTCTAAGGGAGAATCTGTTTTGTTGATTTTTCTAGCGTCTACAAGCCAGTTAACATTCTTTTGATCTTAGCCTTCTCCCTCCATCTTTAAAGCTAGTAACAATGGATTGAGTCCTTCTCACACCTCACCACTCTGACCATCTCTTCTGCCTCCCATCTCTTCCATTTATTAAGACCCTTGTGATGACATTGGTGCCACCCAGATAATCCAGGAAAATACTCCCAAACTGCATAAATGAACCCATCCCCTTACCTTTTCTTAAGCCATTCCTTCTGTCAAGAATGTCTGCCTTTCCTCCCCCCTCATGCCCTTTTTCCAGAACACACACATACACACACACACACACACACACACACACACACACACACACACACAATTTCAAAGCCCAGCTAAAATATTTCCTCCTCTGTGAGACCTTCCTTACCATTCTGTCAGAATTTATTCCTCCTCCCTCTCCATCTCCCCAGCAGTTTATAGTTCTATTTAGCATAGTCTCCATTCTCCCTGGTGTGCTGGTTGTTTGTTTACTCCTTAGCTTCTCCACCTCTGGGGTGTATTCATCTTGGTGTCCCACCCACAATCCACTCTATCCCCACCCACCACTGCAGCCTTACCTCCATCACACAGTGCCTGGAATCAGTCACTGTTTACCCAGCAAATGAATGGTTCGCTCATCTTTGCCCTGGTACAATGGAAGGCTCAGGAGAAATCTTGGTCCATGTGTTGGAAAGTCTTTCTGCTTCCATAACCCACGTACTCCTCATCCCCAACTCCACACACAAACCTTGGGCCTTGTGTGTTTTTCTATATTCATCCCAAAAGTCCAAAATTGCACCATTCAGATGACTGTCGTGGTACACTCACCTACTTGCTTCCCAGGTCACAAAATGAAGAACTGAAACTCACAATGGGCATGATATTTGCCCAAGCACCCTCATCATATTAGTAACCAAGTCAGAAGTAAATCACTGAAAAGTTTCCAGAATTTTCAGTTTGCTTTGTACCCAGCCACCACCCATAAGCCTTGCACAGAAAAGTGGGTAAATTGTGCCACATAGTGGCTAAGAGGCTTAGCTTCACCTACTGGCCTTGTTCCTAGAAAGTGGAATTCCCAGCCACACCCTGCTCTCCCTTTCTCCCCTGAAGGATGAGGGGATAGGGAAGCCACCCTCCAGGAATAATCCATATAGCCAAACTTTCTGTAGGCAGAAAACAGGACCCAGATGTATTATTACACACCTTCACCAAGAAAGTTTGAAGAGTGTAGATAACAGCTTGGGAGCCAGAGAATCCAATCCTAAAGGGACTTGGAAGAGGGGATTCAGACCTTCCTTCTCTGAATCAGCTCTGAAAGCTGTTCCCTGGGCCTGACACAGTCCCCTCTATTTAGAATATGCAGAACTGAAGACCCAGGGTACAGAGCTAGAAAGGACATTCCCAGATTCTTTCAATAGGGCTTTTAACAAGCTAGTCTGGAGGTTAAAAAGCTGGGCCTTTCTACCTTTGGACACAGAAATGCACCCTAGTTGATCTCCCAAAGCCTTCTTAGTCAAGCTCCTAATAGGAATTATCTACATTGTAGATCAGAGGAAAGGAAGGTTTACTTTCAGGCAGAAAAGGAAAAGATAGGCAGGTTTTGTGTCATTTTCCAAAAACTGACAGCATTCTTCATCTGAGAATGAAGATTCTTGGAAGTTGAGGAAACAAGAAGCTCCCTGGTGCTGCATCTAGGCCAAGGCCAGCTGCTTGGCCCCTACAATAAGCCACCATCCTTGACCTCCAGCTGGCCTATGGCTGAATGCCTGGGTAGAAAGCGGTGGGGAGGAGTTGGACTGCCAGGAAAATAAGGCCTGGCCCTAGCCCGGTTCCAGAATGAAATTGGGGGCAGATGACTATAAATCAGGCAGAGGCCCAACAACAAATCAGGCAGGAGTCCTCTTTCTTCATTCCTCTCCCAACTGGGTTTAGAGTTCCAGGAATCTGTCCAAAGGATGGGGCCCTGAATAAGCTGGTTGCTGGCAGGCTGGGGACGAAAGGCCTCCTTAAAAAGCTGGGTAAGGGAAGAAAGAATGATAATGAGATGGAAAATAGAGAGCACTGAAGGGTGACGGGGGCTTAGACATGGGGCTGAATCACATTTTGTGGACTGAGGTGGAATTTAGGCAGCCAAATGATGTTTAAATGAAATGATCTTGAAAATTGGCTTTCTGGTTGGCTTGGAACTCGTACAAACAGAGTAAGACACCCTATCCCAAGCCAAGATCTCAGACCACAATTTCCTCTTCCATCTACCTCCATCCTCAGGCCCAGAGCACATGATGCCATTGTCCCCTAGAGTTGTCCCTCCACCCCAGAGGGATGCTGATTTTGAAGTTGGTATGATTCAAACACTCATTTGTTTAAGCCCTTTAAATCCGTGGAGTATTCCATATCCTTCAACTACCTTTCAACACCTAGCACTCAATTAAAACATGGACAATCTGGCTATGACAAGTTACCACCCAAATGGCCATCTAAGTATCACCCCATAGTTCTGTGATGTTGGCAGGACAGGGAGAGTTATATCCATTTTACAGATGAGGATATTGAAACTCAGAGAGATGACGTTAATTGACTCAATCTCAGTGCTGGAGGGCTCTAAAACCACTCTAGTCAAAATCACCTTTTGCCGGAAACTCCCAGCCCCCAGTCCCCATTAACACTCCTGCAGAAAGCCTTTATGAGCAAGTACTTTTAATTTTAGAGCTGGCTCCATTTTGCCATCTTAATGGAAAATCAGATCAGAATAGACTAGAAATGGGAAGATTTAACTAGAAGTGATATTAACTTAAGATGGCAAAATGGAGCCAGCTCTAAAATTAAAATGAATGAATGGGAAGCTTGTCTTGATTGGAAACTAGAAACTTCTGGGAGGAACACAGATAAATTCTATTTTCTACAAGAAGTTAGTAAGAATTTTTAGAGCCTGTCTCTGAACTAAGGGAGGCTTCTGAAGCTGCTCAATGCCAACACCTCACTTTTCCCTCTGCCCCAGTGTCCTTCAGTACCCTTTGCTTCATTGTCCAAATTACACTCCTTTTCTCCTCCCTCTTCTCTTTCTTCTCTCACTTCCTCCACCACAACTCCCTACTGACCTAGGGGGTACTCAGAATGGAAAATCAGATCAGAATAGACTAGAAAAAATATTCTGGTAGCTTTCTTTGGAGAAAAGTCATTCTCAGACAGAGGGGAACCAGTGATTGTATACATTCCTTGGACTAAAACAGAATTAAGGAATCTACCTAAAGATTTCCCCAACTTTTTCCAGAACCCTAATAGGTAACAAAGGAATTAAATTTAACTGTTAGAACATGTAATCATGGCTATTCCAATCTATTCCAATTGATATACCTACTGGTTTCTGGGAGCAAAACAACGTAATTTAGGTATAGGATTGCTTTAAGGACTATGAGAGGGTGTTTCCCCTTCTTACTAATAGTTTAGGAGAAATTGAAAAAGGGGAAATTACTAAGACCCTTGTAGATACTGGGGCTACTTTATCCGTTCTTGATCACAGCCAATGAAGTTGCAAACATTTTTTTAAAAGAAGGAAAATCACCTTTTGATGCTCAATTCCCAACTCCTTCTACTCCTTAATGCTCATGCCCAATGACTGAGATGCAGCAGTACTTGAACACTTCCATCTACTTGGAAATCATTATGATCTGAGACAGGCTTTGTCTAAAGCCCACATCCTATTAGGTATGGAGCTTGAACTAGGAATCTAGGGTTTAGGCTGAGTTTAGAGAAGAGCTGGGATGCTTGCTATTTCCCAAGTTGGAAGCTCTTATGTGGCTTTAGCTGGTTTGCATCAGACATCCTCTTATGTTGTAGAAAACTCAAGACTCAAGGGAGGAGAAGGGCAAGACTACCTAAGCAAATGAAGGAAATAACAAATGGGCGAGTGCTGAAAATAAGAGTGTATTTTAGAAAAGTATCTGGGCCAGAATCAGGATGGGAGGTCTGGGGTGAGGCTGGAATGGGAGGGAAAGAGGAAGTATAGCCAACTCCATGGAACTCAGGAGACTTGAAAGGTTTCCAGCTAGCCTGGGATTGAGTTTGGGTGCTGGTCAGAGGTGACAGCATGGCATATGATTCAATTTGGAATTCTACAACAGTTGGGATACTTTGTAAAGACCATTTGGGATAGCAGTTGCCACATTGCAAATGAACATCTCCTCATCCTTTGTCATAATGTCAAAGACTGAAATACTAGTAAAAAAGAAGAATCCAGCTCCCTCCAGCTCTGAACTAGTTTTAGAGTTGGGGCTGGGGATGGAGGGCAACCAGAACCTGAGAAGCTAGCCCTAGAAATAATTTAATCAGTTACTATATAAGTAACTAATGACCCAGCAAGTGAAATCGTGCAGCCCCGCACACCCACCTGCCACCCCACATTGACACCCTAACCTCTCCACCCAGAGCTCCAGCATGCCTGGCCCCGCCCCCGACCCCTCTGGCCTTCTCTGGCTGCTTCAAGCCCCTCCTCAGTCCCCCGCAAGTTGCCTTGGGCTGTCCTGCTTCCTCCTGGTGCCTCCCTGCTTCCGCCCCTTCTCAAGAGCAATTTGACGACTCCGCCCTGTCATGGCACCGGAGGAGAGCGTGGAAGCCTCCCACCTGCTTTGGAGTTTTGAGCGCCACTTCCTGGTGGCACATGTGCTGCGCTCCTTCCCCTGGCAGGTGGGTGGCGGGCGCACTGAGTATGAGTGGTGGGTGGTGAAGAACTGGTGAGGGGGGCGCTATGGGCTCTCACCCCTGCCCTCCCCTCCACAGGATGGTCCTGCCTCTTCCGGCGCCTCCCCGCTTCCACCCCGTCTCTGGAGCAATGCAGCCGCTCCGCCCCTGCTGAACGGTCATTAGGGCTCGAGGGCATCACGACTATTAACATATTAGCTCTTTATTATATAGGATTGTCAGCATACATAAAACTACTATTATTAGGAAAACTGGGGCCCAGAGAGAAGTTACTGTCCATATGACATTAAAATTGAGCAGACCATTTGTTCAGTTTTGGTCAACTTAATGCACCTGATTGATTCAGTGGAAAACAATTAGCCAGTAGAGCTTCTTGGTATGAATATGACCAAATACATTTTCTCCCACTGAATTTTTTGCTTACCCAGACCTTATTTTTGATTCATGAAAACACTATGTCTGGGTCTGACTTGGTGTTCTAGTATTTTCACCTCACTTGGATGATCAGAGCACAGAGGACAGAGGCACTCCTATGCCTATCCTATGCCAGGCCTGGACCCCACTTCCATGCAAGAACAGGAGCCTGTGGGAAAGATCTCTCTCTCTCTCTCTCTCTTCTCTGTCTCTTCCTCCCTCCCTCCCCTTACCTACCTCTTTACCTCTCTCTCCCTCCCTGCTTACCTCTTTACCTCCTTACCTCTCTCCCAGGAGCCTATGGAGAGCTTCGGACTTCTAACCCAGGGCTCAGCCCTGAATATACTGCTTCCCCTCTCCTAGCAGGGACTTCATCTTATCCAGACCACACATTCACTCCTTTTGGCAGGAGACCCAGGACTTAGGGAAACATTGGGTGAAGGCAGAGCCATTTCCATGCTGAGGAAAGCCATTTTCTAGTTCCTTACATTACCGCCTCTTAAAAAGCACTTCCTGGTGAGAAGGCCTTTGTTAAATTTAAAGGAAGAAAGGGATTTTCTAAGGAGCAAGGATGGGGAAATGAAAGGAAAGAAAGGGAAGAGAAAATGGTGGCCAAATAGGCAGGCCTGTCGGGCATCTCGTCCCAGGTCCAGACTGGAGATACAACTAAATTGGAGAAAATTCACCTGGAGTTACCAACTAAGGTCAAGCTGAGGAGGTGACTTATAACAAGGAAGAACAGAAAACACCTGGAGACTAGTAGGAAGGGTGAGGTTGTGAAAGGAGGGAAGCTGGAGAGGAGGGAATACTGCACTACAGGGAGAACTGTTCCCTCAGAAAATAGAGGCCTTCCCCTCAGCAGATGAGTGGGTTAAAAAACTGTGGTACATCTACACAAAGGAATACTATGCTTCTGTAAAAACAAAGAACTCTTACCATTTGCAACAGCATGGATGGACCTGGAGAGCATTATGCTAAGTGAAATAAGCCAGTCAGAGAAAGATAACTATCACATGATCTCACTCATTTGTGGAATATAATGAACAACATAAACTGATGAACAAAAACAGATCCAGAAACAGAGAAACATCGATCAGATCATCAAACTTTAGTGGGAAGGCAGGGCAGAGTGGGAGTCGGGGGGTGGGGTGGGAGGGGGGTAAGTGATCAACCAAAGGACTTGTATGCACACAGATAAGCATAACTAATGGACACAGACACTAGGGGAGTGAGGACATGTGCTGGGGGTAGGGAGCTGTCAGGTAGAGGTCAATGGGGGGGGGAGGAGAGATATGTAATACTTTCAACAATAAAGGATTTAAATTTTAAAAAAGCATAATAGGGTTAAAAAGAAAAATAGAGGCCAGGAACACAGTCTGGGCTCCACACACCTGTGGCGGCATGACCTGACCTGTGGCATGACCCCATGTGCAATCCACAGTGCAGATATCATCCAATCAGCTGCAAAAAGTATCAGGACTGCTGGTGGTAGCAGAGTCTAGACCTGACAGACCAGAGCCAGTGGAGAAAGATCCACAGTTTTGTTGCTTAAAAAATCTCTAAACCCAGAGTACAGTTTTCATTTACAGCTATACACCCGTGGCGTTGGCACAGGGAGGGAGGCACAGACTTGAGATGCCTGAGGAGAGGCAGGGGTGGGAAACAGTGCAGGGAGACTTGGAAAAGCAGTAGCCAGGAATCCTGCATTGGGTTGTTCACACTTCTGAAACAGTCATTTTTTTTCTGGAAGGAGCTAGCTGTTCCCAACACCCAGGGCGCAGATAAAATGGAAAAAAATGGGCCCCCAGTGATACAGCCTGCCACACCCTGCATTTTGAGCTTAACTGAGGAAACAAAGGAAAAGGCCAAGCTTACTTATGGGTCTGAAGTCTCAAGGAGCCCTCACTGACGGGATTGGAGGGGGGGCCATCAGCCCCACCATTCTAGGAACCAGATGATAAAAACTCCAGGGTCCCAGCTGACCCTATTGGTCTCCATACAAAGATCTCTGTTCAACCAAGGGCAGAGTAATAATTTGGGCCAGAAGTAGCTCTGGGGCAGAAAAAAAACATCCATCATATTCCCTGAAAATGAAACAGCACCTACCCCACCTAAAGCCCTGTTAGAAACAGGCTTTTGAGTGATTAAAATTGACAGCTGGCTGACAGGCAAAGGTGGGCAGAGGTGGAACATGGGGAATCAAGGGAAGTGTGCTGAACCAGCTCTGGGCTCCCAGCGGCTAACAAACCTACTCTAGAGCAGTGATGGGCAACCTTTTGAGCTTGGTGTGTCAAACTTCGCCAAAAAAACTGAGCATAACTCAGGTAGTGTGTCACTTTGAGGAAAAATAAAAACATTATTTCGCAAATGTTTCATCCTCGGCATGTGGCCACCTCAGCGGCCGCGTGTCATCAGAAATGGCTACACGCGCCATCACTGCTCTAGAGGGAAGATTGGTCCCTCCTGCTTGGAGCCAAGGCCTATGGAGACAGACAAAAGTGGTGGACCAGTGGAATGCTTGGAGCTTCAAGCAGGTTGCTAAAAATCAAAATACAGTGCCTGACAGTGGTTAGCACCTAAGTACCTAACAGGAAGCCCACAGTTGGCAGACAGAAGAGTAGGGTCCTAATCCAGCTCCCATGGGGCATTAAAATTCTGCTGAAACTCACAACACTTCTTTTTTTTTGCATCTTTTTCTTCCTCTCTTCTCTTTTTTCCTCCTGTTTTCTTCTCCTTTCTCCTTTTTAGTTTTTCTCTCTTCTTTCTTTTTTTCCACTCTTAAAAAGTGATCTTCCTTATCTTTCTGCTTTATTGATTTGTTATTATTCTAGTCTCTCTTGTTCATATGTATAATTTTCCTCTTCCCTGCTCCTTCTCAATTTTCCTTTCTCTTTTCTTTTTTTTACTACTCAAATTTTGTTGTCCCTTCTCCTTCTCTTTTCTTCTTCTCCTAATTTCTTACCTTATTTCACTTCCAAAATTGGATCTATCTGCTCTCTCCTCTATTATCCTTTTCAAATTTTATTTTCTTGTCTTCTCATTTCTTTTCTCCATCCTTTATTCTAAAGCATGTTCCTTCCCCTATTCCTCTAAATCTTTATTCTTATTTTCTTTATGTAAACTCTGCATCTACAGATTCTGCCCCCCCCCCCCACCTTTCTGGATATTTTTTTATTTATGTTTTTGGTTCCTTTGTTGTGTTGTGTTGTATTTCCTAACCATATTTTTTCTTTCTTTTTTACTATCATTCTTGCTCTCTTTTCAAATTTTCTATTCTTTGGTGGTCACTTTTGTTGGGGCTATAGGGGTCCTGTGTGCATTCTTGTACTATATCTCCTTTGTCATTTTTTTTCACATTTTTTATTGTTTAAAGTATTACATACAGTAGTACATATATCTCCCTTTTTTCCCCCATTGACCTTCCCCCATCCTTCCCTACCACCTGTCCCATGCCCTTATGCCACCCCCCCCCAGTGTCTTGTGTCCATTGGTTGTGCTTATATGCATGCATGCAAGTCCTTCGGTTGATCTCTTTCCACACGCCTCCCCAAAACTCCTCAGCCTTCCTGCTGTAATTTGACAGTCTGTTCTATGCTTTACTGCCTCTGTATCTATATTTTTGATCATCAGGTTATAATGTTCTTTATTTTCTATAAATGAGTGAGATCATGTGGTATTTTTCTTTCATTGCCTGGCTTATTTCACTTAACATAATGCTCTCCAGATCCATCCAAGCTGCTGAAAATGGTATGAATTCCTTCTTTTTTATAGCAGCACTAGAAGCCCGGTGCACGAAATTCGTGCACGGCGGGGGGTTGTCCCTCAGCCCTGTACCCTCTCCAATCTGGGACTCCTGGAGGGATGTCCGACTGCCCGTTTAGGCCCAATCCTGGTGGGATCGGGCCTAAACGGGCAGCCGGACATCCCTCTCACAATCCAGGACTGCTGGCTCCCAACTGCTTGCCTACCTGCCTTCCTGATTGCCCCTAACCGCTTCTGCCTGCCAGCCTGATCACCCCCTAACCACTCCGCTGCCAGCCTGGTTGATGCTTTACTGCTCCCCTGCCAGGCTGTTTGCCCCCAACTTCCCTCCTCTGCCAGCCTGGTCACCCCTAACTGCTCTCTCCTGCAGGGTTGATCACCTCCAACTGCCCTCCCTTGCAAGCCTGGTCCCTCTCAACTGCCCTCCCTTGCAGGCATGGTCCCTCACAACTGCCCTCCCTTGCAGGCCGGGTGCCTCCCAACTGCCCTCCCCTGCTGGCCATCTTGTAGTGGCCATCTTGTGTCCACATGGGGGCAGGATCTTTGACCACATGGGGGCAGCTATATTGTGTGTTGCAGTGATGATCAATCTGTATATTACTCTTTTATTAAATAGGATAGAGGCCTGGTACAGGGGTGGGGGCCAGCTGGTTTGCCCTGAAGGGTGTCACAGATAAGGGTGGGGGTTCCCTTGGGGTGTGGGGCGGCCTGAGCAAGGGGCCTGTGGTGGTTTGCAGGCCGGCCACGCCCCCTGGCAACCCAAGCAGAGGCCCTGGTATCTGGAATTTATTTTCCTTCTACAATTGAAACTTTGTAGCCTGGAGCGGAGCCAAGCCTGGGGCTCTGGCAGCCATTTCTGTGGCAGTTAATTCACCTTCTACAATTGAAACTTTGTAGCCTTAAGCGGGTGAGCCCGGCCAGGGTGTGCGGAAAGCTTTGCTTCCCCTGTTGCCGCCGGCAACCCTGGCCTACTCTCTCAAGCTCCATTCTGCCGCCATTTGTTTGAATTTGTTTACCTTCTATAATTGAAACTTTGTAGCTTGAGTGGAGGCTTAGGCCTGCAACGGCTATGGAAAGCTTGGCTTCCTCTGTTACCTGGGAAACCTTGTTCTCTGTGGCTGTAGCCATCTTGGATTGGGGTTAATTTGCATACTCGCCCTGATTGGCTGGTGGGCGTGGCTTGGCTGGTGGGCATGGCTTATGTAGCGGAGTGATGGTTAATTTGCATATTACCATTTTATTAGAGAGAATAGTATTCCATTGTGTAGATGTAGCATAGTTTTCTAATCCACTCATCTGCTGATGGGCATTTAGGCTGTTTCCAAATTTTAGCTATGGTGAATTGTACTGCTATGAACATAGGGGTGCATATATACTTTCAAATTGGTGTTTCTAGTTTCTTGGGGTATATTCCTAGAAGTGGGATTACTGGGTCAAATGGGAGCTCCATTTTTAGTTTTTTGAGGAAACTCCATACTGTTCTCCACAGTGGCTGCACCAGTCTGCATTCCCACCAACAGTGCACAGGGTTCCTTTTTCTCCGCATCCTCGCCAGCACTTGTCGTTTGTTGATTTGTTGATGATTGCCATTCTGACAAGTGTGAGATGGTACCACATTGACGTTTTGATTTGCATCTCTCAGATAATTAGTGACTTTGAGCATGTTTTCATGTGTCTCTTGGCCTTCCTTCTGTCTTTGTTCAAAAAGTATCTATTTAGGTCTGTTGCCCACTTTTTTATTGGATCATTTATCTTCCTTTTATTAAGTTGTATGAGTTCCCTGTAAATGTTGGAGATTAAAACTTTATCGGTGATAACATTTGCAAATATGTTCTCCCATGCAGTGGGCTTTTTTGTTGTTTTGTTGATGGTTTTGTTTGCTGTGCAAAAGTTTTTTATTTTGATGTAGTCCCATTTGTATATTTTCTCTTTAGCTTCCATTGCCCTAGGAGCAGTATCATTGAAGAAATTGCTTCGGCATATGTCTGAGATATTGCTGCCTGTGGATTCCACTAGTATTTTTATGGTTTCCTGTCTTATGTTTAAGTTTATTCCTAGATATCTTAATTTTTTTGGTGCGATGGTAAATGGGATTGCTTTTTAGTCTCTCTTTCTGTAAGTTCACTATTGGTGAATAAAAATGCCATAGAATTCTTGGTATTAATTTTGTATTCTGCTACATTGCCGAATTCATTAAGTCTAATAGTTTTTTTATGGAATCTTTAGGGTTTTTATGTACAATATCATGTCCCACCTTGCTGAGAGTTTTTATCAAGAAAGGGTGTTGGATTTTTTCAAATGCTTTTTCTGCATCAATTGATATGACTACGTGGTTTTTATCTCTCAATTTGTTTATGTGATGTATCACGTCTACTGACTTGCGTATATTGTACCATCCTTGCATCCCTGGGATAAATCCTACTTGGTCATGGTGTATGATCTTTCTGATTTACTGCTGGATCCGATTTGCTAGAATTTTGTTGAGGATTTTGGCATCTATGTTCATGAGGGATATTGGCCTGCAATTCTCTTTCATTGTGTTGTCTTTATCTGCTTTTGGTATTAGGGTGATGCTGGCTTCATAGAATGAGCTTGGAAGTGTTCCTTCCTCTTGAATTTTTTGGACTAGTCTGAGGAGGATAGGTTTAATTATTACTTGATGTTTGGTAAAACTCCCCTGTGAAGCCATCTGGCCCTGTGCTTTTGTTTTCTGGAAGCTTTTTGATGACTGCTAAAATTTCTTCCATAGTTATTGGCCTATTGAGATGTTTAGATTCTTCCTGATTGAGTTTTGGAAGGTTGTATTTTTCTAGGAATATGTCCATTTCCTCCAGGTTGTCCAGTTTGTTGGAATAGAGTTGTTCGTAGTATTTTGTAACAATCCTTTGTATTTCGTCGGGGTCTGTTGTTATTTCACCTCTTTCATTTCTGATTTTGTTTATTCAGGTCCTCTCTCTTTGCTTCAATGTGAGCCTAGCTAGAGTTACATCAATCTTGTTTATCCTTTTAAAGAACCAGCTCTTGGTTTTGTTGATCTTTTGTATTGTTGTGTTTTTTCTTTTTTGATTTTGTTGTCTCTATGTCGTTTATCTCCACTCTGATCTTTATTATGTCCTTCCTTCTGCTTATACTGGGCTTTTCTTGTTGCTCTCTTTCTAACTCTTTGAGTTGTAGGGTTAGGTAATTGATTACCATTGTTTCTTGTTTTTTACAGTAGGCTTGTAGAGCTATGAACTTCCCTCTCAAGATTGCTTTTGCTGTGTCCCATATATTTTGGATTGTTGTGTTTTCATGGTCCTTTGTTGCCATGATGTTTTTTATTTCTTCTTTGATCTCTCGGGTAACCCAGTCATTGTTTAATAGCATGCTATTTAGTCTCCATGTGTTTGATTTTTTGGGATGGTTTTTATAGTCGTTTATTTACAGTTTTATGCCATTGTGATCTGAGAAGATGCTTGATATGATTTCTATCTTCTTGAATTTGAAGAGACTTTGCCTGTGACCCAATATATGGTCTATCTTTGAAAATGACCCATGTGCACTTGAGAAGAATGTATATTCTGTGAATTTGGGGTGAAATGTTCTAAAGATGTCAATTAATTCCACCTGGTCTAGTGAGTCATTTAGGATTGGTGTTTACTTTCTGAATTTTTGTTTAGAGGGTTTGTCCAATGGTGATAGTGGGATATTAAAGTTCCCTACTATGATTATATTGCTGTCAGTCTCTCACTTGATATCCTCTAGGAGTTTTTTTTTTTAATGTATTTGGGTGCTCCTATATTGGGTATGTATATGTTTACCAGAGTTATTTCTTCTTGTTGGATTGCTTCCTTTAGTATTATGAAGTGACCTTCCTAATCTCTTTTTATGTCCTTCACGTTGAGATCTAATTTCTCAGATAAAAGTATTGCTACCCCAGCTTTTTTCATTTCCATTCACCTGAAAAACCTTTTTCCATCCCTATACCCTCAGTCTGTGCGCATCTTTTTTTCTGAGGTGAGTTTTCTGTAGACAGCAGATATATGGGTCATGTTTTCTTATCCAATCAGTTACCCTATATCTTTTGATTGGGGCATTTACTCCATTTACATTTAAAGTTATTATTGATAGGTACTTGTTTGTCACCATTCTTATTCTTTACCCCTGTGTTCCTTCTTCACTTCCTATTTCTTCTTTTTACAGCAGACCCTTTAGCATTTCTTGCATTTCTGGTTTGCTGGTAATAAACTCCCTTAATCCTTTTTTGTCTGTGAAGCTCCTGATTTCACCTCAATTTTGATTGATAGCCTTGCTGGGTACAGTATTCTTGGATTCAGACCATTCCTTTGTATGATTTTGTATATTTCATTCCCTTCCCTTCTTGCTTGGTGTGTTTCTGTTGAGCAATAAGTCGCTAGTCTGATGGGGGATCCTTTGTAGATAACTTTCTTTCTCTCTCTGGCCACTTTTAAGATTCTTACTTTGTCATTGATGTTTGCCAATTTAATTATAATGTGCCTTGGCATCGGTCTTTTGCGGTTCATTTTGTTTGAGACTCTGTGAGCTTCTTGGATTTGTGTGGGTTTCTTCTTCCCTATATCAAGGAAGTTTTCTGTCATTATTTCTTCAAACAGGTTTTCTATTCCATGCTCAGTTTCCTCTCCTTCTGATACCCCTCTTATGCGAATGTTTTTTTTGATTCGTGTTGTCCCAAATTTCCCTTAGGCTCTCCTCCTGCTTTTTAATTTTTTTTCCTAGAAGCTGCTCTACTTGGGTATTTTTTCCGACATTGTCTTCTAGCTCACTGATGCGGTCCTCTGCTTCTTCTAGTCTACTGTTGATAATTTCTATTGAGTTTTTTATAGCAGCGATGTCATTTTTCATTTCTTCTTGATTCTTCTCCATTTCATCTTGGTTCTTATACATATTGTTGAATTTGTCTTCCATTCTTTTCATCAACCTTGTGACTATTTCTCTGAATTCCTTCTCTGACTGGTTGATTGCCTCCATTTCATTTACTTCCTTTTCTGGTGATGCCCGATTTTCTTTCATATGTGGACCGTTTCTTTGTCTCCCCATGATCTGTCTTCTCCAGGTGTCTAGTTATGTAGTTCTGTCTCTCCTGCGTTGATTTAAAGGCACAAAATACAACACAACAGGGCACAATGCACAAGGCACTGAACACAAATGTATTCAAGATACTAATAACCCCAATTAAAGGTGACCACCAGAGAAAAGCAAATTAAAAGATAAGAAATAAAGAAGAAGAGAAGAAAAAAAGGAGTGCAAAAATGCAATTGGGAAAAGAAAAAAATTAAGAGAGAAAAGAAAGAGAATAAGAAAGAAAAGGGGAAAAATACTATTTATATATGGGGAGAAAACTCCAATAGAACAGCCACTAATCCCAACAAATGCCAGCAACAAATACCTAGAGATGAATGCAAACTACAAACAACAACTAATATCAGCAAGGCAAGGGAAAACAGAAGCAAAAAAAATTAAAATAAAATAAATCAAAAAAAACAAAACAAAAAGAAAAATCGAAACAATCTCACAAACAAGCATAAAAAAAGCGATATAATGAACAATCAAGCAAACAACAACAAAAGGAAAGAGAGAGAAAAATTTTGGATAGTGAAGAAAGAGAAGAGAGAGGTGTGTTTGGACTTGGAGCAGGTGACTGGAAATTAGATATATAAGTAGGGTGCAATTTTAACAGGGGGTAAAAAGAAGGAATAGGGAAAATCTAAAGCAGGAATAGGGTAAGAGAAACAGGACAACAAAAGGGGGAAAGTGAGAAAGAGAGTGTTGGCATAAAGGTAAAGTTGAGATAGAGTAAAATGATGCTAAAGGAAAGATGAAAATAGAATGTAGAACACTAATTTCAAAGTAAAATGAAGAAAAAATAAAATGACACTTTTTTAAAAAAAGGTAAAATAGTTATAGTAATAATACTGATTGAAAATAAAAATGTAATAATTAAAAAGGTAAAATCAAGTGAGGAAAAAAGAAAAAAATTAGTTTCTTAAGTAAAAGATGAAAAAATAAATTAAAAAATGTACAGTACTGAAGGTCATTCACTTCCTCTACTGTTCTGTTTGGCACGCATGTTTCCTAGTCAGGACAGTATTGAAGTTCCCTGCATTCCACTGCTCCTCAGTGTTATAGGCCACAGTCCTGATTTGTAAGCAGGAAATATGTCTTTATTTCTTATACTCCTTTATTTGTGTTTACACAAGAGTCAATTTGTGATTCAGTCCCTGGGTGGCAGTGTTTCTGGCTTGACCTCCAGGTCTATAGTTCCTCTCTAGCTATTGTTTAGAATTTGTTTTCCCTGTAGCACTTAATATGGGTTTGGGGGAATGGGCTGGCCCAGAGCTGGTTCTCTGATTGTTATTCCCCGCTCTGATCACCAGATTCCACAAAAACAACTTTCTCCTGCAGTCTCTCAGAGTGTCCCCAATTGGGTGATCCTATGTATTGGGCTTAGTAATCAAAAGCAAGGATTTAGAGAAAAAAGGAAGAGAGAGAGAGAAAAAGAGAGAGAGAGAGAGAGAGAGAGAGAGAGAGAGAGAGAGAAAGTGTGCGAACTCCAGCACTGCACACAAGTCTGTGCAGTCTTTTTTCCCCTTGGGTCTAAGCAGCCAGCACACTTTTAAAAATTTTAGGCTGTCCTTTTGTTCCCAGTTCAGTTATGGGTTGCTTTTTAGTGTTCCCTCCTCTTAGCAGCTCTGTGGGTCCCCTTCCACATTCGTGGATCATTTCTAGGTGCAGACTTCCCCGTGTACGTTTCTCTCTGTTGCCCGGACCACAGACCTCACCTTATCCCAGGCGAAATCTGACCTTTCCATGAGGGGGTGCAGAGCTCCTCCAAATCTGCATGCTTGCGTCACTTGGGGACCAGTGTTCTCAGGTTCGCAGCTGTTTACTGGGTGCTGTAGTTGTAGGTTCCTGGGATTTTCAGGCTTCTGATAACATCCACTCTCCCCTTCAAGATGGCGTGGTTTCCACATCAGAGCCAGTTGCTCTGGGAGGGATCCCAGCAGCAGTGGAGGCTTCCCGGTCAGGGGAACCCTGTCCAGCAATCCCCCAGAGTCCCCTGGAGTATAGCTGTCCCTCAACTCACCAACAAACACTCCCCGTGCGATCACACACTCTCCCTTTGTTCTCTCACGCACTATATTGCAGTCTGCCTTCTGTCGGCAGCCATCTTCACACTTCCCTCCTTTGTCATTTTTTGTCTTGTTGTATATTATGTTGTTTGGTCAGTACCTCCCCAATGGATGGCATGACATGGTCAGGGGTAAGCCACATAATCAGACACCTTGAGAGGGGACTCCATCCACAAATGAGACAATAACATTCAAGAGCAAACTTCAAAAGGAGAACACAAATATCTCAAGCAGGGGTCCTTCTTAGAACACACAGCCCCCAAGACCTGAGAGACAGCCCCACTCAGCCCCATAAAACACCTACAACATAAGACCAACCCCAAAAATCTGGGTAGCATAAGAAACAAATACAAAGGAACAGCAAAAATGGGGAGACAAAGAAACAATCCCCAAATGAAAGAAAAGGTGGAATCACCAGAAAAGGAAATAAATGAAATGGAGATAATTTGTCAGATAAAGAATTCAAAGTAGCCCTAACTGGTTTGGCTCAGTGGATAGAGTGTCGGCCTGCAGACTGAAGGGTCCCAGGTTCGATTCCAGTCAGAGCATGTACCTTGGTTGTGGGCATATCCCCAGTAGGAGGTGTGCAGGAGGCAGCTGATCAATGTTTCTCTCTCATTGATGTTTCTACCTCTCTATCCCTCTCCCTTCCTCTCTGTAAAAAATCAATAAAATATATTGAAATAAAAGAATTCAAAGTAATAGCTACAAGGCTGTTCAAATGTCTGAATGAGAATTACAAGTAACTCAATGAAAATTATAAGAAACTGAATGAGAAATAAACCAACATAAATAAGAATCAACATGAAATGAAGAATGACATAGCAACAACAGAGAACACAATGTAAGGTTTCAATAGTAGACTAGTGCCAGAAACCGAACATTGTCACTTGGTAGTTATGTGAAAAGGGAACCCGGGAAGGCTGGTCAACTTTGAAGCTAAAGGTCAGAGCCAACCACTCCCTATATAATTGAGACAATGGTAACTGAGGCAACTTCCCCACCAAATAATCATGTAAATCCTTATTGATAAGATAATCTGTCTGTTATTGGAATTACCTGCCTAAGGGCAATGGGTGTATCTCAGAACCCCAATAAAAGGGATAGCAAAGGCCAGAGCAGCAGTAGTCCTCCAACTAGAGGTGGGCTCCCGCCTGGCCCCCCATTTACCCAAATTGATTCTTTTCTAGCTTCTTTTCATTTTGATTGTGGCCTTCTCCAGAAACCAGACCTGAACGGGAACCCTGAAACACGCAGGACGTGATAAGGGATCCCACAGACTAGAAGCTGAGTACCAAATCAGCGAGTTAGAAGACAAGGTAGGAAAAAACAGCCAAACAGAGCAGGAGGAGGTTTATTTGTTTTTTAGAATAAAAAATATTGTTATTATTGTAAGAACACATGAGATCTACATTTTTGACAACTTAAAAAGTGTAAAATACAGTATTGTTAATTATAGGCAAGATACAAAGCAGGTCTCTTCCTTTTCTATCACAGCCCGGTACTAGGGGCTGAACAAGGACACTGAGGGATGTTGGTGACCCCGCTGGAGCCCTATGAGAGAGAGTACAGGCACACCAATACTCCTGGTTTCCTGACCCATCCCTCTAAACCACAGTGTATCTCACAACAGGCCCTGGCAAAGCTGTTCCTTCCTTGGGAAGAAAAAGTAATGTGCCCCAGGGAACCACAAGCTGCCACCCAAGTTAATACTGCCATAAGCTTCTCCCTGTTGAAGAGCCAGGAGAAGAGTTTAAGGGAGTTTTAGAAAACACAAAACAAAACAATATCCACATAATAGGGGTGCCAGAAGGAGAGGAAGCAGAGAAAAGGATAGAAAACCTGTTTGAAGAAATAATTTCAGAAAACATCTCTGACTTGGAGAGGAAAAAAGTCACACAAGTCAAGAGGCACGACAGTTCCAACCAAGATGAATCCACAAATACCTACACCAAGGCACATCATAATTAAATTGGCAAACGTAAAAGACAAAGAATCTTAAAGGCTTCAAGAGAGAGATAGGAAGTTATCTACAAGGGATCTCCCATTAAACTATCAATTGATTTCTCAATAGAAACACATAAGGCCAGAAGGGAATGGCATGAAATATACAAAGTGATGAAAAGCATGGGACTGAAACCAAGAATACTCTATCCAGCAAGGCTATCATTCAAAACTGAAAGTGAAATCAGGAGCTTCTCAGACAAAAATAAATAAATAAATAAATAAAAATAAAAGGGTAAGGAAGTTGGTTACCACCAAGCCAGCAATGCAAGAAATGCTAAAGGGACTGCAGTAAAAAGAAAAAATTGAAAGGGAGGGAGGAAAAACAGGCATAAAGAATTAAAATGGCAACAAACAATTATCTATCAATAATAAATTTAAACCTAAATGGATTAAATGCTCCAACAAAAGACATAGGGTAGCTGAATGGATAAGAAAACATGACCCATATATATGCTGTCTACAAGAGATCCACCTCAGAGAAAAGGACTCACAGACTGAAAGTGAAGGGATGAAAAAAAAATTTTTTTTAGGCAAATGGAAATGAAAAGAAAAAAAGACTGGGGGAGCAATATTTACATCTGACAAAATACAAAGCTTCTGCACAGCAAAAGAAACCATCAACAAAACAAAAAAGCCCACTGCATGGGAGAACATATTTGCCAATGTTATCTGCGATAAGGGTTTCATCTCCAAAATTTACAGGGAACTTGAAGATAAATAATCCAATAAAAAAATGGGCAAAGGACCTAAATAGACACTTTTCAAAAGAGGACATACAGATGGCCAAGAGACATATGAAAACATGCTCAAAGTCACTAATCAGAGAGAAGCAAATCAAAACGACAATGCAGTACCATATCACACCTGTAAGGATGGCTATCATCAACAAATCAACTGACAAGTGCTGGCGAGGATGCGGAGAAAAAGGAACCCTCGTGCACTGCTGGTGGGAATGCAGACTGGTGCAGCCACTGTAGAGGACAGTATGGAGTTTCCTCAAAAAACTAAAAATGGAATTCCCATTTGACCCAGTAATCCCACTTCCAGGAATATATCCCAAGAAACTAGAAACACCAATCAGAAAGGATATATGAACCCCTATGTTCATAGCAGCACAATTTATAATAGCTAAAATTTGGAAACAGCCTCAATGCCCACCAGCAGATGAGTGGATTAGAAAACTGTGGTACCTCTACACAATGGAATACTACACTGTTGTAAAAAAGAAGGAATTCTTACCATTTGCAACAACATGGATGGAACTGGAGAGCATTATGCTAAGTGAAATGAGCCTGTCAGTGAAAGAAAAATACCACATGATCTCACTCATTTGTGGAATATAAAGAACATTATAAACTGATGAACAAAAATAGATCCAGAGGCAAAGAAGCATCAAACAGACTGTCAAACTACAGCAGGAAGGCTGGGGAGAGTTTGTGGGGGTTAAGAGATCAACCGAAGGACTTATATGCATGCATATAATCATAACAAATGGAAGCAAGACACTGGGGTGGGGGTGAGGGCATGTGCCCGGGAGGTAGGGGAGGCCACGGGAAGGTCAATGGGGCAAAAAGGAGACATTTGTGCTACTATTTGTAATACTTTAAATAAGAAAAAATTTTTTAAAAAATCTGTGGTACATCTACACAGTGGAGTACTCCGTTGCTGTAAAAAAAAAAAAAAAAAGCAGGAACACTTACCATTTGAAACAGCATGGATGGACTTGGAGAGCATTATGCTAAGTGAAATAAACCAGTCAGAGAAAGATAAATATCACATGATCTCACTCATATGTGGAATATAATAAACAACATAAACTGATGAACTAAAAATAGATCCGGAGATACAGAAGCATCGAACAGACCTGTGAGCCTCAGAGGGAAGGCAGGGGAGAGGGGTGGGGAAAGAGATCAACCAAAGGACTTCTATGCATGCATTTAAGTATAACCAAAAGACACAAAAAAATAGGGGTGGGGGTGGAGACATGTGCTGTTGGGGGGAGCACCTGGGGAGAGGTCCATGGGGGAAAAAGGAGACATACCAGTATGTAATACATTCAACAATAAAGAATTCAAATTAAAAAATCTGTTACAAGTGGGTACCTCCTGAAGAGTGAACCTGGCATTCTTGCAGCTTGCACTTTTTAAATTATTAACTATGTGCACATATTGTTTTAATTTTTTTATAACATTTAGTTTAAAAATTGCTTTTATCTATTACAAAAATTTTAGAAAGTGAATACTGTCATGCCAAAGTGTTTCAGTGATTATTTTTGCCACTTCCACTAGGCAGGGCTAAAGTCTAAGGGTGAATATATGTTGGTCAAAGCCCAAATTATATATTTTCTTGTCATGGAAAATGAGTATAATTTAGCAGGGACCAGAGTCAGAGCACTGTACCTCATATCTTTTATGGATGTACTAGAAGCCAAGTGCACGGATTTGTGCACCGGTGGGGTCCCTCAGCCTGGTCTGAGCCATCTTGCAATCCAGGACCCTTCGGGGGATGTTGGCAGTCGGACATCCCCCAACGAATGTAGTAGTGCACAAAGCGGCAGGTGGCCAGTGAGGAGTCCAAGCCCAGGCCAGACACCATGCTGCTCCTGCTCATCCCAGCCCCACTGTGCCTGCTGCCGTCACTCTCGGTAGTGCTGCGGAGGCAGGAGAGGCTTGTGCCACCACAGCTGCGCTTGCCAGCCATGAGCCAGGTGTCTGGTGCCTGCCAGTCAGCTGAATGGCACTCTCACTGTGGGAACATACTGACCACCAGGGGGCAGCTCCTGCATTGAGCGTCTGCCCCCTGGTGGTCAGTGCGCATCATAGCAACCAGTCAACCGGTTGTTCAGGTGTTCGGTCATTCGGTCACTTAGATTTTTATGTATATAGATTTTTAAAAGCAAGAAAGTCTTATTTTTCTGGATTCTCACCCATGGTGGCAGAAATGCAGAGGTTCTAGTTGCTCTATGTGATTCCACTTTTATAGTGAGGTGGGTGTCTGAAAGAGTATCTCCTCTTATCCAGATGGTCCCCAAATGCCTCAAAGATGCTGCCAGCATCTCAGTAGCCATGTGAACATTACAGATCAAGCAGTTCTGATTTTCAAGTCTCCCAAACCACCTTCATCCCAGCAAGTCTTGCTCATAATCACTATCTTCCCAATCTGGGAGCTATTTGTAAATAACTTCCTAGAATGTTCTGGGATGTCCTGCTCCATCTCTGACTGGCTACCACTGTGATACAGCTTCTCTCTCTCTCCCCCCCCCCCCCCCGCTCACCTTACTGCAGCTTTCCAGAACACTGTTAAACAGCCCCAGGAGTTCTGAGTCAGTGAAGCTGATTTCACCCATCACCTAGGTCAGTGATGGCGAACCTATGACACGCGTGTCAGCACTGACACACGTAGCCATTTCTGATGACACTCGGCCGCTGAGGCGGCCGCATGCCGAGGATGAAACATTTGCTGCTCCTGAGGATGAAACATTTGCTGCTCCTGAGGATGAAACATTTGCGAAATAATGTTTTTTCCTCAAAGTGACACACTACCCGAGTTATGCTCAGTTTTTTGGCGAAGTTTGACACACCAAGCTTAAAAGGTTGCCCATCACTGACCTAGGTCCTGCTAAACCATGAGGCTTGGGATCAAGAGCCTGCCCTGAAACTGATCTAGTAGGCAGTAAGACGGACATAAGTATAGTAGGAACAATAGGCCAGGAACAAAAGGTCACCAGGGTGGAAAGCCCCTTGTGCTGGGAAAATAAGTATGGTAGTGTGAGAACTTGCCTCAGGGTGACCTTTCCTCCCCTAGCATATCACAGGTCATATGGGTTTAGAACCCCTGACCTTTCATAGTTCTGGTCATGCAGTTTGCACCCTCCCCTGACCTTTTCTCCCCTGGCATGTAGGTAGTTATGTGATAGACCCCCTAGAAAAGGAACAAATGGGCCAGATAATAGCCTCATATGTCTCTCAAACAAGCCTTTGCACAACCACTCCCTTAAGCATTAAGCCCTCAGGACAATGAGGATCTGGCCTGCATAAAATAGTCTTATAAACCAAGCCTTGAGTTTGTTGACCAAAGAGACAAAGTTTTGGTCAAACTAGAGATAATACTTAGGCCTCAGTTGTGTTTTAGCTCCAGACCCCCAACCCCCCAAAAAAAAGCAGCAAAACCAGAAGTGACTCTATGGCTGACATCAGGACCAGCTGCAATGTGATTGCTCATAATCACTATAAGTATGGTAGTGTGAGACCCCAAACCCCAGCAACAACCAATCAGTAGAAACCATGACCCTAAAAGAACATACATGGAAAGCTGAATATTTTATTGAAATCCTCCCCTGAGGCCTCCTCTAAAATCCTTGCCTTTAGAAAACAGATAAAACCCCTTAAGATGAAGGACCCAATGTACTGGTACTCTCTCTTGAGCATGCCCATGCCTTTCCCCTCCTGCTTTTTTCCTGTCTCTCTCTCTCTCTCTCTCTCTCTCTCTCTCTCTCTCTCTCTCTCCCCTCACCCTCTCCCTCTCCCTCTCTGTGTTCTCCTCTTCCCCCTCTCCCTGTCCCTCTCCCTCCCTCCTCTCTTTCCAGTGCCTTTCTTTCCTTTTCTTTCCCCAAGGAGCATCCTTTGCTTTCTTTCTCCTAAGCTCCAAGAACCCTTCTTTCACCTCTGCAACTTGCTCCCTGAGTCCACACAGCCTACCTGGCTCACTTCTTCCATGGCTCACTTCTACTGTGGTAGGCAGTTAGACAGACAAGAGCAGAGGAAGGACAATGGGCCAGGTGCAGAAGGTCACCAGGTGGAAAGCCCCAGGTGCCTATTAACTGACAGTTGTAAGGTGGGAACTTGCCCCCAGGGTGGCCTTTCTTCCCTAGAATATTGATGGAGTTGGTCCCCCTGTCCTTTCTCCCTAGAGATAACATTTAGGACTCAGCTGTATTTCAGCTCCAGGCCCAGATAAGCAACAAAACCAGCCACAGCTGATGTTAGGACCAGCAGCATACCCCCTGTTCTGGTGCCCACCAATCAATCAGTGGAGACCTAGACTCTGAAAGCACACACCTGGAAAACTGCTGAATATTCTATTGAGATCTTCCTCTGGGATCTCCCCTAAAATCTCCACCTTTAAAACCCTTAGGATGGAGGACCCATGGGGCTCTCCCTCCCAGGAGCAAGTCCGTGTCTTTTCCTTTCTCCTCCCCACTCCCCCCAGTTGTGTTACCTTTAGCTTTCTCACTCCCAACTCCAAGGGCCCCTCCTTTACCTCTATAACTTGTTTTCTAAGCCCATTTCTTTTTTTTTAAATAAATCTTTATTGTTCAGATTATTACAATTGTTTCTCCTTTTTCCCCCCATATCTCCCCATCACCCGGTTCCCTCCCCCCCCATTGTCCTTATTCATAGGTGTATGATTTTTGTCCAGTCTCTTCCCATACCCCCCCACACAGACACCCCTTTCCCCCTGAGAATTATCAATCCACTCCCATTCTATGCCTCTGATTCTATTATGTTCACCAGTTTATTCTGTTCCTCAGATTTTTAATTCACTTGATTTTTAGAATCACTTGTTGATAGATATTTGTTGTTCATAATTTTTATCTTTACTTTTTTCTTCTTTTTCCTCTTTTTAAAGAATACCTTTCAGCATTTCATATAACACTGGTTTGGTGGTGATGAACTCCTTTAGCTTTTTCTTATCTGTGAAGCTCTTTATCTGCCCTTCAATTCTGAATGATAACTTTGCTGGGTAGAGTAGTCTTGGTTGTAGGTTCTTGCTATTCATCACTTTGAATATTTCTTGCCATTCCCATCTGGCCTGCATAGTTTCTGTTGAGAAATCAGCTGACAGTCGTATGGGTGCTCCCTTGTAGGTAACTAACTGTTTTTCTCTTGCTGCTTGTAAGATTCTCTCTTTGTCTTTTGCCCTTGGCATTTTAATTATGATGTGTCTTGGTGTGGTCCTCTTTGGATGCCTCTTGTTTGGGGTTCTGTGCGCTTCCTGAACTTGTAAGTCTATTTCGTTCACCAGGTGGGGGAAGTTTTCTGTCATTATTTCTTCAAATAGGTTTTCAGTATCTTGCTCTCTCTCTTCTGGCACCCCAAAAATTCAGATATTGGTACGCTTAAAGCCATCCTGGAGGCTCCTTATGTTATCCTCACACTTTTGGATTCTTCTTTCTTTCCGCCTCTCTGGTTGGGTGTTTTTTTCTTCCTCATATTCCAGATCTTTGGTTTGACTCTTCGGGTGTGGTGGTCTACTCTGTATATTCTTTTTTATTAAAATATATTTTATTGATTTTTTACAGAGAGGAAGAGAGAGGGATAGAGAGTTAGAAACATCGATGAGAGAGAAACATCGATCAGCTGCCTCCTGCACACCCCCCACTGGGGATGTGCCCGCAACCAAGGTACATGCCCTTGACCGGAATCGAACCTGGGACCCTTGAGTCCGCAGGCCGACGCTCTATCCACTGAGCCAAACTGGTTCCGGCAACTCTGTATATTCTTTATTTCAGACAGTGTATGCATAATTTCTGACTGGTCCTTTTCCATTTTTTTGGTATTCCCATTAAGGTCCTTGAAGGTCTCTTCAAGTTTCTCAGCGGTTTTTAGAAGATTCTTGAGTAACCTTATAAATATGGTTCTGAACACTGTGTCGTCCATTAGTTTGCTTTCATCTATTTCTCCTACTTGTGACATACTTCGATGTCTCCACATTTTGGCTGCCTCCCTGTGTTGATGGAGTGGCTTTGTGTGGTCGGTGACCTATAGGGGCCGGTAGCTCAGCTTCCCCAATCACCCTAGGTGGTCGCTCTTGGTACTCCCCTTTGTGGGCTGAGTGGAAAGTCTTGGTGTAGTTAAAAGCCCTGATTGCTGTTGGTACACTGGGAGGAATTGACCTCTGGTCCAATTGGCTGTGAGGGCCTGCTGTGTCTACAACGGAAGAATTACTGTGCTGGAGACACAGTAGGGCTTTGGTGCTCACTGAGTCTGCCTCTTGAATGTGTCCCTTATGAGAGTGGTTGAAATCTGGTGTCGTCCACACCGACAGAAAAGTCACTCTCACTCTCCGACCGATGGCCGAGAGTCCCGTAGGCGTCTGGGTCCCCCGCGTGTCCCCAGAAACTGGAGTTCAGAGTGGTTGGGATTGTTGGTATCACTGGCGGGAATTGATCTCCAAGCCAGTTGGCTGTGAGGATCAGCAGTGTCTCTGCTGGGAGAGCTTCTGTGCTCAGCTTGGATGGGGCAGAGTCTCAGGGTGGCGCAGACAAGCTTTGGTTTCCCGTCTGCTCCGCCCTAAGAGGGGCGGGTTCTCCGTGCCCGAATTAATGGCTGTGCGCCTCTGAGAGAAGGCAGCTTTCGAGCCTCTCCCGCTGCCTAACAGATCAGTTTCTCCCCAGCTGGGGCTGGATTTCAGTGCAGACCGGAGGTTTTGTTTTTCTCCCGAACGAGAAATCCAGTCACTGGGAGGGCTGTGCTCAGCTTGGATGGGGTGGAGTCTCAGAATGGCGCAGACAAACTTGGTTTCCGTCCGCGCTGCCCTAAGAGGGCCTGTTCCTCCGTGCCCTAATCAAAGGCTGCGCGCCTCTGAGAGAAGGCAGCTTTCGAGCCTCGTCCACTGCCAAACAGACCAGTTTCTCCCCAACCGCAGCTGGATTTCAGTGCAGTCGGGAGGTTTTGTTTTTCTCCCAAACGAGAAAGCTAGCCACGCAGCGTCTGCTGCCCTCTCTCCCCGCATGCTGCAAGCAAGCCTGCTGCGTATTCAGCCGCCTGCCCTTTCCGCGCTCACGGATCTCCGCACCTCCACAGCTCCTGAGGCTCAGCGTCCCCTCTCTTTTTTCTCTAGTTGTAGGTTTTCCACTCTGCCAGCTTTCCGGTGGTTCTGGACGGTGTGCGCTCTGTTTTCCAGTTGTAGTTTCAAAATTGTTGTGTTAGGCAACAGTTGGGTGTTTACCTTATGCCGCCATCTTGGTTTCTCCCCTAAGCCCATTTCTTATAGGAATTACTTTTTTTATTTCTGTGATTTACCAAATAAATATTCTCTTATGGTTTGAGTCTTGTCTCTGAATTATTTCCTAGCCAGAACTCAAGTACTAAGGTTGCTGAACCCAGGTCTGGTCTAACCCCACCAGTCTAACACCCAGTGCCATTCCCGCTACCTACAACACTACTTCTATAACTTTCTAAATAAACATTTGCTTGTATTGGAGTTCCTAGGCTCTGAATTATTTTCTTAACCAAACCCAAGGACTGCAGTCTAACATCTGGTACCATTTGCCTTTAACAAAATATCTCATTATCCTCTCGTGGGCTGAGTTCTAATGAAGGAGCCCCCACCCTAAGTAAAAACTTTGTCCCTACCTCTCCTCCACCACACTGCCTAGTCAGAGATGGGGGTGAGACAGGGGTCCGGAGTTAAGGAGTTGCTAGGGCTGTGGCCTTCAGTCAAGTGACAAGAAAGAGGGAGAGAGATGATTCCTCTAATTTAATGATTACTATTCAAATTTCTTTCAGCTTCACAACAAAGGCTTTTGTAATTGGACAGTCCAACTCCTTGTATGACAGAGGGAAGAGTGAGGCCCACCAAGGTGAAGGATAGGTGAAGGAGTAGTTAAGCCCAGACTGGAATTTTAACCCGTTGCTGCACCCTGACAAAAAAAAAAAAAACCACTCCTTCCAGGACATATAGACAGGTGTCTTCCTCAGGGAGCCCAGAGAGCATGCCCCACACATCCACCAGCTACCTTGTCTTGGTGAACATCATACTATATTTAACAGGAGAGACAAGCTTTTCAGCCTTAGAGTGGCAGGGTTTTTAAGACCCTACAATTGAGCTCTGTGGAATTTCCTTAGAGAAACCAAAAGTGAGTATTTGGAGAGGAGGTCACCACTCCTGTGTGTGGGGAAATTAGACTATGGAGGTAGGCATTATATACTTGGGACTGATATCCGGGTGGTACACATAGATAGAATTGTACAGGTTGTTAAAAATATTAAAAAGCACTTGTACTTATTGGTATCATCCTTCACTCCCACCACCTCCACCCTGATCCCTTTTGGGGGATCTACCCCACTCAGAACTCCCTACACAATCTAGCAACCAAAATGTAAATGCCTGGCATAGCAGAGGGCCTCTAAGACTCTGCTCTAGCACTGAGGCCTCCAAAGTTTTAGGCTGGTCAGAGTCCCTACCAAGTGTTAAATATTTTATATACCATTTCTAATTATCTCCATTTATTCTGGGGGAAAACCAAGATTCAGAGAGGTGAAATGATTTGGCCAAGATCACACAGCTAGTGTTATGGGTTGAATTATATCCCACCAAAATTTATACGTTAAAATTGAAATATCCAGTACCCCAGAAAGCCAGAGCATTTGGAGAGGTGATTAAGTTTAAATGAGGCAGTAAGGGTGGGCCCTGATCTAATCAAATTGGTGTCCTTATAAGAGGAAACCTGAACACACAGGGATGCATATGCACAGAGAAAAGACCATGTAAGCACCCAGAGAGAAGGTGGCCATCTATAAGCCAAGGAGAGAGGCTTCAGAAGAAACCAAACCTCAGGACACCTTGATCTTGGACTTCTAACCCTCAGACTGTTGTTTAAGCCACCTAGCCTGTGGTATTTTGTTATGGAAGCCCTACGGAACTAATATAGCTAGGAAATAGCAGAGCCAGGAATCCACCTCAGGACTATTTGCCTCCATGACCTATGCTCATACAGCAAATCAGTTGCTTAAATGTGAAGGCTAAGATAATCAAGAAGAGATCAAAGCCCAGCCAGTGTGGGTCAGTGGTTGAGCATTGACGTGTGAACCAGGAGGTCACGGTTCAATTGTAGGTCAAGGCACATGCCTAGGTTGTGGGCTTGATCCCTGGTGGGGGGCATTCATCATTCATGTTTCTATTGAAGCATCCATCTCATATAAAAACTGCTGTTTGAAATTTTAACCCTGCTATTTGGCTTCTGTAAATGCTTACTTGCTTAAATAATAAGGAAAATAAGACTACTCCCACTTCAGAGAGGCCATTAAACCTTCCCCGGACAAAATTATCAGTGCTGGCACCAGGCCAGGCCTTTGGTTGAGGTCTCAAGGCCCCAGCACATAGGGGCTCTTTAAGAACTTGCAAAAGGGGCCAGAAACACCCCATATTTGGGAGACAAAGAAGGTAAAAACATATAAATAGGGAAAATTCTTCTATGTTGGGGACCAGAATTTGAGACATTTTCCTCTGGACCCGCGCATAATAAAGTGTGACTCCAAACTCTCCGAGCATTGCTTGATTTATTCCGGTTCTCTGTAACATTACCTTTCCTTTCCTCTCTCTCTCTAAAATCAATAAAAACATATTTTAAAAACAAGAAGAACTGATCAAAGCCCTGATCATCCATTGTCTTGGTCCCTGGTCTGTCCAATATAAAATCCTCAGGTCTGCTTGGTGTCCTGCAATAATTGAAGCCAAGGGGTAGCTAGCAAGAGATGAGGGGACATTTAACACAAATAATGAAAGTGTTGCAACAGGCTTAGAGGACATGGCCAACTCTCAATTATCCATATACTAATAACTAGTGGATTATTCACAATATTTTTCATTGTTTGTTTTTATTTTTAAACATTATTTTAATCCTACCTTGAGGAGTAAGGATATTTGAGAGTGGAAGGAAAGGGAAGAGAGAGAGGGGGAGAGAGAGAGAGAGAGAGAGAGAGAGAGAGAGAGAGAAACATCATTGTGACAGACACATAGATTGGTTGCCTCCCACACGCACCCCAACTGGGGGCAGGGATTGGACCTGCAACCTAGGTACATGCCCTTGACCAGAAATCAAACCCAAGACCCTCCAGTGCACAGGCCAATGCTCTAACCACTAAGCATGCTGGCCAGGACTATTGTTTGTTTTTAAACCCTTGTGCACAGTATCTCTTTCCTTCTTCTACCACCTCCTCCTATGCAGCATACATCTTCTGGTAGTCTGTGACAATCCTTGAGTCAGAGAGGCCTTGCTAGGCCTATAACCTGCACCTTGCTAAAATCAGAGTTCTCAGAGTGGATAACTGGACCACCTGATCCATGGTCTGCATCATCCATCCATAAAGAATATGATGGGGAAAGATGAATGAGCAATGGAATGACTGGGACACCAGGCTCTCAATGGAGTGACCGTAGGTGTGGCGTTGTTATATTGGAATCCAGCGAGTCAAACAGAAGATGCCACAGTCAGAGGGCCGAATTTGGAGTCTTTATTGCAAATGCCAGAGGCCGCAAGAGGACTAATGTCTCTCCAAAACCTCGCAGCCCCGAATGAACTTGGGGTTAGCTTATAAAGGCAAAGAAAACCCATGTGCTGGGATGGGGGCAGTGTGCTTAGCAGATATCCCGCAGAAAGCTTGCAGCCTTGAGCACAGCTCAGATAACCAGAAGACACCTGGAATGGGAGGAATCAAGGACAGACCAGACCCCTACGCCAGCAGAGGGGCTTGCAGAACCAGAAAATTAAGAGGGGGCAGTGACTAGACTATAGGCTGATAAGAATGTACATTAGGTTACTGGCACAGATTCAGATTGCTAGCTAGCCCTTCCCCAAAACTGTCTTATTTTCCCCATTATTTGAGCAAGCGTGCTTACAGAAGCTAGAAATAGCAGAGTTACTTCTATCAGGGAGGCTATCTGGTTTAGTTACTTCCTGGAGTTAACAGAACAAAGAACCATCTGTGTTTAGTGGAAAATTTTAAACGGCAGTTCTTATAAAATGGAGGTTATGGGAACAAGATGGAGTGCCTATGGTTCAGATGGAGGGCGAGGGACAGGATGGAGTCAGTCCTTTCAAGGCCTATTGTTCAGTGTGAAGCAAAAAAGGAGGTTCTATAGAAAGTAGCCTCACAGGGTGATCTGATCATAAATTCCTAACTGCGAAGGTCTTGGTAGGTAGTCACGCCCCAGGCATATAACTTTTTTACTAAAAGGTTTATCTTTGATTAAAGAAGTCCTGTCCATTGTTTCTATGCATCTAGGCCAGTGATGGCGAACCTATGACACGCGTGTCAGCACTGACACACGTAGCCATTTCTGATGACACGCAGCCGCTGAGGCGGCCACATGCCGAGGATGAAACATTTGCTGCTCCTGAGGATGAAATATTTGCGAAATAATGTTTTTTCCTCAAAGTGACACACTACCCGAGTTATGCTCATTTTTTTTGGCGAAGTTTGACACACCAAGCTCAAAAGGTTGCCCATCACTGATCTAGGCTAACACAGCTTTTAAATTAATGGTAACCACCCTCAAGAAAACACATAATCTTGTTAACTATCCTGTAATCCAATCCCCACTTTTCTTTCCCCCATCTCCATGTAATCTTCCTTATGTTTTCCCCTTAATTTCAAATGCATAAAAGAAACTGCAGAGAGGAAGAAAAAATGGTGGCCAATAGGCAGACATGTAGTGCAACTTGTCCCGGGGGGCCAGACTGGAAATACACCTAAATCAGAGCACATCCACGTAGAATTAACAAATTAGGCAAACCTGAGGAGACAACTTACTACAAGGAAGGGCAGAAAACACCTGGAGACAGGTAGAAATGGGGAAGGGGGCTTGAGAGGGGCAGTGGGTCAGCAGGCCAGCAGGCCAGCAGGCCAAGGGGGAGAGGAAGAAACTGTGTTGCACCAAAGCTGCATCCGTGGGTAGGCTAAACATCCAACTGTGAAAAGGAAAAGCCACAGGGCTACTGGCAGCCTGGGACTCTGGACCCAAGACCACAGCTGTTAAAGGCAGCCCCACAAAAGGCAGCACTGCTCGGGGAAAGCAGCATGGTGCTGTGGGGAGAGAAAGCTGTGGTTTTATTGTTTTTGTTTTGTCTTTGTTATTATTCTCTAAACCCAGAACACAGGACTTTTCAACTGCAATCATTCACCCAAGGCTTTGGTGCAGGGAGGGGGGCATGGACTTGAGGTACCTGAGGAGAGGCTGAGGACAGAAGCAGGGCAGGGAGACATGGCCAGGAGTCCTGCATTGGGACGTTCTGAACCTTCCAAACCTAAGCAGCCATTTCTCCCCAGAAGAGCTAGCCCCTACCAGTAGCCCCAGGGCAGCTAATACAGCCTGCCACACCCTGCCACACCCTGCATTTTGAGCTTTACAGAGGAAACAAAGGCAGAGGCCAAGAGTAAGGGTTTGAATAGTCTCCCAAGGAGTCCTCAGTGGCTTGATTGGAAGAGGGGCCCTCCACTCTGTTATTCTGGGAACCAGACTGATTAAAACTCCAGGTTGCCAGTCAACCCCATTGGTCTCCATACAAGGATCTCTGACCAAGCAAGGGCAGAGTAATATTTTGGGCCACTCATGGAGGAGTAGCTCTGGGTAAGGAAAAAAAAAAACACCCATCTTATTCCCTGAAAGTGAAACAGCACCAATCCCATCTAAAGCCCTGTCAAAAACAGACACTTGAGTGATTAAGACTGACAGCTGGAAGACAGGCAAAGAGAGCAGATTGGCCCCACCTGCTTGCAGCCAAGGCCTTCAGAGACAGACATAAGCAGAGGACCAGTGGATCGCTTAGACTAGAGCTTCAACCAGGATGCTAAAAGCCAAAAGACAGAACCGGACAGTGGTCAGCACCTAAGTACCTAACAGGAAGCCCAGAATTGTCAGACAGAACAGAAGAGTGGGGTCCTCAACCAGCTCCCATTAGGAATTAAAACTCAGCTGAATCAAATGACACCACTTTTTTATTTAAAAAATTTTTATCATTTATTATTTCTTTTATTTTTTTGTAGAACAGATATTTTAAAAATCCAGCACCTTTTTTTAAAAAAATAAAAACCCTCAGCAAAGTAGGAATAAAGGGAACATACCTCAACATAATAAAGGCCATATATGACAAAGATACAGCCAACATCATACTCAATGGGCAAAACTAAAGCCATTTCCCCTAAGAACAGGAACAAAACAGGGATGCCTTCTTTCACCACTCTTGTTCAACATAGCTCTTAAAGTCTTGTCCATAGTGATCAGACAAGAAGAAGAAATGGAAGGCATCCAAATTAGAAAGGAGGAAGTAAAACCCTCATTAGTCACAGATGGTATGATACTGTACATAAAAAAAAATCTAAATACTCCATAAAAAACAACAACTAGATTTAATAAATAAATTTGGAAACATAGCAGGATACAAAATTAACACCCAAAAATCCATAGCATTTTTATTCACCAATAGTGAACACTCAGAGAAACTAAAAAAAAATTCCACTTACCATTGCAACAGAAAAATTAAGATATTAGGAATAAACTTAAACAAGGTGGTAAAAGACCTGTACTCAGAAAACTACAGAACATTGAAAAAAGAGATAGAGGAAGGTATAAACAAGGGGAAGAATATACCATGTTGCCGAAACCGGTTTGGCTCAGTGGATAGAGCATCAGCCTGCGGACTGAAAGGTCCCAGGTTCGATTCCGGTCAAGGGCATGTACCTTGGTTGCAGGCACATCCCCAGTAGGGGGTGTGCAAGAGGCAGCTGATCGATGTTTCTCTATCATCAATGTTTCTAACTCTCTATCCCTCTCTCCTCCTCTCTGTAATAAAATCAATAAAATATATTTTAAAAAAAAAGAAAAAAGAAATTATACTAAAAAAAAAAAAAAGAATATACCATGTTCATGGATTAGTAGAATCAACATCATGAAAATGTCCATACTACCCAAAGCAATCTATAGATTCAATGCAATTTCTATTAAAATAACAATGGCATATTTCACAGACCTAGAATAAACACTTCAAAAATTTAAATGAAACCAAAAAAGATCCTGAATAGCTGCAGCAATCTTGAAAAAGAAGAACAAAATTGGAAGAATCACAATACCAGAAATCAGGTTATACTACAAGGCCACATAATCAAAACAGCCTGGTACTGGCACAAGAATGCTGGGAGCTAATTCCAATGCAAGAAGTTCATCAAAAGGTTGGTGAGCCTTGAGGCTTCAGCAGGGCTGAAGATACATATTATTGCCTGCTGCCAGACAGCTGAGGGTATTTCCCCAAACTTGAAAATCTGCATATATTATTTCCTGCTGCTGGAACAGCTGAAGGCAGTTCCCCCAACCTGATAACCTTTTTATTGTTTACCAAACTTTACCTTTGATATGTATAGCTGCTTTGCTATGGGGCAAGATGTGTGAATAAAAAGCCCTGTGTGCAGAGATTTGGGGAACTTAGTCACTAGAACTAAGCTTCTTCTGGCTCCCCCAAAATGCCTTCCAAATTCAAATTTCTTCTCTAGTCTCTTTAATCCATTTATGCACAGCCCCTTTACCAGATTCCTGAACCTTTCTAGATGCTGAGAAAGACCCAGGCACAAGAACAGGCATATAGATCAATGGAACAGAACAGAGAACCCTGAAATTGATCTAAGCCATTACGCTCAACTAAAAGATTTTATTTCATTTCATTTTTAAATATATTTTTATTTATTTCAGAAAGAAAGGGGGAGGGAAAAAGAGATAGAAACATCAACAATGAGAGAGAATCATTGATGGGCTGCCTCCTGCATGCCCCACACTGAAGATTGAGTCTGCAACCTGGGCATGTGCCCAGGAAGTGAACCTGAAACGTGACCTCCCGGTTCATAGGTCAACACTCAACCACTGAGCCACGCTGGCTGGGCTTTTTAAAATCTTTATTGTTGAAAGTATTACAGATGTTCCCCTCTGCCCCCATGGAGCCCCTCCAGCTCGCCCCTGTCACACACCCCAGGCCTTCACCACCCTATTGTTGGTGTCTATGGTTATGCATATATGCATACAAGTTCTTTGGTTAATCACCTCCTACCCAACCACCCTCCCCTTCCTTCCCTCCAAGATTTCTCACTCTGTTTCTTATTTCCATGTCTCTGGATCCACGCTGTTCATCAGTTTCTTTTGCTCATTAGATTCCACATATGAGTGAGATCATGTGATACTTACCTTTCTCTAACTGGCTTATTTTGATAAGCATAATGCTGTCTCAAAGGGTAAGAGATCCTTCTCTCTCTCTCTCTCTCTTTTTGAGATCCTTCTTTTTTACTGCCACATGGTATTTCATAGTATAAATGTACCATAGTTTTTTTTTATTTTTTGTTTTATTTATTTGGTGGGGGTGGAGGGTCTTGGCTTCAATATTTTAACATAATTCTTTATTGTTGAAAGTATTACATATGTCTCCTTTTCTCCCTATTGACCCCCTAGAGCCCCTCACCTCAGTCCTTCAGCACCCTATTGTCTGTGTCCATGGGTTATGTATATATGCATACAAGATCTTTGGTTGATTATATCCCACCCACCCACCCTCCCCCCGCCTTCCCTTCAAACTCTGTTCCATGCTTCTATGTCTCTGGATCCACTGGGTTCATCAGTTTATTTTATTATTTAGATTCCACATATGAGTGTAATAATGATATTTCTCTTTCTCTGACTGACATACTTCACTTAGCATGATACCCTCCAGGTCCCTCCATGCTGTCTCAAAGGCTAAGAGATCCTTCTTTTTTACTACTGCATAGTATTACATGTTATAAATGTACCACTTTTTATTCACTCATCTACTGATGGGCACTTGGGATGTTTCCAGATCTTAGCTATTGTAAATTATGCTGCTATGAACATAGGGATGCATACATTCTTTCTGAATGGTGTTTCAGGTTCTTAGTATATATTCCTAGAAGTGGGATCACTGGATCAAATGGCAGTTCTATATTTAATTTTTTGAGGACACTCTATACTGTCTTCCTTAATGGCTGTACCAGTCTGCATTCCCACCAGCAGTGTACTAGGGTTCCCTTTTTCTCCACATCCTCGCCAGCACTTGTCATTTGTTGATTTATTGATGGTAGCCATTCTGACAGGTGTGAGGTAATACCTCATTTTCATTTTAATTTGCATCTCTCTGATGATCAGTGACTCTGAACATTTTTTTTTCATGTCCCTTGGCCATCTGTATGTGCACTTTGGAGTGTCTATTTAGGTCCTTTGTCCATTTTTATTGGATTATTTGTCTTCTTTTGTTAAGTTGAATGACTTACTTGTATATTTTGTATATACTCAACTAATATTTGACAAAGAAGACAAGAGCATAAAATGGAGTCAAGACAGTCTCTTCAATAAATGGTGTTGGTAAAATTGGACAGATATATGCAAAAAAATGAAACTAGACCACCAACTTATAACATACACAAAAATAAACACAAAATGGATCAAGGACTTAAACATAAGATGAGAAACCATAAAAATCTTAGAAGAATCCACAGGCAGCAAAATATTAGACATATGTAGTAGCAATATCTTTACTGATACAGCTCCTAGGACAATGGAAACGAAGGAGAAAATAAACAAGTGGGACTACATCAAAATAAAAAGCTTCTCCACAGCAAAAGAAACCATCAACAAAATGAAAAGGTAACCCACAGTATGGGATAACATATTTGGCACTGATACATCTGATAAAGGGCTAATACCCAAAATATATAAGGAACTCATATAAGTTAATAAAAAAAAGACAACCCAATTTAAAAATGGGCAAAGGACCTAAATAGACACTTCTCCAAAGGAGATATACAGAGGGCCAAGAGTCATATGAAAAAATGCTCACTAATCATCATAAAGATGCAAACTAAAATGACAATGAGTTATCACCTCACATCTGTCAGAATGGCTACCATCAACAAATCAACAAATGACAAGTGCTGGTGAGGATGTGGAGAAAAAGGGAACCCTAGTACACTGCTGGTGGGAATGCAGACTGGTACAGCCATTAAGGAAGACAGTATGGAGTGTCCTCAAAAAATTAAATATGGAACTGCCATTTGACCCAGTGATCCCACTTCTAGGAATATATTCTAAGAAACCTGAAACACCAATCAGAAAGAATATATGCACCTCTATGTTCATAGCAGCACAATTTACAATAGCTAAGATCTGGAAACAGCCTAAGTACCCACCAATAGATGAGTGGAGAAAAATTCTGTGGTACAATTATACCATGGAATACTATGCAGCAGTATAAAAGAAGGATTTTTTTAAAAGAAGACTCTCTTACCCTTTGAGACATCATGGATGGACCTGGAGAGTATTATGCTAAATGAAATAAACTACTCAGAGAAAGACACTATCAGGTGATCTCACTCATATGTGGAATCTAATGAACAAAATAAACGGATGAACAAAATGGATCCAGAGCCATAGAAGCAAGAACAGACTGGGGAATCTTATAGGGAAGGTGGGGGAGGGTGGGTGGGTGAGTGGGTGGGAAGAGATTAACCAAAGAACTTGTATGCATATATGCATAATCCATAGACACAGATAATAGGATGGTTAAGGCCTGGGGTAGGGGTAGCGGCAGGCTAGAAAGGGTCAATGGGGGAAAATAGGACATATGTAATACTTTCAACAATAATATAATTTTTTTAAAAGGAAAAGGTAAGAATAGAAAGAGGAAATATCTCCTGGATGGTGTAGCTCAGTGGTTGATTGTCAACCCATGCACCAAGAAGTTTCCAGTTGGATTCCTGGTCAGGGCACATGCTGGGGTTGTGGGCTCTATCTTCAGTGGTGGCATGCAGGAAGCAGCTGATCAATGTTTCCCTTGTCGTCAATGTTTCTATCTTCCTCTCCCTCCCTCTCTCTGTAAAAATCAATAAAAAATACTTTAAAAAAACACAAAGAAGGTAGAGCAAAGAAGAGTAATTTCAAACAATGAAGAAAAGGGTATAGAAGGACAGTTGAAGAGGGAAAATTGAGGTGTTGGCATTGAACAGGTTCAGAGCCTTCCTTATTTCAGAGATAGGCTCTAAAAGTTCTTTTAACTTCTTTTAGAGAAGAGTGTTTATCTCTGTTCTGCCTGGAACTTCTAATTTCCAATCAAGATACGCTTCCCATTTATTCAGTTTAATCTTAGAGCCTACTTTTTCTCATTTTTAATGCAAACCAAAATAATTTAGGTATTAAAAGAGTTTCATTTTGGCCATCTTAAGTTGATATCACTTCTAGGTAAAGCTTCCCATTTCTGTATATACTTGCCAGTAAAAGTTTTCTATTTATTGTATATCTGCAAGAGTATTAATGGGGGTTGGGGGTTGGAAGTTTCTACCCTTGTAGGTACAATTTCCCATATTAATTTTAGTTTTATTTTGAGATCTGCAGAGTCTGAACAAAATTTCTAGGGGTAGTGTGTAGTGGGTTTGCTATAGAATTGGTGCAGAAGAAGGGACAGCTGAACACTTGAAGGTATCAGGAAAGGTGCCGAAACCGGTTTGGCTCAGTGGATGGAGCATCGGCCTGCGGACTCAAGGGTCCCAGGTTCGATTCCGGTCAAGGGCATGTACCTTGGTTGCGGGCACATCCCCAGTAGGGGGTGTGCAAGAGGCAGCTGATCGATGTTTCTCTCTCATCGATGTTTCTAACTCTCTATCCCTCTCTCTTCCTCTCTTTAAAAAATCAATAAAATATATTTTAAAAAAGTATTTTAAAAAAAAAGGAAGGGGCAGTGACTTAATTATAGACTAACAAGAATGTGCATTAGGGATACTGGTTAATTAGGTACAGAGTCAGGCTGCTAGCCTCCTACATTCTTTCACAGGTTGAGGTGTGCTGGTTATGGGTTGAGCTCCATAGGGCTGTCACCTCCCAAGTCATCTGCCACAACCTTTGCAGCAGGGTTCAGGATCTGAAGGAAGGGCCAACGCACAAATGAAAATACTATACAAGAAATATGAATTTAGAACGCATGCGGGACCAGGTGGAGACCTTTTCTTGAAGAGGCACCCTGGAGATTGGGTCCCATCCGATTTTTATTCAGTTTTAGATACACATCTTGCCCTTTAGTAATGCATACAGGCATATCAAAGGTAAAGTTTGGTAAACAGTAAAAGGATTATAAGGTTAGGGAATTGCCTTGGCCACCATTATTTTTACAATCGGTGCTTAGCGTCAGCCCTACTAACACTCAAGGTCCATTGGCTTTCTGTGTTCTTTGGTGCACTGACAGTATTGGCAATCGGTGGCTTCCCGCAGTTATCTCAACCCTCTTACATATATTGTTTTCTCTCATGGGTTATCTAATATAGCCATGAGGACTCAAGAGTGCTAGGTAACCAACCTTTATGTGTGTGGCCTTGAACAAGTCAATTTTTAAATTACAGTTGGAATTTCCTATGGGGCTCCTGCATGTCATGAGGGATACCCCCTAACACCTCCCAAAAGATTCTTAGTCACCTAAGAATACCCAAAAGTCGAGCTGGAGGGAGGAAGTGTCCCTTATCTTTGGAGATTAAAGAGTTCAAGCTCTCATTTATTCAGCAAAAACATTTTGTTCATACTCTCAGAAAGCAATTCCAATTGAAAAGCCAATGATAAAAATCAGCCAGCCATTTTTTTCTCTTATCCTGAGTTCTTAACTCTCATCTTTAGCCTGGGTTCTCTCAACTCTTAACCTTTAGCTCCACCTTAAGGATTAAAAAAAAAAGCTCAAATAAAATCTGGCCTCTTACCTTAAAGCAGAAAGGCCCAGAATTCCAAGAAAAACTCACCCAAGTTCACCAGATGCAAATCAAGGAGCCAGAGTGAGGCACAATGGGCCCCTGCTGGTACCAAGCACAAGTTCAGCTCTGCAAGGTGGTCCTGGGTGGGCTTCTTCAGAATCCTGCTGACTGTGCCAAGAAAATGTTGACATAAGAAATGTCAAACCTGTAAGAATTTTTATGAGTTTATTTGAGCCAAACTAACTACAATTGCTGGGAAGCAAAATCTCAACGGATTGAGAAAATGCTCCAGAGAATGGCAGTTTTGCACCTTATTTTATACATGACAATCAAAGGGGGAGGCAAAAAGGACTTACATAAAACCTGTTGGTGATAGATTAGGGAGGTGGAAGAAAGCAAAGGAGAAAAATCTCTGTATTAAATAAAAAATAAAACAGATACTTCTTTTACATTAGTATGTATAAGATAGCTAACAGTTAACAATACAATAACAATGACAATAGGGGTTTTGTGGTCTGTTCTGGTGGGAAATTGTGCCCTAAGGGGTCTGGAAAAAGAAAATTACAGTGATGCTCTTATATTATCATAGATGAAAAAAAAAAGTAGGCAGAAACAATTAAGATAAAGATTGACCTTTGTCAAGGAAGATTCTAGCTTAGGACAATGACTACATACCATAAACTGCTTTTAGTTAGGAAATTTTCATTTTAGACCATCCTATGTGGTTACTTTTGGTCTCTGAGTTTGTAAGGCCCATGCAGGCTTCCCCTGAGCTTGTCAGGTTTGGTATGTGGCTCCTTTTTCATTCACAATGGTAAATAACTCTAACATATTATTTTAATGGTAGAGGCCCAGTGCATGAATTCGTACATGGGTGGGGTCCGGCTGGCCCGGCCCCAATTGGGGCGGATTGGGGCTGGGCCTATCAGGAAGAGATGGCAGAAGGTGGGCCTGGCTGGCTGGGTGGAGGGGCCGTAGGCGATTGGCCAGCGGGCTCCACCCCCAATTGGGGTGGGGGAGCCGATTGGGGGCAGGGCCGGCCATAGGGAGGGGCTGTGGGTGAGATGGGCTAGCCTGCCCCACCCATGAATGTGTTGAGGGAGCCTATCCTGGGTCAGTGGCTGGGGGAGGGGCTGTGGGAGGTTGGCTGGCCAGCCCTACCCCCTAATTAGTGTGCGTGTGGGGCCAATCAGGGTGAACCTGGCTGGGGGGAGAAGCCGAGGGCCAATCAGGGTGGTGGGGGATGATCAGGGTGGGGCCAACCATGGGGAGGGGCTGTGAGCAGTGGGCCAGCCTGCTCCGCCACCAAATGGAGTGGGGAGGGCGATTGGGTGCCAGTGGCCTGGGGGAGGGGCCATGGGTGGTTGGAAGCAGACCCTGCCCCTGATCAGGGTAGGGGGGCTGGTTGGGGGCAGAGCTGGTTGGGGGGAGGGGCCGCTGGCTGATAGGGTTGGTGGGGGCTGATCTGGGGTGGGGCTGGGTGGGGGAAGGGGCTGCAGGAGGTTTGCCAGTAGGCTCTGCCTCCTGTTGGGGTTGGGGGGTGATCAGGGACGGGGACGGCTGGGGGAAGGGGCTGCTGGCCAATCAGTTTGCAGCAGACTGATCAGGGGCAGGGCCGGCCGGATGGAAGGGTGCGGGAGGTTGGCCAGCTGGCCTTACCTCCCAATCAGGCAGGTTCGCTGGCCACAGTGGGCGTCATAGAGACAGGTTGTTCCGATCGCTGGCTTTATCCTACCTAATAATAGACAAATATGCAAATTGACCATACCTCCGACACATCAACAAGCCACGCCCACAAGTCACGCCCACCATCCAATCAGCACGAGTATGCAAATTAACCAAACCAAGATGGCTACAGCCACAGAGAGCAAGGTTTCCTAGGTAACAGAGGAAGCCAAGCTTTCTGCCTGCCCTTGCCAGGCCTAAGCCTCCACTCAAGCTACAAAGTTTCAATTATAGAAGGTAAACAAATTCAAACAGAAATGGCGGCAGAACAGAGCTTGAGAGAGCAGGCCAGGGTTGCCGGTGGCAACAGGGGAAGCAAAGCTTTCCGCACACCCTGGCTGGGCTCACCCGCTTAAGGCTACAAAGTTTCAATTGTAGAAGGTGAATTAACTGCCACAGAAATGGCTGCCAGAGCCCCAGGCTTGGCTCCGCTCCAGGCTACAAAGTTTCAATTGTAGAAGGAAAATAAATTCCAGATACCAGGGCCTCTGCTTGGGTTGCCAGGGGGCGTGGCTGGCCTGCAAACCACCACAGGCCGCCCCACGCCCCAAGGGAACCCCACCCTGATCCGGGACACCCTTCAAGGCAAACCAGCTGGCCCCCACCCCTGTACCAGGCCTCAATCCTATCTAATAAAAGAGTAATATGCAGATTGATCATCACTGCAACACACAATATAGCTGCCCCCATGTGGTCAAAGATCCTGCCCTCATTTGGACACAAGATGGCCACCACAAGATGGCCAGCAGGAGAGGGCAGTTGGGAGGCACCCAGCCTGCAAGGGAGGGCAGTTGAGAAGGACCAGGCCTGCAAGGGAGGGCAGTTGAGAGGGATCAGGCCTGTAAGGGAGGGCAGTTGGAGGTGATCAACCCTGCAGGAGAGGGCAGTTAGGGGTGACCAGGCTGGCAGAGGAGGGAAGTTGGGGGCAAACAGGCTGGCAGCGGAGTGGTTAGGGGGTGATCAGGCTGGCAGGCAGAAGCGGTTAGGGGCAATAAGGAAAGCAGACAGGCAAGCAGTTGGGAGCCAGCAGTCCTGGATTGTGAGAGGGATGTCCTGATGGGATCGGGCCTAAACAGGCAGTCGGACATCCCTCGAGGGGATCCCAGATTGGAGAGGGTACAGGCTGGGCTGAGGGACAACCCCCCTCCGTGCACGAATTTCGTGCACCGGGCCTCTAGTGTGTATATATATATATATATATATATATATATATATATATATATATATGTTAAACAGAATATTTTGTAGAAGTTCTTCATGAATCCTTAAGCTACAAGTAAAACAAAATGTTTTAAGGAAGCCTAGGACTTGCCACAGAATAGCTCCTTCAACTCTCCCCCAGACCTTCCCTGCTTATTCAGTAGTGTGTCCCCAGGGTGTTTGTAACTTAGAGGGAACTTTATAAGTATCTGTGGAATTATTGAATAAATCAATATGCCCCACTTATCTGTCTGTACTTGAAAAGTTTACAGGAATTTTAAATCTTCACAATAGCCCTGCAAAATTACAATTATCTTTAAATATTAGAAAAGCAAAACTAGTTAAATTTTGGTTCACTCTTCCTTCATGCCTCTAATGGTAGAACAAGAGGCAACTTGCCTCCGTTTTGGAACTAGGTTTGCCACTTAGATTACAAGCCTCAGTTTCCTCAGCTGTAAAATGGAGATGAAGCTCTTCTGCCCAGGGTAGTTGTGGAAATCAAAAGAGGTATGTGAGAATGTAGTGTGTAAACAGCTAAAGCAGTGTACACATATGAAAATTTATAACATGATTATAAACTCATATTGTTATCATGTGGAGAAGGCAAGTGGGAAATTTTAAACTGCATAGCACAGAAGTTAAGAGAGAAGGCTCTGAAATCACACTGCCTGGATTTGAAGCCCACTGACAAGACTTGCTGTGTGATTTTGGGAAAGTTGTATAACTGCTTTAGCCTCATTTTTCTATTTGTAAAATGGTTATAATTATAGTCCCTACCTCATAGTGTTATTAATAATAAATTATAGCTTATATAATAATATCTAACTTCTTAAGTGCCAGGCACTTGTGCTCAGCACTTATTTTTCCCAAGCTACAAATCAGAAAAATTGAGAGAGAGAGGTTAAGTCACTTGCCCAAGGTCATACAACTAACAAGTGACAGAGCTGGATTCCAGTCCAGACCATCTGGCTCCAGAGCCAAAACTCTTTATTTTAAAATATTTTTATTGATCTCAGAGAGGAAGGGCGAGAAAGAGAGAGGTAGAAACATTAATGATGAGAATCATTGATTGATTGTCTCCTGCACACCCCATGCTGGGGATTGAGCCCACAACCTGGGCATGTGACTTAACCGGGAATTAAACACTGATCTTTTGGTTCATAGGTCGATGCTCAACCACTGAGCCATGCCAGCCAGGCTATTATTTATTTTATAAGAGTTTATTTGAGCCAAATTGACAACATTTTCAGATCTCAAATGCTCTCTCAAGCGAAGCTCTTATCTGCCCTGCTGGTTTGGTGAGTATCCAGTTATTACTTTTAACAATCATAATCTAGAAACCAAGATGGCGGCACAGGTAAACACCTAAACTGGTGCCTCCCACAACAATTTCAAAACCACAAGTAAAAGACAAAACGGACATCATCCAGAACCACAGGAAGTCTGGCTGAGTGGAAATTCTACAACTAGAAGGAAAGAGAAAAGCACACTGAGACTCACAGGAGCTGCAGAAGGCAGAGGTACGGAGGTGCACGGAAAAAAGGCTGGCAACTGAGTACGCAGATGGCTTTCTCAATCAGGAGGGAGACAAAAGCTCCTGAATGCTCTGAACTCCAGTTCCGGGCAAGACTCTGGGGACCCAGAATCATACAGGGGAAAAACTGAACTGTCTGGCAGTGGGCGAAACTCGAGGGCAGCTTTCTCTCAGAGGTGCTTGCAGCGATTACCAAAAGACACAGAGAACCAGGGGCCTCTTAGGGCAGGGCTGATGGGAAGCCATTGCGGTTTGCTCCACCCTGAGACTCCGCCTCATCCAAGCTGAGCACAGAGGCTTTTGCATATGAATAGCCTGGTCCTTTGAATTCTAATCTTACCTAACAAACTGCAGCTGAGTCAGTGAGACCCAGAACACCCAAAAGAAGGCCCAAGGCCCCGCAGCAGCTTGCATTGCTTCACAGCTGGGCCTCATCTGGGCACCTCCAAAACCCAAACAAAGAAGAGAAATCTGCAGATCTCTCTGTAGCTCCTGCTGGGTGGCCTAAGGCAGAGGCTAAATTAGCACCTCCTTGGAGATCCAAGAGCCAGTGTACTCAGGGGTCAGAGTGGGACCATCCAGATTACAACTCCTCAGATCCATAAGGGACACACTCTTGTCTCATAAGGGTGTCTCCAGCACAGAAGTTCTCCCATCATAGACACAGCTGATCTTCACAGCCAATTGGCCTGGAGGTCAATTCCTCCCAGTGATACCAACAACAATCAAGGCTTAACTACAACAAGACTGTGCACACAGCTCACAAAGGGGTGCACCAATAGTGTCCACCTCAGGTAACTGGGGGAGGTTGAGCCACTGGGCCCTGTAGGACACCTAACACACAAAGCAACTCTATCAACTCAGGAAAACAGCCAAAATGCAGAGACAAAGAAACAGGTCACAAATGAAAGAAATGGAGGAAAGCAAACAACTGGATATAGAGTTCAAAACCATGGTTATAAGGTTTTTCAAGAATTTCCTAGAAAAGGCCAATAAATTTAGCAAGACCCTCGAGGATATGAAAAAGGACCAACTAGAAATTAAACATATACTGACTGAAATAAAAAATAATATACAGAGATCCAACAGAAGACTAGAGGATTGCAAGAATCAAGTCAAAGATTTGAAATACAAAGAAGCAAAAAAACACCCAACTGGAAAAGCAAAAAGCAAAAAGAATCCAAAAATATGAAGATAGTGTAAGGAGCCTCTGGGACAACTTCAAGTGTACCAATATCCGAATTATGGGGGTGCCAGAAGAAGAGAACAAGATACTGAAAACCTATTTGAAGAATTAATGACAGAAAACTTCCCCCACCTGGTGAAAGAAATAGACTTACAAGTCCAGGAAGCGCACAGAACCCCAAACAAAAGGAATCCAAAGAGGACCACACCAAGACACATCATAATTAAAATGCCAAGTGCAAAAGACAAAGAGAATATTAAAAGCAGCAAGAGAAAAACAGTTAGTTACCTACAAGGGAGCACCCATACAATTGTCAGCTGATTTCTCAAGAGAAACTATGCAAGCCAGACGGGAGTGGCAAGAAATATTCAAAGTGATGAATAGCAAGAACCTACAACCAAGATTACTCTAACCAGCAAAGCTATCATTCAAAATTGAAGGTCAGTTAAAGAGCTTAACAGATAAGAAAAAGCTAAAGGAGTTCATCACCACCAAACTAGTATTATATGAAATGCTGAAAGGTATTCTTTAAGAAGAGGAAGAAGTTTGGAAAAAAAAGATGGCGACCGGCAGGAAGGTAGGGAGAGAGAGAGTGTGAGTGAGGAACCCATAGAGGAGAGTGTAGATGTGTGTGGTGTGTGTGTGTGTATGAGATAGGGTCAGTTAGATTCTGCAGGTCTTCCAAGGGGCTCCCTAACAGGGCAGCCCTAGACGGCGGAGCCCCGCGCACAAAGCGGACACTTCTCGGCAGCTGGTGCGGACGCGGAGACCATGCCATCTTGAGAAACAGAGCTGCCTGAGACTCGGATCCTGGCTTCTGACACAAACCAGGACCCTGCAGCCACTGGGGACAGAGAACTGCTATCACAGCTTCAGACCAACAAACAACAAGAATCCAGACTTCCCCGCAGATTTCCGTGAGTCAAAGAGCCTATCCCCCTCCTCGCAGGCGCGCGGATAATGCCATAGTAACTGATAGACCCACCCCTCCCCCAAGCTGCCGAGCTTTGCGCAGGGACGCGCTCCCCCTTAGGGAATTTGGCGCGCGCACGCGCGCGGGACAGAAGCAGCTCCCCGTCGGGGAAATCTGTCAGGGCGCACAGAGGGCTCCCCTTCGGGGAATTTGGGGGAATTTGACTTGCGGGTCACAGCTCCCCCTTCGGGGATTCTTAGAGCGTGCACAGAGGGGCTTCCCTTTGGGGAATTTGGCACGCAGGACGGACTCCGCCCCCCTTCCGGGACTCTGGGAGAGTGCACTGAGCCTGCTCACCTTCAGGATTTTAAGAATGTGCGCTCTAGCCGGTTTGGCTCAGTAGAGAGAGCACACACAGGACGCAGCTCCACTTCAGGGAATTTGGCACGCCGGACACAGCTGCCTGGGATCCCTGACTCACAGCGCATTCACACTAAGAGCCAGCGACCCCAATTGTTGGTGCGTGCACACACAGGGACCCTGATTCTCAACGAGAAATGGCACAAGGCAACAGAGACTTTGACACTCGAGTCTTGGTGCAGACACAGGGAAACTCTGACTCCTGGCACATGCTAAGGATCTCATTTTCGGCACATACCAACAGTGTGGTGCGGACAGGGCCCCTGATTCTAAATGTGCACACGAGACCACACGGAACACTGGGGACACTGATCCTTGGCAAGTCTGGTTCCCACCAACCAAAGGCAGCCACACGTCCTAGTGTCAGAGCACTTCAGTGAAACTAGGGTGGAGCGAAGTCCCCACAGCACACGGCCCAGGTCCACGCAAACGGAAGCTTGAGCTTTCTGATAATAGCCAGAATGGGGAAACGAAATAACTCACAGAGGAAAGAAAATGTGGAGTCGCCAAGAAAGGAAATTAGTGAAACTGAAGCTTGCAACATGACCGAAAAGGAGTTCAGAGTAATGGTCATGGAATTTATACATCGGATGGATGAGAAAATCAACAACTTATGCAAGAATCAGGAAGAAATGAAAAGTGGTATAGGTACAATCAAAAACACCATGGAAAGTTACAACAGTAGACTACAAGAAGCAGAGGACCGAATTAGTGAGTTAGAAGATCAGGTACAGAAACAAGCTCAATCTGAACAGCAATTGGAGAAAAAAATTAAAAAGCAGGAGGAAAGCCTAAGGGAGCTTCGGAACAACATGAAACGAGGTAACATGCGTATAATAGGGCTGCCAGAAGGACAAGAAGAGCAGCAGGGATTAGAAAATCTATTCGAAGAAATAATTACAGAAAACTTCCCGGATATGGGAAAGATAAAAGTTACGCAAGTACAGAGAGTCCCAAGCAGGATCAACCCCAAAAGACCCACACCAAGACATGTCATAATTTCAATGGCAAATATAAATGATAAAGAGAGAATCCTAAAGGCGGCAAGAGAGAGACAGAGAGTTACCACCTACAAAGGAACACCCATCAGATTGTCAAATGATTACTCAACAGAAACACAACAAGCTAGAAGTGAATGGAAGGAGGTATACAAAGTGTTGCAAAGCAAAGGACTGAATCCAAGAATACTATATCCAGCAAGACTATCAATCAAAATTGAAGGGGAAATCAGGAGCTTTGCAGACAAAAAAAGCCTCAGGGAGTTTATCACCACCAAACAAGCAATGCAAGAATTGCTAAAGGGAATACTGTAAAAAGAAGAAATAAACAGGTAAGAAGGAATACAGACACAAAAATAGATATGAATACAAACAAATACCTTTCAGTAATAACTTTAAATGTAAACGGACTAAATGCTCCAATCAAAAGACATCGAGTAGCTGAATGGATAAAAAAACACGACCCATATATATGCTGTCTACAAGAGACCCACCTCAGAACAAGAGACTCACACAGATTGAAAGTGAAGGGATGGAAAAATATCTTTCAGGCAAATGGAAATGAAAAAAAAGCTGGGGTAGCAATACTTATATCTGACAAAATAGACCTCAAAGTAAATGCCATAACAAGAGATAAGGAAGGCCACTTCATAATACTAAAGGGAGAAATCCAACAAGAAGAAATAATTCTGGTAAACATATACGCTCCCAATATAGGAGCACCCAAATACATAAAAAAACTCCTGGAGGATATCAAGGGAGAGATTAATAGCAACACAATCATAGTAGGAGACTTTAATACCCCACTATCACCACTGGACAAATCCTCTAAACAAAAAATCAGCAAAGAAACAGCAATCCTAAATGACTCACTAGACCAGATGGAATTAATTGACATCTTCAGAACATTTCACCCCAAAGCCACAGAATATACATTCTTCTCGAGTGCACATGGGTCATTTTCAAAGATAGACCATATGCTGGGTCACAGGCAAAGTCTCTTCAAATTCAAGAAGATAGAAATCATATCAAGCATCTTCTCAGATCACAGTGGCATAAAACTGGAAATCAACTACAATAAATACAATTCAAAGAAATCAAACACATGGAGACTAAACAGCATGCTATTAAACAAGGACTGGGTCACCAGAGAGATCAAGGAAGAAATAAAAAACATCATGGCAACAAATGACAATGAAAACACAACAATCCAAAATCTATGGGACACAGCGAAAGCAGTCTTGAGAGGGAAGTTCATAGCTCTACAAGCCTATTGCAAAAAACAAGAAAAAATGGTAATAAATTACTTAACCCTACAATTCAAAGAGCTAGGAAAAGAGCAGCAAGAAAAGCCCAGTGTAACCAGAAGGAAGGAAATAACAAAGATCAGAGTGGAGATAAATGACATAGAGACCAAAGAAACAATACATAAGATCAACAAAACCAAGAGCTGGTTCTTTGAAAGGATAAACAAGATTGATGGACGTCTAGCCAGGCTCACCAAGAAGCAAAGATAGAGGACCCAAATAAAGAAAATCAGAAATGAAAGAGGTGAAATAACAACAGACCCCGCTGAGATACAAAGGATTGTTACAAAATACTACAAACAACTCTATTCCAACAAACTGGACAACCTGGAGGAAATGGACATATTCCTAGAAAAATATAACCTTCCAAAAATCAATCAAGAGGAATCTAAACAGCTCAATAGGCCAATAACTATGGACAAAATTGAAGCAGTCATCAAAAAGCTTCCGGCAAACAAAAGCCCGGGGCCTGATGGCTTCACAGGAGAATTTTACCAAACATTCAAGGAAGAACTAAAACCTATTCTCCTCAGACTATTCCAAAAAATTCAAGTGGAAGGAACACTTCCAAGCGCCTTCTATGAAGCCAGCATCACCCTAATACCAAAACCAGATAAAGACAACACAATGAAAGAGAATTACAGACCAATATCCCTCATGAACATAGATGCCAAAATCCTCAACAAAATTCTAGCAAATCGGCTCCAGCAGTACATCAGAAAGATCATACACCATGACCAAGTAGGATTTATCCCAGGAATGCAAGGATGGTACAATATCCGCAAATCAATAAACGTGATACATCACATAAACAAATTGAAAGATAAAAATCACATAGTCATATCAATTGATGCAGAAAAAGCATTTGACAAAATCCAACACCCTTTCTTGATAAAAACTCTCAACAAGGTGGGAATAGATGGCTCATACCTCAACATAATAAAAGCTATATATGATAAACCCACAGCAAACATCATACTCAATGGACAAAAACTAAAAACATTTCCCCTAAGAACAGGAACAAGACAGGGATGCCCACTCTCACCACTCCTGTTTGACATAGTACTGGAAGTATTAGCCACTGCAATTAGACAAGAAGAAGAAATAAAAGGCATCCAAATTGGAAAAGAACAAGTAAAGCTGTCTTTATTTGCAGATGACATGATATTGTACATAAAAAATCCGAAAGACTCCGTCAAAAAACTAATAGACTTAATAAATGAATTCGGCAATGTAGCAGGATACAAAATTAATGCCACGAAATCTATGGCCTTTCTATAAACCAATAGTGAACTTACAGAAAGAGAGACTAAAAAGGCAATCCCATTTACCATCGCACCAAAAAAATTAAGATACCTAGGAATAAACTTAACTAAGGAGGTAAAAGACCTATACGTGGAAAACTACAGGACACTGAAAAAAGAGATAGAGGAAGACGTAAACAGATGGAAGAACATACCATGTTCATGGATTGGTAGAATCAACATCATTAAAATGTCCATAATACCCAAAGCAATCTATAGATTCAATGCACTCCCCATTAAAATACCAACGGCATATTTCACAAACCTTGAAAGAACTCTCCAAAAATTCATCTGGAATAAAAAAAGACCCCAAATAGCCACAGCAATCCTGAGAAGGAAGAATAAAGTAGGAGGGATCTCAATACCAGATTTCAAGCTGTATTACAAAGCCACTGTTCTCAAAACAGCCTGGTACTGGCACAAGAACAGACATATAGATCAATGGAACAGAATAGAGAATCCAGATATTGACCCAAACCACTATGCTCAATTAATATTTGACAAAGGAGGCATGAACATACAATGGAATAAAGACAGTCTCTTCAATAAATGGTGTTGGGAAAATTGGGCAGATACATGCAAAAAAATGAAGCTTGATCACCAACTTACACCATACACAAAAATAAACTCAAAATGGATACAGGACTTAAACATAAGACGGGAAACCATAAAAATACTAGAGCAATCCACAGGCAGAAAAATGTCAGACATATGCCAAAAGAAGTTCTTCACTGACACTGCCCCTAGGGCAATGGAAGCTAAAGAGAAAATTAACAAATGGGACTACATCAAAATAAAAAGCTTTTTTACAGCAAAAGAAACCATCAACAAAACAAGAAGAAGGCCCACTGCATGGGAAAACATATTTGCAAATGGCATCACTGATAAAGGTTTAATCTCCAACATCTACAGGCAGCTTATACAACCTAAGAAAAGGAAGATAAATGATCCAATAAAAAAATGGGCAACAGACCTAAATAGAATCTTTTCAAAAGAAGACAGAAGGAAGGCCAAGAGACACATGAAAACATGCTCAACGTCACTAATTATCCGAGAGATGCAAATCAAAACAACAATGCGGTACCATCTCACACCTGTCAGAATGGCTATCATCAACAAATCAACAAACGATAAGTGTTGGCGAGGATGCGGAGAAAAAGGAACCCTCGTGCACTGCTGGTGGGAATGCAGACTGGTGCAGCCACTGTGGAGAACAGTATGGAGTTTCCTCAAAAAACTGAAAATGGAACTCCCATTTGACCCAGTATCCCACTCCTGGGAATATATCCGAAGAAATTAGAAACACCAATTAGAAAGGATATATGCACCCCTATGTTCATAGCAGCACAATTCACCATAGCTAAGATTTGGAAACAGCCTAGGTGCACGTCAGCAGATGACTGTATCAGAAAACTGTGGTACATCTACACAATGGAATACTATGCTGCCATAAAAAAGAAGGAATTCTCATCATCTGCATCAACCTGGGAGGAATTGGAGAACATTATGTTAAGTGAAATAAGTCAGTCAATGAAAGAAAAATACCACATGATCTCACTGATTTATGTATAATAAAGAATATTATAAACTTGAACAAAAAGATAGATACAGAGACAGTAAAGCATCAAACAGACTGTCAAATTACAAGGGGAAGGTTAGGGAGAGGTGGGGGAGATAAGAGATCAATCAAAGGACTTGTATGCATGCATATAAGCATAACCAATGGATGCAAAACTCTAGGGGGTGGGGGCATATATGGGAGTGGGGTGTGGGGGGGCAATGGTAAGATATGTACACATATAATACCTTAATAAAAAAAATTGAAAAAAAAGAAGAGGAAGAAGAAAAAGGTAAAGATAAAAATTATGAACAACAAATACATGTCTATCAACAAGTGAATCTAAAAATCAAGTGAATAAAAAATCTGATGAACAGAATAAACTGGTGAATATAGTAGAATCAGGGCCATAGAAAGAGAGTGGACTGGCAATTCTCGGGGGGAAAGGGTGTGGGGGGTGCGGGAAGAGACTGGACAAAAATAGTACACTTATGGATGAGGACAGTGCGGGGGGTAAGTGCAGAGGGAGGAGTGGGAACTGGGTGGAGGAGAGCTATGGGGGGAAAAAAGAGGAACAACTGTAATAATCTGAACAATAAAGATTTATTTTAAAAAATTTAAAAAAGCCTAAAATATTAAAACACACACAATCATAATCTATACCAGTGATGGGCAACCTTTTGAGCTTGGTGTGTCAAACTTCACCAAAAAACTGAGCATAACTTGGGTAGTGTGTCACTTTGAGGAAAAAACTAACTCCAAGACTCTAGTCGCAAATGTTTCATCCTCAGGAGCACAAATGTTTCATCCTCAGCATGTGGCCGCGTGTCATCAGAAATGGCTACGCATGTCAGTGCTGACACGTGTGTCATAGGTTCGCCATCACTGATCTATACTAATAAAAGAGTAATATGCTAACTAGACCGGGAGACCTTCCAGACATCCTTCCGGACAAAGCCATGGTGGTGGGGCTGAGGCAGAGGTGGTTAGGGGCAATCTGGCCAGGAGGGGAGGGCAGTTGGGTGAGCAGGCCAGCAGGGGGGCAGTTGGAAGCAAGAAGACCAGCAGGCAGAGTGGTTAGGGGTGATCAGGCAAGCAGGCAGGTGAGTGCTTAAGAGCCAGCAGTCCTGGATTGTGAGAGGGTGCAGGTCAGGCTGAGGACACCCTCCCCCATGCATGAATTTCATGCACCAGGCCACTAGTAATTTATAAAGGGGCAGAGTCCCATAGGAGCTAAACTCAGAGACTAAAATGTGTCTGTGTCGCTATAAGAAATGTCCAAAGCTGTAGAGAATTCTTATGAGAATTTGTTTGAGCCAAACTGACATATGCCAGGAAGCAAGATCTCAAATCTCCAGAGAATGACAGTTTTGCAATTTCTTTTATGCATTTCAGGTTACGTATGGAACTAAGGCAGTTAGGTCATTGCCTTGGCCTTCCACAGATAGTTGGTATGCTGCACCTGTTCCCCCCTCCCCAATTCTCCCCCTCCACAACACTAACCTGCTGGCAGGATGGCCAACAAGAAGGTCTACTACTCAGACAAATACTTCAAAGAGCACTATGAGTAATGGCATGTCATATTACCCAGATAACTTTCCAAGCAAGTACCCCAAACCCATCCAATGTGAAAAGAAGAATGGAGGAGACTTGGTGTCCAACAGAGTCTAGGCTAGGTTCATTAGGTGATTAATGAGCCAGAACCACATATCCTTTTATTATAAGAGCTTTCCCAAAAGATCAACAAAAATGAAGTGTATCTGGGGATCATCAATTAAATCTTTTTTTCAAATTTAATGTATATGTGTATATAAGGCAGTTTTCAGTGAATACTGGAAAAATGTACAAATCACTCATCCATACCTATCTATGCATGAGCTTTTTTCACAGCAACAGAAACTCAATTAAATGCAACTACAAGTAGGTTACTTTAAGATGCTTAATATGAAATTTCTTCTAGTTTCTTTTTCTCTTAATATAAGTGCCTGTTTGACTTTACCTGTTACTATTTTTATTTTTTGGCAAGGGGAGAGTGTGAACACAGTACCCCACTACTACAAATTATATAGTCGAGTTTCCCACATTTGGGGAAATCACAGGGGTCAGCACATCTGGAGTACAATGGATAAGCCTCACCCTGGGAAAACCACCTTCGTGATCAGGATATCTCCCCTACCAGGTAAGTATTCCCTGTTATTTTTGTTAAATAAAGTTTTATGCTGCATTTTTAAAAAGTATGAAACTAAGGAAGGTTACATGAAAGAGAAAGAAAGCAAGGTAGGGATTGGATTACAGGATATTCACAAGATTATGTGCTCCCTTGAGAGTGATTAGGGTTTATTCAAAGGTTTGTTAACCTAGATCAGTGATGGCGAACCTATGACACACGTGTCAGCACTGACACGCGTAGCCATTTCTGATGACACGCGGCCACATGCCGAGGATGAAACATTTGCTGCTCCTGAGGATGAAACATTTGCGACTAGAGTCTTGGAGTTAGTTTTTTCCTCAAAGTGACACACTACCCGAGTTATGCTCAGTTTTTTGGCGAAGTTTGACACACCAAGCTCAAAAGGTTGCCCATCACTGACCTAGATTCACAAACAACAGACAAGCCTTGCTGCTCAAGGCAAAGATAAGCCTTTTAGTAAAGAAGTTATGTGAAATACTTTGTCATGGGGTAGCTGGCAGGAGCAGTTGGCAGTTCTTCATACCTGTTTAATGGTACCTCTCTCCCTTTGTGTTTGTACTGAATGCGTAAGATGAGGACTATCCCTTTACCTTCACCTCTTCTTAGTAGGAAGAGATACCATCCCCTTTCTCTAACTCTTGGGGATCAATACTCTGGCCTTGATCTTGGTTGCCTCTCTTCTTATGCCTAAAAACCTACCCTGGTGCCATGTAAACTGGATCTGACAGGAGAGAGAAGTGAAGCATGGAGTCTGGGAAGTAGTTGACTGTGACTGTAAAAATGTAGACAGACAAGAAACATTCATGTTTTTCAAACGTGAATATGACTAAAGGCGTGAGGGCCTGTCCGCTGCTGTGGCCATGGCGTGCGTAGGTGTGCAGACTTGTATTAACACTCCCCTAAATTGGTATGTGTTAAACCTCATTTATAAAAGCTTAAAAAATAAAAATAAATTTAAAAAGAAGTTATTATACATACACCTGGGCCAAGACTACCCATCATGACCTGCCCAGTTAAGAAATTATGATCAGATCACCCTGTGAAGTTACTTTCCATAGACCCCTCTTTTTCATCACCAAAGAATGACAAAATTTTAATGCTGACAGATACCTCAGGAACATTGTGGGGCAGTCAGTTCTTCCATTATACAGAGATAAAAACTGACCCCCCAAAAGGCAAAGTGGCTTACCCAAACACATGCAGCAATTGGGAAACGGAGCTAAGTTCCATCTCTGTTCTATTGACTCCCAAGCCCATGCTATTTGTACCCTGTCAGCCTTTTCTCCCAACCCTCAAGCCCAGTGGGGGTACAGAGGTGTTTTGAAGGGTGCAGTAGGTTGTGGTCTCTCAACTCCTTACCTGAGTACTTACTTCTCACTGGAACACCTATTACTGAGTCATGTCCAACCGGCTCTTATGTGCTGCTGCACTAGGTGCACATTATCTGACACCCTCACAGTACATGCAAAGGTTAGCCTAAAAAAAATACTAGAATTGTAACATGAGCCTCTGGCAATGGGGGCTGCCGGAAACCGAACATTGAGACATTGGAAGTTAAATGTGAAAAGGGAATCCAGAATGCTTTAGTCAACCTTAATCGCTCTGAATTGTCAGAGCTAGTCACTCATTGTTTAGTTGAGACATTGGTAGTTAAATCAACTCTCACCTGTTAAACATATGTAAATTTTTGCTGATTGTCTATTATTGGAATTTCCTGCCTAAAGGATATGGGTGTATCTCAGAACCCCAATAAAAGGGATGGCAAAGGCCAGAGCAGTGAGTAGTCCTCCCACTAGAGGTGGGCTCTCGCCTGGCCCCCCATTTTCCCAAATTGATTCTTTTCTAGCTTCTCTTCATTTTGATTGCGGCCTTCTCCAGAAACCGGACCTGAACGGGATCTCTGAAACACGCGGGACGTGACAAGGGATTCCCACATCTGGCGCCCACGCGGAGCTTCTGGAGGAGATGAGATTTTTCACCCTAGAGCGAAGGAGGAAAAATACACCGAGAAAAGGTGTGGAAATTCACCGGAAAAAGGTGAGGGAAATTCACCGCATTCAAAAGCCCACGGCCAGCTGCAGAGTCGCGATCTGTAAGTAGGGTGGGAAAGTCTTTTTCAACCAGGCTAATGGGGAAGAATTAGGTTATAAATATAAAGTAAACTTTATTATAGAATTTTGGTTTGTATGCTTAAAGAATGTGGTTTCTTGTTCAAATTAAAATCTTGGTTTGTATTTGGAATTTAAAATCTGTAATAAGAAATGAAACTCCACTGCTGAAGCCGCCTCTGGTGCGGAGAAATTTAAAGGTGATAGATCCTCCCTTTTCCCAACTGATGGACGGAGTATGACGTAAACTCCACCTGCAGCCGGACATTCCTGAACACCTTATATGGACTGTACATTGAACCACCAATCAGCACCTGCCATATACCCTAAGCCCCCAATTCCTAAATCCCTAGGTGCCTAATCATGTGCCTTACATGAAACCACCAATCAGCGTGTTCTGAGTGTCCTAAGCCCCGTCCCCTCTTTTTCTCCCCTTAAAAGGCACTCTCACCCCGGCACGCTCTCTCACTCTCTCACTCTCTCTCTCTCTCTCTCTCTCTCTCTCTCTCTCTCTCTTTCTCTCTCTCTCTCTCCCCCCCCCCTCTTTCTCTCTCCCCCTTTCCCCCTTTTTCCTTCTGGAAGACGGCCCGGCAGGGTGATCTTCAATAAAGCCTGTGTTCTGGTATCCCATGGTCTCCGGCCCTCTGTTTCATCTTTCATCATGGTACCGAAACTGGGTGAGAATGGACTATCCTCAAACCTAGCCCCGAGCTTCTGACTCCTGCTCTGGCTCTGCTCGGCAGCATGGTTCTGAGTCAATTGGCCTGCTCAGAACACTTCTCGAACCCTGCCGTACCAGGACACGTGGGAATCTCGTCGCTTTCTTCTAACCGGTAGGCTTCAGGGACCCCCCCCCCCTCCCTCTCGTTCCCTTGACCTGGAAGGGCCTCGGAGTTTTCCCAAAATCTCGGCGCCTGGCCGGGAAAACTCTGCTCGTCTCTATGGGAAAGGTCTGGGGTGACGACCTTGGACCTTCTCTCCTCTCTCTCTCGGGTTGGCTGAGGGAGAAGAAGGACGCTTCTTCTTTCCTCCCCAACTTCTCGTTGGCCCTTCCATCCGGTCATGGGAACCCCTCAATCCAAACCCTCTCGTAACCTCAAAGAAGCTCTACCTGGCCACAATATAAACTTGACAATGTCTCTCTGTGGCCTGAAAATTACGAGATCTAGATAATTTTGCCACCGGATTGGGAAGCATTCGAGATTCCTACGAACAGGCTCCCCCCCCCCCTCCCGCTCTCCTCCCTCGCTTGATCCTCCTCGTGAAGTCCTCTTTGTCCTCTCAAACCCCTTTCTCTGTCTTCTGACTCTTTCAACCCAGCGGATTCTTTCTCTCCACGTGTCTTAATCTCGCCACCTCCTTACAATCCTAAACCTGTCCCTCTCTGACTAAGCACTCTTTTTCCCAGGTCAACGCCGGAGTGCAGGAGTCCTTGGAGGACTCCGGGAGTAGTTTTGACCATTTTTTTTTCCTTTACACACACTGGTCCTGCCCACTGACTGGCAGTGTTGGCGGCGGCAGCGGCTGCAGCATTTATAGGCCCTTCCTCTCCCTCAGGGTGTTCGCTTCATGAGTCCTCAGTCTCCCTGCAAAGCCCCTCCTGGTCCCGTCCTCATTATGGGAGGTAGGGTGGGGCATTTCTACCTCTGAGAATTCTAACACCACCACCCCACCCCCCTCCCACCCCCGCCTTCCTCTGTGCTCTCCACCTAATCTCCGCTCCTGAGGCCTCCAGCAAACAAATTTACAGGTGGCTGGCCATTTCCCTTCTCACTCTCTGACCTTTCTCAAATTGAAAAACGTCTAGACTCTTTCTCATAAGACCCTCTTAACCAGCAGCCACCTTCTCCCCAGTCCCTGAGCCCAAATCCTGAGAACCTGAGCTCCAAAACAGCCTTTCCATCTAACACTCATTCTCAGGCCCAAAGACTGCCTTCCTCAACAGCTTCTACTCTCGCATCCACTCTACTCCCGAGAGAGGCAGCAGGAACTAGGGCACACTCTTTGAGTCCACGTCCCATTCTCTACGTCCAGCCTCACAGATTGAGAGGCATCTCAGGTTTCTTTTTCCACTGACCTGACCACCTTTACTCCCCGACATATGCCGCAACTGCAGGTCCGCAAACCCCTCAAAAAGACCTCGTTAACCTAACCTTTAAGGTCTTTAATAATAGAGACAAGGAGACCCAAATTCAAAATCAAAGACAAGATCAGGCCAAGGCGGAGGCCCATTAGGAGGCCTTCCAGCTCCTAGCCACCACTCTCATGAACCCCAAACGGAGTGCCGGTCCTCCAACCGCGGGTAAGTCAGGGGCTAAGCCTCCTCCGGGCCCATGCTTCACATGCAGCAAGGAAGGACACTGAGCCAAGTCCTGCTCAAACCCGAGACCCCCGCCTGGGCCCTGCCCAAGGTGCGGAAGGGAAGGACACTGGAACTCAGACTGTAGTCTGGCTCCTCCGGTCTGGCCTCAGCCAGTCCAGCATGGCCGCCCTCTGGATCCGGTTTGGAACTCCCAGACCTCCTGGGACTGGCCACCAAAGAAGCTGCCCAGGCCCCAACAGGGCCCCACAGACTTACATCACCAGGACAGAGCCTCGGGTAACGACTGTGGTGGCAGGTAAGCCGATCTCCTTCTTAATTGACACTAGGGCCACTTATTCTGCCCTCTCCAAATTCGCTGGGACCCTTGTCCCCTCCTCAGTCTCTATTATGGGGGTTGACGGATTAGTCTCACAGCCATTAGCCATCTCACATCTACACTGCATCTTACTAAATTCCCCATTCACTCTTTTCTCATTCTACCTTGGTGCCCGGCCAGGGCTACCATGCATCCCCTCATAAAACCCAGTTGTCCCAAACCACAGTCACCTATCTCAGTTTCACTCTCTCTCCCCAAAAGGCCAAGCCATTCCTTGGACTGTAAACGCCTTATCTCCTTATCTCCTCTATGATCATTATCTGTAGGAAGAATGTGGCCATTTGGGACTGAAGCAGCTAGAGGCCTGGCTATCCTGGGAACTGGCTGCGGAGCCTGCTCCCTCCCTCGCTGCCTTTTCTAGCATACAATACTGAAACATTGATTGCTAGACATGTTTAGAAATACTTAATAGAAGGTCTGAGGCATGGTTATGCATTTTTGAAGGACATAGAAGGAAGGTTTGAAGGCTAATTTGAAACTGTGAAGGTTTTTGTGAAGGTTTGTGCATGTGATGAGATGGAACAGAGAAAAGTAGAAAGAAAGGAAGAAGGAACTCTCAGCAAGAAAGTGAAGCTTCAGTCTCCAAGCCTGGCAGGACAAGGTTGCTGGATACTTCTTAAGCTAAACCAGAATATTCAGTGTCTAATCTCTTATCCAACCATCCAGGTCCCTGGCTCTCACTACTCCTTTCTTTCCCTTTCCCTCCCACTTTCACTGCAATACAATCTCAATCACTCATCTGTCACCCCTTATTGGTAGCGCCATGGTGACTACTCTCTCAGCTTGGAGTGCAGAACTAGAAAAAAGAATCTCATACCCTTTAGTCCACCTCTTCTCCCTACACCTTTCAGCTTGTCTCCATGATAGGGATTTTTCTTACCCTGTGAGGAAAACACAAACATCTGTTTCCCCATCAGCTGGACAGGAACCTGTACTCTCATCTATCTCTCACCCAATGTAGATGCAGCCTCCAATAATCAGTCTTTACCTGTCCCGTAACCCATCATATCTGACACAAAAGGGCAGTCCAGATCATCCCTTTCCTCCTAACCCTCAGCATCACAGCAGGAGTTGGAACTGCCACAGGGAGCTTAACCACTGCTCTACCCATACTTTGAAACCCTGTCTGGATGTCCAGCAAGGGGCAAAATTGGGAAAACAAGAACCTCACCCCCAGGATAACCTACTCTTTTCCCCCTAAAAATAACATCTAGGTCTCAGCTGTATTTCAGCTCCAGACCCAGAAAAGCAGCAAAACCAGACAAGTGACGCTGTGGCAGCCTCAGGACCAGCTTTTACCTCCCAAGTGACTCAACAAGACTTCGCTCTCAAGACTTCACCAACCAGTCCCTTGGGGAAATCATGCTGCTGCACCCCTTGTCCAGCATGGAAAACACTACCTGTTTTTCGCTCACTTACCCAATGGCTCCTCCCACTATTAGGCCCACTGGTATTTATACTCTTAATTTTACTCTTTAACCCCCTTTCTCATGCGCTGTTTTCTAGTCTTTTGCAGAACAGAATGCAGGTGTTCGCCAACCAGAAGGTGGGAGAGATCTATCTGGCACTGAATTCAGAACCTAACACCAGAATCCTTGAGACACCGGGTAGACACCCCTAACGACGCCCCCTCTCAGCAGGAAGTAGCTATGGAAGACGGACCTTCATCCCCTGACCATGCCCGGACTCTCAATTTTTTTTTAAATATTAACAAAAGCCTGGAATGATAGATCCTCCCTTTTCCCAACTGATGGACGGATTATGACGTAAACTCCACCTGCAGCCGGACATTCCTGAACACCTTATATGGACTGTACATTGAACCACCAATCAGCACCTGCCATATACCCTAAGCCCCCAATTCCTAAATCCCTAGGTGCCTAATCATGTGCCTTACATGAAACCACCAATCAGCGTGTTCTGAGTGTCCTAAGCCCCGTCCCCTCTTTTCCTCCCCTTAAAAGGCACTCTCACCCCGGCACGCTCTCTCACTCTCTCACTCTCAAGCTCTCTCTCTCTCTCTCTCTCTCTCTCTCTTTCTCTCTTTCTCTCTCCCCCCCCCCTCTTTCTCTCTCCCCCTTTCCCCCTTTTTCCTTCTGGAAGACGGCCCGGCAGGGTGATCTTCAATAAAGCCTGTGTCCTGGTATCCCATGGTCTCCGGCCCTCTGTTTCATCTTTCAAAAGGTGGCAGGAGAGGGCAAGGCTATCTGCTCTCCCGCAATGAGATTACTCAATGCTTTGTTTAAAAATTATAAAAGAACTCGAAGAGAAGTTCAAATCTTGGCCAAATTGGGTGTTAGTTATTATTTTGGAAAGCAAAAAAGAAAGAAAAAATTTAAGATCTGTCTGTCTTTTAAGCATGAAAAGAAATTCGGCCAGATCTGTTGCTGAAACTTCCCTCAAAGTAAGTAGGATGTGGGGGAAGGGAGACACGTGGTAATCCAATATGGACGCCACTCCCCAAGAAAGCCACTTCTTCGCCTCATCTTCGCCATCTTTATTTATTTTCCAGCTAATGACTTAAAGCTTTTTACAAATTCATAAATGCATCCGGGATTTCTGTGCACATGTAAGGGGAAAGGGCCAGTTTAAAAACGAGTGTGCATAGTTTTGAGCTGAACTTGACCTTTTGCTGTGTACAGAATAAAAACCCGAGACTCTTTTGGCCTTAAAAATGGCGGAGATGAACCAGGGAAAGAGATATAGGTGGGCTTCCCAAGGCTCTTTTGAAATTTCCCGCCCAGAGGCAGGTAACCACCAGGAAGTAGAAAGCAAGTTTACATGTGAATAGCTATGTGTTTGTTTCTTGACTTCCCAAGCAGGAAAAATTCTTTAAAAATTTAGTGGCTGTGCCAAGCCTATTGGCTGGAAATTTAAAACTTTTAAGTTCAAATGATCTAAATGTATTGAAATTTAAAATAATGAAAGGTTGATCTGAGTATGCCTAGTATGAAGTCTAGATGATATAAATTAATCTATTAATTGAATATGCCTTATATTTTATTTGAAATGTATCCTTAAAAATATAGAAGTATTATTGATTTGAGAAATGCTAAGTATTTAATTTTGCTACCTAAAATTTAAAGCTCTGGAAGTTTAAGGTCTCTTTCCTTGCAATGAAAAAGTTTTTAAAGCTACACCCTTTCTTAATGGCGGAAGGGGTATACTACGCCCTTCCCCCAGAAGAACAGGTAATCCAATTTCCGCCAGTAGCCATTTTTTAAGGACCTACAAGTTTGCTTCCCAGGCAGAAAAAAAAATGGTTTAAAGTTAATTATTAGATTTTAAAATTTATTCTTAAAAACATAAAGGGTTATTAATAAAGAACTGCTAATATTTGACTTGCAAGCTCTGAAAATTTAGAGTGCAATTGAATTGGGAGAAATTATAAAAATGTGGTAATAATACCTAAAATATAAAAAGGTGTTTTTGAGAAAATAAAATGTGTTTTCTCTTAAATAATTAGGAATTCAAAATATGTTGCTTCTTGGTCTGATTTAAAAAAAGAGAATTCTGTGATAGTTTAAATTTAATTAATATTCTTTAAGATAATTTAAGTATATAATCTTTAAATCATATATATACATATATATATATTATATGTTTGATCTTTCCAAGGTATTTCAAGGTTTTGAGAATAGCTTTTCAGACATTTCACAGGCCCTGAAATGTAATTCAAAAGTCTATTCTCTCTTAAAAGAAATATTTTTTTAATTAAACCAATTGATACTTAAAATCGCATGGAAAGCTTTATCAAATAAAAATTAATATATTTTACTTACATACATATATATTAAATGTTATGAACGTTTTTGCCTGTAAGAAGGGCAAAAACAATATATTTCTTAAATATAGCCAAAATTTTCAACAGCAGTAGAATTTCTAGAAAGACAAAAGCCTCAAGCAGCATGCATTTTTTAATCGGCTGGAGGTGGGACAGTGTTTATACTTTTGGATCAGACCAATAAAGTATCAAATAAGTTTACTGAATAAGCTTCTTTGCTTTTTTAATTAAAGATACCTACTTAAGTTACTTTGTAAATTAGACTTTTTAAAATACAATCAAAGTCTCATATAAATTAAGTTACATGAGAAGCCAATGTTTTTATAAGTACTGAATCCTAACTTTATGTAGCCCCTGCATTTTAATTAAGCTAGAGGTGGGGCAACATATTCGGCTTGTGAATTCAGACGTAAATTTGCTTTATTTTTTAAATGAAGATACCTACTTTAATTACTTAAAAAAATTAGCTTATTAAATTATAATCAAGGTTTTCAGCTAAATGAAAAGCCAATATTTTATAAATAATTCTAATAAAGACCAGAAACAGCTAGTGATTGTCTGAAATGTGATTGAGCGGCCGCCATGATGGCCACGTGGCTTACTGCTCGCCATCTTGAAATAATAAAGGCCAACCCTTTTCCTTTAAATAAGCCAATGTCTTTGTAAGCAATTTAAATAAGTTTTTTAAGAAAGTTACTGAAGGCTTCCCATAATCCCTCTGTAGATGCAAATTAGCTAATGGGAATACTCTTAAAAATAAATTTCTTGCTTAATAAAAAGGAGAAATTTGAAAATTTTGATATCTCTTTCACTGGTATTCCAGGATAAACTGAGGGTTGTTATTAAAATATTAAATCTAATCCATACTAGTGGTCACTATAACCTTAAGAGAAATTGTTTCATGTGGCAAAGATTTTTAAATGAAACTGTATAGCCTGAAAATTATTTTGGAAGGAAATAAAGAGAGGTTTCCTTCAAATATCGTAGGGATTGTAATTGATAGCCAATGCATTAGGTCTCAGAAGGTGGAGATAAGAAAAGATTGTCTTAAAACTTTAAATGACTTTCAGAAATTATTAGGGGACATTAACTGGTTAAGACCTTATCTGAAGATCTCTACAGGAGAAATGACAAATTTATTTAGTTTACTTAGAGTTGACTCTAATCTTTCCTCTCCCAGAACTTTAACAGATGAAGCTAGGAATGAGTTGCTAAGGGTTAAGCAGGCAATTTCCTCAGCTCAAGTAGCACGGGTACAGCCCGAATTACCTTTATTGGGACAAATTAATCCTACTGCAAATAGTCCCACTGGAATCATCTTTCAAAATAAAAATTCTCCTGCCATTATTGAATGGGTCCACCTAGGGCATCAATCCTCTAAAACTGCAGTTACATATGTAGAACTATTGGCCCAATTATTATTTCAAATTAGGAAATGTTGTAAACAGCTTAGAGGGGAAGAGCCCCAGTGTATCTACCTCCCCCTCACTGGGAAGCGATTAGAAATGTTATTTCAGAATGATATAAATTGGCAAATTGTGTTAAGTGGATATTCAGGGGAACTTAGCTGTCACCTATTAAAAGATAAATTACTACAATTTTTATATAATACCTCCATAATTATACCAAAAAATACTAGGCAGGAACCTATTCCTGGAGCTTTAACTGTTTTTACTGATGGATCATCAAATGGGAAAGCTGCCTATCATACAATAAATTCAGACCGAGTCACACTGACCAGTCATACTTCTATACAAAGAATTGAACTAGAAGCTATTAAAGCTGCATTGCAGGATTTCCAAGAGCCTCTTAATATTGTCTCTGATTCCTTTTATGCTGCGAACTTAGTAAATAGAATTGAAACTGCCCGGTTGAAATGGCTTAGTGACCAAAGTTTATTTTTACTATTCAGACAAGTTCAGCAGATTGTACAACAGAGACAATATCCTTTTTATATCACTCACATCAGGGCTCATAGTGTCTTACCTGGTCCTTTAACAAAAGGAAATGCACAGGCTGATCAACTGTTTGCTTTATTAAAAGAAGCCTTAGAATCTCATCAGCTTTTACATCAGCCTGCCAAAATGCTGTCTATTATTAAGGAATGTCCAACTTGCATGTTACATCTACCTCAAGGGCCTAACACAGGAGTCAACCCCAGAGGTTTGCTAAGAAATCATATATGGCAAATGGGTGTAATGCATTATAATTCCTTTGGATGCCTTGGGGCATTACATGTCTCTGTGGATACCTTTTCAAAAGTCCTATGGACTACTGCATCTACAGGAGAAATGGCAAAACAGGTTATTGATCATTGCCTAGCTGCTTTTGCCGTCATGGGATTTCCAAAAATTATTAAAACTGGTAATAGGCCTGCTTGCACAAGTTGTCAATTCCAGGAATTTTGTAAGGTGGAAAATTCAGCATATTACAGGAATACCATATAATTCCCAAGGACAGGTCATTATTGAACGACAGCATCAGCGGCTAAAATCCCAACTTGAAATAACAAAAAGGGGGGATAATGGAGAAATCACCTGCGGGTAGGCTGCACCAAGACTTAATTACTTTAAATTTTTTCACTTGTGATGATGAAGGAAGGACACCTATGGAATTACATTGGTGCCAGAATAAAACAAAAGAAAATGGTCTAGTTAAATGGAAGGATCCCGAATCTGCTTTATGGAAGGGACCTGATCCATTATTAACCTTTGGCAAAGGGTATGCTTGTATATTCCCAGAGAATTTTTCCAAACCCATGTGGATTCCTGCTAGAAATATTAGACTGCAACAGGGATCCAAGAGAGAAACTAGCCAGACTAATGAGGACCTTGCGCCTGGAGTCACACCATGCAGCTGCAGACAATCAACTACCTCAGCCACAGAGAGCAGCGACTCTAACCAGTCCACTGAAGACAAGGAGCAGGAGGAGGACAAGCCAGACAACAAACAGCCCGGAGGTCACCTGGGGCATGGTAAAGAACACGGTACAGACGCCTGACGCCTGAGAACGTCTTTCTTGCCACGCTAGCAGTATCAGCTGTACGGTAATATTACCTGGGACAAATGTGGAAGTGTTTTGGACTTATGCTCCTGACCCTTCATGGGTAAGAACCCTTAGGTGGGCTGATTCCCCCGCCTAATGTAGTCACCAATAATACCAAACACCTTGGTTCATCCAGGAGGAAAATGGGTGGGGCAAGGAAGTATAATTACACAAGTGTAGCCACCCAGCTTCCCTTCTGTATGACACAAAATCAAACCACTGCCTCTTTGTGTGTAAAATTAAAGAGAGGTGCAGAAAATGTAACTAAGACCTTTGTCCATACAAAAAGAAATTGACAGCCAGTTTGAAATTGAATTGCCATGCCTAGAGCAAAGTATCCTTACATGATATTTTTCTACATAATAAAAAGGTAATATGCAAATTGCATCACTCTGCTACGCCCACGATTGGGCCGGCTGGAGGCGCGGGGGGCGGGACTCAGGGTGGCCGATTGGCTGGCGGGAGGAGCGGGGGGCGGGGACTCGCGAGGCCCCGACCCCGGCTCCTCCCGCCAGCCTAAATGGCCGGCACTGCGGAAGGACCCATGGGGAAGACGCTGGTGGCGGAACTCGGGGTGGCTGATTGCGTGGCTGCCGGCACCAGTTTTCCGCCAGCAGCAGTGTTCCTCTGGCCACCCGCCCATCGGAGCGCCTCCCGATCGGAGTTCCTCTCGGGGTGGCCGATCGCGCTGATGGAGGCGCTCCGATCGGGGGGTGGCCAGAGGAACACTGCTGCTGGCGGAAAACTGGTGCCGGCAGCCAGGTGAAGGAAAAGTCTATTGCACGAAACTTCGTGCAACGGGCTTCTAGTGTCATTATAATTTTTGATGTTTACAACAGCATATTGTACAATTATCCCAAACAAACTTAAAAATCTAATTTTTTTTGAATGTTTGGCAACAATTTAATAAGGACATGAAAGGATTTAATCCCTAACACTATGTGGAAGGCCCCCTGGGAAGGCACTTGAGCATTCTATATTGGTCCTTCTTGCCCTTTTTGCCAAGAAGACCCTCTTCTCACAATCCAATTGCCCACAACTGTTGCCTGAGTTTTCAGTTCATGCTGAGGTTGAAGCCTTGTGGTGGCTGGTACCATGGATCTATCTCTTGCACAATGGCGTGAGCTGGGCCCTCCATGGAGAAGAAACCTGGGTTCCCCAAGACATGTGATCAATGCCGGGGCCCCGCCAGCAGGCGAGGGGATCCCAAGGCAGGTGCTGGGCATGGAGGCCACAGGGGCATAGGCTACCAAGGAGACAGAACTGAACCTCACATCACCCTGCGTGGCCCCGGAGGATGGCTGGTTAGTCAATGACGGGTAAGATTCCTCAAGGGAGGAACAACCTAAGACAGGCACAGTCGCAGAGGGGCCATCAGGAGAGAACTTGGGGGTCAACAGAGGTGGGACACAGAACCTCACCCCCCCAACATTGCAGGGGCTTGAACACTCGCCCCTTCTGAGGGAGGTCTCCTGCCCCATGGCTGCTTCGTGCTTCCCATGCCAGCTCAGATCTAGGAAGAGACCCAGACAGATAAAAACAGAGACTTGGCCCAGCTTGGATTGGGACCCAGGCAACAGAGAGTTGGCCGATGGCAGCTGCCCTATGTCTAAATCCAGCCTAGAACCAGAAATGCTCAGGGCTTTCTCAAGGATGCAAATAATCCTTTCCATTAATACTTACAGGGTAAACTAAGATTGTTGTTAGAGTATTAAATTTGACAGTAAAATAGTCAAGTTTTCAGATTAATTTAAATTGGCTAAATGAAATAAGTGAATATTTAAGGAAATTTAATTGTACAAAAAGCTGTTCCTAAAGTATTAACCAAAATTCCTATTGGTAGTTCATTTCATGGTAAAATTACTTAACATGCAATGAACTTAAAGCAGTTATATTTTTGTGCAAAAATTTAAAGTTATCAAGACTGCATTATAAAAATTTTCCTAAAGCCTCCTAAAAGTTAAATAAAAAAGAAGGGGGGATAGTGGAAAAGTACCATGTAGGGAAAAAATATCCTGTAAGTAAATTACTTCTTGAAAAATTTTACTTTGAAAATTAATTTTCATACAGCAGGACACCCATGAAAAACATACATGGTGTGAAAATAGCCAAAGGAAAATTGTTTGGGCAAAAAATAATAAGGATCCCAAGAAAAATTTATAGAAAAGATTCCTTTATTAACTTTTGGTCAAGAATATGTTTGTATATTTTCAGAAAACAACTCCAAGACCATGTGGATTCCTGCAACAGAGAGGAATTAACAGGAATGCTCCAGCCATGAAGACAAGAGGAGAAATAGTCCTGAGATGGAGGACGCTGACGATGCCTTGCCATGCTAGCAGTCAGCAGATGTGCATCGCTGCAGGTTGCCCAGGACCAAACCAGAGGACGGACCTGCATCGCCACCGTTTGTCCACCATCCAGATATCGTTGCTGACATGTACACTTGAGGAACTTTTGGACATTGAAACTGGGACTCAAACATTTTGTTCTTATATGTTTATTTCTGGTCTGTAAATGCAAGATTTTTTAAGGGAGAAATTGGGGGGAGATGCCGGAAACCGAACATTGAGACATTGGAAGTTAAATGTGAAAAGGGAATCCAGAATGCTTTAGTCAACCTTAATCGCTCTGAATGGTCAGAGCTAGTCACTCATTGTTTAGTTGAGACATTGGTAGTTAAATCAACTCTCACCTGTTAAACATATGTAAATTTTTGCTGATTGTCTATTATTGGAATTTCCTGCCTAAAGGATATGGGTGTATCTCAGAACCCCAATAAAAAGGATGGCAAAGGCCAGAGCAGTGGGCTCCCGCCTGGCCCCCCATTTTCCCAAATTGATTCTTTTCTAGCTTCTCTTCATTTTGATTGCGGCCTTCTCCAGAAACCGGACCTGAATGGGATCTCTGAAACACGCGGGACGTGACAAGGGATTCCCACAGGGGGTGGAGAGGAACAGTCTGCTAGCAGGCAGAGAAGGATCTCAAGGCTCCTGGAGACTTGTAGGATGAGGCATTCTAAAAATTTGCAGTCACAAGTCCAATTTTTAGGGGCAATGGGCAATGTCAGAAGCCCCAGATTTTTTTTTATTTAATAAATCTTTATTGTTCAGATTATTACAATTGTCCCTCTTTTTTCCCCCCATAGCTCCCCTCCACCCGGTTCCCACCCCACCCTCTGTCCTTACCTCCACCCCACTGTCCTCATCCATAGGTGTACGATTTTTGTCCAGTCTCTTCCCGCACCCCCTACACCCCTTTCCCCCCAAGAATTGTCAGTCCACTCTCTTTCTATGCCCCTTATTCTATTATATTCACCAGAATTTGTTTATTCTGTTCATCAGAATTTTTATTCACTTGATTTTTAGATTCACTTGTTGATAGACATGTATTTGTTGTTCATAATTTTTATCTTTACCTTCTTCTTCTTTCTCTTCTTAAAGAATACCTTTCAGCATTTCATATAATACTAGTTTGGTGGTGATGAACTCCTTTAGCTTTTTCTTATCTGTGAAGTTCTTTATCTGACTTTCAATTCTGAATGATAGCTTTGCTGGTTAGAGTAATCTTGGTTGTAGGTTCTTGCTATTCATCACTTTGAATATTTCTTGCCACTCCCGTCTGGCTTGCATAGTTTCTCTTGAGAAATCAGCTGACAATTGTATGGGTGCTCCCTTGTAGGTAACTAACTGTTTTTCTCTTGCTGCTTTTAATATTCTCTTTGTCTTTTGCACTTGGCATTTTAATTATGATGTGTCTTGGTGTGGTCCTCTTTGGATTCCTTTTGTTTGGGGTTCTGTGCGCTTCCTGGACTTGTAAGTCTATTTCTTTCACCAGGTGGGGGAAGTTTTCTATCATTATTTCTTCAAATAGGTTTTCAATATCTTGCTCTCTCTCTTCTTCTGGCACCCCCATAAATCAGATGTTGGTACACTTGAGGTTGTCCCAGAGGCTCCTTACACTATCTTCAAATTTTTGGATTCTTTTTTCTTTTTGCTTTTCCAGTTGGGTGTTTTTTGCTTCTTTGTATTTCAAATCTTTGACTTGATTCTTGCGGTCCTCTAGTCTGCTGTTAGGTCTCTGTATAATATTTTTTATTTCAGTCAGTGTATGTTTAATTTCTAGTTCGTCCTTTTTCATATCCTCGAGGGTCTTGCTAAATTTATTGGCCTTTTCTAGGAAATTCTTGAAAAACCTTATAACCATGGTTTTGAACTCTATATCCAGTTGTTTGCTTTCCTCCATTTCTTTCATTTGTGATCTGTTTCTTTGTCTCCGCATTTTCGCTGCTTCCCTGAGTTGGTAGAGTAGCTTTGTGTGGTAGGTTTCCTACAGGGCCCAGTGGCTCAGCCTCCCCCAGTTACCTGAGGTGGACACTTTTGGTGCACCCCTTTGTGGACTGTGTGCACAGCCTTGCTGTAGTTAACTCTTGATTGTTTTTGGTATCACTGGGAGGAATTGACTTCCAGGCCAATTGGCTGTGAGGATCAGCTGTGTCTACGCTGGGCAAACTTCTGTGCTGGAGACACCCTTATGAGACAAGACTTGAAAAATTACAAAAGCCTATGTGCTCAGCTTGGATGGGTCAGAGTCTCAGGGCGGAGCAGACAGCCTTGGTTTCTCATCAGCCCTGCCCTATGAGGCCCCTGGGTCTCAGTGTCCCTTGGTAATCGCTGCAAGCGCCTCTGAGAGAAAGCCATCCTTAACTTTCACCTGCTGCCAGACAGTCCAGTTTCTTCCCAAATGAGTCTGGGTTCCCAGAAACTGGCCTGTAACTGGAGTTCAGCGCAGTCGGGAGCTTCCATCTCCCTCTCGCTTTAGAAAGCCAGCCGTGCACTCAGCCGCCCATGCACTCAGCCGCCCGTCCTCTCTGCATGCACGCGCCTCCAGACCTCTGCCTTCCACAGCTCCCCTGAGTCTCAGTATGCTTTCTTTTTTTCCTAACAGTCCAGATTCCCCCCGAATGAGTCAGGATTCCCAGAGACTCGCCCGGGACTGCAGTTCAGCGCAGTCAGGAGCTTCCGTCTCCCTCTCACTTTAGAAAGCCAGTCGCGCACTCAGCCACCCGTGCACTCAGCCACCCATCCTCTCCACGTGCGAGTCTCCATACCTCAGCCTTTTTCAGCACCTCTGAGTCTCAATGTGATTTCCTCTTTTCTTCTAGTTGTACAATTTCCACTCAGCCAGCTTTCCTGTGGTTCTGGATGGTGTCCGTTTTTTCTTTTAGTTGTAGTTTTGATATTGTTGTGTGAGGCAGCAGTTTAGGTGTTTACCTATGCCTCCATCTTGGTTTCTCCCTCAGAAGCCCCGGATTTGATTATCCATCCCTGACCTCTGCATCCTGGTCAGAAAGTCAGAAGAAAAAACGGAATGAACATCTGAATTCCCACTCTGCGCTAGATATTATCTTGGCATTGTTCTGCAGGTTCAGTTCTCTGCTCTGACATTAACTTACCTTAGACAAGTGTCTGAGTCTCAGATGGGATAAAACCTCTAAAGTCCATGCAAATTTGAACATTCTGGGAGTTCTTTTCTTCAAACTCAGGTGGCATTTGAGACCCAGAAAGGTAAATCATCACACCCAGCAGACTGGAGGCAGGTGGGTATGGCCATGCATCTCCAATCCCCACTCCTGACACATCCCACTTGCCCTGCTATCACCCTTCTTTAAGGACTTTCTGGTAGACTATACTCCTGCTGGAGTTCTGTCATCTCGATTGTCTCCATGAGCATCTTCAGGGACATTTCATGCATCTGTAAAAATATACTTACATCTCAGGGATCAAGGCAGGCTAGAGAGGGCCTCACAGGTATGTGGGTCAGCTTCCTGCAGTAGTTGGAACCTGGGGTTGATGTATGGGTGAGAGGAGGCTTCATTTGAGTCCTAGTTTAACTCAACTGATTTGAGAGAGAGAGGGGGGGGGCATCAATCTTTTGCTCCATCCATTTATACACCCATTGCCCTATTCCTGTATGTGCCCTGACTTGAGATCAAACTTGCAATCCTGACATATCTGGACAATGTTCTAACCAACTGAGCTACCTGGCCAGTGCTCTGGATTATTTTCTTAGCTGAACTCAAGGCCCAATGTCTAATACCTGGTACCATTTCACCATTAACACTGCCATTTAGTTATTGCTGTGTGGACTCAGGCAAATCACTTGTTCGTTTTTGAGTTTCAATTTCTTCCTCAGTAAAATTAAAGGAATGTGGGGAACGGGATGTAAGCTGACACGGTCCTTGCACCTGTAGGGGCTAGCAAGGCTGGCACCCTACCCACACAGATTTCTCAGGCCTGTTTGGATGGCAACTAATCAGTATAACGAGAGCAGCCCCTGCCTACAGAGCTTTCCCAGGGTTTGTTTATATGACTGCTATCAGTAGGATAAGAGCTACTTTCATGGCTTACCAAGAAATATGTATCCAACTAGTGAGATTTATTGTAACAAGAGACCTGTCCTTCAACTTATCCTTCCAGTAGTGATTTTAGAGAAACAAAGAATGTTTTCCTTGTGATTGATTCCCTGCTTAGTGTCTTATGTATAAAAAGCACTGTATTACTAATAAAAGTTGCCAGAGCTTCTCGAGAGCTGTGGACCTCCCAAATCCCGCTGTCCTGTCTTTCTTTCTCTTCTCAAATTTCACCTCCCTACCTCAGCCCGGTTCAATCGTCAGGCTGGACCTGACAAAGGAATGACAACCTATTAGCCTTGAAGTATAGTTGTGGGCAACAGATGTGTAGTAGACATTGATTTTGTAAGCTGTCAAGGTCTCTACATATGGTTGCCATTTATTAACTTCTCCCTCCTAAGTCAATTGAATAGAACACATTAAGTGTCCACTATGTGCCAGGCACTATGGGGACTACAAAAGTGAATAAGACAGGATCCCTGAAGACAAAGTCAACCATTGTTATGTTAAAAAAGCAGAACTATGAATAATTGTTCTTTTCTCTATTTTTCACACTTTTTTTCTGTAATAACATTGTTATTTTTCATAAACAAATGATAAGCTAATGTTAATTGAATATCTACTACGTGCCAAACACTATGTTGGACAATTTGCATACTTTATCTTATTTAATCCTTGTGACAATTCTATACCCCTTCCATAGGATTGTCAAAGGGATTAAATAAAATTTTTACAAATAATTTATGTCATTTTACAATTACAGATACTAGGCTCAAGAGATTAAGCCACTTGTTGAAGGTCATACAGCCAATAAATGAGTAATAGAGCCAGAGTTTCAATCCAGATCTCTCTGATTCCAAAGCCAAACCCACTCTTCAGGAGCTGCCACTTTGAGATTGATCTAAAATACACGACACACTATGAGACTATGTTAAGTTTTAGAATAAAGATGGAAAATGTTGTGTGCACAGAGAGGACCAGGAAGTAAACCCAAATGGTGTGTGTGTGTGTGTGTGTGTGTGTGTGTGTGTGTGTGTGTGTGTGTAGAGGGAAGCTTCTCAAATAGCTTGGAAGCAAAACTTCTTACAATAAAAACAATGGGACTCTTTGGGCATACAGATGATGATTTAAGGAGAGAGTTAGGCGCTTTAACAATAAAATATAGCTTGAATACTCAGTCCTTAGTATCTGGGGGTTCATTCATTTGTTATTTTATTTAATCACTTACTGAGCACTGCTCTATTGTAAGTTTAATGCTTGTTCCTGAGGGATCAGAAATAATTAAGACAGTTTTTGATCTCATTTAAGTCCAGCTGGAAAGTCACATGACATAAACAGATAATTATAAAGCAATGAAAAAAAAAAGCAGAGATTGAGATATTAGCAAAGTGGGCAAGGGCATTTTAATAGCTATGCTTCCCTTTAGTTTAGCCACAGTCCAAACTGGTTATGGAGTACAAAAGAGAACAGGGCTTATGGAGATGGTGTACTGCTTCCCATGCAAGTGGCTGCAACAGACCTAGAGGGCTTTTAGCAGAACACCAGGGCCCATAACAATGATGTTGCCCGGCCAGCATGGCTCAGTGTTTGAACATCGACCTATGCACCAGGATGTCACAGTTTGATTCCCAGACAAGGCGTTGTGGGCTCAATTCCCAGTAGGGCGCGTGCAGGAGGCAGCCAATCAATGATTCTCATGATTGATGTTTCTATCTCTTACTCCCCCTTCTCCCTTCTCTGAAATCAATACAAATATATTTTTTAAAAAAAGAACCCACACACTACCAGCTGGCCCTAGGCAGACCTGCTCAGGGCCAGGTCCCCTTTCCAATAACATACTCAAGGGCAATACCTTCAAAAGGAGCCAGACAATCTTGCAGATGCATCTTCCTGGGACTCCCCCTTTTCTCATCACCATCTCTTTACCCTTGAAGATGATTTTGCCAATGTAGAGTAGTATACTCTTAGAAGGCCCACTTTATGCTTCTTGACATCCACAAGAATATCTCCAGCTCTTGATTCCAAAACCGCTCTCAAGATGGGCCACATCTTGCACTGTGGAGCCATAGGAGTGAACTGTTGATACAATCTACCCGAAGCTCTCATTTTATAGATAACAGAAATCCAGATAAGGGTCTGGCTCATGAACCTGAGACCCTTGGGTAGGAAGAGACAGAAACACTAGGGTATCCTGCCACCTAGTGCAGATGTCATGTCACTGCATTCTCTGGAATCTGAAACTTGAAGGCCAAGGAGGACCTTCCACTTTAGTGCTAGATACAAACCAATACACCACCTCACCCAGCAGGCTCTTTTAATACCCTGGAATTTGAGGATACTGAGGTAGATGTTAGGGTATGGAGGTGGAGGAGTATTAGAAAGGAAGGAAGCTATAGACTTTCCCTCCCCCCTATTTTTGTTATCCTCAACTGAGGATATTTTTTTTCCCATTGCTTTTCAGAGAGAGTGGAAGGGAAGGAGGGAGAGGGAGAGACAGAGAGAGAAACATTGATGTGAAAAAGACACATTTACTGGTGCCTCCCACACGTGCCCCAACCAGGGATGGGAGTGAACCCACAACCAAGGTATGTGCCCTTGACCAGGACTTGACCCTGAGACCCTTTGGTATGTAGACCGACGCTCTAATCACTGAGTAATACCCACCAGGGCCCTCTCTCCCTTTTGACATCTCTTTTACAATGTGGTCCTGGGCTGTTGACTCTCTCACCTCAACCTCATCTCCTGGCTTCACTATCTAGCTCCCATTCCCCTAATGCTCTTGACTTTGGTCAATTTGTTCTTTGTAAAGCTCCTGTTAAACAGAAAACTACAGGCCCAAAATGATATCACTTGTACTAAAGCCTATGATACCAAACCTGGACTTAATACTTGACCTAATTGAAATTTTGATCTGTCAGGGTGTGAAAGAATTCACAACTAAAAAGAGATGCAGAGAGGAAGTTTATTTTACTTTCCAAGGGAGGAAAGGGCCAGTGTATTGCTAGTCAATACAGGGCTGGAAACAAAGGGGTGGCCTGTTCTTTTAAGCAGTGGCTGTTGCCAAGCAACAAGGAAAGGAAGGGATTTGGGTTGTGTTGAACAGATACCAGGGGCTGTCTTGAAAAGTTACAGTTTGTTTGCTTTCCGGGATACAGTCCAGCATATGTCCTAGGGTGATGTCTTATCAGTATTTTTCCCAAGCCTGTAAATGTGCTTAGAGCAAAAGTTATGAAGAGTTCAAAAGAGGCTTGTTTGAAGGGAAGGGGGAAGGGAACTTTCTATTAACTAGAGACTCCTTGGTGATAATTACCCCTGAGTTGTGAAAAAAGCAGGGAGAAAGGGAATGCAAGAATGTAGCCTTGAACCCAGCCAGTGTGGCTCAGTGGTTGATCATTGACCTATGAACCAGAAGGTCGCAGTTTGATTCTGGATCTGGGCACATGCTTGGGTTTATTGTGGAGTGAACGCGAGTAAAGACCACTGGAGTCCAAACCAAATTAAACTTTAGGGAGCTTTTATTGCCAGCCGGCGGCTGTTCTGCCTTCCAGACAGGGAGGTCAGAGAGCAGCCCCGACCCTTTGTGCAAGACCACCTTTTAAGCACATTAACCACATCCTGTTTTTGCAGAGTAAGCAACCCAAGACAAAACAGTTTTTCCCAAATAATGTCAGGGCCATGCTATTGACGACCATGTTATTTACAGGGTTATCCTGTTCTTTAGAAAGCTGACAGTGTTCTATCTTGCAAGGCTATTTTGTGAGGTGCAAGGGGAAGGGGCCATGAGACCATATCTCAAGGCCTGGCCTGGTGTCAGCACTGGCAACCCTATCTGGGGCATAGTCCACGGCCTCTCCGGAGTGCTCAAAAATTCCTACTCTCTAACATTCCCCACTGGTTTTATGGGAGAATCAAATCATTGTTTCTCCATCATTAGTGCAGACATGATGACAGTGAGTACGCAGGACCATCAGCTTTACTGCCTGTATTCACCTTTGTACATAGATGGTGAGGCTATTTATAAGACAGGGTCCAAATGTTGCTGCTATTAGCAATAAGATTAAAGGTCCTGCTAGAGATGTTAGGAGTGTTGTTAGCCATGGGGACCAAGAGAATAGATTTTCATACCAGTTTCCCTCAGTTCTTTGCCTTTCCTCTCTATCTTGGAGTCTTTTTCTGAGTTGACTTAGGCTTTCTCTGATGACCCCGGAATGGTTGGTATAAAAACAACAAGTTTCTCCTAAAGCCATACAGAGTCCTCCTTGCTTTATGAATAATAAGTCTAAACCCCTTCTATTTTGTAGGACTACTTCTGCTAACAAACTGAGAGAATCTTCTAGGCAGTTTACATTCTCCTCTAGGGTGCTTAAGTCTAAATCTACTTGGCTGCTAAGTTCCTTAAAGTTTTTGTCCCCCGTGACCAGTGCTGCAGTGCCTATTGCAGCTGATCCGGCTATTCCCAGACCAACAAGCAGGGGGATAATTACTGGGGCTCTATGAACTCGCCCAGGGGCTAGACCTAGTTGCTCGCGCCCCCCCCTCCCCAGAATAGTAATATACCTGGGGTAGGATATGAGCTAAGATGCATAAGAAAGGCTTGCGTGGGTGCATCAGTGTCAGAGGAGAGACACAAGGGGTGATTCCTATGGTGCACACGAACCAGGTGCCTTCAGGGGTCACTAGGTACCGGTCTGTCTCCTCTTCATTGTCCTGACCAAACCTCAGTACTGAGGAACAGGATTCACCGTAGGAGGATTTTGATAAATCAAACTCTGAGGACATAACACAAGTACCTCGTCCCTGGAAATCCCCAAGGGTTAATTTTGGGGTTTGCCCCCATCTGCACACCCTTTATGGGGGGTTTGTAATTGGAACATTTTAATTTCTGATGAATTTGAACCAACAGTAGCATTTGCCCCTATTCCAACGTAGTAGTGGGGTTCTGAGTTTAAACACAACCAATAGTCTCTGGTGGCATTTGGGGAAGTCTGATTTAAAAAGTTAAAAACTGCATCCAGAGTGTCCAGGATAGGTCTCCGACCTGGTTTGGTAGTATGAGTCTTAGGAACAAGGGTCACCGTCACCTTGGTTAGAGGAGTTAATTCAGTATTATTCCGGGTAGAAGGTGGTGGTGTGGGACGGGGCCTAAGTGGCTGTACTGGAGGCAGCCCCTGGTCTAAGGGTCTTAAAGGCCTGATGGGGTTTTTCCTTTGGGTCTGCTGGGTTCTCTGGATGGTGAAGAGGACCCTGGGATCTCTTCCAGCTACATACAGTCTCAGTCCCCAAGTTTTCCCTGCATCCCAGTATTTCTCCTACTAGTTTTGGGGCGTGGTAACAACGGGATTGCAGTCTCCTACTATACAGTTATTGGAAGGGCCCCCCCTGGCGGACTATTCTCTTGAACCAGATGGCGGGATCTCTGTTAGTCCACAGTGACATAGTCTCACAACCCCATTGGGCACAATAATAGTCCCCGTCAGTTCTACATTCAGGGCTACCTTCGGCTGGGCAGACATAGTGTTGAGTTCTCCAAAGTCCTCGTTCTAAGATGAGGGTGCCAAACCCATAACTGGTCCCTTTATGATATGCCCCATGGGCTTCTGGGGAAATGTAGTGTGTTTTACTTTCTGGCGGCTTTCTCCAAGTTTCCCCAAATAATCGGCATAATTCAGTCTCTATGGAGGGGGGCCCTGGGGTCGTGGTATGACCTATAACAGTCCCATTCACAGTCCGGGTCAGTTCCCATGTGTAATTAGCCCTCAGGTGGGGATTACTCACCGTGACGGGCCACAGGCACATCAGGATTAGGAGGACTGCCTTCGGAGTCGGATTTTCAGGGGGTCCTTGGTGCGCTGGATGGTCCATCTCTCCGGCTGGTCCTCTGATTCCGCCTTCTTGATTTGAGTTCAATGTATCCAGTGCTTTTTTCTTGCAACCTTCACTGCTGATGGGGTGCTGAAGACAACAGTGAAGGGTCCAGTCCACCTGGCCTCCAGGGATGATGGCTCGTGCTTCCGCACCCACACTAGGTCTCCTGGTTGAAATGCAGGTGGTGCAGGTGTAGTCCCAGGGGATGGGTCTCGGTGAGCCTCTCAGACCAGCTGGTGGTTAAGTCTGGAACTCAACTGTAAGGCCTGTAGGGACTTTAGGAGGTTGTGATTAGAAAGGGATGCTAACACTTCTTTCCCTAGCTTGGGAAGCAGCAGTGGGGGTCGGCCAAACAGAATCTCAAAGGGGGTAAGGCCTTTTACATAAGGGGTACAATGGGCCCGGAGAAGGGCAAAAGGAAGGAGGATTACCCAGTTTTCGCCAGTCTCCAGTTTTAATTTTGTTAAAGTTTCCTTTAGGGTCCAATTCATCCTCTCTACCTGCCCTGAACTCTGAGATCTATAGATACAGTGTAATTTCCAACTTATGCCTAACATTTTTGCCAATAGTTGAGTGATGTGGGTAATGAATGCCGGGCCATTGTCGGACCCCATCGCAACAGGTAGGCCAAACCTGGGGATAATTTCTGAAACTAATTTCTTAGCTACTATCTGTGCTGCTTGGTAGGGTAGGCTTCTGGCCAGCCGGAGAATGTGTCAATAAAAACCAGCAAGTATCGATATCCTCCCTGCCCTGGGGGAAATTCTGTAAAGCCTACTTCCCAATGTTCTCCAGGACTTCTTCCTCTGAGTCTGGTTCTTTGGGCCAAGGGGGGTGTCTCCCAGGGTTTACCTGTGCACAGATGTGGCATCTCCTTGCAATGTCCTTCGAGACCTAGAAGAGCTTAGGAATATAATAGTCTCGTTAAAGCAATTCTACCAGCTTTGTTCCCCCTAGATGGGTGCTCTGATGGACCTGAGAAATGAGTTCCCTTCCCAGGGCCTCTGGAATGAACAGTCTGGTGTCGGGTAGTTCTCTCTATCCTCCAGATACCTCCTTAACCTAGAGTCTCTTTCCCAGTTCGTTATCAGTCTCTGAATAGATGGGGGTCTCTTCGAAGACCTTTGTCAGGAGAGCTGGCAGGATATGTAGAGGCCCCACTGGTTTTTGGGCTGCCTCTTTCGCTGTTTTATCTGCAAATGCATTTCCTCACGCCTCTGGAGTGTCAGCTGATTGGTGTCCCTTGCAGTGTATGACTGCTACTGGTTTTGGCAGCCAGAGGACTGCCAGAAGGGCGAGGATCTCCGGGACGTTTTTGATTTCCTTCCCCCCTTCCCCTCCCCCATGTCAGGAGTCCTCTTTCCTGATATAGGGCCCCATGGACATGAACCGTAGCAAAAGCGTATCGGCTATCAATATATATGTTTACTGTTTTTCCTTTTGCCCACCGCATCGCTTGGGTGAGGGCAATTAATTCTGCCTTTTGAGCTGATGTCCCGTGTTTCAATGCCTGTGCCCAGATTACCTTGTCAGTTGTCAGACCGCTGCTCCCGCGTACCTGGTCCCTCCGTCCACGAAGCTGCTCCCATCCATGTACAAAGTCTCATAAGGGTCTCGGAGGGGTTGATCAGTCAGGTCCTCTCAAAGATTTTTCAACAAGGACAGGGTTTCAACGCAGTTGTGGAGGGGCTGTTCAGGATCATTATCCGGCAGCAATGTTGCAGGGTTTAGAGCTGCTGTCTTAAGAAAACTCACCTGCGGAGGGTCGAGCAGGAGCACTTGGTACTGGGTAATACGGGCATTTGAAAGCCAACGCTCAGGTAGGCTTTGCAGAAGGGTTTCCACGGCATGGGGGGACACTACTTGTAAGTCCTGCCCAAGGGTAAGCTTTGAGGTTTCTTTGACCAGTATGGCTGTGGCTGCTACCACCCTCAAGCAGCCTGGCCATCCTGCAGCTACAGGATCTAGTCTCTTGGATAAATATGCCACAGGTCTTTTCCATGGCCCTAAGAGCTGGGTTAGCACCCCCTTCGCGATTCCCCGGGCCTCTGCCACATGCAACTGGAATGACTTAGTGAGGTCTGGCAACGCCAATGCTGGGGCACTGACTAAGGCTTGTTTAAGGTCCTGAAAAGCCTTAGTCTCATTCTCAGTTCAGTTTAGTTCTTTAATCTTTCCCCCGGTGTAGGTGTAAAGGGGCTTTGCTATCTCTGCAAAACCTAGTATCCAAAGGCGGCAATATCCTACTGCCCCTAGGAATTCCCGCACCTGCTTCTTTGTTTTGGGGACCGGGATTTTCAAAATAGCCTGTATTGGGCTAGCAGATAAAGTTCTCTTTCCTTCGCTGAGTTCATACCCCAGATAAGTGGCTTTCAGGGTGCAAAGTTGGGCTTTCTTAGCGGACACCCAGTACCTCAATTTATCTAGAGTCCTCAACAGGGTCTCAGTGGCTTCCCAGCACTTACTCTGAGTCGCCGCGTCAAGGAGGAGGTCGTCCACATATTGGAGTGAGGAGGCTAAAAGGGCTAATTCCAATGTAGCCCTGATATTTGGGGCTGGTGATCTGAGTCCAGGCCAGTAAGCTCAGTGTACATTCCTGATGACCTATGATTAAGTCACTACCTCTTTCCCAGATACTGGTCTTGCAGAACAGGTTACAGAGGTAATTGGAATGTGGACAGTACACTGCCCAGAGGGAGGGCTCCTAACTCTGACACCAGGCCAGACCACCAGATATGGCCTGGAGACCCCCAACACCTGGGGGCCTTCTTGCAAGGCCCGAGAAAAGGACCAGAAGCATAATCCATGCTTGTGGGACAAAGACCACAGGGAGGGAGATATAAGGGAGGGCCCCATGTGTGTTCCTTCACTCAGATTTGGAAGGCTGTTCCCTGAGTCTGCTGGTGTTATTAAACAGTGTCCCTCCAACTTCCTCAGAAGTGTTCTTGGTCTTCTTGGTCTTCTGCAACAGGAGTAGGGTGACCTCTGGATGTTCTTTCTGGAACGTGCCTAAGTCCTGCCTGAGAGCCTCATCAAACAGAGTAGGAGAGTTTTGTTTTTTTTGTTTTGTTTTGTTTTTTGATTTTCCTATTTTATTTTTATTTATTTATTTATTTATTTATTTATTTATTTATTTATTTTTATTGAGGTATTATATGTGTACATATCTTACCATTCCCCCCCACCCCACACCCATACATGCGTCCATTGTTTATGCTTATATGCATGCATACAAGTCCTTCGTTTGATTTCTTATCTCCCCCACCTCTCCCTAACTTTCCCCCTGTAATTTGAAAGTCTGTTTGTTGCTTTACTATCTCTGTATCTATCCTTTTGTTCATCAGTTTATAATGTTCTTTATTATCCATAAATGAGTGAGATCATGTGGTATTTTTCTTTCATTGACTGGCTTATTTCACTTAGTATAATATTCTCCAATTCCATCCAGGTTGCTGCAAATGATGAGAATTCCTTCTTTTTTATGGCAGCATAGTATTCCATTGTGTAAATGTACCACAGTTTTCTGATCCAGTCATCTGCTGAAGGGCACCTAGGCTGTTTCCAAATCTTAGCTATTGTAAATTGTGCTGCTATGAACATAGGGGTGCATATATCCTTTCTGATTGGTGTTTCTAGTTTCTTCAGATATATTCCCAGGAGTGGGATTACTGGGTCAAATGGGAGTTCCATTTTCAGTTTTTTGAGGAAACTCCATACTGTTCTCCACAGTGCCTGCACCAGTCTGCATTCCCACCAGCAGTGCACGAGGGTTCCTTTTTCTCCGCATCCTCGCCAACACTTGTCGTTTGTTGATTTGTTGATGATAGCCATTCTGACAGGTGTGAGATGGTACCTCATTGTTGTTTTGATTTGCATCTCTCGGATAATAAGTGACTTTGAGCATGTTTTCATGTGTCTCTTGGCCTTCCTTCTGTCTTCTTTTGAAAATATTCTGTTTAGGTCCGTTGCCCATTTTTTAATTGGATCATTTATCTTCCTTTTATTAAGTTGCATAAGCTGCCTGTAGATGTTGGAGATTAAACCTTTATCAGTGATGGCATTTGCAAATATGTTCTCCCATGCAGTGGGCTTTCTTGCTGTTTTGTTGATGGTTTCTTTTGCTGTAAAAAAGCTTTTTATTTTGATGTAGTCCCATTTGTTAATTTTCTCTTTAGCTTCCATTGCCCTAGGGGCAGTGTCAGCGAAGAAGTTCTTTTGGCATATGTCTGACATTTTGTTGCCTGTGGATTCCTCTAGTATTTTTATGGTTTCCCGTCTTATGTTTAAGTCCTGTATCCATTTTGAGTTTATTTTTGTGTATGGTGTAAGTTGGTGATCTAGTTTCATTTTTTTGCATGTGTGTGTCCAATTTTCCCAACACCATTTATTGAAGAGACTGTCTTGACTCCATTGTATGTTCATGCCTCCTTTGTCAAATATTAATTGAGCATAGTGGTTTGGGTCGATATCTGGATTCTCTATTCTGTTCCATTGATCTATATGTCTGTTCTTGTGCCAGTACCAGGCTGTTTTGAGAACAGTGGCTTTGTAATACAGCTTGAAATCTGGTATTGAGATCCCCCCTACTTTATTCTTCTTTCTCAGGATTGCTGCGGCTATTCGGGGTCTTTTTTTATTCCAGATGAATTTTTGGAGAGTTCTTTGTAGGTCTGTGAAATATGCTGTTGGTATTTTGATGGGGAGTGCATTGAATCTGTAGATTGCTTTGGGTAGTATGGACATTTTAATGATGTTGATTCTACCAATCCATGAACATGGTATGTTCTTCCATCTGTTTACGTCTTCCTCTATCTCTTTTTTCAGTGTCCTGTAGTTTTCCGTGTATAGGTCTTTTACCTCCTTAGTTAAGTTTATTCCTAGGTATCTTAATTTTTTTGGTGCGATGGTAAATGGGATTGCTTTTTTAGTCTCTCTTTCTGTAAGTTCACTATTGGTGTATAGAAATGCCATAGATTTCTTGGCGTTAATTTTGTATCCCGCTACATTGCCGAATTCATTTATTAATTCTATTAGTTTTTTGATGGAATCTTTTGGGTTTTTTATGTACAATATCATGTCATCTGTAAATAAGGACAGCTTCACTTCTTCTTTTCCAATTTGGATGCCTTTTATTTCTTCTTCTTGCCTAATTGCGATAGCTAATACTTCCAGTACTATGTCAAACAGGAGTGGTGAGAGTGGGCATCCCTGTCTTGTTCCTGTTCTTAGGGGAAATGTTTTTAGTTTTTGCCCATTGAGTATGATGTTTGCTGTGGGTTTATCATATATAGCTTTTATTATGTTGAGGTATGATCCTTCTATTCCCACCTTGTTGAGAGTTTTTATCAAGAAAGGGTGTTGGATTTTGTCAAATGCTTTTTCTGCATCTATTGATATGACTATGTGATTTTTATCTCTCAATTTGTTTATGTGATGTATCACATTTATTGATTTGCGGATATTGTACCATCCTTGCATTCCTGGGATAAATCCTACTTGGTCATGTGTATGATCTTTCTGATGTATTGCTGGAGCCGATTTGCTAGGATTTTGTTGAGGATTTTGGCATCTATGTTCATGAGGGATATTGGTCTGTAATTCTCTTTCATTGTGTTGTCTTTATCTGGTTTTGGTATTAGGGTGATGCTGGCTTCATAGAAGGAGCTTGGAAGTGTTCCTTCCTCTTGTATTTTTTGGAATAGTCTGAGGAGGATAGGTTTTAGTTCTTCCTTGAAAGTTTGGTAAAACTCTCCTGTGAAGCGGTCTGGCCCCGGGCTTTTGTTTGCCGGAAGCTTTTTGATGACTGCTTCAATTTCTTCCATAGTTACTGGCCTGTTGAGCTGTTTAGATTCTTCCTGATTGAGTTTTGGAAGGTTGTATTTGTCTAGGAATATGTCCATTTCCTCCAGGTTGTCCAGTTTTTTGGAATAGAGTTGTTCGTAGTATTTTGTAACAATCCTTTGTATTTCGTCGGGGTCTGTTGTTATTTCACCTCTTTCATTTCTGATTTTGTTTATTTGGTCCTCTCTCTTTGCTTCTTGGTGAGCCTGGCTAGAGGTTCATCAATCTTGTTTATCCTTTCAAAGAACCAGCTCTTGGTTTTGTTGATCTTTTGTATTGTTTCTTTAGTCTCTATGTCGTTTATCTCCGCTCTGATCTTTATTATTTCTTTCCTTCTGCTTACACTGGGCTTTTCTTGTTGCTCTCTCTCTAACTCTTTGAGTTTTTGGGTTAGGTAATTTATTACCATTGTTTCTTGTTTTTTGCAGTAGGCTTGTAGAGCTATGAACTTCCCTCTCAGGACTGCTTTCGCTGTGTCCCATAGATTTTGGATTGTTGTGTTTTCATTGTCGTTTGTTGCCATGATGTTTTTTATTTCTTCCTTGATGTCTTTGGTAACCCAGTCATGGTTTAATAGCATGCTGTTTAGTCTCCATGTGTTTGATTTCTTTGGGTTGTTTTTATTGTAGTTGATTTCAGAGTAGGAGAGTTTTTAAATCCATGGGGCAACCGGGTCTAGGTCAGCTGTCCCGATTCCCCTTCTTCAGGGTCCGTCCAATCAAATGCAAAAATGGGCTGTCTGGACAGGGCCAGCAGCAAGGAGAAAAAGGCATCCTTTAAGTCTAGGACTGTATATATTTGATGACTCGGCGGTAACAGGCTCAGGAGAGTATAAGGGTTGGGTAGTGTTGGGTGTATTGTAGAGGGCCGCCTGGGAAGACACATGGGCATTTTCCTTAATTATCGTCAGCTGAACTCAGGGCGTAGGCCGAGTCATGCCCTGGGAACATGATTCCCCAATGAGGCTGGACATGTTAATCATTTCTGACTTCATAGCAGCCCAAGTGTAGGCAGGAGCAGGACTAGATATGTAAATCTAAGCCTTTAAAATAAACGCGCTGCGTGGCTCAGGGTTGTCGTCATCGTCATGCAGCCTCTCCATCAGAGAGGAAAGATGGCCTCCCACCCAGCCCCAGCTTCATGAATCTATTTCTGTGTCTTGGTCTCTTTCTTTCTTTAATTTCTTAATCCCCAGCTCCTCCACTCAGCAACTGGACCAGTACCTTTTCCGTGATGGAGATGGACACGGAAAAGAGAGAAATACCACTACATATGGCGCCCAACGTCAGGGGCTGAGTACGGAGGGAAGGAAGAAGCGAGGGGGTCACTCCCACAAGCATGAACACCACAGATTTAAAAAAGTGTAAGGTAAGGGGAGTGTATTGTGAATTGATATGAATTAGCCGGGTGCAAAACATGGGTAATTCTCAAAAATGCTTTAACTATGCTCAGATCTCAAAGATTTTCTGTTAAGCATAGTCAGATTCTTGATTTCTTTCTTAAGTTTTGTTGATGAAACCTGGGAAAAGGTTAGAAAGCAGTTGTGTGACCAATATTCAGCAAAATTCCAGAGAAAATTCCTATTTTAATTGGTGATGGCCTTGATTCAGCACAGGAGAGTTTAAGAATGTCTAAGTGGGGTACAGCCAAGGCCTTACAGCCTGCAGTGGAAGGGTGCAAGTCTCTAAGAATACCACCTGCACCTCTTCTGCCTCCACGTGTAAACTACTTGGAACCAAGTAGAAAAGGATTAAAGGAATTTTTCAGCAACTGCCAATAATTCTTTATCTTAAAAAATCTTTTCTTTCCTTAAAAATAAAAACAAATAAAAATTGAAAAAAGTAAATAAAATAAAAATAGTAGGTGCCAGACCATTACTGAATCTTCCCTCTAAGAAACAAGGAGGTGGGGGAAGGGAGACACGTGGCGATCCAATATGGACATCACTCCCCAAGAAAGCCACTTCTTCACCTCATCTTCTCCATATTTATCTTTATTTTCCAGCTAATGACTTAAAGCTTTTACAAATTCATAAATGCATCCAGGATTTCTGTGCACATGTAAAGGGAAAAGGCCAGTTTAAAAACGAGTGCGCATAGTTTTGAGGTGAACTTGACTTTTTGCTGTGTACAGAATAAAAACCCGAGGCTGTTTTGGCCTTAAAAATGGCGGAGATGAACCAGAGAAAGAAATACAAGCTAGTTTCCCAAAGCCATCTAAAGTAACTCTTGAAATTTCCCACCCAGAGGCAAAAGCAGGAAGTAGATAGTCAAGTTTACATATGAATGGCTGAGAGTTTGCTTCTTGACTTCCCCAGCAGGAAAATTGTGACCATTTTGAAATTTAGTGGCTGGGCCAAGCCTATTGGCTGGAAATTTAAAAGAACTTGGAAGTTTACTAAATCAAATGATAAATTTAAATTATCTAAATGTATTGAAATTGATAATACTGAAATGTTGATCTAAATATGCCTAGTATAAAGTCTAGATGATATAAATTAATCTATTAATTGAACATGCCTTATATTTTATTTGAAACTAGAGGCCTAGTGCATGAAAATTTGTGCACTCGGTGGGGGGTCCCCTCAGCCTGGCTTGCACCCTCTCACAATCCAGGACCCCTCGGGTAGGGTCCCTAGGCCCGGCCTGAGATCAGGGCCTATCGGGTCTTTCCTTCCCTGGTCTGCAGGAAGCTGGCCCCACCCCCGCCGCTGCCACTGCTTGCCATCTGTGCAGCACTGCCTCCCCTCCCCTGCCATCGAAGGCCTCCCTCCGCAGGCGACAGGCTGGGGTGCAATGGATTGGCTGTCCTGGGCCTCCCTCTTTCTTTGCTGGGGGGTGGGGCCAGCCATCCAAGGGGCTGTCTGCCTACCTGATTACCCCTAACCCCTCTGCCTGCCTGCCTGATTGCCCCTTACCACTTGCTTGGGGGCAGGGCCAGCACGGACTTCAGGTTGGTCAGCCTCCGGTTGTTACTGGTCATTACAACCCAGGGTTTTTATATATTAGGATGTATCCTTAAACATGTAAAAGTATTAATTATTTGAGAAATGCTAAGTATTTAATTTGCTACCTAAGATTTAAAGCTCTGAAAGTTTAAGGTCTCTTTCCTCTCCATTAAAAGGTTTTAAAGCTACACCCTTTTTTATGGAGGGAGGGGTGGACACGCCCTTCCCCTAGCGTGCAGGTAGGCTGGTTCCCACCAGCAGCCATCTTAGAAGAATGTTAATTTGCATTTCAATGGCTACACCTTTTGCTAGCCAACCTTCCCAGAAAAGGTCAAGTGGCTAGGCCAACCCCAGCCAGAAAAAACATGATTTAAAGTTAATTATTAGATTTTAAAATTTATTCTTAAAAGTATAAAAGTTTATTAATCTAAGAATTGTTAATATTTGACTTGCAGGCTCTGAAAGTTTAAGGTTCAGATTGAATTGGGAGAAATTATATAAATGTGGTAATAATACCTAAATTATAAAAAGGTGTTTTTGAGAAAATAAAAAATGTTTTCTCTTAAATAATTAGAAATTCAAAATATGTTACTTCTTGGTCTGATTTTAAAAAGAGAATTAATTCTGTGATACAGTTTAAATTTAATTGATATTCTTTAAGATAATTTAAGTATATAATCTTTAAATCATATCATATATATAAATATATATAATATGTTTGATCTTTCCAAGTGTATTTCAAGGTTTAGAGAGTAGCTTTTGGACATTTCATTGGGCCCAGAAATGTTACAAAAGTCTATTCTCTCTTAAGAGAAATATTTTTTTTAATTAAACCAATTGATACTTGAAATCGCATGGAAAGCTTTATCAAGTAAAAATTAATATATTTTACTTATATACATATATATTAAATGTTATGAAAGTTTTCGCCTGTAAGAAGGGCAAAAACAATATATTTCTTAAATATAGCCAAAATTTTCAACAACAGTATAATTTCAAGAAAGACAAAAAGCCTCAAGCAGCCTGCATTTTTGAATCAGCTGGAGGTGGGACACTGTTTATGCTTTTAGATCAGACCAATAAAGTATCAAATAAGTTTACTGAATAAGTTTCTTTGCTTTTTAAAAAAAAATTCTTTATTGATTAAGGTGTCACATATTTGTCCTCATCCCCCCATTCCCATCCCACACCCCTCCCCACGGATGCCCCCACCCCCCTGTTGTCCTTAACCATTGGTTAGGCTCGTATGCATGCACACAAGTCCTTTGGTTGATCTCTCCCCCTTCCCCCCACCCTCCCCTACCCTCCCTCTGAGGCCCGACAGTCCGATCGATGCCTCCTTGTTTCTGGTTCTGTTCTTGTTCATCAGTCTATGTTGTTCATCATTTCCCCTAGATGAGTGAGATCATGTGTTACTAGAAATATACTTATAAGAACCGAATGTGAGACGAGCAATAATAGTTATGCTGACAGGCAAATGAATCAGTCTGTAGTGAGTTTCTTTCTGGACCAACAGTTCTTTTGAGACCCAATTTCAATGTCCACCAGTTCCTTATGTGTACATGTCAGCACTGACTTTTCGGTTCTGGATGGTGGACAAATGGTGGTAATGCAGGTCCGACTCCCTCTGGTTTGGTCTCGCCCGGACCCAGGGGCGCGGCCTCACCCGGACTCAGGGGCGCACAGCCTCACCCAGACCCGGGATCCAGCATCACCCGGACCCAGGGGCACGTGGCCTTACCCGGACCCGGGGGCGCGCGGCCTTACCCAGTGCCAGGGACTTGCGGCCTCACCCAGATACAGGGGTACGCAGCCTCCCCCGGACCCAGGGGTGCGCGGCCTCACCCAGACCCAGGGGCGTGCAGCCTCACCCGGGCCCGGGACCCAGCCTCACCCGGACCCAGGGGCACTCGGCCTCACCCGGACCTTGGGGCGCGCGGCCTCACCCGGTCCCAGGGGCGTGCGGCCTCACCCGGGCCCGGGACCCAGCCTCACCCAGTCCCAGGGGCACGCAGCCTCACCCAGATCCAGGGGTGCATGGCCTCCCCCGAACCCGGGGGCGCGTCGCCTCTCCTGGACCCGGGAGCATGCGGCCTCACCCGGACCCGGGATCCAGCCTAATCCGGACCCAGGGGCACAGCCTCACCTGGACCCGGGACCCAGCCTCACCAGGACCCAGGGGCGAGATTCTTTGCTTTTTTAATTAAAGACTAGAAGCCCGGTGCACAAAATTCGCGCACGGCGGGGGGTTGTCCCTCAGCCCAGCCTGTACCCTGTCCAGTCTGGGACTCCTGGAGGGATGTCCGACTGCCCGTTTAGGCCCGATCCTGGTGGGATCTGGCCTAAACGGGCAGTCGGACATCCCTCTCACAATCCAGGACTGCTGGCTCCCAACTGCTTGCCTGCCTGCCTTCCTGATTGCCCCTAACCACTTCTGCGTGCCAGCCTGATCACCCCCTAACCACTCTGCTGCCAGCCTGGTTGATGCTTAACTGCTCCCCTGCCAGCCTGTTTGCCCCCAACTTCCCTCCTCTACCAGCCTGGTCACCCCTAACTGCCCTCTCCTGCAGGGCTGATCACCTCCAACTGCCCTCCCTTGCAAGCCTGGTCCCTCTCAACTGCCCTCCCTTGCAGGCCTGGTCCCTCACCACTGCCCTCCCTTGCAGGCCGGGTGCCTCCCAACTGCCCTCCCTTGCTGGCCATCTTGTAGTGGCCATCTTGTGTCCACATGGGGGCAGGATCTTTGACCACATGGGGGCAGCTATATTGTGTGTTGCAGTGATAATCAATCTGTATATTACTCTTTTATTAGATAGGATAGAGCTTGGTGCACGGGTGGGGGCCAGCTGGTTTGCCCTGAAGGGTGTGCTGGATCAGGGTGAGGTTCCCTTGGGGCATGGGGCGGCCTGAGCGAGAGGTCTGTGGTGGTTTGCAGGCCGGCCATGCCCCCCAGTGACCCAAGCGGAGGCCTGGTATCTGGAATTTATTTTCCTTCTACAATTCAAACTTTGTAGCCTGGAGTGGAGCCAAGCCTGCTGCTCCCTCCGGGGTGGCAGCCATTTCTGCGGCAGTTAATTCACCTTCTACAATTGAAACTTTGTAGCCTTAAGCGGGTGAGCCCAGCCAGGGTGTGCAGAAAGCTTTGCTTCCCCTGTTGCCGCCGGCAACCCTGGCCTGCGCTCTCAAGCTCCATTCTGCTGCCATTTGTTTGAATTTATTTACCTTCTATAATTGAAACTTTGTAGCTTGAGTGGAGGCTTAGGCCTGCAACGGCTATGGAAAGCTTGGCTTCCTCTGTTACCTGGGAAACCTTGCTCTCTGTGGCTGTAGCCATCTTGGATGGGGGTTAATTTGCATACTCGCCCTGATTGGCTGGTGGGCGTGGCTTATGTAGCGGAGTGATAGTTAATTTGCATATTACCATTTTATTAGAGAGGATACCTACTTAAGTTACTTTATAAATTAGCTTTTAAAATATAATCAAGGTCTCATATAAATTAAGTTACATGAGAAGCCAATGTTTTTATAAGTAATTTAAATAAGTCCTCTATGAAAGTTAGTTAAAACTTCCCATGATCCCTCTGTATATGCAAATAAGCCTAAGAGGATACTTTAAAAATATAATTATAAATTTAATAAAAAAGGAAATTTTAAAGTTTTAAATTCTCTTTCACTAATATTTACAGTGTAAACTAAGATTGTTGTTAAAATGTTAAATCTGAAAGTAAATTAGTAGTCAGCCTTACTGTACAAGTACTTGTAATATAGCTAGCTAGTCGCCTGAGGCTTGCCTTACAAGCTGTAACCATGCAGGTTGCTTGTTGTAAAAGGGAAGATAAAGATTCTTAAATGAAACTCTCTGTAGCCTGAAAATTATTTTAAGGAAATAAAGAGAGGTTTCCTTCAAATATCCTAGGGATTGTAATTGATAACCAATGCATTAGGCCTCAGAAGGTGGATATAAGAAAAGATTGTCTTAAAACTTTAAATGACTTTTAGAAATTATTAGGGGACTTTAACTGGTTAAAACCTTTTCTATACAAAAAGAAATTGACAGCCAGTTTGAAATTGAATTGCCATGCCTAGAGCATTGAATATCCTTACATGATATTATTCTACAATGTCATTATAATTTTTGATATTTTACAACAGCATATTGTACAATTATCCCAAACAAACTTACAAACTAATTCTTTGAATATTTGGCAGCAATTTAAAAAAGACATGAAAGGATTTAATCACATCCACACCACGGTGTGGAAGGCCCCCTGGGAGGGCACTTGAGCATTCTATATTGGCCCTTCTTGCCCCTTTTTGCCAAGAGGGACCCTCTTCTCACAATCCAATTGCCCACAGCTGTTGCCTGAGTTTTCAGTTCATGCTGAAGTTGAAGCCTCATGGTGGCTGGTACCATGAATCTGTCTCTCACACAATGGAGTGAGCTGGGCCCTCCATGGAAAAACCTGGGTTCCCCAAGCAGTGCCGGGGCCCTGCCAGCCGGCTAGGGGATCCCAAGGCAGGTGCTGGGCATGGAGGCCATAGGGGCATAGGCTACCAAGGAGAAAGAACTGAACCTCACGTCACCAGAGGATGATGTGGCCTCATCCTCAAGTCTTAATTTATAGACAAGTTTTCTTTATTAACCTTTGGTCGAGAATATGTTTATATTTCCAGGAAACTCCAAGGCCATATGGATTCCTGCAACAACAGATCCCAGAGAGGACCTGATAGGACTACTACAGCCACAGAATAGGCAGTGGCCCACAAAAACAGAGGAGTAATAGTCCAGAAATAAAGATAGTGAAGATGCCTTGCCATGCTAGCAGTCAGCACCTGTGCATTGCTGCAGGTTGACCAGGACCAAGGACAAGGAAGGTTGGTGTGCACACTTACAGACCATGTGTGCACACCCTTCTGCATAGAAGTCAAACTGTTTGATGTTTTGTGTTTTTACCAGGACCCCTGACTTGGGGTCTTGCCTTATTTCTAACTCAGGGAATGGTATTAACTGCCACATTAAAAGAAATATACCTCAGGCATTAACCATTTTTACAGATAGATCCAGTTCTGGAGAGGCTGGATCTACTACAGCAGGGAAGTAAAGGTCCTTCAAACCTCTTATATTTCAGTAGAAATACAAGCTCCTATTTATGCCTTAACAGATTTTGCTACAGAGCTCATCAACCTATAGTAATAGTGCTTATGTGGTAAGTATGGCCAAAATTATTGTAACAGCTACTATAGGGCACACTAATTCAGAGGAACTTTTCATTTAATATTCAGCCTTTAAAATGTTATTAGAGAAGGACAATGTCCATGTTTTATTGGAAGCAATGTCCTCAGTGTGTTATCCACCTCTCTGTGCCAACTTTAGGGGGTAAATCCCTGAGGACTTAAACCTAATCAAATTGACAAAATAGATGTCACTCGATAGTGGAAAGAGCCAATCGTACTCTTAAAATCATTCATTAAAACAAAAAGGGGGAGACAGATGTTATGTGTCACCTCTAAAGAGGCTCAGTCATGCTTTTTATACTTTGAAAATTTTTTAATTGTAATGCAAAGGATTGTACAGCAGGTGAAAGGCATCAGGCCTCCTGTACAATAGCCTCCACTGAGTCAGCTAGGTGGAAGGAAGCATAAACCAGACAAGAGTTTTATCAGATTCAGTAATAATGTGGAGAAGAGGTTGTGTTTTATATCTTTCCAGAAGGAGCAACGCAGCCAATTTGGGTGCTAGAGCATTACGTCCATCACCACAATGGACCCAGAGAAGCTCCTGTAATCTTTTCACTCAAAAGGACTGAGAGTTGCCTGATGACAGCAAAGCAGAAGAAGAAAACTGAAAGCTACGCAAGGCACTGAGTTGCCAATATAGAGTCATCTGAAGAAGTTAACAAGTGCAGCAGATTGTGGAAAAGCAAGAAGTTGAAGCTACTTCTTCAACCATGTTCCTGCTCATGCTAGCATCTGTTGACTGCTAGTCTTCTGCAAAGTCTTGCGCAGCCAAGTCCAAGGACTCTTGAGTAAATATACACCAGCAGCAAAAGAGACTTTCTTTCATTTAGTAGCAAAAAATGTTAACATGTCCATAATTCTGATTTCTCTTGTTGTTTTGCATTGGCATTGTTTTGTTATTATTTAATAGCCAGAGTTTTGCTCTTGACATTCAAGTTTTGAAAATGATAACATGTATGTAGTTCAGTTTTGCATTGGCATTGTTTGCAATTGTGTTAATATTAGAGCTTTATTCTTAATGTTTACTTTTATTATAGTAGCTTAAAAACAAAAGAAAGGGTGAGATGTAGAGAGCCGCCTGGGAAGACACATGGGCATTTTCCTTAATTATCGTCAGCTGAACTCAGGGTGTAGGCCGAGTCACGCCCTGGGAACATGCTTCCCCAATGAGGCTGAACATGTTAATCACTTCTGACTTCATAGCAGCCCAAGTGTAGGCAGGGGCAGGACTAGATATGTAAATCTAAGCCTTTAAAATAAACGCGCTGCGTGGCTCAGGGTTGTCGTTGTCGTCATGCAGCCTCTCCATCAGAGAGGAAAGATGGCGTCCCACCCAGCCCCAGCTTCATGAATCTATTTCTGTGTCTTGGTCTCTTTCTTTCTTTAATTTCTTAATCCCCAGCTCCTCCACTCAGCAACCGGACCAGTACCTTTTCCGTGATGGAGATGGACGCGGAAAAGAGAGAAATACCACTACAGTGTATAGTCTCTACCCTCTTGTTGACTTCTCTTAAATCCTGAACTGGCCTGAAATCCTCCATCCCAGGTTTTTGGACAGGGGGCAAAGGTGTATTCCACGGGGAGTGACAGGGCACCAAGATCCCGGCCTCCTTTAGTCTTTTTATATGTACTGCAATGCCCTTTCTGGCCTTCTGACTTATTGGGTATTGCTAACCCGTATTGGAACAGCAGTACTAGTGAGCTGTACTACAATCGGGGGCCCGTGAGTCACCAACCCAAGGGGATTGCTTTCAGCCAATACTCCTGGTATCTTTTGCTGTAGTTCTTGGAGTAGTGAGGTGCTTTGGGCCGACATAGTTTCCCTGGGATCCTCGGTGAGGTTGTATTCCTCGCTTAACGGACACATCAGGAGCATGGTGTCAGGTCTGGCATTAAGGACTACTTTTGCTCCCTCCCACTGGAGGTCCCGTTCCTAGTGATTCTGGCATCACTAGGAATGAGTGGGTCACTGTCCCAGCCCCTAAATTGGTTATTTGGGCCTGAGTCCATGGATATGATTTTGTCTTCCTGGTAGCTCCTTGAATAGGGGTTCGTTCCTTAGACACCGGACCTTCCGCTTGTTGTAGAACTGAGAACGTGGCTCCAGTATCAATAAGGAAATCTACTGGTTTGCCCCCAACTTGCAAAGTGACCCTGGGCTCCTGGGGGCTAGTAAAGATGGAGTCCAGGCCCCTTCAGTCCACTTCTTCAACTAACACCGAGGCCAGGTGCCTCTGAGGGCGCTGGGGGCATTCATTTTTCCAGTGGCCTTCTCCTTTACAGTAGGCACACTGGTTCTTCCCCAGCCCCGATCACCGAGGGCGCTTATCCCTGGGCCTTGCTCCTCTTCCTTTCTGGTTTCCTTTCCTCCCATCTCCTTTTTCCCTGTTCATGGTTAATAAAACCTGTGCCATCTTTTTGGTTAGCTCACCGGGGTCTTCTCTATTGTTGAATGTCTTCTGTGCTACCTCTACCAATTCCGACAGCATCTTTCCCTCAAAGCCTTCTAACTTTTGTAACTTTTTTCTTATGTCTGGGGCCGACTGGGACACGAAAGCAATGTTAACTGCCTGCCTGTTTTCTGGCGCTTCTGGATCTATGGGGGTGTAGAGCCTGTAGGCTTCACACAAGCGCTCTAGAAAAGCGGCCAGGGATTCATTCAGTCCCTGCACAGTTTCATTTACCTTAGACAGATTGGTGGGCTTCCGCGCAGCTGCTCGGATTCCCCTCAGCAGAGTCTGGCGATACCAATTGAGAGCCTCCTAACCTTGATCTGAGTTGGGGTCCCACGGGGGTCGGGAGAGTGGAAAACGGCCTCCAGCCATGCCGTATCCGACACTGACTGACCATCTGGTCCGAGGACCAGTTTTCTCCCCTCCGCTTTCACTCTCTCTCTCTTCCGAAGTGAACAGAGTCTGGAGGAGTTGCTGACAGTCATCCCAAGTGGGCCAATGGGTAAAATATTCAGACTCCAAAAGAGAGATGAATCCCTGGGGATTCTGAGAGAACGAGGGGTTCTGATTCTTCCAGTTATACAGGTCACTAGTAGTGAAAGGGACAAAAACCATAAACAGTCTGCCATCCTCTGCTACCGAAGTTACCTGATGCAGGGGCAGCATCGGGACCCCTGAGGAATCAGGGGAAGGGTCCGAATGATGGGGTCTATACTCAGTCCCGCTTCGGGTGTGGAGCGGACTCATTGGGTCTTCAGGGGGACCCACAATTGGGGCAGACGGATACGGGGGAGGTTCCATCAAGAGGGTGTCTTAGGGGGTGCTGTAAGGACAGGAGGCTGTTTCTCAGTCTCAGGGTGGGGCGGTGGCTCGAATTTCCAGGCCAGCTTGTGGCGGCATTCCTGCATTAGCACTTCCCTGTTCCTGTCTGGTGCTTCTGGCCCCTCACTCACTCTTTCCTGCCCTCCCCGCAGCGCTGGCGCTGCCGGCTTCCCCTGGGTCTCTCTGGAAGGAGGTTTAGTGAGGAGGATAGTCCTTCTATGTCTCTGTCCCAATGTTTCCTTATTTTGGGGAGGTCTTTTGCAGTCCCGGAGCCACTTGGGATTATCAATCAAAATGTCTATCCAAATTTGGATATAAGGAATTTGGTCCGGGTGGCCGGGATTGTCGAAAACGGCACGTTGGATGTTATATGCCAGCCCTAGATCAGTGGACCCCTCCGGGGGCCACTCACTGGGATATGGGAAAGTCAGCCATTCCCGCTCACAAAATTTCTGTAAATCAAAAGCATTAACGGAAGCTCCGTAGTCATCTGCTCACCGCTTGAATTCCTGAAAAATTTTTAAAAAACATTGCAAGGGAGTACAGACAGAAGAAAACTGACCCATTCTAATGATAGAGACAGTTAGACCACAATAACACAGAGTAACAAAAGACAAAGACAACCAACTGAGGATCGCCGGGCACTGTTGTGCACCGGGATCTGGTCTCGGAAGTAGTGCTGCGTCCAGCCTTCCAGAGACCCCAGATGGGTGCCCACAGAACCAGAAATAAGTTTCTTACCGGTAAGAACCAGATCCAGGCGGCTCTGATCAGAGTCAATCAGGAAATTTAGCAGGCAGGGTCTCCGACCTCTACCAGTCCTGGGGCTGAGGGACATCTCTCAGAGATCTCCCCCTGGGTCGGAGAGTCCAGGGACTCCAGTGGGCTCTGGTCACAGGACCAGGCAAAGGCTGGTTATCTTGCTGCGGCCTCCAAATGTTGTGGAGCAAACACCAGTAAAGACCACTGGAGTCCAAACCAAATTAAATTTTAGGGAGCCTTTATTGCCGGCCGGTGGCTGTTCTGCCTTCCAGACAGGGAGGTCAGAGAGCAGCCCCAACCCTTTGTGCAAGACCACCTTTTAAGCACATTAACCACATCCTGTTTTTGCAGAGTAAGCAACCCAAGACAAAATAGTTTTTCCCAAATAATGTCAGGGCCATGCTATTGACGACCATGTTATTTACAGGGTTATCCTGTTCTTTAGAAAGCTGACAGTGTTCTATCTTGCAAGGCTATTTTGTGAGGTGCAAAGGGAAGGGGCCATGAGACCATATCTCAAGGCCTGGCCTAGTGTCAGGACTGGCAACCCTATCTGGGGCATAGTCCATGGCCTCTCCGGAGTGCTCAAAAATTCCTACTCTCTAACAGGTTGTGGGCTTCATCCCCAGAAGGGGGCATGAATGAGGCAGCCAATCAATGACTGTCTCATCATTGATGTTTCTGTCTCTCCCTCTCCCTTCCTCTCTGAAATCAATAAAAATAATGTAGCCTTGACAGAATGTAGCCTTGACAGTAGCTTATCTTGTCCCACAGTTTGAACAGAGGAGCCAACAATCTTGGGGTTTAATTACCAGGTGCTTCTCATAAATTGTGGAAGGCCACAACAAAGAAAAAGAAAGGCCTTTTTTCCTGTCCTTATGTGACCAAAACCAGAAGTTTAAAATCTTAACCAACCAGTCTGGAATTTTATGGTCAACACCAAAGGTATAATCTATCACATGGGCCCTCTCCACTTCTCCCTCCCAAAGAAAGAAGAGGCATTCTGCATGATCAAACCCTGGCTGTTCCCTTCCTCCAAAGGTGAAGTCCTGGTCTAAAAGTAATCCTTTATTTTATTTTGTTAATAACTATCCTGCCACATACTTCTTCCTATAGAAACCTTCCATTTAGAACAGTTGTGGGGAATGTCCGGCCTACAAGCAATATAAGGCCCAAGAAATAATTTGGTCTGGCCCTACCAAGGCACTAGGAGTGAGTTAATTAAATGTTTGATCAAATATAGCAGGCTCATTTTTAACTTGATAATTTTATATGGCCTGAGAATGATGTTATAAATATCCAAATGGCCCTTAGCAGAAAAAGGTGTCCCACCCTTGATTTAATACAACACCTTTAGAGTGCACTTTTTAAATATATATTTCTTTATTGATTTCAGAGAGGAAGGGAGAAGGGGAAAGAGAGAAACACAATGACGAGAGAGAATCATTGATCGGCTGCCTCCTGCACACCCCCCACTGGGGATCGAGCCCGCAACCCAGGCATGTGCCCTTGGTCAGAATCGAACTTGGGATCCTTCAGTCAGCAGGCTGACGCTCTATCCACTAAGCCAAGCCGGCTAGGGCTAGAGAGCACTTTTAATTGCTAGATGGGATTGTGGATGAAAAAGGGGTCACATACTAAACCTAACAAGCTCAGAAGAGGCCTGCATTTCGGTCTTACAAACTCAGAGACCAAAAGTAACCACATAGGATGGTCTGAAATTAAAACTTCTTAACTAAAAGGTAGTCATGGTGGGTAGTTGTCCTTGACTCGTATCTTCCTTGACAAAGGTCAGTCTTTACCTTAACTGAGCCTGTCTATAGTCTTTTTGCATCTAAGATAACATAACTTTAGAATGCCAAGGTAATTTCCTTTTTCCAGACCCCTTATGCATCCTCCTTTGATTGTAATGTATGAAATAAGGTGCAAAACTGTCATTCTCTGGAGCAATTTCTCAATACATTGAGATTTGCTTCCCAGCAATTGTCATCAGTTTGGCTTAAATAAACTCATAAAAATTCTTACAGGTTTGGAAATTTCTTAAGTTGACAGGATGTTGTTCGATTCATGAATTATTTTTTAAATATATTTTTATTGATTTCAGAGAGGAAAGGAGAGGGAGAAAAAGATAGAAAGATTAATGATGAGAGAGAATCATTGATCGACTGCCTCCTGCACGCCCCACACTAGGGAGTGTGCCCACAACCTGGGCATTTGCCCTGATCAGGAATTGAACTGTGACCTTATGGTTCATAGGTTGACATTCAACCACTTAGCCAGGCCAGCTGGGCTGATTCATGAATTATTTAGTAAAGCCAATTAGATCTTCAAATTTACTCAATGGATTTTTGTCTTTAACACAACTAAACCTCAAAGCAAATGAATTAACCTTTTGCACTCGGATGTCAAGTGTGATTCGACACGGTTAGCATTGGTAGCAGCTCTTTTTATACTCTTTGAATGTATCAATAATTTGAAATAAAAAAAATCCAAATAAGTAAGTTTGTATGAAAAGAAACTCCAGTTTTTTATTCTACTGCTGTGCTTTGTAAAATCTGGGGTATTTAAAAAATTAAATCCCGAGTAGAATAAAGGAATCGAGAAAAAAGCAAGCGAGTGCAAAGGGTTAATCCTAAATGTAACATTTGCTACATCCCAGCTAGCCCTTACACATACTTTGGTTACCTGCCAGGCCTAATAAGCATCTGAGTTTGGTACCCCACTTTACCCTGAGCCCTTATTCCCTAAGGCAGTTAGTCTAATTGAGTATTCCAGACACGTATATCCTGCTCAGAGAGAAAACACCTAGTTTAGTGCTGGAGGCTAATTCCAGCATGTCATAAATGCAAGAAGTTTCATCAAAAGGCTGGTGAACCTTGAGGCTTCAGCAGGACTGAAGATACATATCATTGCCTGCTGGAATAGCTGAAAGCATTTCCCCAAACCTGAAAATCTGCATATATTATTGCCTGCTACTGGAACAGCTGAAGGCAGTTCCCCCAACCTGACAATGCCTACTGTATACCAAACCTTACCTTTGATATGTATATCTGCTTTGCTTGAGGACAATTTGTGTTAATAAAAAGCTAGGGGTCCAGAGATTCAGAGAACTTAGTTACTGAAGCTAGGTCTCCTCTGGCTCCCCAAAATGCCTTCCAAATTTATATTTCATGTCTAGTCTCTTTATTAATTTACTCGCAGCCCTTCTCCAGATTTCTGAACCCTTCTAGATGTTGAAAAACACCCTGGCAGTTTAGTATATAGAGTGGTTCTTGAAAGGTTGTCCCTAAATCAATAATGTCACCACTTGTTAGAAATGCAAAATATCAGGCCCCACCCCAGACCTACAGTGTCAAAGACCATGGGGGTGAAACCCAGTAATCTTGCTTTTAACTTTTAACCAGTACCCCCGGTAATTCTGCTACAAGCTAAACTTAGAGACATTCTGTCCTGTACCCGTAGGCTAGATTACAAAGAAGCCAAATCATATCATTTTAGGAATACTAGGAAGTATGTCTATTACCAGACCACTTTCATGCCAGGGGCTGCCCATGACTTTGCAATGTCCAGGACCTTTGGTGTCAGGTGACCTCCAGGTTCTTGACTTATGCAGGAAAAATTTTAAGGATGAGTCTGAGTAAGAACAAAGAAAGTTTTATTCAAGTAGAGAAAAAGAAAGAGGTCAGGGAGGACATAAGCTGTGAAAGAAGCAAAAAGTATGCAGTTGAATGGATGTGGGCCATCTCACAAGTGAGTTGTGCATGTGGTCAGTTAATTCTTAGGATTTTACGTGCTTCCAAGAGGAGGTTGTCTCCAAGCTTGGCCCCAAATTCTGACTCTGCCTTCTGGTTGGGAGGGGGTCTTGTTCCTAATATGGTTTGTTCCAGAACTGTCATGGTGTTCAAACCCCTGAGCCCCACCCACTTCTACTAATGGTGTCAGTTTTCATTACAATGATGGGTTGTTCTCTGCTTTCTTTCACCTCTATCTTGGATTAATCTGGCTCTAATTGTTTTTGTTTTCTACCATCCTGAATATGGTGATTGAAACCATCTGTTCTTATGTATCTTCAGTTAGGGAGGACAGGGTCTCATGATTTATTAGCTGGCTTTTAATTACTCACCTGTTGTGGTTGTTTGTTCAGCCATTTGTCTCTGTGTCCTCCTTCCACTTGCCAGGGAATTTTCTTAGTTTCTTACTAACCTGCCTCAGGACCACCTGAGAACAGTTGCACTTTGTACAATTTTCTGTATGTAGATGTGAATGGTGCCATGTAGATTTGTGCAGTGCAGAAATCTACACTATTAGTAAGGTTGTGGTTTTTCTTCCTGCCATGAAAAGAAGTTAACAAATAAAAACTAAGTAAAGAACTCCACATTTCTTGTTAGTCCTCACAATGATGTCCTGGAACTTGTTTATACAGGTTTGAGCCAATTGTGTACATCTCTTCCCAATTCTGCATTCAGAGATTTAACATTGGTAGCTTGAAATCAGCTATGATGAAAGTATTTAAAGCATGGAAATCAGCAAACAGTACAAATCAGGGTTTGTTTGTTTGTTTGTTTGTTTGTTTTATTTAGAATCTGTTTACCTTTTTTAGCAGGGCTACCAGGTATAGCTGTGTGAGTTATGTACTGCAGTACTGCTTCTCCAACAAATCTGTACAAGAATGTTCTTGCATCTTAGTTCTTAGTGGCAAAAAGTTGGTAACAAAGTGAATGACCAGTTGTGGGAACCCTAATCAGAGTACGCCAGATGATCAAGGCCTATTTGCCATACCCGTGTGTGCAGGTGAGGATGTAACCTATTTATGTCAATGTACTAGTTGCATAAGTGGCGTGAATTGGCACAAGGCCTTTTCTGTTTGAGTGTGTATCACTAATTGGCATCGAGGCCTCTTTTGTTTGAACATGTACTGTATATAAGTTGCCACTGACCAGCCAGGTGACTAGGCCGCTTTGCACGGCTGCTTTTGTGTGGCTATTTTGAAGAACTACTTTGTCTGATGGCTCCTATAGTAGCAATGGCTACTCGGTCTACAATAAAGTCTCTCCTGTATTAGTTTATGCCTGAGACTTCTCATGTCTTCGTCTAATACCTGGTGTCTGAGGAGCTGTACTCCTACACCAGTGACAGGGGGCAGTTGAAAAAATTACAGTATTAAAAAAAATAAAATAACAGTATTGTTCCACAAGGGAATATTATGCAGCTGTTAAAAAGAAATAATTGCAGCTATATCAGATGACTTGAAGGGGCTTTAATGCAATATTATTGAAGACAATATGTAAAAAAGTCTTTATGATATGATCTCATTTTAGAAAATAAATAACATGTACATCTATGCATAGGAATATTTGGTTATGTGCAGGGAAAAACATATAATAGCATATCAACATACATTATGAGAATGATGGGAAGGAGGATTACCACAAAAAGGACTATTCAAAATATCTCAATATTTATATGGTCAGATTTACATAGTTAATGACAATTTATATAATCTGTAAATGTAAACCTGTTTGGAAGAATATAATTAAAATGATATAAAATTAGCAGGTGTTAAGATGATAGTAGGCATGGCAATAGTATCGAGGACCCATATGAAGTCACACTCCCACAAGTGGAGCAGTGCCTTAATCATGGTCAGTCAGTAAAGAACTCAGTTCCTTAATGCCAAGCCCCCAAACTCTGGCTTTCTGATCTAATATACAGGTCAACTGCTGAGCAACATAGGGCACAGCTAAGTTATTGAACAGATGAAAAATGGCACACAGAAACGTGACCAACCAGAAACCAGATGTGCTATTTCAACTCTAACAGAACCAGCCCAGAATGAAGACATCTGGGTACCCCCTAAGGGTCTCAGGCTTGTGCTGGGACTAGACTCCTGAGCCCCAATCCTTTAGGACTTAGTCTCCCAAAACCCTGTATTTATTCACTTCTATTAGTAGGGGTAAGAGAAGATGCTCTAACACATTTTACTTGAGCCATATCTCCCTTATCTTTAGCACTTTTCTTCTAATATCCAGTAAGTACATTCATTTCTAATATTTAACCCCCTTTTCCTGTTCCTTCCCCTGTCTCAATTTTCAGTGTTTCCCTCCCAACTATAGATTAAGCTTATTCTGAAGAGGTCTTCCCTGAACCGCTTGATACTCTCTTATCTCTGTACTTATTTATTTATTTATAATATAGCCCTTATCATTACCTGAAATTATATCAGCCAGTATTTGTTTTACTTAGGTCCTCTCTATCCTTACATTGGAATGTAGTAGGCTCCATGAGGGCCAGGACTTCACTCTGTTCACTGTTGGCATTCCTAGTATCTAGAAGAGTGCCTGGGACATATGGGTGCTCAATTAATATTTCTTCAATGAATTAGTGAATGCATGAATACCATTTAGTCTCCATATTTCTTCTTTGCCCTTAGGATGTTAGAAATTCTTTCACCAAGGTAACAGAAGACTCTTAAGGAATTTGTTTCTGCATGAACTTTGGAGCTACTTTCACTTTCCACTCTCCTTATAATAACTGTGCAACCATGTTTCAGATCCTTAGAACAGGTTCTTTGGTGTGTGTTTTTGAGTTTTTTTCATATCTGTATGGTAAAATTCATTTTAAAATTATTTAAGAAATTTTCAAAAACAGACAAAAGTAGCTTTAACAATTATCAACATATAACTATTCTTGTTGCATCTATACCCTCTACTCTTACTTATCCTTTTTATTCATTTTTACAGCTTTAATGGGATATACTTTTACACAATACACTGCATGTATTTAAGGTGTAAAATTTGATGAATTTTGGTATATGAATACATTCTTGAAGCCATGGCCACAATCAATATAATGAACATTCTAATCACCCCATGAGAACAGTGTTGCTGTTTTTAAAATTGATTTCAAAGAGAGGAAGGGGGGGAGAGGGGGATGGAGGAAAGGAGAGAGGGGAAGAGAGAGAGAGAGAGAGAGAGAGAGAGAGAGAGAGAGAGAGACAGAGAGAGAGAGAGACAGAGAGAGAGAGAGAGAGAGAGAGAGAGAGAGAGAGAGAGAAAGATATGAAATATTGACCTATTGCTTCCTGCACATGCCTTAACCCTAACTGGGGATTGAACCTGCCATCTTTTGGTGCACAGTACGATGCTCACACTGGCCAGGACAGAACAGTGTTTTTTATTTGTTTTCCGGTTGTTGTTTCCTTTACCCCTCTAAACTTTGAGGTCCTCCTCTGCACAATAATAGTTCTTGCCTGCTTGGGTAACAAGGGACAAAGAAGGTTTGGGATGTGAATGTGGAGAAATATGACATCATTAACATACAGCTATTGTTGAGATGCAGCTTCAGTTTCATTGGCAGCTACCATGTAACTCTATGCGAGCCTTGGCCACAATGCAGAAAAAGCTGCTAATTGTATTTATTTAGGTTAACTGTTTCCAGCAAGGTTGAGGTTATGCACAGTAGCAATTTTTATTGGCATCCTTGGCTTCAGCTAGGGAGGGAGGGAAGCCAGAACAGTGTTGTCTGAACTGCAGGTTGCAATGCAATAGTTATTTGTGGAATCACTTTTGGGGTGATTGATGAGAGACATTTCTGGATATCTCTGGAGCTTCATTTCATTCTCTTTTTCAGTAGCTTAGCTGAGAGTTGGCTGTGCTATACTGAGCCAGCTGTGGAAAGACAAGTCCTTTGGCTAATGTCAGCATTTCTGACAAACAAGATTCTTCCTAGGGCCTTGGGTATGCAGACTTTGGACCTGATCATGCACACTCCCTCGCATTGTTCCTGATATGAGAGACCATTGATACATTTCTTGTTACTTAGAGAAACTAGGAATCAACTTATCCCTTTTCCCAGTGTGTACACAGAGTCCCTGTTCTCTTTTAGTGCTAGCTGTGGAACAGTCAGCCTGCTGTCCAAGCAGCTCCTCTTTGCTGGGACTTTGGCTTTAGTGCACATAGAACAACTGTGACTGCTTATCCCATGGAACAAGGAGAGTTCGGGAGTCTGCTCTGCTACTTCTCAGCTTGCTTGTAAGTTTTCCCTCAATAAACTCCGTGTTGTAACTGCACCCTGACGCATGTGGAAAGCTGGCTCCCCATATATTACCAACATAGCCTGTTGATAATAACAAGCTGCATTTCTTGCTTACCGGGTAAAGGAGAACACCACCTTTGCAAAACTTCAGCCATGGTGTCTCAGAGGGAGGGAAGACAAGGTTAGAACTTGAGAATTGGAAGTTTGGTTTGAGGTAAGTCTTTTAATGCAGATACTTGATTATAATTAGGCAAGGATCATAATACAAACAGTCCAGCATTGGTGGAAACAGCTTGCTGTTTTTGAAGTGAAGGATTTAAAGAATTCTAGGGCATTTAAAAAGCTCTGTTGATGCTTTCCACTGAAGAGTTAGTTGTTGGGTTTTTCAGGATGTTCTTATAATGAAACATTTGCCTGAGCAGGGAGTCCTGGAAAAGTAAAGTCATGCTGATGAAGACAGTAAAATAGCAAAATCATATTAGTGTACACAGTAAGGCATGTTTTCAGTTCTCTATGACCAGGCTAAGTATGGGGATAGAAGGTTTTGGTTCTCAAGTGCTAATGGTGTATATCCATGACCCCCTTCCATGATGGTGATGACCACCATTAAGGAACAACTAAATTAACTAGAGTTGAATTGCATGCAGTAAGAATAAGTATTGTTTTGTGGAAATTTTGTTTCAGTTAGACATATGTACATGTGAAATGAATAATGAAATAGAAAGTATTTTTTACAATGGGTCTGAATCCAGAAATGTGTGAAATCTACTGCCTTAGAGAAATGCTGATAGACCCCTTAGAGGAATGATCCCCTGTCACAGCCAGTTTGAACTGCTCCAACCTAATGTCCCATGCTAGTAGTAGAGGAATATCTGACTGTGTTAGGAAGAATATATAATATGAGAATTGGAACAGAGTCCCTGTTCAGGTATATTATTGATTGAGTGGGAATTTTGAATCTCTAGGGCTGTCCACCATTTTGGCAGAAAGAAAAAAGAAAGCCACATTGCTACTGCAGCACAAAAGAGGGAGGTTAGACACAAATAATGGCTTCCTACTGTGAGTGTCTATAGAAAATCCTTAAGAAAGTATAGGTTCCCATTTGACCGAAATACAACCTAATTAGGGGAGTGGATAAGATGACCTCTGGGACCACCTCCATTGGAAGAATGTTATGATTCTGGAGATAATCCTGCAACAGAAATAGGCAGTTAACCTGAGATGCATTTATCTGGATTTCACCTTCCAGTACCTGATTCCGAGTTATTGTTAGAAAGAATGACAAATATGATACAGTGGCCAATGAAGAGCTTCCAGACCCAAGTGGGTCATTTATTTATCTGAGGAAATTTTGCCACTTTAAGGTTTTAGAAGGCTTGTGGTATTGGAGGGGGCATTAGCCCCTCCACCTCAACCAGGCCTGAAATTTTTCAGAGGGCCCCCATTACTTTGATAAGGCACTATATTCTCCATTTTAAAATTTAAATTTTCCCTGGTTGATGTGACTCAGTTGGTTGGAACATCGACCTAGGCACCAGAAGGTCACAGGTTCAATTCCCGATCTCTCTCTCTCTCCCTCTCCCTCTCTCTCCCTTCCTCCTTCTCTAAAATCAATTTTTAAAAAAATAAAAGTTAAAAAATGTAAATTCTCCTTCAGCTGAGAGTTTCAGCCATTCCTATTTGTTTTTCCTACTTCTCAAAAAAGAGGCTCAGGTAAAAAAAAAAAAAAAAAAGAAAAGAAAAACACTGCAATACTACCTTAGTGAGAGTTTACGTGGTCTATTCAGGAATTCGTTCAGCAAACAAGGATTAATTGGAGCCCTGGATGTCCCTTTTGAAGTTCTCAAGGTCTGAAGCAGGCCTGTAAAGAGGTAAATCACAGCCACTGTCTGAATATTGTGGGAAAAGCCTAGGCTTCAGAGCCACAGACCTGGGAGGGAATTGCATTTCCCTCATTTCGTAATGGTGCCATCTTAGGCCATGCAATTGAATTTTGTTTTTTTTTTTTTCATCTGTAAATTGAGTTGAACAAAAGCAACTTCACAGGATTATGAGGACCATGTGAAAGACAAAATGCTTCAGGAAACTAAGGAGATGATTTTATTCAGGTTAAATCCATAGGGAGAAGGCTCGAAGGGAAAAAAGCAAAGTTGGAGTTTTATAGAGGCAGGTAAACAAAGGAGGCATCAAGAAATATTATGGGAGTCATGAGGAAGTATGGAGAGGATTCCCTCTCAGAATATTCCAGGGCAATGTGGTCCTTTACAATGAACTGTTCTTTGGAACACAAAAGTGTGGGAGAGTTTCTCAACTGTGGCTGCTTTTTTTGGTAGGCATTCAGCAAGTGTTTCTTTTCCTTCCTTCTTCCAAAAGAATAATATATAAAGTGATGTGGGGGTTCAGAGAAGAACCTGACAGATTTACTCTGCCTGGGAGAACTAGATTTGACAAAGGATCCTCAATCTTAAAAGATAAATAGTGGTTTTCCAGAAAGAGGGGGGAAAGGAGAGCATTCTAAATAGGGCTAACTTAATAGAGGCTAACTTAATAAAGGCTTACAGGAGGTTTGCATATTTAGAAATTGGCTGTAATTGCAAGGTAGTACAAGGAGTAGGTTTGAATCAAATTGTCAAAACCTTTGAAAAATCACTTAATGCCTACTGTTTCAGGAAAACAGCCCAGGAATTTATGATGCTAACAATATCAGGATCTAGTTTATGAAACCCTTTCTCTGCTGTGTAAGGGATGGAAGCAGGGAGACCAGTTAGGCAGGTAGTACATGAGCCAGAGAGGACCAAGGCCCCGAACTAGCACAGTCGCCATGAGGTTATCATGGAAAATATTGATTAAAAAGTAAGTAGAATTTACTAGACATATTATGTAATTGTGGTGAAGGGAAGTAAGCGGTAAGGGAGGAGGTGGAAGAGTGAAGGATGGTAATATTAATAACAATATAGGCCAATATTTTAAGTGCTTACAATGTTCCACGAATGGTATTAAGAATGTTTACTTATCTCTTTTAATTCATACAATAGTTCTAAAAGGTAAGTGTCCTTTTTTCTGCATTTTCAGATGAAGAAAATGAGGCATAGAGAAGTTAAATAACTTGTTCAAGTTTTCACATATAGTAAGTAGTAAAGCCAGAATTCAAGACCAAGTTGTCTGACTGGGAATTGAACCAGCAACCTCCTGGTGCATGGGACTATGCTCAACTAACTGAGCAACACTGGCCAGGCAAAAGTATTTTATTTTTTAACAGGTCAATATTTAGTGCAATAGGTAATTGATTCTATGATCTTGAGCTCCAGAGAAATATTAGGACCAGAGCTATAGACTTGAAGGGCATCAACATATAGGTGTTTAATCAGTAGGGGCCTCAGGACTGACTTAGGTCAGTGGGATGCATAAAGTGGGAGTTAGAGGGAGAGGGATGGTAAACGAACAAGGGGAAGCAGTAATTTGAAGACAAAGTTGACCAACTTCAAGATTTCGTAGGCTATGCCTTAGACTTGGAGAGTGCTTGTTTACTTCAAGCCCACAGGTATAGCTGAAGGTGTCCTACAGCACCATATGCCTAGAGATTCTTTCTTCTTCTTCTGTGTCTAGAGATTCTTGGGATTTTGAGCATGTGCCTGTATATATATGTAGTAGGCTGAAGAAATAACTCCTCTTGCTCCCTCCTCAAAAAAAAAGACATCCACATCATAACCCTGGAACCTGTGAAAATTACATTATATAGTAAAAGAGATAAATATAAAATACGACTACCTTATGAGGTAAAATCAATTTTAAATGAAATCTAATTGCAGAGATAATCAAATTAAAGATCTTGAAATGGGGAGATTATCCTGGATTATTCAGGTTGGCCCTAAATGCAATCATATGTAGTAAAAGGAGGCAGAGGAAGATCTTATGAACACAGGAAAAAGGTGAAGACAGAGCAGAGAGACATTTGAAGATGCTGACCTTGATCATTGGAGTGCTGTAGCTACAAGTCAAGGAATGCCAGTAGCTACTGGAAGCTGGAAAGACAAGAAACAGATTCTCCTCTAGAGCAGCTAGAGGGACTATAGCCCTGCCAGCACCTTGATTTTAGCCAAATAATGCAGATTTTGGACTTCTGACTTCCAGAAATGTGAGATCCTGAAGGTGAAAGGGTATCTGGTTTCTGGCAGATACCTGGCTAACTCGTTGGCATGACTACCCAGGACAGCGTAACCATCAAGAACCATGGACAGACTATATCATAGGATAATCTGGCTGGAGAAAGAAGTACATATAGAGAATAGATCGGAATTTGTTCCTGCAAAGTGAAAAAAAAAAAAAAACCACACACCTACTTACAGCAGTGATATTCAGATTGCTAACAACAGTTCTCTCTCCAATATTAGATTGAAAAGTAACTTATGTGAGGATTGGGACGGAGTCCTGAACACATTTCAGCCAACCTGTAAAATTAGAAGGTGTTCATAAAATTGCTTCCCTCTCAGAACTGCAGAATTCCAAGGAATTATCTAGAAAAACTAAGTATACCTTTGTGGATGGTGAAACCAACATAGCAGTGGAATGCTGGCAGAGTAAAATCCTTACAACTTTCAGCTATGAAAGAGAACCTAGAGATCACCCATCCTAAACCCTTCATTGTGCAGAGAAAACCCAGCAGATTTTTCAACTCAACTTTGGATATTTACATATTAGATATTTGTTCTGTAGTTTTGCTTCGTAAGCACATTTCCAGTACATAGGACAGTCACGATTCCTCCCTTACCCGCCAGGGGGCGCAAACTAAAATTCCTCCTGCACTCCAGACTTCTGTCCGGATCTAGGACAGAGAGACCTGTTAGCAACCAGGAAATCAGCGGAACCTTGAGGCCATAGGCTTGTAGTTGGTACAGCTACTTTGAGAAAGAACACTTCCGGCTGACGGAGACGTAACTTCAATTTGTGGTTCGGCTGGTCCCCAGCTCTCACGTTCCGATTTGTCACGCTAACGCTGGGAGGAGGGCTTGCGTCGGAGGTTACACTGTCCCATTGGCTGCTGGCGCGGTGGCGGTTTGAAGTGAGGCTAGCGTGTTGAGCTGAAGTTTCTGCGGAGTGCCGCGGCCCTAGGCTTGGTGTATACCCGAGTGTGTGGTGGGAATCCAGGGCCAGGGCCAGGTCAGGTCTGGGCCTTCCTTCCGGGAGAATGGATCAGGTGTGGAGTGCGTGGTGTGGGAAGTTCGTCAAAGATAAAAGCTTGTCGCCCCTCTGGGCCCAGCGCATCGTAGTCGCCTGGCTCAGTAAGGCCGAGTGGGATCAGGTGACGGTGTATCTGTTCTGTGATGACCATAAATTGCAGCGGTACGCACTGAACCGCATCACAGCATGGAGGAGCAGGTAAGGCAACCTGCCTGCAATGCTGCTGGCACCTTCCTTTGTGGATTCCTATAAGGCCTTATTTTCCCTATGAGTGGTTTGGGCGTTGCTTCTCTCTAGTGCCTGGGGGAAAGTCGTAGCCCAGCTCTTGCACTAATCCTATTTGTGGAAAGAAAGGGGTGTTGCCTCAGCAACCTTCGTGTTAAATCTGCGACCTTTTACCTTTCTCTCCCCATCTTAGGGAGGGTGCCAGAGAGCCAGGGCTTAAGGTTAGTATCCTAGGGTGTATTTCCAATTTGAATTAGGTAGGTTGGGGGCGGCGGGGGGGACTTGCCTGCAAAACCATTTTTGAATGGGGCGCCTCAGTCCAGTTGGTAAGTTTTATTTGGAAGCAGACAAGGTATAAAAGTCTCAAGGAAATAAGGGTCTTCTCTAGCAGAATGAGTTGAGGGTTTAAGGGGAAAGAAGGGGCCATGTCCATGCTGAATTGTTGGTTGATTGCATAGCAGTTAGATGTTGTCTGTGTAACCTAGCCAACCTCTCACGCCCTGTGTATTATTGGATCCCAGGGACATTCCCCTTCCTCTTCCCACCGTCTTGATTTATGTCTGTTCATGTACACTTGAGTCAGTATATGCAAGGATGGGCAAAAGTAGATTTACAGTTATAATACAAATAAATACAAAATAAATAAACAATAATACAAGAATAAGCTGTGGTTTGGCTACTCAGAATGTAAACCTACTTTTGCACATCCCTGTATTTGGAATAATCTACAGCAACCTAGGTTCTGAGGTGGAGGGTGGACCAGTGTTAAGGGACCTTTATGATGGTGCTGGACTGTGGCTCTTTAGGTTAGGCAACGAACTGCCCCTGGCAGTGGCTTCTACTGCTGACCTGGTACGCTGTAAGCTCTTGGATGTAACTGGTGGCTTGGGCACTGATGAACTTAGACTGCTCTATGGCATGGCATTGGTCAGGTAAGACCTACATGGGTAGGGGTGGAGGGTGGTTTGGGGGCAGAGATCGGGTGGGGTAGCATGTGACAAACAAATCTTGGCTTCAGGTGCTACCTGAAGGAAAAAGCCCTATGTGTCCATGTGTATGGGTCACCCTGTGATTGCTTGACTTGACAGATTTTGTTATCCCCTGTCAACACACATTCCTCTTTTCTTCTCCTGAGAGCATTCTCTTTTCCATTTTTCTTTCCTTCTCTTTCTTAGAATGTGGGGTAGTTCAGGCTAGTGATCTCTGTAGGTCTCTTCCAGCTTTGACAGGTTGATTTATTTCTTTCCTCTTTATGTCTTTTACCCAGAGGAACTTTTCTGAATGGTTCAGTGCCCTGGCCATGATTTAATGTGGATTCTCCAACCCTACCTCATCCATACCTAGCATTACTCTTTACCCTTCTCTGAATGATTGCTGAGTTGTGGAAGTGGAGACATGGGCTGGAAGTTCCTGACTTACAAAGTGACTCAGAGTGGTTCTAGCTGTCTCATGCACATTGGGAAAAAGGCTGCTACTGAGTTTTCTCCTCTCAAAGATTTTGCTCATCTCATCCTATTCCCCTTATCTGACTTCAGGTCATTCCTAGCTCTTTGTACCTTCTCCATTGTTTAGCTGTGCTCCCCATATCATTTGACCTAGTTCTTTCTTTTTACAAAAATCTAGTTTTATTGATTTCAGAGAGGAAGGGAGAGGGAGAGAGAGATAGAAACATCAATGATGAGAGAGAATCATCGATCTGCTGCTTCCTGCACGCTCCCTACTGGGGATCCGGTACATGCGATCTGCTGCTTCCTGCACGCTCCCTGCTGGGGATCGGGTACATGCCTGGGAATCGAACCGTGACCTCCTGGTTCATAGGTTGACACTCAACCACTGAGCCACACCAGCCAGGCAGTCCTTTGTTCTAACATTTAAAACCCAGAATGTTCTAGCATAAACATGTTATATTATATCATGACTATTTATCCTAGACTGAACTCTTCCAGTGTCTTATTCATCTATATGGCTTTAGTACAGGGCAGAATCTCAGTAAATGTTGGACTGTACGGAACCATCCTTGCTCTGGCTGACACCAACCATAAGAACAGGACAGAACAGTCAGTGGAAAGGTTGTGGAAATGCAAGCTGTCGGTAATTCAGCAAGGTGTTTTGAAGCCCTACTGGTTTGAGTAAAACAGTTACTTGGGCTGTGCCACTCATTTCTCCCCTAACCCCAGGTTTGTGAATCTTATCTCGGAGAGGAAGACAAAGTCTGTCAGGCTCCCCCTCAGGTTCCTGGCTCAGGAGGTGCGTATGATAAAGTGGTCTTGCTCAATTCTCTCTCCCCAGGAGAGCTCAGTAAATGGGGCATGGGGTGATGTGGGCACACAGTAAGGCTAGTTTATCCCATCACTGCCAGCCAGCCAGGCAAGAACCCTAGAGACTCAGCCTTCCGCTTGAAAGAAGCCAACTTCCTCCCTTATTTATGAGTGCTATCTTCAGTGGGCTTGGCCTTCCCATCTTGCTGGGAGTAGCCCAGTGAAGCTAAGGTGCCCAAATGGAATGCATTACTGGGTGGGGCCAGGAAAGAGGTGGCCATCACAGCACCTGCCCTCTGGGAGCTGACAGTTTGAGGGAGAAGATAAGCTCAGCCAGGCAGCATGAAAATACCAGGTATTCCTGCCCTGAGTATGTGAGGTATGTAGAGGGCAGGAGGATTCTCAGCCATCAAGTGAAGCTTCCTGGAGGAAGGGTGGGAGGGAGGGAGGAAGGTAAGGGTACCCAGGGAGAGAGACTGGTACAGGCAAGAGAGAGGAAGTCTGGAGAAGGTTGTTTTTGATGCTCATTTATAGGAATCTCTTTGTTGGAGGAATATGATTGGTGGTTGGGGGATGCAAGTATCATTTTATTTTCTAGTTTACCTCCTCAGAGCAGTAAAAAGAATCAGGAGACCTGGTTTTTCATCTTGGCTTTGCCAGAAAGACTGAAACCTCCTCTCAGGACCTCAGTTTCTCTATCTGTAAAATGAGGAGAGGCCAAGCTAATTCATTTCTGTGGTCTCCTCCAGCTTTAACATTTTCTAATTTCTGCACTCACACCCTCCCCCACAATCAGGTGAACATCCCGGATTGGATTGTTGAACTTCGCCATGAGTTGACTCACAAGAAAATGCCTCATATAAATGACTGCCGTAGAGGTGAATCCCCAGGGAATATGTCTGTCATGAGCCCGGGGTCCTGGATTGGGTGGCACTGGGGAGAGAGGGAGAGGGAGGAGGGTCTTCACCTGGGGTCAGAGCTGGGACTAAGGTGAGGCAAGTGAGGCACTCGTCTTTGGGCGCATACTTGAAAGGGGAGTCAAAAGCTCAGTAATCATGATAGATAACATTTCAATGTTGAAAAACCCATAAAGAACAAAATGCCAACATTTTAAAATGAAGACAGAATTAGTGTTATTGAATTATTCTTTTGCTTTAGACTCCAATATGAGTTGGCAGAGCACTGTTCTGATCTCAGTTGAATTTTTCTGGCTTCCCCTTAAATTTTATGCCTGAGGAGGAGGTGAGTGGGAGTGGGTTGAGAGGTGTAAGCCATCAAGTATATGAACTCAGGAGTTCTTTGGACATTCCATTCCAACTAAGAATCCCTGATTCAGCCTAGCCCCTTCATGTTGGGGAAACTTGGCCAAGGCCATGTAACTACCTAGTAGGCTGTTTCTGTTCTCCCACTTGACAGTCCTGTGCCATTTTTGGCTTCCCATATGTAAATCTGGTATTAGTTTTTTTCTAGGAAAGGTGCTAGTAAGCAGGAGAATGCAAAGGACGGGGATTACTGAGAGGAAGAAGGCCTGCTTCTGGATGTTTAAGATTTGTGCCTTCTTGGAGCCAAGCCTCTTCTATTTGGCCTTCCCATAGTGTTTTCAATGGGGGCCTGCTAGGAGCTTTCATGTGGCTGCTCCTAGGGCACTGCCTTCCTTCCTCCCCTCTTTTAGGTTGCTATTTTGTTCTGGATTGGCTCCAGAAGACCTACTGGTGCCGCCAACTGGAGAACAGCCTGAGAGAGACCTGGGAATTGGAGGAGGACAAGGAAGAGACAGATGAAGACAACCAAGAGGAATCAAAGAACATTGTTGATGACATCACAGAACAGAAACTAAAGTCTATGGATGAAGGGAAAGGTGCAGAGCTGGATGTCAGGGCTGATGGAGACAGCACAGGTGACAAAGAGATTGATGCACATTGGGAGAAGGCTCAGAGACATAAAGAGCTGTATGGTAAGTGTTCTTTGGTGGGGCAGAGAGGAATCTATGAACCTGGAAGACTCAGGTGTAGGGTTGATACTGGTTATTTTCCATGCTCAGCATTTCGTCTGGGGTTGTGGTGAGTCTTAGCTTAAAATAATTGTCACAAACATTCCTGTAAGGTAGGAGAGGCAAGAATTCTAGTTACTCAACAAATGATGTGAGAAAGGCTCAGAATCCCCTATCAGTAGAAGGGGCTAGGCTGGCTGCCCTGTTTCCCTCTTTTGTTTTCAGAAAGAGCCCGAGAACTACTGGTATCATATGAAGAGGAGCAGTTTAAGGTAAGAAAGTGCCCTTGACGTGGCATATTCTCGCCTGCCCCAGCCACTTCTTCCCTTTTGCCAGCTACCTGAGAGAAGTCCTGAGAAGGAATTTGAAAGAAAAATGGCAAAGCTTGAGGGAACTTCTTGGTAAGAGAGCGGGCGGACTAGGAAGGAGACAAGAGGAGCAGAGTCCAGTTGGCTGACCCTCCACACCAATGGAAGGGAGCAGATAATGGAAGTTTGTGGATAATCTATTTGTCCCACTGAGTGGTAGGGGAGCAATTGGGCATAGGTGGTTGCATAGCCCTGCAGTACTGCAACTGATCAGCAGATGGTGCCCAAGAACTTTCCTAGATCCAGGGAGCTTGAAGGGTGCTGTTTTTAGCAGGAAGGGGGGTAGCTTAGAAACCATTTAGCTTAACTCTTCCTTTTCACCAATGAAGAAATTGAATCCATGGATAAGTAGATTGGCCTAAGGTCACATGCAGTTAGCGATGGGACCAGGATTAGAATTTGTGTCTCCAGATTACCTTTCTTCCATTGATTTCCCTCACCCTTTGGCCCAACTCCAACCAAATGCTCCTAATGAACAACTCAGTATTAGGGTATATGGTGATTGGGAGCCACAGGGAATTCAGGGGTGGGAGGAGGAGGAGGAAGGGGAGAATATCTGGTATTTGAGGGTCAGGATAGTTTTAGTTTCAGGTCCCATAGAGGCGAGGTGAGCCCATTCCTGTATGTCCTGTATGACATTCCTTATGTCCCCTTAAGGAAGGTGCTGAGAGGTCTTATGGGAAGGGATCATGAAAGGGTGGGGGCAGGTTGCCTGGCTAACCCAGCCTTCTGATGGGACCCTCTTTGCTGGCAGGTACTGGAGAAATTTAGGTATTTACCTCAGGCCGTTAAGGCGTGGAATCAACTGCCCCCGCCTGTAGACTGTATCCTGGCAGAACTCAAGGGCATTACATTCGAGAACAGGTGTGTAATTAAGTAATCAGGGGCTGCCTACTCTCTAGGGTAGAGTGTAGCAGCCTTACTGAAATGGATTTCTATATCTCATCTTGCCAACCTCTGCTGTAGGAAATCTCAGGGATAATTCTGATCCCCCATGGGGTGACCCTGCATTCTGCATGACCCTTTTTCTTCTGCCCTGGCAGCTACTAAATCACTTAAATGGCCAGAGGCAGGAGGTCTACTGTTACCCATCTCCTAGCTAGGTCTGCTCTTCTCTATCCAGTGGTTGTGGAGCTCTTGGCAACTATGAAAAGCCCTTAATCCTTGCCACTTCGCTGCCTGGCCCTTGTCCAAATTTGAGGTAAAAGGTATATGATGGGCATTGTTGGTCTTTTCTTTTGAAATTCTATCAGTGAGTATCAGCAACCCTTGGATAGTTGTGGTTGTGGGAACAGGAGGGGCCTTCCCAGGGCCTGGCTTATCAAAAGACTAAATCCCTCCCTACTCAGTATGGCCACCAGCCCACCCCCCGCCCCCCATCCTCCAATAGTGCTCAGACATACAATGTTTATCCATTTCTCTCCTTCCTAGCTCTTGGGGGCTTTCTACCTAAATTTAGCTAGAAAGGACTTTGGGGAACCTTCCACTGAGAACGTGCGGAGGAAGTGCTACACCTTCCCAGCTAGAGAGATGAATGAATCTGGGATGGAGCAGAGAATGTAGGAAGGTGGTATGTAAGTGGCAGAGTAGGCCTAGGTGAAGGTTGTGGTTGCCCTTGGAATCTTTTTCACTTCCAGGATACTACTAGGCCCAAACATGTTTTATCAATGTTTGCTCAGCCTAGGCTTCTTGGCTGGCCCCCTCAGCAGTTGGGAAAACTATCCTTGTGCCAATATACAGTAGTATCTGCTTGGTTGTGTTGATCAGGCAGCTGGTAGGCTGCTTTAAGTGCTCTTCCTGAATAATGACCTGAGGAGATGGGAGATTGATGGAAATACAGACAACTCTTTCCTTCTTTAGCCTGGTGGAGGGCGGGATCTGAGCATGACAACTCTTCAGGTATTGAGACACTTTGGGAACTCTTGTTTCCTCTCTAGGCCTGTTCAGCTAGTAGAGCCTCTCTTGGGAAACTGCTAGCTCTGGAGGAGACCGCTGGCTATTGCTGGTTTCAGTTTGAGCTAGATAGGGGTGAGGAATTACTCCTATTGCCTACACTTTCAACCTCTATAACTTAGCTCTGGGTTCTTGGGGTCCCTAGGAATAAGGATCATATTCAGTCTAGCAATGAAATCCCCAAAGTTTCTGCTTCTAGGATCTGAAAGAGAGCAACTCGGGAGAAATGGAGAGGTAGGAGACTGGAGCACTGTCCAGAGACACTGTCTGAGCAGGAACTAACGTGTGAAATCCCTTGACCCTTTGACTCCAGATGTTTAACTCTTCTGTGGACCTTAGACTTTATCTGTGCTTTCAGGCTTGTTCAGTCGCTGCTGCCCTTATTATGGGCCTTAGGTCAGCATGTGCTTGGTAAACACTTGTTCAAAACCCATTGATCTCAGTCTCTGGCCCAGGAGGCTGAAGCCTGAGATCCAACTGTCAGCTATCTTTTTTTTTTCCCCATGCTGCTTTGGCCACTTGAGCCAGAGGCATTAGCTAGCTGCCTTGGGAGTAGATAGGGGAGTAGGAGAGGGTCTTCCGCCTGGCTTCAGTTTGTTTAATTGAGTGTCATCTTTCTCCAGGGAAGCTGTGCTGGATGCTTTTCTAGATGATGGCTTTCTCATCCCCACATTTGAGCAGTTGGCAGCTTTGCAGATAGAGTATGAAGGTAGGGTCTTGGGAGCTCACTACTGCCTAGGGTCCTGTGTTTTTTGGGCAACAACATCAGGGGTGGGCTGGGGGTAAAAGGTTGTTTCCTGCCATTCCATAGCCTCTGGAAGCCCCACTGGGCTGAGCAGAACAGGTAGCCTCACTTATAAGCCTTATAGGGCTTTTCTTAGGTGGCCTGTAATTGTGTGGGGTGAGGTGTGGTTGGGTTGGGTTGGGGGAATCTTAATGCCATTATTGTGCTGTGTTAATTGTGATTTAGTCACTTGCTAGACAGCTAGAACAGCAGAACTGGAAGGGCCTTGTGAGGTCATCTAGTTCAACATCCTCATGTTACAGATGGGCAGACTGAGGTCCCGAGAGGGGAATGTACTGACCCAGAGTCACACAGTGAGTTATTGACAGAGCTGAAGCTAGAAATCAGAGCTCTTCTTCTTTTATACTGTTTTGAGTCAGTTGTCTTTGTCTGATACTAATTAGTTTCTCTCCCTGCTGCTCTGCTCTTCTCTTTCCTCCTGTTCTGCAATGGCAACTCTGTTTTTGTTGGTGGTGGGGCCCCCTCTCTTTTTTCCTCTATCTCCTCCCCTTCCTTTCCCCCTTCTCTTCCTCCATCCTTCCTTCTCTTCTTTCCTCTACCCCCCCTGTCTCCCTTTGCACCCCCACCTCCACTTTCTCTTTCAATGCGTGGTCCTTACAACCAGAAAACGTGGACTTCAGTGATATCCTGGTACCAAAGCCGTTCTCTCAATTCTGGCAGCCTCTGCTCAGGGGCCTGCACTCGCAGACCTTCACTCAGGCCCTGCTAGAGAGGATGTTCTCCGAGCTGCCAGCCTTGGGGAACAGTGGGATCCGGCCCACCTACATCCTCAGATGGACGGTTGAACTGATCGTGGCTAACACCAAGACTGGTGAGGGAGACTAGTCCTAGCCCCAGGGCCTAACCCAGCCCAGACAAGAGTATCTGCTACTGTTCTCAGCATGGTTAAATAGCACCAGGTGGACACATCCTTTGTTAAAGGTTTAGGTTTGCCTAAGAGGGCCTTCTGGCAATAGTGGACAAATCTTCCTTCACCTGTTTTCTGCTCAGAGCCAACTAAACTGAGCTGGAGGCAAAGGGCCTCCAGAATGCTTTGAGCAGTATAGAGTGGGCAGTCTGGGGGTGGGGTGGGGAGGACAAAGTCAAGCTTTTCAAAGTTTAAGGTTGGATAGGGCTTACTGGTTCCTTCTTCTCAGGTCCTTTCTTCTCTCTCAGGACGGAATGCCCGCCGATTTTCTGCAGTCCAGTGGGAAGCAAGGAAGAGCTGGAGGCTATTCAACTGCTCTGCAACCCTTGACTGGCCCTGGGTGGTTGAGTCCTGCTTGGGTTCACCTTGCTGGGCCAGCCCCCATCTCCTTCAGCTGTAAGTCTCTTGAATTCCATATGTTAAGAGGGTGAGGCACTGCAGGCCTCAGGGCCTCATAGCCTTAGAATGGCAGAGTCAGACCAGCCCTTGCAAGGATACCTAGTCCCATCTCTCTCCTACTAATTGATGGGAGAACTGAGTCCCAGTTTGGAGAGGAGTAAGGTATTCTTGTCTAAGATCACACAGTTTAAGACCGGACTGAGTCCAGTATAAGAATGGATGAGACAACCCCCTTAGAGTGATTAGCCAGTGGCCTGTACAGAGTAAGTGTGCAATAAATGGTAGCTGATGTTTATTATTGAACCCAGTCTTCTGACTCTAAGCTTAGTGCTGTCTTCTCTAATGTCTTCCCAAAGTATACCTCCTATAGGTGCTCTGCAACCTTCAGTGGCTCTGTATTGCCTTCCTGATGACATCTAGGTTTCTTAGATGACATTCAAAGATCTTTCTGTCCCAACCTATCATGGTAACCCCATCTCATGTGATTCCCCTTTACCCATTCACCCTGGGGACTGTAGTCAAATTGGATATTGTACTGGTTCCTATAAACATCTGTGGTTGTCTCCCTTCCCTTTTCTCTGTCGCTTCCTCACCCTGAGCCACTTCCCTCACACTCATGGGAGGCTTTAGCACCCGATTCTCTTCCTTCTTTCTGGTAGGAAGAGAATCGGGTGCTAAACTGAGCTGGAGGCAAAGGGCCTCCAGAATGCTTTGAGCAGTATAGAGTGGGCAGTCTGGGGGTGGGGTGGGGAGAACAAAGTCAATCTTTCATTTGAGTGACCCATCTGACTCTCTGCAGCTCCTCAACTCCAGTGATCTTCATTCTCCATGACACTCAGCAATCCATTTCCATCACTCAGAGCTGTTCAGTCTCTGAAAGCTGACATCACAGTATCCCAGTCAGTGACCTCCACCTCTTATCCTTATTTCTGGCCCTTATCCTTACATTCCATGGCATCTGCTCTTTGCCTGCATCCAATCTCCATCCCTCCATTTCCTACCTCCCTCGACCTTGCTTCCCCTCAATCCTGTGTTGATCACTTCAGCCACTCATCAGCACTCTTGGCTCTGCTCATTCTCTGGTGTATCTGACTTGCAAACCGAGCTGGAATTGATACCCACTCTGCTTCACCCACTCCTCAGCCCAGGGAGCTGAGCTCTGCTGGAGAAAACCACATAGCCCTGCAGATTGCTGCCACTGCAGAGGTATGATTTTTTAATCTCAGGCCAAACCTCAGTTCTGCTTATCTGAACTTGTATTTGTTTTCTGCCCATTTTCCTCTTTCCTGACTGTTTTAAATCCTTACCATTCACCTCAGGCCCCTCCCCCTTTCACCCTAGCTTCCTTGACCACTTGGAGGCATCCTGCAGGGCCCCCTCAACCCAAGGTCCAGTCCTTGTGAACTGATCTTGGGCTACACTCAACCTACTTGCCAGTTCCAGGATGGTGGCCTTCCCCTGCCTCAGAGTGTGCCCCTCCACGTGTGCTTTGGAGCCACCTCTACCAGCATCGTTGGGGCCTCATCCTAGTCTCTCCCTTGCTCTGCTGGCTCTTGTTCTTCAACCTATAATTGTGCCTGAGTGTTTCTCATCTTAAAAGGAAACAGTAACAACCCAAGCAAAACCTCCATTTGACCCTGCATCCCTCTGTTGGGTTATCACCAGCTTGTCACTCCTTCCTTTCCTGTCAGAACATCTCAAAAGAATAATCTGCATTAAACAAATCTTGATTTCCTTACTGCCCTCTTACTCTTCAACCAGTCACAATTTGGCATTCACCTCCAGAGCTGCTTTGACCTCCTAATTACCAAATCCAGTGGGCCCTTGTTCGTTGCTGTGTCCGGTGCATTGATGCTGTTTACCAGTCCCTCCTTGAAATGCCTGTGCTTTTTTGCTAGTTCCTATAAAGTTCCGAGGCCCAAATCTTTGTCTAGTCCAGGCCTTTGGCCCAAGATTCAACCTCCTATATTTGACAGCATATCAGACATCTCCCCTTGGATGGCCCACAGGCACCTTACTGTGACCAAAAGAAAACTGATCATCTCACTCCTCACCCCAACCCCAAAGGGGTCTTCCTCCTCTGCTCCCTATCTCACTTGGTACCAGCACTATCTACCCTGTCATTTTGACTCTCAAGTACTTCCCAAATCTGAGATTTTGTGTTGCCATGTCTATTTCTCTTAATGTCACTTTTCCTCTATCAGACTATGCCTTTCAAGGGCAAGGGCTCTGCATTATCCATCTGTGCCCCAGCACACCACACAAATCCAGGCCCCAAACAGGTCTCAGTAAATATTGCTGAACTAAACTAAAATTTGCTGTCTTTGCCAGCAGTGCTGTCTTTGGTGGGAGATAAATCCATGCCTGGGAAATGAGTGAAGTGGGAATCTGGATGCCAAGACCCTCTTAGTCCCCTGATGCCCCCAATAGAGTCAGAAAGTCTTTTTTTGTTTTGTTAATTTTCACTGGAGGATATTTTTTCCATAGATTTTTTATTTTTTAGACAGAGTTGGTGGGGGGGGAGACAGAGAGAGAAACATCAATGTAAGAGAGACACATTGATTGGTTGCCTCCCGCACATGCCTCAAACAGGGCTTGGAATCAAGCCTGCAACCGAGATACACACCCTTGACCAGAATCGAACCCTGAACCTTTCAGTCCACGAGCCAATGTTCTATACACTAAGCCAAACCGACTAGGGCCAGAAAGTCTTTCTTGAGCCCTGATGCCTTTTGGGGCTCAGTAGTTGCTTTTTTTTTTAATATATATTTTTTATTTTATTGTTTAAAATATTACATATAGTAAGTAGTACATATATCTCCTTTTTTTCCCCTTTGACCTTCACCCAGCCTCTCCTAACCCCTGTCGCAAGCCCTAATCCCACCCCCCCAGTGTCTTGTGTCCATTGGTTGTGCTTACATGCAAGTCCTTTGGTTGATCTCTTTCCCCCTCTCCCCAACACTCCCCAGCCCTCCCGCTGTAATTTGACAGTCTGTTCTATGCTTTACTGCCTCTGTATCTATCTTTTTGTTCATCAGGTTATAATGCTCTTTATTTTCCATAAATGAGTGAGATCATGTGGTATTTTTCTTTCATTGTCTGGCTTATTTCACTTAGCATAATGCTTTGAAGTTCCATTCATGCTGCTGCAAATGGTAGGAATTCCTTCTTTTTTATAGCAGGGTAGTATTCCATTGTGTAGATGTACCATAATTTTCTAATCTACTCATCTGCTGATGGGCATTTAGGCTGTTTCCAAATCTTAGCTATGGTGAATTGTGCTGCTATGAACATAGGGGTGCATATATCCTTTCTGATTGGTGTTTCTAGTTTCTTGGGATATATTCCTAGAAGTGGGATTACTGGGTCGAATGGGAGTTCCATTTTTAGTTTTTTGAGGAAACTTCATACTGTTCTCCACAGTGGCTGCACCAGTCTGCATTCCCACCAGCAGGGCACGAGGGTTCCTTTTTCTCCGCATCCTCGCCAGCACTTGTCGTTTGTTGATTTGTTGATGATAGCCATTCTGACAGGTGTGAGATGGTACCACATTATTGTTTTGATTTGCATCTCAGATAATTAGTGACTTTGAGCATGTTTTCATGTGTCTCTTGGCCTTCCTTCTGTGTTCTTTCGAAAAGATTCTATTTAGGTCTGTTGCCCATTTTTTTATTGGATCATTTATCTTCCTTTTATTAAGTTGTATGAGTTCCCTGTAAATGTTGGAGATTAAACCTTTATCAGTGGTAACATTTGCAAATATGTTCTCCCATACAGTGGGCTTTCTTGTTGTTTTATTGATGGTTTCTTTTGCTGAGCAAAAGCTTTTTATTTTGATGTAGTCCCATTTGTTTATTTTCTCTTTAGTTTCCATTGCCCTAGGAGTGGTATTGGTGAAGAAATTGCTTCGGCATATGTCTGAGATTTCTCTGCCTGTGTATTCCTCTATTATTTTTATGGTTTCCTGTCTTACGTTTAAGCCCTTTATCCATTTTGAGTTTATTTTTGTGTATGGTGTAAGTTGGTGATCTAGTTTCATTTTTTTGCATGTATCTGTCCAATTTTCCCAACACCATTTATTGAAGAGACTGTCTTGACTCCATTGTATGTTCATGCATCCTTTGTCAAATATTAATTGAGCATAGTGGTTTGGGTCGATATCTGGGTTCTCTATTCTATTCCATTGGTCTATATGTCTGTTCTTGTGCCAGTACCAGGCTGTTTTGAGAAGAGTGGCTTTGTAATACAGCTTGAAATCTGGTATTGAAGATCCCACCTACTTTGTTCTTCTTTCTCAGGATTGCTGTGGCTATTCGGGGTCTTTTTTTATTCCAGATGAATTTTTGGTCAGTTCTTTCTAGGTCTGTGAAATATGCTGTCGGTATTTTAATGGGGAGTGCATTGAATCTATAGATTGCTTTGGGTAGTATGGACATTTTAGTGATGTTGATTCTACCAATCCATGAACATGGTATGTTCTTCCATCTGTTTATGTCTTCCTCTATCTCTTTTTTCAGTGTCCTGTAGTTTTCCGCGTATAGGTCTTTTACCTCCTTAGCTAAGTTTATTCCTAGATATCTTAATTTTTTTGTTGCGATGGTAAATGGGATTGCTTTTTTAGTCTCTCTTTCTGTAAGATCACTATTGGTGTATAGAAATGCCATAGATTTCTTGGCATTAATTTTGTATCCTGCTACATTGCCGAATTCATTTATTAAGTCTAATAGTTTTTTGATGCAGTCTTTAGGGTTTTTTATGTGCAATATCATGTCATCTGCAAATAAGGACAGTTTTACTTCTTTTCCAGTTTGGATGCCTTTTATTTCTGCTTCTTGTCTAATCGCAATAGCTAATACTTCCAACACTTATGTCAAACAGGAGTGGCGACACTGGGCAAGTAGTTGCTTTTATTATTATTACTAGGGGCCCGGTGCATGAAGATTCATGCAAGGGGGGGTGGGTCGCTCAGCCCGACCTGCACACTCTACAATCTGGGAGCCCTCAGTGGAGCCCTCTCCAATCCAGGAGTTTCTGTCTGTCTTTGCAATCATATGAGCGATTTGGCTGAGATCCCAACCCAGTTTGTTTTGTTGCTCACAGAATAATAGAGGCATTTTTTTTCTTTGCTTCATTGGTGGAGATTTCCCAGAAGTTTTAGGATATCTTCCCTTTAATTTTTCCCAGACACTCTGATTTTACTTATGTCTCTCAACTTTGCTTTCCCTCCATCCCCCACCGCAACAGTAACTTGCTCCAGGCTCACTTTGCTGTAGTGTCTAGGACAGTGATGGGCAACCTTTTGAGCTTGGTGTGTCACACTTTGCCAAAAAACTGAGCATAACTCTGGTAGTGTGTCACTTTGAGGAAAAAACATTATTTCGCAAATGTTTCATCCTCAGAAGCAGCAAATGTTTCATCCTCGGCATGCGGCCGCCTCAGCGGCCACGTGTCATCATAAATGGCTACGCGTGTCAGTGCTGACACGTGTGTCATAGGTTCACCATCACTGATCTAGGAGATCCGTCTGCCACCAGAACTACGATTCCCAGCATTCCTGGTGCTCCCTGCACTCTGGGCTTCCGCTTCTGGTCCTGGGGCTGCCACCAGAACTACTCTTCCCAGAATTCCTGGTGCTCCCCGCGCTCTTGGTTTTCCCTTCCTGCTCTGTCTCCGTCCTAGGGCCTCCCGCTCTGCCAAGTCCTCGAAGCCTCCAGCTCTTCCTCTCTGCTCTCTGTCTGGCGGCTTGGGGAGCCAAGTTTCCCAAGCCGCTCCACTCTGCCAGCTCTCCTGCTGTACTCTCTGCCCGGCGCCTGTGTATGCAAATTAACCCGCCATCTTTGTCAGGTTAATTTGCATACTCGCTCCTGATTGGCTGGTGGGCGTCGCGGAGTTACGGTCAATTTACATGTTTCTCTTTTTGTTGTTGTTGTAGTAGTAGTAGTAGTAGTAGTAGTAGTAGCTTATAAGATAAAAAAGTAGCCTGTATACAAAGTCAGCCAGGGCAAGACCTGTAGGAGATGGGACTGAACCAAAGAGCCAAATCTCCAGATGTGTGTGCTCTAGACTGGAAGTGATATGGATGGGTGGGAAACTGGGAGGAGAACTAAAAAGGCCTAGAAGGGTCAGGAAAGCATCACAGATGAGGCATTGGAGCAATTTGAGCACAGAAAAGAATAAAGGAAGTTTCAAAGCCAGAAGGAACACAGCATGTGTATGTAACGGAGGGAGGCCGTGAAAAGAGCATCGTGGAGAGGTTTGGATAGGTGACCTTCAAGGTACTTTTCAATCCTAAGTGCCCGCAGAGTGGAAGCTGCTGGTTGGGAAAAGTCAGGACCGTAGAGATCTCCCAACCAAAGCATACACATGCCAGTAGTAACAGTGGCTCACTTAGGCACGATTTCTTGTGCTGAGGTCCTGCTTTTCCCAGTTACTCAATGAATGTAGTCCACATCACCCCATTACACAGATCGGGAAACAGGATTTACCCAGGTGTTATGCTACAAGTCAGTAGCAAGTCTGCAAGTCAGAGCTGAGGCCAAAATCCAGATACACTGTCCTTACTCCTGTGCTCTTTCTACAGTGTTCCATTAGATAGCAATATTGCAAAAAGCATGTGTTATTAGATACATAAAAAAAATTGACTTTTGTTTTTCCCCAGAGGAAAAAGAAAAGATACCAGTGGCAATTAGATGTCAGGCATGGTGCTGTGTTTTTTGTATAAGTTATTTCATTTGACACAGCAGTCTTTGAAGGTGGAGGTTTAATACCCTTATTTTGCAGATAACAAAGACATTGAGGCTCTAAGGAGCAAAGCGACTTATCCAGAAGTCACATGGTTTGTTGATGTTGGAGCAGGGATTTGGACACATGTCTCATAAGTCCAAAGTCCACCATCTTTCCACCAACCTGACCTGTGACTGGCAAACCCAAGAAAGATGCATTTTAAGATTCATATCACCTTTGCACCTCAGTGGTCAGCCTAGGCAGCTTGAGATAGCAGGTAGCTAATAATAAACAGCAGTGATACGGCAATGTCAAGTACCTGGTAATATTTATTATTAATCATACTAATGGGCCACCGTGAGAGGAAAGAGTTTCTCTCTGACTTTTTCTCTGATAGGGCTGGAAGCTTTTCAAGAGCTTCCCCCAGCCAGCCAATATAAATTCAATTTGAGCCAGTCTCCTCTTGCAACATGAAATTAGCCCTGCAGAGAAGGTCCCCAGTCTCCCAGTAGAGTCACTAGCCCCCAGCCCTGCCCCTTGTGACCAGTGACCAGAGACCACTCATATGTAGCCAGTCTGCCTATGAGGTACAAAGAAAGAACAGCCCCCTCAGACTATATGGCCCTTCCTTGAATGGCTCACAGTTCAAACTTGCACCTAGAAGAAACTATCCATCTGTCCACCCACCCATGCCTCCATCAGTGACCAGGTGCCTGCTAGGTGCCTAGTTCTATGTGAGGTCCTGCAAGGAGTGCTCACCCTCTTCCTCCCCAGGAGCTCTCCTTCCCAATGGCTCTGTCTGCTCCTCGTTTTGCTGTTAGTACCGTCCTTTGTGTGAACCATGTCATCATCTTTAACTGTCCCCTGTCTGACTCCTGCCAGATGATCATCAAGCCCTGATCTCTGTCTATCTGTCCTCATGGCTTCTCTCCCTCCCATCTCCACTGCCAGTGCTCTAGGTCAGCCCTCACCTACTCGCCCTGCTTTCCCTGCCTCTAGGCTGTCTCATCCAGGCCATCCTCCACACGGGCACCACAGTGATCTTCAAAAAGGCAGCCTTCATCTGTGCTCAGTCATCAGGTGACCCTTTCCACCCAACACACACACTTAACCTTTGCAGCCTGTTCTCCACGCAGCTCCTCAGCACAGCCCTTCCTCTTTGAACCAGGCTTGTCTCACCACATGCACACAGCACAGTGTGCTCACTTTTGTCTCTGCATGAAGTCCTCCCTTGATCTCTCCTGCCATCCTTGTGCTTTCTTCCTCCCCCAAGCTCCAGTAGTGCCTGAGGTCTTCAGTGCTCATCTGGCATCCCTTCCACATCCTGCTTTGTCTTGTCAAATGCTGCTTTCTTTTTTCTTTTTAGCCACTCTAGGCTGGCTGTAGTTGTTCCCAGAGAGGGATCACACTTTTGTTCCACTCAGAAAGAGCCCAGCACACTTTCAGGCATATTTTTAGAGCTCAGGAGAGATTGCTCAGCTAGGCCAGAAGATACACCATTCTCATGTCCAGGCCTATAGGCCTATTGGCTAGTTTGTTATTTACATAGCATTTTAATCCAGATTTAAATAGCTACCATTTATTGCATGCCCACTAGGTGCCAAGCACTGTGCCAGGCGTTCTATCAGTCAGGTGCCATTATTGTCCTCATTTTACTGAGAATGGAAGTGAGCCACACAGATGAATCACAGAGCTTGTTCAGGGTCCATAGTCTTTTTTTGTGTGTTCTGTTCGCTCTATTACACTGCCTTTTAGAGGCAAATGTGGAAGCTCAGAGACAAGTTCAAACTCTGGAGTAGTGGGTATATAGTGACTTGAGGTTCTGAATCTTTTTTTACCCCATCCCTTCCTTTGCTCAGCATCTTCAAAGCCATGGGGCAGGTCCTGCCAGATGAGGATCAGAAGAAGCTGCTGCATATCTGTTCCATTTATACCCAGAATGGAAAAAACAGCCTGGTGGAGGAGGGCACAGAGGCCTCCCCTATTGGAAAGTCTGCATACACACTGGACAGCCTGTATTGGAGCCTCAATCCCTCTGGCCCCAACTCTAGGCCTGAAGCAGAAGCCCAGCAGCAGGAGAAGGGCAACCTTAATGATGTCAAGGAAGATGAGATGGAGGAGAGTGAGGTCTTGGAAGACCAGGTAGAAGAGGAGGAAGAGGAAAATGATTACCAAGAGAAGTGGGAGGAGGAGGAGGATGAAGATGATGATGATGAAGATGATGAAGATGAGGATGAGGAAGACAGAATGGAGTTGGGTACTTTGGAGGAGGAGTCCCCCACTATTGAGAATGCCAGGCTCCTGGCCCAGAAAAGAGGAGCACTGCAGGGTTCTGCGTGGCAAGTTAGCTCGGGTAAGAAGCCTGATATATACTTTGTCCCCACACACATCTGTTCTCTCAGGCTGCCTCTTGAGGCTTTTCTCCATCCTGGAGAAGAAATTGAAAGTAGCAGAAGGTAGCACATGTGAGGCAAGCCTTGGAGGCAGCCTAGTATATGGATGACAGCTGGCTTCCCTCCCCTTTAGGACAGTATGTAGGTGCCAGGTACCTAATCCCTGTCATGTTGCCAACTACTTCATGCAGAGAGCACATTCAAAGGGTATGGTGTGTGTATGGCCCTGTGTAGCAAAACATAGAGGAGAAAGTGAGAGGTAGAGGGTAGATATATGTCTGATTCTGCATGTGTTTTTCACATCATGCAGTAGTGCAGGGACAGAGAGACAAAGGAGTGCTTTTTGTGTATATGGGAATGTGTATGTACACATGGAGGCTAGATGGTGATGAGACAGGATTTTGCTGTGTGTATGAGAAAGAAGGAACCGAGAGGCATTAAGTCAAGAAGTAGAAGTGAGATCAGAATAGTGAAATAAGGAGTGACATGGTTTTTAGGTGACCACACAAGCTAGTGAGACAAAACTTGGAGAAGGCAGGGAGAATTGTGTGATAAAGTGGGGGAACATGAATCTGTTCCTCCTCAAAGGTGGTGTTTTAAGTGCCCTCATTTAGGTTAGGGAGCAGGAATCTTAAAGCAGGGAGACCCCAAAGGAATGAACAGTCTGGTGTGTGTGCGTGGGCATGTGTGTATGCATACATACTTAGATGTGGGGCAAAGTCTGTTATGGAGACTGAGGGAGGGAGGGAAGACAGCTGGGACTAGGGTGGTATAGGGTGGGCATGGTGGGGAACAACAGGGAGAGAGAGGGGAGGCGGTGAAGAAACGTAGGAGAAAAGTGGAGCCTTTGCCCTTGTGTGGATGTGCATGGAAGGGCTGGGGCATAAAGGCTCTGAGTGGTAGGGATGAAAGAATATGTCTGTGTGTGTGTGAATGGCTGTGTGCCTGCATGTGCTGGACAAACCAAGGCAGAGTGACAGAAATATCTCAGGGGAAGGAAGTCTGTGTTTGTGGGTCTTTGTAAATATCAAAAGTGAGGGGAATTGAAGTAGGGAGTGTGTGTGTGTGTGTGTGTGTGTGAGAGAGAGAGAGAGGGGGGGGGATGTGAAAAGAGATCATTGTGAAGTCACTGAATATGCTTCTGTGTATATATGCACACATAGTCATGCATGTTTTTGGAAGAGGAGGCAGGGTTGCCAGGAGGTATCTGTATGAGGCAGAGAAGTGGCAGCAATGAGGTGGGGTATATGGAAAGGCATGAGAACAGGCAGTGAGACAGCGATCCAGAGATCACCTATGTATGTTCATGCTGTCACTGAAGGAACATGTGTAAGGGTGTTTGACTAGAGAGGCAGGGGCAGTGACGTAGACATAGTTGTGGATGTTAGTGATGGGAAGGAAGGATCGTCAGTCAGGTCAATGACATGGGGGTAGGTCCCTGTATACAAAGATGTCTTTGTATGCACAGGGCAATGTAGGGCATCAAGACAGGCATAACTTCCTGTAAAAGAGCCAGGGGTGGGGAAATAGGCAAGCAGGGGAACAAACCTTTCTGAGGGGCTTCTATGGGTAACATAAAAAGCTAGTCCAGCCTCGCCTGTGTAGCTCAGTGGTTGAGTATCAACCCATGCACCAAGAGGTCACCAGTTGGCTTTCTGCTCAGGGCACATACCCTGGTTGTGGACTCAATCCCCAGCAGGGGGAGTGCTGGAGGCAGCCAATCAGTGTTACTATTTCTCTTTCATCGATGTTTCTAATCTCTCTCTTCCTCTCTCTCTAAAATCAATAAAAATATGTATTTTAGAAAACGCTAGTTCAGGGTTGGTACTTTCCAGAATGTTAGGGGCATTGTGACAGGGAGAATTCTTTGGGTACCAGGGAGACGCAGAAGGCAGAAACTGGATCTACTTGGAGAAGCTCACTACTGAAAGCTTCACTTGAAAACACTGGATGTACTGGTATAAGGATGGGGACAGGGATTTAGTATAATATTGTGTGGAGGGCATTTAAGTGATAGAGCAGAGCAGGTGTAGAGTGCCTGACATAGCCCATTTTCTGTGGAGTATGTGTGGGGTAGGAGAGGTAAGTAATAGTTTCTGAACATGGAAAAGCTAGAACATTAAAACTTTTCCCTCTCACTTTTGCCATTGCTTGCTCTATGTGCATACACATTTGGGGATGCAGTGACATTAAGATTTTTGGGTTGTGCCTGGCGGGTATTGCTCAGTGGTTGAGTGTTGACCTATGAACCAGGAGTACATGGTTCGATTCCCAGGCAGGGCACATGCCCGGGTTGCGGACTCAATCCCCAGTGTGGGCGTGCAGGAGGCAGCCAATCAATGTTTCTCTCTCATCGATGTTTCTATCTCTCCCTCTCCCTTCCTCTCTCTCAAATCAATAAAAACCTATAAAAAATCTTAAAAGTCTTCTGGGTTGTGTGCCTATGCATGAGAGGCGTAGGAGGCAGGGAGTGAAACGGAACATTTGTTGAACAGAGGACTTGGTCTGGGTGTTTGTGTGTACTTAGGTGGTGGTGGAGGCTGGGATATGCAGTGAGACAGCCCTTCCCTAGAGAAGGGGTGTTCTTTGTGTGTGCAGCTGGGGGAAATAAGATCTTGCAGAGAACGGGGGGAGCATAATATCTCTGAGAGGGAGTCCATGCTGAGGTGGTATGTAAATGTCACAAGACAAGGCCTAAGAAGTGGTGTGGCCTTCATGCAGGTCAGGGAGTTTGTGTGTATATATGTAGGAAATCCAGATCATTCAGATGCTCTTGAGGTGTCTGTGGGTTTGGGGAGAAGATGTGGCGGAAATTCTGGGGCATCAAGACTTCCCAGGATTTGTGTGTGTGTGGAAATAGGGGTGAGGGTGAGAGGTTTACATAGTGATATAGCCAGATCTGAAGATGTTGTGTGTAGGAACATTTCTGGGGACGTGGGCGAAGAGTGGAAAGGAACAAAAGTGTCTATAGTTATGTGCATGTTGTGTGGGTGGCGGGGGTGGGTGGAGGTGGTGTTTGTGTGTGTGAACACAAAAAGGAAGAAGGACCATAAAGGGTGTATGGGGGAGTGTGGAAGGGGTGGAGAGGAGCTCAAGAGAAGTGATGCAGAGAGGAATGAGGCTAGAGATACACAGAGCCTATGCTGAGTGGGCTCATTGAGATGGGTGGGTAGATTGGGGAGGTAGACCTGTGCACCAGTCTGAGACTAACTAATCAACCTGCTCTTGTCTCCTCCCTTTGCTCCACAGAAGATGTGCAGTGGGGCACCTTCCCCATAGGCCGAATGCCAGGTCAGACTGAGGACCCAGCAGAGCTTATGCTGGAGAATTACGACACCATGTATCTTTTGGACCAGCCTGTGCTAGAGCAGCGGCTGGAACCCCCAACATGCAAGATAGGGTAAGTGTCCATAACAGCAGGATTTCTCACCCTTTTGTCTCCTGCAAGAGGGAGGCAGGAAGAAGGAAGGGAGGGAGAAGACACAAAGTGGGGTGAGTGGGAAGGTACCTGTCCCCAGCCAGGGCCTAAATGAATTAAGTATAGTTCCATTCTCTGGCTGGGCCCTTGTAAGGGCTCCCAGCCCCCAGTGAGGGGAGCCAGTGAAGCAGCCACGTAGAACTGGCTTGGGTCCTCTCTTAGATTGCATCAAATTTTTGTCCGTGTGTGTGTGTGTGTGTGTGTGTATACACACACACGCGTGCATTTTGGGAGGAGAGAGTTCTGAAGCTTTTAACAGATTCTCTAAAGCAAGCATGTCAGAGTCAAAGGCTAACACGGGCCAAATAAACAAGGTTTGAGTTTATGTGGGCACAGAAAAAAAACAAACAACAACACTTCAATTTTCATAGAAACATAGGTTTATTTTGATAGAGACATGCTGAATACAAAGGGCTGAAATAAATGAGTACTCGTTAACAAAATAATAGAACATGTTAATAAAAATTAATACTTTTTCTTGAACATTAACTTAACAGACACTGAATAACTGCACAAATTAAAAAGCATAACACAAATAAACCTATTTTTCTTGTTCTCCGAAAGCAAAATATTTTCTGTTGCGCACACCAAACAAGTCAGTACAAGACTAAAGGCGTGGCAATCAGCTGCTAAAATGTTCACCGCTAGTATTAGTGGAGAGACATGGTGAGCCTGTGCGTAAGGCACATAAGGAAAATGAATGCAACACAATTATAGTAATCAGTCATTAGCGAACCTTGTAGTTCGTTATTAATAATTACATATAACAGGATATTGTAAAAATTAAGTTACAAAATTTTTATTAAAATGTTTCTTACATCCCATTATATTGGCTGGGCCGCAAAAATATTCGTTGTGGGCCACGTTGCGGGCCGCAAGTTTGATATGCTTGCTCTAAAGGGTCAACCACTCCAAAAAGTCAAGAATGGATACTCTAATCCAATTTCCTCATGTTCTGAGGAGAAAACTGAGGCCCAGAAAGGGGGAGGGATTTGTCCAAAGGTGCACAGAGTAATCAGTAGACCTCCCCACACTGTACAGGAATCTTGGTAGCAAGGCCTGCACAGAGCTTCATGCTCTCCATCAAGACTCACCTCTGTATCACAGGCGTGGGAACTCTTGGGTCATCAGGGAGGCAGGAACCACGGAGCCCTTACTGAGGGGCTCTGCTGGTGGTCACACAAAGGAGCCCATCCTGTGGGCCTGTATATTCCAGAATGGAAGGCCATTGTGACTGGGGGATTCCTGTGAGTACCAGAGAGAGACCTTTGTGGGCCCCTGAAACTAAGAGTCTTATCCTTGTGCTGCCTGCCCACTCCCTGGGAGATGAGCCCCTCTTCCTCTGGACATTTGGGGAGAGGGCTATAGAACTCAGGCCAGCAGCTGGCCAGGCCCAAGGCAGTGCCATGAACTCACTGTCTGAGGCTAGGAGACAGCAGGCTTCTTGGAGAGAGGGGAGGAGGCAGCTGGGGAAGCCAGATAGTATGTAGTTGAGAGTGGGGTCCACACGTCGGCGAGAGATCTCCTCTCCCCTTGGGTAATAACTGGCTTCATGAACACCAGGGTACTAAAGGTGAAGTTTGGGAAGGTAGAACTAATTCCAGAAGGAAGTTAATTTGGGCCAGCTCCCACACCCCCTATAGTAGGGAGGCTTCCTCCATTGTACCATGTTTTCCCTCCTGACTTGGCTTTGTGGCTTGGGCAAGTCCCTTTTCATTTCTGGACCTCAATTCCCTTGTCTGTAAATTGGTGGGTAATGGGTGGGGATGGGACTAAATCATCTGTAACATTTTTTTAGATGCTCTAGTACCGTGGTCGGCAAACTACGGCTCGCGAGCCACATGCGGCTCTTTGGCCCCTTGAGTGTGGCTCTTCCACAAAATACCACGGCCTGGGCGAGTCTATTTTGAAGAAGTGGTGTTAGAAGAAGTTTAAGTTTAAAAAATTTGGCTCTCAAAAGAAATTTCAATCGTTGTACTGTTGATATTTGGCTCTGTTGACTAATGAGTTTGCCGACCACTGCTCTAGTATAACCATGGATCTGCCTGAGGATAGGATGATGGCTTTGCTCTCAGCTGTCCCCCTCATCTACCTGGAAGGTCCTTTGACCTGCAGGAAGCAGGGGAAGCCAGAGTTTCTGAGCAGGTCCAGGGAAGGGGAGGGTGCAGTGTCTTCCTAAAGCAATGTTGAAATCCTGGCTTGGGAGCTGGGCCTAGTCCTATAGCTCAAACCTGGCCTTGAGCCCCTTAACTAGCTTTTGGGGTGGGAGGGATCTAGCCTCGGGTTCTCTGGGCCCCCAAGCTGTAGAGCCTTGGAAGAGGTCTGTTACGGCAGTCACTTTTAATATCTTCCTGTGGGTGGGGTAGTGCTGGTCTCCCATCCTACCTCAACCCAAATATCTCTGCTTTAATCTGGTTTATATACTGGGGCTCTGCATAAAATTTCATTTGAAAAGTTCTATTCCTCCCCTTCCTCAAGTGAGGGGAGGACAGAGCCACTCCTGGGGGTTATCTGAAGTGGTTTCTTAGATTTGCTCTAGTCTCTTCTTTGTAAATACAGGCAGGATGGTGGGCCCCTCCCATAGATACACAATCGAGCACCCTTAGCCCTTCCAGAGCCTAGAGCTGCCTGCTTCCCTGACTGTCCCACCTCTCCGTAGCACCCTGGGCCTGAGCTGTGGCATCGGTAGTAGCAACTGTAGCAACGGCAGCAACAACTTGGAGGGCCTTCTCTGGAGCCAAGGTCAGCTGCACAGGCTCAAAACTGGTCTGCAGCTCTTCTGATGTCCACCCCAGTACCACCTCTGTTGGGGCAGGAGCCCACCCCTCAGTGCACCTGATGTTCCATCAAACAACCTGGATGACAGTCCTTGGCAGCCACATCAGCTCAGCGTTTACCACGTCATTTTGATTGTTTTTGCTTTTGTTTTTGTTCTTTTGAAAAATAAAAAAACAGGCAACTGTTGTTTTGGTGTTTATGAGATGAGGGGTATGTGCTGGGGCAGACCAATGTAGTTTTCCCTTTATTCTGTGGGCTCCAGAGAAGGTGGGATCATAATGGGGCTTTGGGCAGGAGCTGGGTCCTGGGGCCCCTTGGACCCATCTCCCCTCATTGTTTCTATCACAAGGCTCCATTCATACCTTCTTCCTGACTCAAACCATTTTTGCTCTCAGTTGTAGGCCCCAGAAGAGAGGCATTGCTGGACATACAGGCCAGCCAGCATCAGGGAAATCTGCTCAGAACCTCCCAGACAGCAGGAAGACCCAACCTTACTGATGTTACCCAGCAGGCTTCTGACTCATTTCCCCTGCCTGCCCTCACTGGGCACCAAACAGCAGTTGAAAGTGAGAGTAACCTTTTTTCGTTACTTTCCCACTCCTTTGGCCTAGAAAATATAGAATGAACTTCCCTATGGTGGGCACTGAAAGATAGGGATGAATAAACCATGTTCTTACTCCTTAGAGCCCTCTTCCCAGTGAGAAAGAACTGGGAATAAATGTCATAAGGGATCTGCGGTATGCCACCACAAGTTCTTTGTTTTTCTCAGGGTGAAATTTCCAGGGTGGTGGTTGACTGAGGTCAAGTCTAGCTATAGTATCTCCAGCTACAACTCTGGGGATAATAATTAACTGTGTGAGACCGTGAGCATCTCTGTGGGGCCAAGTTTGGGCCTTGAGGAGGGAGGGGAGCAAGGGATGGAACCAGGCAACTCTCCAGTCAAGAAGCTGGTCCAAGAAGTGGCTCAGCCAAGGAACGACGGAGAAGGATTATGCTATGAAAATGCCAAGGAGGGCCCTAAACGGTTTGGCTCAGCGGAGAGTGTCGGCCTGCGGACTGCAGGGTCCTAGGTTCGATTCCGGTCAAGGGCACATGCCCGGTTGCTGGCTCAATCCCCAGTGGGGGGCGTGCAGGAGGCAGCCGATCAATGATTCTCATCAGTGATGTTTCCCCTCTCCTTTCCTCTCTGAAATCAATTAAAAAAAAATGCTAAGGAGGAATTTAATGAAAATGTTATGCTAGAGCCCTCTGTCAATGGTTTTAACTTGAGTTAGGACCTCTAGGGACTGCTCAACACCTTTTAAAGGATATCCTGAATATCTCTGTGGCTATATATATAATTTTTCTAGGGCTGGTCCACAGATCGAATCCAATTACTAAAGGGACATTGTGGGGTCCATGAGGCCAGCAGCCCAATGGGGTTAAGATTTCCTGTGCTGTGTGGACCTAAGCATTAAGCACAGGCCAAGCAGTCTCCTGCATTTATTAATGCCAGTTTTTCTCTTACTCTTCACTCTCCTGCCACAATGACAAATGCTGTCTTTTTGCATCCTGAAATGTCAGAGCTGTAGGAGCCCTCAAGGAGCATCTAGGCCATATCTAGTCAAGAGACTTGCAAAAGTACTCTGGTAGATAGCTCAGTGCCTGCTCCATGAGAAGATGGGTGCTGCAATCTCTTGGTTGCCCTCCACCACTTCTCTAGAGCAGCCTGAATTTTATCTACTATGTATGTATTGGTATTCTACATAGGATTTTTAAATTTTTTGCAAAATGGGTTTTGTGGCTAAAAAGTTTGGAATCATAGTTTTTTTCCTTTACTGATTTGAGAGAGAGAGAAACATCAGTTTGTTGTTCTACTTATTTATGCATCGAGAGAGAGGGAGAGACATTGATTTGTTTTCTACTTATTTATGCATTCATTGGTTGATTCTTATATGGGCCCTGACTCTGGGTATTGGACCCACAAACTTGGTGTATTGAGATGAAGCTCTAACCAACTGAGCTACCTGGCCAGGGCCTGGAGGTCATAGTTTTAATCTAGACCCCTCATTTTAGGCATTGAGACACTGAGGCAGACAAAAAGGGAAGGAAATAGCCCAAGGGCACAGAACAATTTAATAGCTTGGTGTAGATCCACATTTCTTGCAAAATCAGCATCACCTGGGGACTTGTTAGACATGTAAACATTTAACTCCACTTCTAACCAGAATCAGCAAGGTTGAGATGGGCAGCAATCTAGTTTAACAAGCCCTTCACATGACTTGATGCATGGTGAAGTTTGAGATGCACTGGTATAGAGTAGAAACCTACCCAAAGACCTATGTTCCAGGCAAGTTCTGTCACTTAATGAGTACAACCCGAGGCAAATAATGCCACAGTTTATTCATCTGTAGGAGAATACTATTTGCCTCACAGGCTTGTTGCAAGGATCAAAAAAGATAACATGTGAAAGTGCTCTGTAAAGCTTATGATGCTTTGTATATATGAATGATATGGGTTCATACCAGAGTTGATGGGCCTTGATCTCAGGACTCAGGTCTTCATATAACCTTGGACAAAGTGCTTTCTCCTGGCCTTCAAAGACTGACCTAAAAATGAGGAGCAGGCTATCTGAGCTCATTTCTAGTCCAGGTCAAAGGAGAGTAAGAGGCAAGGGTCATTGTTGGCTGAAATCTTCCTAAAACCTGGGATTTGTGGAGCCAGGTTCCTGGATGGGCTGCTTCAGATGGCAGAGATAGAGTGGGGATTGGGATGAGTAGGGGGTGTGGGGAAGGACCAGCCAGGAAAGACATTAGCTCAGTGTTGGACCTTTTCCTTCTGACTAGAGATTGATTAGAAACTCAACTGCACAAATTTAACTGAAACAGAGTTGGGAGTCAAGTGAAGGGAGCATAGATTATATTATTTAACAACAGTAATTGAGATTTACTCTTTCATGATTCCTGCCCCAAAGGAACTTCCTGTTTTGTGGGGGAGTCTGCTGTGCCAACACAATTATAACAGTGACATGTACTAAAATAGAGGTATTGTTCAAGATACTTGCAAGGCCCACTGGAGGGAGGACTAACATTATCTGGACAAGGAGGTGGGACAGCTTAATAGAGGAGATTACATTAGCAGTGTGTCTTCAAAGTCAATAGAGTACTAGTCACAACAAGGATTAGAAAGAAGGGAATATCTGGAGGGGATAAGAAAGAGCATGGCATGTTGGGGCACCTGTGAAGAGTTTAGGATGATTGGAACATGTGTTACGTGAAGAAAATGTAGGTCCTGAGGCCAGAGAGGTAAGCTACATACAGTGGGTTATGGTCAGACTAGTTGATTTTCTACCTATGATTAGGGAGAGTCATTGAACATTGAATTGTTCCTTCCTGGAATTCTATTTTTATTACTTCCCCTACCCTCATGCTGCTACTGCCCTCCAAGAAAGTCTTTTTTTAGAAAATTAAATGTATTAGCCCTGCCCAAGTAACTCAGTTGGTTAGAGCATTGTTCCATACACCAAGGTTGAAAGTTCGATCCCTGGACTGGGCACATACAAGAATCAACCAATGAATGCATAAATAAGTGGAACAGCAAATCTATCTCTCTCTCTCATCAATAGAAAATTAAATGTGTTAGGATAACATCAGTTAATAACATTATATAAGTTTCAGGTGTCCAATCCTATAACAATGAAAGTCTTAATTTATTAATTTATTCCTCTAAGTGTACTTCATTCCCTCACTAGAGTTCAAGTTTCAGAAAACAGGAACTGTTTCCTACTCTTCATCTCTCCCTAGCCCAATATAGGCCAGGCCCCTATTTGGTACTCAGTAAGAACTTGACATATAAGTATGCCTGAGAAATGTGTGAGAAGGCAGCAAGGGGAAGGACACAGAGAGGAAGAGGGTGGGGAGAGATGAGCACTCTTAATCTCAAGAAGGAAAATGAAAGAAAAAACAAGATAGTCTCAGATTCACGAATAGCCCCTCCCAAAGGCTCTTAGGCTGAATTCCTCTGCAGCTGTAGCCACCTCTGCCTTTATAATGAGACTGGCCTGGAATGGCAGGGATGGGGTGAGTAGGAGGCTCCAGAGGGGACTGAGGGAAGAACAGACCCCTGTGATAAAGGGCTCACTGGTCTGGAGCACTGAGGCCAGGGTTTCATTCATGGCTTTGCCACTAACTCCCTGTTAAGCTTTGGTCAAATTACTTCATTTTTAGGAATCTCAGTTCCCACACCTATAACCTGATAGAGTTGATACTGCTCAGTACTCCCTGAGTGACTTCTGTGAAGTATAGAGTGCCAGGTGGCTTCTAGCTCTAAGGCCCAGCAGATGATGCCTCTGTGACCCTGAGGCTATTCAGGGGATAAACTATAGGTTCTTTACAGAAATAAGCCTCAAATCTGAGGTGTCCACCTTGTTCTGACCCACCAATGGATGCCTTGCCCCACCCAAGCCTGTGGGAATCTTCAGTTGACTACCATTTAGAGCTGTATTAGTAGACAAAAACTGCTCCTGTGATAAAATTCAGTTGAATTGGGAAGATCCCTCTCCTTATAGCTTATCTCAAGATCACAGTTCCAAGGACAGAAATTTAATTATTTTAGGAGCAAACCAGAGTGTGTATGTATATAGGTGTGGTATGACTTTTGGTGGTGTTCTTAAAGAAACAAAGCCATTACTGGTTAGTAGACAAATAGTTTATGCAGTAAATAAGTGTGGTTACAGTTCATTGTTGTCAAGTATACACCATTTTCCATCACTATTATAGGTGAAACAAATTAAAACCTCATAGTCATAGCACATTCATGCTAGTAAGAACATATTGCAAAGCATTGCACATGCATTATAGAGTCAGACAAAATGGGATGGAATGTGTTTTCACTCACCTCTGGTTAGCTTTGTATATTTTGTCATTGAGACTTACATTATGTTTGGGTCAAACAAAAAACCCAAAGAGATTTTATGAAAGTTTACAACCATTAAACAGTATTGTTTAATCCTACAAATAGATAAAGCAAACTACTATAGCTCAATGATTCACAAACCAGGATGGAAAATAGTCAAATCTGCCTATGTATATAGCTAGCTACAATATGGATACATATTGAACATTCTGAGTCTTTTCAAAGGCATTGACTACTTTAGACAAGCAGGTTCCCAAAATATACTGGTTTGGTTTCCAATGAGAACTAACATTTCATTTGAAGACTATATACTCCTCAGTGTCAAACCTGAGGAGAAGCAAACTAGGGGAAGGCAGAGAAGGGTTAGCAGGAGACCTGAGCAGGACTCTTTGGACAGCTTAACATTACTTTCCCTGTGTAGTTCCAGACCTGGTTCACAGAGTAAAACAAAGTGTATTAAAATTGGCCCTCAGCCCTGGCCAGTGTGGCTCAGTTGGTTGGAGCATCTCCCTGTGCCCCGAAGGGTCATGGGTTTGATTCCCAGTCAGGAGGCAACTAATCAATGTTTCTCTTTCACATCAATATTTCTCTCTCTCTCTCTCTCTCTCTCTCTCTCTCTCTCTCTCTCTCTCTCTCTCTCCCTCTCTCTCTCATCAATAAAAACATATCCGGAGGGAGGGAGGGAAATTGGCCCTCAAAAGGGGCATTTGTATAGCATAGATATAACGGTATCTCTGAGAAAGAAGGGAGGAAGGGAGGGAGGGAGGAAGGGAGGGAGGGAGGGAGGGAGGGAGGGAAGGAAGGAAGGAAGGAAGGAAGGAAGGAAGGAAGGAAGGAAGGAAGGAAGGAAGGAAGGAGGGAGGGAGGGAGGGAGGGAGGGAGGGAGGGAAGGGAGGGAGGAAGGAAGGAAGGAAGGAAGGAAGGAAGGAAGGAAGGAAGGAAGGAAGGAAGGAAGGAAGGAAGGAAAATTGGCCCTCAAAAGGGGCATTTGTATAGCATAGATATAATGGTATCTCCAATGAATTTTTTTTTTGTTAGAGGAAAACCCAGCGCCAAAGGTTAATGGGTATCAATGTTTGAATATTGTATAAAGACAATTTATTCTAAAATAGAAAAATGGGATTTAGAAGTATTCTCCTGGAAACTAGCAGAGAGAGGGGGAGAGAGAGAGGGACAGAAATAATTACTTAGAAGAAAAGTTTGTAGACCATTTCCATAAGACATCTGTCCTTCTCCCTTCCATACCTTGCACCTTAAGAGAGAGTGTAGTGGCTGTATGCTACCTTTGAAAAGGTTCCCTGGATTGAACATGCCACTCCAGAGTCACACTTCCTCAGGTTGAAATAAAACATAACAACAACAAAATCACAAAATCTACAAAATCTAAGCTCTGAACAAGTGTAGACTTTCCATGAGTTCAGAAACTCAGTGGAAGAATTAAAATTGCAAAGCACCTCTTGCAAAATGTACTACTGCTTGAAAACCACACAAAACACTGTGCAGTAACCCTGCTGAGTGCTTTGAGGTAAATATCCGGAAGGACACCCACTTAGGTCCATAAAGGAAGCTTGATTTCATTATCAAGGAAGCCAAGGGGGTTCCAATGCTTCTTTGTATTTGCTGTTTTATAATTACAGACACAATGTAAAAGTCAAGAAGTGTGCAGGCCTCCATGTAAAGAAAATGTTTCTCTAAGAACTTCACTAAGAAACAAGCTGGATTTATGCATTCATAATTGTATAGCTCTACTTACCAATTCTTGCAAATGATTCACTAACACACTTGATATACAAAATTCCTTTTTCAAGGACATATTAAATTTAATAGGCTAAGGAGAATTTATTGCAATATAATGCTTGAAACTGTATATACAATGTGCACATAGTAATAAAGAGGCCTTGAAAAACTGTCTTTGTCTATGAACTACTACTGCCCTTTGGAAATAAAAGCTCTCTCATGTCTCCTGGGCTACTTCCCTGTGACACACAGTGCCACAAACATCATGGTGAAAGTCAGTACCAAACCTAGTTTAAGATGAGTTTTGTACATTTGTTACTATACAATCAGGAAAAAAAGAGATACAATTTGTATCAACAAAAGGTCATTTCTGGTTATTTTAGGCATTGCTCTTAGCAGCTTTGGTTCATACACATTTTATGAGAAGAGAATGACAATTGTTTTTAGGAAATAAGAAATACATATTCTGCCTTAAAAATATTTCCTGCATTGGGAGGAGCTTATACTTTTTTGAGTACTAAACATGAACATGTTCAAGATGAATTGTAGCTGACAAGATTAATCTTGTGCTTCCTGGTAAATTGTGCAGGTAGTGGACACTGGTGCCATTGATGATTTTGGTAGGAAGATGAACTAACTGGCACAAAGGCAATAGAGTCCTCTAAGATTGTCAAATACCCTGATTTAGGACAGATTTAGAAGATGCGAGAAGTTGAAAGTATGAAATGGTGTTTGTGTGAAATAGGAAGCACTTCAGTGGCAGCTGTTACTCTCTATGGACCTACATGACAGAAAATACTTTTACACCTCAATATGCTGGGCGATGGAAAAATCAGAGGGTAGGACATGAATGTGAAGCTATGATTAACAGAAGGGAAACATTTGTTGATATACAGTTTTGATCAACTAGGACAGATATGGAGAGCAATAAAGAGTAGGCAAGCCATTATCAAACCACCAGAAACAACCCTGACTACAGCCTCACATTCGGAGTGTTTCAGAGTAAGAAACATTTATAGGCAGTGTCACACTTTCTCATGAAGAAACAAAAGGCCAAGGCCAGGCCTTCTTAACTTTTATGAAAAAATGACCATAGAAATTATCAAGTTCCAGCTCACGAAATAGTGAGCTGGTCATGGTTCAAAATGCTGAACTATACAATAGATTCAAAAGGGGGTTCATTTACTACAGCTTTAAAAAAAGAAAAACTACAAATGCCTCTTCTAGAGGCATTTAGCTATAAAGGTTCTCACCCTGAGCAAGATAACAAGTTGTGCAAATGATGCCACTCAACCCAAAGTCCTGCCTTCTTTAGTAATGCATCTAAGAATTATCTAAGGGCAAGTTTACTCTCTTGGCATGTATTTGAAGTGCATAACTGAGCCAGCCAGCTATTAGAAAAGATGTAGCATCCTCTTTTGGAAGCTACCTTTTTCTATCTAGAAAATCCCCTGGTTTTGTTTCCTAAAGAAATTCTGCTCCACCAATGTTCGACTTTATTGCCCCAAGAGTGGACAGCAGGAGAAAGTGGATTACATGTCTGTGCACTGTCCTCCATTACATTTCATTCTGTGATGTTGAATACTGCATAGATCAGAAGTCCAAAGCTCATCCATTAGACCCTTCTTGAGTGCAGCTTTTTGTTCATCATATAATGCCGCATGAGTTTGGCCATCTTTCTGGTAGAAAATTCCTTGGCCCTGGTCAAACTCTTCTGTGCTTGTCTAGCACACACCTACTATGCTTGAAACTTGAGCTTATCAATCAGCTATTCTGCAGAAGATGGCAGCAATCTGACCCCTAAATTGCTGAGGTGAAGAGACTTAAAAGCTAACAACTGTTAATAAATGTTGATAAGTAAAAAAGTGCAAAGGAAATAGTTTTCTCTGTTGCCTAAGAAAGCAATGTTCAAATATTGGCATGTAATTTCACTTTAAAAATGAGTTGAAACTATGAAATGTGACATAAAATTATCAACTCAGATTTTGATTTGTTTAGCTGTAGACTAAGGACTGTGCAGAACCTATCTTATCACTATATAAAAAGTTATACAGAGATACACACACATTTCAAACTAAATGCATACAGTCATACATGCAATATAATTCCTAACAGTAGATTTGAAATATAGCTCTAGAGGCTTTAATGTGACTCTATAGCTTGGTTAATAAAGATATTAAATGGTCAGATATCCATGCAATAAAGTATGCATTTGCTTTTAAATAGCTTTAAATATTCCTATTAAGAATTCTAAAAGGTTAATTCAACATATTACCTGATCTTGATGTTCTCTAAATTAGATATGTCATCAATACTTCATAATGTAAAATGTGTAACTATGATAACGTTCATAATGGAATCTCTTGGGGTTTCTTATACTTGGGCCTCTCCCCCTGGGTTTTATCCTCATTACCTGCATGGTGCAGTGCAAAAGGGTATGAGACTTGGAATCAGAGGACGTGGGTGTGAGTTCTGACTTGGTCATTTGCTAGCAGTGTGACCTTGGCAAATAATTTAATCTCACTGAGCTTCAGTTTCCTTGTCTAGCAAACACACATTAGTAAAACTTACCTCACAGGGTTGCTATGTGCTTCAATGACATTAACAGTTTGCAACTTTTAAAGCACAACACACAATTATTAGTTTCTTTTACCATAGTATTAGTGCATTATTAGTATTAATATTCATATTTATATAAAGGAATAGATACTATGTCATGTCAACGTGCAGCCCTAAGCTTAGAAACAATCAAGGCTGCCAGCTGCTGGGCATCTGCTGTGTGAGGATTCTTCTCCATCACTGCAAGAACAATGTTGGAAGGGAAAATATTGCAGAGGTTCTTGTAGGTCTGATACTGGTGCTCTGGGATCATATGCTCCCTGGAATCATTGCACATTCCAACCCAAGGATTCCTCCAAAGCTGCTCCATCTTTTCAGGCACACTCCGTACCATCACTGGTTCATAACATGGTTGCATGAGGTTGTTACTCAAGGGATAGGAATGGTAGCCATAAGAGTCAGTTGTACAAGGCAGTGGGTCCCAGCTGGCATGTTGTTCCCGGCACAGAGGAGGTCGTCTTTGCCTCATGGGGTTGCTCTCATAGAGGCGGGAGTCAGAAATGCTGTCCATCCGAGTCATCACCAGGGCACGTCCTGGCTGGGAGGTTGCCCCAGGATGGATATTGTGAGGCATGGGGTAGTCTCCAGGACAGCTAGATCTTGCTCCAGTTGCTGGGTGCTGGGCATGCAGAACTAAGTGGGGGACCGACTGCTTGTGGGGGGCTTGCTTAGAATCCTCTGGGCCATAGCTCTGCACTCGCATTAAGGCTTCATGGTAACCATGAGGAAAAGGCTGAAGACGGTTTTGAGATGCTGAGCGATGCAGCTTCATACTGCCTTCAGGATGGGCATCAGCTACAGCCAAGTACAGGTTGTTGTAAGAGGAATAGTTGTCATTCCTGGTATGGCTCATACGGCTGTCTGGACAGAGGTTGGGATTCCTGGCATACATCCCCGAGTCTGCTTCAGCCATGTAGTACTCTCGATTATGCATGCTGTTGATGTTCATTTTGGAGAAGTCACCTAACATTGAATAGTAGCCATGGTCCCCCAAGGACTCAAACTTTGGGTATTGCTCGGCATAACTAATAGGGTTCCCATGGCTGTTGGTAACCAGGATTGGGGGGTACTGCATGCTGGCCATGTGCTCCAATGAGGACTTCTGGTGGGGGAAATGAGAGGATCCTGGCACTGGGCTACTGGCCGAACGGGTGTTGAGTGCACCCACTGCATGGCTTTTGGGAGGTGGGATTGTGGGGACACTTAGGGCGGTCACAAGTGAGGGTACAGAACTGGCCTCAGGCTTACGGGAAATGGACAGCCATTCCTCAGGTTCCACAGCCACCGATCGGATGCTGGGATCTGATTGGCGCTTAGGGGCCACACGCTTGACTTCTGAGGTTATCTCACTTTTGGCATTAGACAACCCTGTACCACATTTGGCCAGGGTGCCTTCGCTCATAGTTTTCACTGTGGATAGTTTGGCACTGATGCGGAGCTCATCAGCCACCGAACGCTGGGGTTGGTTGGCCCGCTCCGGATGGTAGTATTTGCACTTGTGGCCGTAGGTGCATTTTTTGCCTGAAAAATAATGCCTTGGGGTAAGACCTCTCTCATAGTGGTGTGACTCTCTGTGCCAGAAACTGTCGTAACAATCTGGTCACTCAGGTTAGAGTTTTACTGTTTGGAGTTAAGGCAAAAAAGTAACTTTCCATAAAGATGAGAGACAGACAACACCAAGGAGGCATCACACACTGTGAGGGGAGAGAGAAGAAGAAAGCTGGGGAGGAAACTGCAGTGTGAAAGCTAGGAGCTAAGCAGTTGAACAGCCTTCATTTTCCTATAATTCACAGCTTTGCCTAGGCATAACCTGTGTGCTGAAGTGGTGTAGAGCAGCAGTAGGCAGTATGGTGCAATGCAAAGAGCACAGGCTTGGAGGTCAGTCAGAGTTAAGTTTCAATTCCAGCTATGTCACTTACTAGCCATGTGACCTTGGGGAGTGACTACTTCCTGAGCCTCAGTTTCCTCTTCTGTAAACAAGGTTTGAAATTATTCCTATATTATAGGGTTGTTGTAAAGATTAAATGAAGATAATGAACATGAAAATACTCTATTATTTAAATAAATGTTAATTGAGGTAAAAAACCCAGATGTTCATAAATGATTACCCCCAAAAGACTGAACATCCAAAGTAGCCTCAGACCCTCAGACCAGGCAGCCCATGTTGCACTGTTAGGCTCACAAACTTTGTAACAGAGGGACTTGAGTAAGATCATTAAAGTACTCTATAAACCTGTATTTTTTAAAAGTAAATGAAACCAAAGTTTAGAAGCAAATTGGTAAGTACAGATCTGAAGAGAAGGGTATTTGTTAGTTGACAGAGGGTGCAATCACCTGCCTGAGAGATATCTTTCTTGGGGCAAAACCCAATTTGGCATTGTCCTTTCTGCTTCTGTAAGCCCTGTGGGGTTTTGCATTTCCCTGCCCCAGCAACACTGCTCAGAACAGAGGCAGCTAGAACACAAGTAACAACTAATTTTTAACAAGTAACAACTAATCTTTTCAATTCTAGTTATCCTTTTCTCATGCAGTTTCTAGGATGTTTCTTTAAATACCTAAATGAAAATACATGAAGACAAGACTTTAACTCACAGAAAGTAGACAAGCCAGACTTTTCCATTTGAAAGGGAAATCTTGAAGAGGAAGTATTCACAGAGTCCTTATGCTTTCCTTAGTACAGAACTCAGTTTTGCACATAAGATACTCACCATAAGGGCATGGTTGCTTCTTGTGTTCAGGAACAACAGGTCTCTTTCTTAAGAAATTTTCAAGGCTTGGGCCATGGCGTCCTAAAGGATCATCTGGAGGCATAAATCTGAAAGCAAGCAAGAGATAAATGTCTTCCCTCCTGTTCCCAATACCCCTTATCAGAAGTTTATACCTTCATTACTATTGTCACAGCCTCATAATTGCCCTTCCTGTTTCAAGTCTATCTTTTGCTAAGCCGGCATTTTTTCTCCCTGTTCCCCCTTGATCACAAAAAAATGATTTTTCTTGTATATAATTCTCTCATGGACTATATATCCCAGCCAAACTAGCATACTTGTGGTTTTCCTCAACATGTAACCCACTTCCACACCTTTATAGCTTTATTCATGATGTCTCCTTTACCTGTAATGCCCAGCAGCCCCCTCTCCTCTATCTGTAAACTTCAGCTTAAATGTCATCTTCTCTGTGAAGCCTTTTCCTATTGTTTCACATAGATAAAGCAATTTAAAAATTGTAACTATAGCACTTATCACAACATACTATGGTTGTCTCTTGTTAAGGGTAAGTCTTATTTCTTATCCAGCATTTTATCCCCATGGCAGCCAGCATAATGCATGGTACACAGTAAGTGTTCAGTAAATGTTTACTGACGTGAAATGAAATCTATTCCTAGTGGTAACTTGGATTTAGGCTATTCAAAGTCTACAGGAAAGAAACATACTTGTCATTCACAAAAGAATACATCAGCAATCGCTCTTCTATAAACTTCTTCCATTCTGGCTTTTCGACTTGAAGGTCTCGATAGTTATCATTGGATACAATGATGCCATCGGAATCAAAAGCCAGTTTGACTATGAACCGGTCATCGTAGCAGACAACTCTCCTGCCTTGGACCCTTCGGGATGGTGTGAAGACAAGAATCTTCTCCTTCTCCAGTTTTCGTAGGATATCTTGATCTGTCAAAATATGGATTATATGCCACAGAGTAGAAATTATCTTCGGAAATTAACAACATTACGAATTCATAAATTGGTACTCGATAAATATATTATTTTCCCTTAGAGAGAAAGTGGCCTCTACTCCTGGCTGTGGCACCAATTTGAATTGTGACCTTAGACAAGTCACCTTTCCCTTTGGATTTCAGCTTTCTTTTAGATAAAATGAAGGAACTGGAGCCCTGGCCAGTGTGACACAGTGGGTTGGAGAGTTGTCCCATAAACTGAAAGAATGCAGATTAGATTCCCAGTCAGGGCACATACCTAGGTTGCGGGTTCAATCTCTGGTTGGGGAACATTTGGGAGGCAACCAATCGATGTTTCTCTCTCACATCAATGTTTCTCTGTGTGTCTCCCTCTCTCTCTAAAAAGAAAAAATCAATAAAAACATATCCTTGGGTGAGTAAAAAAACATGAGGGAACTGGATTCAATAACAACTAACTTTTAAACCTACCATGAAGAGTGAGAAATATCACTGATATTCTAGAATTTATGCAGCTAAAAACTTAAGCACCAGCCTGGCCGGTGTTGCAAAGTGGTTGAGGGTTGACCTATGAACCAGGAGGTCACGGTTCAATTCCCGGTCAGGACACATGCCTGGGTTGTGGGCTCAATCCCCAGTGTGGGGTGGGTGTGCAGGAGGCAGCCGATCAATGATTCTCATCATTGATGTTTCTATTTCTCTCCCCCTCTCCTTTCCTCTCTGAAATAAATAAAATTATATTTAAAAAAAACTAATGTACCAGTTTTTAGCTGCTGAAGAAAATAGGGTAGTATACTGAGAATGTGTCTGCCACTAGGAGAATAAAGCATCACTCCTAGGGACTTCTGTTTTTACCTTCTGCCCAAAGGAAGGCCACAGCTAAGGGAAAACATCAAGCTGTGGTATGTTAGTACTGCCCATCTTTCCTTTTAGCCTCTTAATTGTTGAGAAAAGGAAGGCTGCGTACATGTAGGGTCAGGATCTACTCAGACTGAGTCTGGGAGCCTCCTGTTCAGCTGCTGGCAGACAGCTCCAATAGCCATTCACTGGACTTCCTAATTTGTCACATCAGCCAATAGCTGATACTCAGAGGACTGGGGTCTATATGCTCTGAAATATAAAGAGCTAGCTTCACATATTGTTGTTAGTGAATACAGTGAGCTTCCTAACATTAGGGCTGCATATGATTCTTGTGAATTTTTGGCAGTTTTGCCTTCATGGGCCCTTCTTCCATAAAGAAATATTAAAAATTATACTTTACAGTTGCACTGGTATAGGAACAAATGATCTAGTTAGCTATATTATTATTTAATCATCATTATATCCAATTTTTTCCTCCTGATGTTAAAAAGAAAATAAATTAAAGCATTTCTGCCCAGCCAGAGTGGCTCAGTTGGTTGAGCATTGTCCAGTGCACTGAAAGGTTGCTGGTTCAATTCCCAGTCAGTGCACATACCTGGGTTGCAGGTTGGATCCCCAGTTGGGGCACATACAGAAGGCAACCAATCAAAGTCTCTCTCTCTCTCTCTCTCTCTCTCTCTCTCTCTCTCTCTCTCTCTCCCCTTGTATTCACGTGAGGACTTTAAAAATAATTTAAAAAATAAAATTTTGAAATATTTCTGTGGGACCCTAAAATTATCATCATGAACCCTGGGCCCTGGGACTACTATTCTCATGGATAAGTTGACTCTGACTGCCATGAGACTTCTCTCTCTCTCTATTCTACCCCCTAATTTCAAATACCACATCACTTCTCTGGTACAGAATGAGATTAATTTTCTACCAAAGTTTCTTTAGTCTTTTAGGAAACAGTCATGTTCATAACCAGATTCAACCTCCTTTAGTCTGTAGTCTATGGTAAAATAGAAAAGCACACCTTTTTTCAAACTGTGTGCTAGATTCTTTGCTGAATTGAAGGTGTCTCTATTTAACTGTTGTATGCCACAACAGAATGATGGTTTTATTTGGAAAAATATTCCTTTTATCTCAAGAAAAATGATTTTAAATATATTACATGCAATAAACAATATTTCAAGAAAAAAAGATTTTAAATATAATAGTATTACCAAAACTGTACTTACATAGTATAATATCACAAAAGTTGAAGTAAATATAAAAAATCTGCAAATAACAGGGTTACTTCAATTATATTCTAAAGTATTTTTTTCCACTGGCTCTATTTTTGTTCATCAGTATATGTTGTTCATTATATTCCACGAATGAGTGAGATCATGTGATATTTATCTTTCTCTGACTGGCTTATTTCACTTAGCATAATGCTCTGCAGGTCCATCCACGCTGTTGCAAATGGTAAGAGCTCTTCCTTTTTTACAGCAGCATAGTATTCCATTGTAGAGATACACCTTAGTTTTTTAATCCACTCATCTGCTGATGGACACTTAGGCTGTTTCCAAATCTTTTTTTTCTTTCTTTTTTTTCTTTTTGTTTGTTCTTATTTATTCTTCTTCTTTTTTTAATATTAGCTATTGTAAATTGTGCTGCTATAAACATTAGGGGTGCATATATTCTTTCTGATTGGTGTTTCTGATTTCTTGGATATATTCCTAGAAGTGGGATCACTGGATCAAATGGGAGTTCCATTTTAATTTTTTTAAATTTTTTATTAAGGTATTATATGTGTACATATCTTACCATTGCCCCCACACCCCACTCCCATACATGCCCTCACCCCCAGTGTTTTGCGTCCATTGGTTATGCTTATATGCATGCATACAAGTCCTTCGGTTGATCTCTTATCTCCCCCACCTCTCCCTAACCTTCCCACGGTAATTTGACAGTCTGTTTGATGCTTTACTGCCTCTGTATCTTTTTGTTCATCAATTTATAAGGTTCTTTATTATCCATAAATGAGTGAGATCATGTAGTATTTTTCTTTCATTGACTGGCTTATTTCACTTAGCATAATGTTCTCCAGTTCCATCCAGGTTGCTGCAAATGGTAAGAATTCCTTCTTTTTTATGGCAGCATATTTTTCCATTGTGTAGATGTACCATAGTTTTCTGATCCAGTCATCTGCTGACGGGCACCTAGGCTGTTTCCAAGTCTTAGCTATTGTAAATTGTGCTGCTATGAACATAGGGGTGCATATATCCTTTCAGACTGGTGTTTCCAGTTTCTTAGGATATATTCCTAGGAGTAGGATTACTGGGTCAAATGGGAATTCCATTTTTAGTTTTTTGAGGAAACTCCATACTGTTCTCCAAAGTGGCTGCACCTGTCTGCATTCCCACCAGCAGTGCACAAGGGTTCCTTTTCTCCGCATCCTCGCCAGGACTTGTCGTTTGTTGATTTGTTGATGATAGCCATTCTGACAGGTGTGAGATGGTACTGCATTGTCGTTTTGATTTGCATCTCTCAGATAATTTGTGACTTTGAGCATGTTTTCATGTATCTCTTGGCCTTTATTCTGTCTTCTTTCAAAAAGATTCTATTTAGATCCGTTGCCCATTTTTTTACTGGATCATTTATCTTCCTTTTATTAAATTGTGTAAGTTGCCTGTAGATGTTGGAGATTAAACCTTTATCAGTGATAACATTTGCAAATATGTTTTCCCATGCAGTGGGTTTTCTTGTTGTTTTGTTGATGGTTTCTTTTGCTGTGCAAAAGCTTTTTATTTTGATGTAGTCCCATTTGTTTATTTTCTCTTTAGCTACCATTGCCCTAGGAGCAGTATCAGTGAAGAAGTTCTTTCAGCATATGTCTGCGATTTTGCTGCCTGTGGATTCCTCTAGTATTTTTATGGTTTCCCGTCTTATGTTTAAGTCCTGTATCCATTTTGAGTTTATTTTTGTGTATGGTGTAAATTGGTGATCTAGTTTCATTTTTTTGCATGTATCTGTCCAATTTTCCCCACACCATTTATTGAAGAGATTGTCTTGACTCCATTGTATGTTCATGCCTCCTTTGTCAAATATTAATTGAGCATAGTAGTTTGGGTCGATATCTGGATTCTCAATTCTATTCCATTGGTCTATATGTCTGTTCTTGTGCCAGTATCAGGCTGTTTTGAGAACAATGGCTTTGTAATACAGCTTGAAATCTGGTATTGAGATCCCTCCTACTTTGTTCTTCTTTCTCAGCATTGCTGTGGCTATTCAGGGTCTTTTTTTATTCCCGATGAATTTTTGAAGAGTTCTTTCTAGGTCTGTGTAATATGCCGTTGGTATTTTAATGGGGAGTACATTGAATCTATAGATTGCTTTGGGTAGTATGGACATTTTAATGATGTTGATTCTACCAATCCATGAACATGGTATGTTCTTCCATCTGTTTACGTCTTCCTCTATCTCTTTTTTCAGTGTCCTGTAGTTTTCCACGTATAGGTCTTTTACCTCCTTGGTTATGTTTATTCCCAGGTATCTTAATTTTTTTGTGCGATGGTGAATGGGATTGCTTTTTTAGTCCCTCTTTCTGTAAGTTCACTATTGGTGTATAGAAATGCCATAGATTTCTTGGCGCTAATTTTGTATCCTGCTACATTGCCAAATTAATTTATTAAGTCTGTTAGTTTTTTATGGAGTCTTTCGGGCTTTTTATGTACAATATCATGTCATCTGCAAATAAGGACAGCTTTACTTGTTCTTTTCCAATTTGTATGCCTTTTATTTCTTCTCTTTGTCTGATCGCAATGGCTAATACTTCCAGTACTATGTCAAACAGGAGTGGTGAGAGTGGGCATCCCTGTCTTGTTCCTGTTCTTAAGGGAAATGGTTTTAGTTTTTGCCCATTGAGTATGATGTTAGCTGTGGGTTTATCATATATAGATTTGATTATGTTGAGGTATGATCCTTCTATTCCCACCTTGTTGAGAGTTTTTATCAAGAAAGGGTGTTAGATTTTGTCAAATGCTTTTTCTGCATCAATTGATATGACTATTTGACTTTTATCTCTGAATTTGTTTATGTGATTTATCACGTTTATTGATTTGCAGATATTGTACCATCCTTGCATTCCTGGGATAAATCCTACTTGGTCATGGGTATGATCTTTCTGATGTACTGCTGGATCAAATTTGCTAGAATTTTGTTGAGGATTTTGGTATCTATGTTCATGAGGGATAGTGGCCTGTAATTCTCTTTCATTGTGTTGTCTTTATCTGGTTTTGGTATTAGGGTGATGCTGACTTCATAGAAGGAGCTTGGAAGTGTTCCTTCCTCTTGAATTTTTTGAAATAGTCTGAGGATAGGTTTTAGTTCTTCCTTGAATGTTTGGTAAAACTCCCCTGTGAAGCCATCTGGCCCCGGGCTTTTGTTTGCCGGAAGCTTTTTGATGACTGCTTCAATTTCTTCCATAGTTCTTGACCTATTGAGATGTTTAGATTCTTCCTGATTGAGTTTTGGAAGGTTATATTTTTCTAGGAATATGTCCATTTCCTCCAAGTTGTCCAGTTTGTTGGAATAAAGTTGTTTGTAGTACTTTTTAGCAATCCTTTGTATTTCTGTGGGGTCTGATGTTATTTCGCCTCTTTCATTTCCGATTTTGTTTATTTGGGACCTCTCTCTTTGCTTCTTGGTGAGCCTGGCTACAGGTTCAGCAATCTTGTTTATCCCTTCATAGAACCAGATCTTGGTTTTGTTGATCTTTTGTATTGTTTCTTTGGTCTCTATGTCATTTATCTCCTCTCTGATCTTTATTATTTCCTTCTTTCTGTTTACACTTGGCTTCTCTTTTTTTTTTAAAAAAAAATATATCTTTATTGGATTTCAGAGAGGAAGGTAGAGGGAGAGAGAGAGAGAAACATCCATGATGAGAGAGAATCATGGATCGGCTGCCTCCTGCAAGTCCCCCACTGGGGATCAAGCCCACAACCTGGGCATGTGCCCTTGACCGGAATCGAACCTGGGACCTTTCAGTTCACAGGCTGACGCTCTATCCACTGAGCCAAACCGGCCAGGGCTACACTTGGCTTCTCTTGTTGCTCGGTTTCTAACTCTTTGAGTTGTAGGGTTAGGTCCATTTTAATTTTTTTAGGAAACTCCATACTGTTCTCCACAGTGGTTGCACCAGTCTGCATTCCCACCAGCAGTGCAAGAGTGTTCATTTTCCTCCCCATGCTCCACAGCACTTGTTTGTTGCTTTGTTGATGATAGCCATTCTGACAGGTATGAGATGGTACCTCATTGTCATTTTGATTTGCATCTCTTCGATGATTAGTGACTTTGAGCATGTTTTCATGCCTCTTGGCCTTCTGTATGTCCTCTTTCAAAAAGTGTCTTTTTAGGTCCTTTGCCCATTTTTTGATTGGATTATTTATCTTCCTTTTGTTAAGTTGTATGAGTTCCCTGTAAATTTTGGAGATTAGATGCTTATCAGAGATAACATTGGCAAATATGTTCTCCCATGCAGTGGGCTTTCCTGTTGTTTTGTTGGTGGTTTCTTTTGCTGTGCAAAAGCTTTTTATTTTGATGTCGTCCCATTTGTTTTATTTTCTTCTTAGTTTCCATTGTCCTAGGAGCTGTATCAGTAAAGATATTGCTACAACATATGTCTGATATTTGCTGCCTATGGATTCTTCTAAGATTTTTATGGTTTCCTATATTACATTTAAGTCATTTATCCATTTTGAGTTTGTTTTTTGTGTATGGTGTAAGTTGGTGGTCTAGTTTCATTTTTTTTGCATGTATCTGTCCAATTTTCCCAACACCATTTATTGAAGAGACTGTTTTGACTCCATTATATATGCTCTTGCCTCCTTTGTCAAATATTAATTGAGCATATTGGCTTGGGTTAATTTCTGGGTTCTCTGTTATGTTCCATTGGTCTATATGTCTGTTCTTGTGCCAGTACCAAACAGTTTTGAGAACAGTGGCTTTGTAGTATAGTTTGATATCTGGTATTGTGATCCCTCCAACTTTGTTCTTTCTCAGGATTGCTGCAGCTAATCGGAGTCTTTATTTATGGCTTATGAATTATTGGAAAGTTTGTTCTAGGGATTGAATTGAATCTATAGATTGCTTTGGGTATTATGGACATTTTAATGACATTGATTCCACCAATCCATGAACATAGTATATTCTTCCATTTGTTTATGTCTTCTTCTATGTCTTTTTTCAACGTGCTGTAGTTTTCCGAGTACAGGTCTTTTACCTCCTTAGTTAAATTTATTCCTAGGTATCTTAATTTTTTTTTGCAATGGTAAATGGGATTGTTTTTCTTTATGGGTGTTCATTATTGGTGTATAAAAAAAGCCATAGATTTCTGGGTGTTAATTTTGTATCCTGCTACATTGCTGAATTCATTTATTAAGTCTAGTAGTTTTTTTATGGAGTCTTTGGGGTTTTCTATGTACAATATACTGTCATCTGTTTTACTACTTCTTTTCCAATTGGGATGCCTTATATTTCTTCTTGTCTGATCATTATGGCTAGCACTTCCAGTGCTATGTCAAACAGGAGTGGTGAAAGTGGGCATCCCTGTCTTTTTCCTGTTCTTAGGAGAAATGGATTTGGTTTTTGCCCATTGAGTATGATGTTGGCTGTAGGGTTGTCATATATGGCCTTTATCATGTTAAGATATGCTCCCTCTATTCCCACTTTGCTGAGAGTTTTTATAAAATATGGGTACTTTTTCTGTATCTATTGATATAATCATGTGATTTTTGTCTTTCAATTTATGTGATGTATAACATTTATTGATTTGAGAATATTATACCAGCCTTGCATCCCTGAAATAAATTCCACTTCTTCATGGTGTATGATCTTTTTAATATATTGCTGGGTGCAATTTGCTAATATTTTTTAAAATATATTTTATTGATTTTTTACAGAGAGGAAGAGAGAGGGATAGAGAGTTAGAATCATCGATGAGAGAGAAACATCGATCAAATGGGAATGGGGGGATGAGGACAAATATGTGACACCTTAATCAATAAAGAAAATTAAAAAAAAAAGAAACATCGATCAGCTGCTTCCTGCACACCTCCTACTGGGGATGAGCCCGAAACCAAGGTACATGCCCTTGACCAGAATCGAACCTTGGACCTTTCAGTCCACAGGCTGACGCTCTATCCATTGAGCTAAACCAGTTAGGGCAATTTGCTAATATTTTGTTGAGGATTTTAGCACCTATGTTCATCAGGGATATTAGCCTGTAATTCTCTTTCTTTGTAGTGTCTTTATCTGGTTTTGGAATTAGGATAATGCTGTCCTCACAAAAATAGTTTGGAAGTGTTCCTTGCTCTTCGATTTTCTGAAGTATAGGAGTTAGCTCTTCTTTGAATGTTTGGTAAAATTCCCCTGTGAAGCCTTCCACACCTAGGCTTTTGTTTGGTAGGAAATTTTTGATTACTGCTTCTATTTCATAAATTATTATTAGCCTATTCAGGTTTTTTTATTCTTCCTGATTCAGTTTTGGGAGATTGTATATTTCTAGGAATTTGACTATTTCATCCACATTGTCCAACTTGTTGGCATATAGTTGTTCATAGTATTTTCTTACAATCCTTTGTATTTCTGCGGTGACAGAGGTTACTCCTCCACTTTCATTTCTGATTTTATATATTTGGGTCCTTTCTCTTTGTTTTTGTTGTTGTTGTTGTTGTTGTTGTTGTTGAGTCTGGCTAATGGCTTATCAATGTTGTTTATCCTTTCAAGGAACCAGCTCTTGGTTTCATTGATTTTTGTATTATTTTTTTAGTCACTATGTCATTTATTTCTGCTCTAATCTTTATTATTTCCTTTCTTCTACTTACTATGGGATTTTCTTGCTGTTCTCTTTCTAATTCTTTAAGTTATAGTGTTAAATAATATATTGCTGATTTTTCTTGTTTTTTTGAGGTATGCTTGTAGTGCTATGAACTTCCCTCTCAGGGCTGCATTTGCTGTGTCCCAGAGATTTGGGGTTGTTGTGTGTTCTTTTTCATTTGTTTCCAGGAAGTTTTTTATTTCTTCTTGATCTCTTCATAACCCATTCATTGTTTAGTAACATGTTATTTAGCCTCCATGTGTTGGAACTTTTTGGGTGTTTTTACTGTAGTTGATTTCTAATTTCATTCCACTGTGATCTGAGAAGATGCTTGATATGATTTAAATCTTCTTGAACTTGTAGAGACTTGTTTTGTGTCCTAACATGTGGTCTATCTTTGTGAATGATCCATGTGCACTTGAGAAGAATGTATATTCTGCCTCGTTGGGGTGAAATGTTCATTAAATATCAATTAAATCCATCTGAGCCAGTGTGTCCCTTAGAGTCTCTGTTTCCTTGTTAAGTTTTTATCTGGGAGATCTATCCAGTGAAGTCAGAGGCATGTTAAAGTCCCCTACTATGACTGTATTGATGTCGATCTCTCCATTAAAGTCCTGTAGAAGTTTTTTTAAATATATTTAGTTGTTTCTCTATTGGGTGCATATGTTTACCCGGGTTATATCTCTTGTTGGAGTGATCCCTTTAGTATTGTATAGTGACCTTTGTTGTCTCTTGTGATGGCCTTTATTTTAAAGTTTTGTGTGTTTTTTTTTGTCAGATATGAGTATTGCTACTCCACCTTTTTTTTTTTTTCCATTTGCATGGAAAATTTTTTTCCACCCCTTCACTCTCATCCTGTGTGTGTCTTTTGTTTTGAGGCAGGTCTCTTGTAGACAGCATATAGTTGTGTCATATTTTTGTATCCATTCAGCTACCCTATGCCTTTTGATTGGAGCATTTAATCCATTTACACTTAAGGTTATTATGATAGGTACTTATTTATTGCCATTTTAATTCTGTATAATTAGGTTTCTCTCTCTGTTTCTTCTCATTACAGCAATCCCTTTAGCATTTCTTGTAATGCTGGGTTGGTGGTGATACACTCCTTTAGACTATTTTTTTTCCTCTGGAAGGTCTTTATTGACCATCTATTTTGAATGATAGCCTGGCTGGATATAGTAATCTTGGTCTCAGATCCTTGCTTTCCATTACCTTGAGTACTTCATGCCATTGCCTTCTGGCCTGTAGAGTTTCTGATGAGAAATCTGGTGTCAGCCTTATGGGAACTCTTTTGTAGGTAACAGTTTTCTTTTCTCTTACTGCCTTTAAGATTCTCTCTTTGTCTTTAATTTTTGGCATTTTAATTATGATGTGTCTTGGTGTGGGCCTGTTTGGTTCCTCTTGTTTGGGGTTCTCTGTGCCTCCTGAACTTGTATGACTTTCTTTTACCAAGTTAGGGAAGTTTTCTGCCATTATTTCTTCAAACACCTTCTCTATGCCTTTCTCCCTTTCTGCCTCTTTGGGCACACCTGCTATTCCAATATTGTTATGTTTCACATTGTCCCACAGCTCCCTTAATCTGTGCTCCTGCTTTTTAATTGTTTTTTCTTTTTGGTTTTCTGATTGAGTGATATTTTCAACTCTGTCTTCTAATTCACTGATTCAATCCTCAGCTTTCCCTAATCTGTGTATTCCTTCCTCTAATCTTCTGTGTGTTCTTTATTTGTGTTCTGTCATTCTTTATTTCAGACTGTTCTTTTTTCATAGTTACTATATCTTTTTTCATGCTGTTGAGCATCTTTACTATCATTACTCTGAACTCTGCTTCAGATAAATTTCTTCTCTCTGCTTCATTTATCTCTACTTCTGGAAATTTTTATAGTTCTTTCATTTGGGTTTTTTTCTTTGTCTCCTCATTTTGGCTTTCTATTTGGGTTTGTGACTATGTATTAGGTATATCCCCTACACCTCTCAATCTCTAGTACAGGATAGTGTTAAAGGCTGTTTTTAAGAATTAGAGCAGGCAAAGACTTAAAGCCTCCAGAGACTGCCTTTGCCTACAGACTGTTAGGATTCTGACTTGAATTGCCCTCCAGGCAATAGTCCTCAGGTGTGGTGAAATGTTTTTTCAACAGGGTGGGACAATTGCTTCTGCCTGGAGGCTAATTGTTATTTTTAACCTCTTAAATAGCCTCAGGGTAAGGTGTTTTCCAATAGGATGTGTTAACTGTCTTCCCTCTCCCCGCCCACCACAAGGCAAATGTCTATGTGGGAAAGATGTCCTCTGCTGTGTGAGGGAATGACTCAGCCCAGGAATCTTGGGGTATCTTCCTTCTGAACTCTATCCCCTGAATCCCCAGTCCTGGCTTCTGCTCTCACAGCTCTAGTCCACTTCACCCTCTCTCTGCTGGAGCACAAGGTGGGTGGCTCCACAGGGAATTTTGTGTGTTGGCCCTTTAAGAGGGTGCCTGAATTTTCAGCTATTACTCTCTGGCAGACAGTACTCTACTGCTTTTCATAGCCAGCTGTTATGTGGGTACCTCCTCAGTTTTGGTGCTCTCTGCTAGGGGGCCCAGCTTTGGGATTAGATCCTAGAATTCTCAATGGCAACCCCCCACAGCTGACATATCTCTCCAGGACTTCAGTTGCTGTCTGTGGACGCCTGACCCACCCTTTCAGGCCTCTGCCCTTCCTACCAGTCTCTATGCGGTCTCCACTTTTGGTCCTCAGGTGTCAAGGTTCTCTCCTGCGAGTTTTCCGTTGATTATTCAGGAAGTTTTTCTGTATTTTAGTTGTAATACCAGTTTGTTCCTGGGAGCATATCTGTGCAGCATCCACTTACTCTTCCACCATTTTTAATCTCTGGAAAAAATATTCTTAAAATACACTTAATAAAATACATTTTAAGTATACTTAATAAACTTATAAAAATAATTATCTAAATTGGGACCATCAACATCTCTCTAACCTATCTTGCTGCTTTGCTCTGGATGAGAAAAAAATGTCTTATTTAAAATCATACCTGTAATTGGTGCATCAGGTCGGGATTGCTCCTTTCTCCATGCAGGCACAAATACAGTAATATCTTTATGGCCTTTATCTAGAAACCAATCCACAGCTAGTTGTATTCCTCTGCAAGAGAACTCTTCTTTATTCCCATGGCTTTAGAAAGACAAAGAGTAAGATGAGAGGACTGACAAAAGGTAGGAAATAAATACTTTAAACAGACTTTTTCTTAGTAGCAAGATATTAACATTTTCTTTCTTGATAATGCCGAAAATGTATTTTTAAAAAGAGGAAATAAAATTATTTTTATTCAGTCATTACAAATTTTGCCATTATTATACCTTCATTCAAGGTCACAGATTGTTAAAAACAACTCCCAATTTATTAATGATAGGTTATTTCCTATCACTACTTCAATTTTCTCTCTGCTCTTTCTGTTCCTATTATAACCTTCTTTACAAAGATTTGGATATTCTCAACAGATGAAACAGAAGAGTTGCAGACATCAAGTTATATTACAAAGCCACTGTTCTGAAAACAGCCTGGTACTGGCACAAGAACAGATATATAGACCAATGGAACAGAACAGAGAACTCAGAAATCAACCCAAACCACTATGCTCAATTAATATTTGACAAAGGAGGCAAGGGCATACAATGGAGGCAAGACAGCCTCTTCAATAAATGGTGTTGGGAAAATTGGACAGATACATGCAAAAAATTGAAACTTGACCACCAACTTACACCATAAACAAAAATAAACTCAAAATGGATAAAAGACTTAAAATGTAAGATGGGAAACTATAAAAATCATAGAAGAATCAATGGGCAGCAAAATAGAAGACATATCTCATAGCAGTATGTTTACTGATACATCTCCTAAGACAATGGAAACTAAAGAAAAAATAAACAAATAGGACTACATCAAAATAAAAAGCTTCTGCACAGCAAAAGAAACCAACAAATAACAAGAGAGCCCACTGCATGGTAGAACATATTTGCCAATGTTACATCTGATAAGGGTTTAATCTTTAAAATTCATAGGGAACTCATACAACCTAACAAAAGGAAGGCAAACAATCCAATCAAAAAATGGGTAAAGGACTTAAATAGACACTTTTCGAAAGTGGACATACAGAAGGCCAAGAGGCATATGAAAACATGCTCAAAGTCACTAATCATCCGAGAGATGCAAATCAAAACAACAATGAGGTACCATCTCACACCTGTCAGAATGGCTATCATCAACAAATCAACAAATGACAAGTGCTGGTGAGGATTCGGAGAAAAGGGAACCCTCGTGCACTGCTGGTGGGGAATGCAGACTGGTGCAGCCACTGTGGAGAATAGTATGGAGTTTCCTCAAAAAACCAAACATGGAATTCCCATTTGACCCAGAAATCCCACTGCTAGGAATATATCCCAAGAAACTAGAAACACCAAAGAGAAAGAACATATGCACCCCTAATGTTCATAGCAGCACAATTTACAATAGCTAAAATTTGGAAACAGCTTAAGTGCCCATCAGCAGATAAGTGGATTAAAAACCTTTGCTACGCTAACCAGTTTGGCTCAGTGGATAGAGCATCGGCCTGTGGACTGAAGGTCCCAGGTTCAATTTCAGTCAAAAGCATGTATCTTGGTTGTGGGCACATCCCCAGTAGGAGGTGTGCAGGAGGCAGCTGATTGATGTTTCTCTCTCATCGATGTTTCTAACTCTAACCCTCTCCCTTCCTCTCTGCAAAAAAATAAAGAAAATATATTTAAAAAAATAAAATAAAAACCTTTGCTACATCTACACAATGAAATACTATGCTGCTGTAAAAAAGAAAGAACTCAGTATGGATGGAACTGGAGAGCATTATGTTAAGCAAAATAAGCCAGTCAGAGAACGATAAGTATCACATGATCTCACTTATTTGTGGAACATAATGAACAATGTAAACTGATGAACAAATATAGATCTAGAGTCATAGAATCATCGAACAGACAGTCAAACCTCAGAGGGAAGGAAGGGGAGGGTGGGCTGGGAGTATATGGGGGATAAGAGATCAACCAAGGAACTTATATGCATAAAAGCATAACTGATGGACGCAAACAATGGGGCAGGGAAGGCCGGGGCTGGTTGGTGAGTACAGGCTGGGAGAGAACAATGGGGGGAAAGGAGGACATATGTAATATTTTCAACAATAAAGAATTTTTAAAAATTAAAAATAAAGAAGAAGAGATATCGCAAGAGAAAAGATAAAGTTTATATGGAGGATTAGTTGGAGATGAGTCTTAAGTACATATATTAAGCTTTAAAAGAACATTGACAGCAAAAAAGACACACATAAATGCTGACTGAAAATAGTTATCACATTTAATTAAATATAATACTCCAACAAAATCATATTATTGAAAATTTTAAGATATGAGAAATGCTTACAATATATATATATATATAAGGCTAAGTGACAGTTGCATCCGAAACAACCAAACGAATGACCCAACAGGTTATGTGGGGCCACCAGGCTGGTAGGGGGGTTAGTGAGGGGTGACCAAACAACTGAGCAGCAGGCTGCGTGGGGCGCCCAGGCCAGTAGGGGAGTTAGTGAGGGGCGACCAAATGACCAAACAGCAGGTTGCGTGGGGTGACCAGGCCTGTGGGGGGGCAGTTGGGGGCGACCAGGCTGGCAGGGGGGGTTAGTGAGGGGTGACCAAATGACTGAGCAGCAGGCTGTGTGGGGCAACCAGGCCAGCAGGGAGGTTAGTGAGGGTTGACCAAACGACTGAGCAGCAGGCTGCATGGGCAACCAAGCCAGCAGGGGGGTTAGTGAGGGGTAACCAAACAACCAAGCAGCAGGCTGCGTGGGGTGACAAGGCCCACAGGGGGGGGCAGTTGGGGGTGACCATGCCCACAGTAGGGGGCAGTAAGGGGCGACCAGGCCGGTGTGGGGGGGTAGTTAGTGGCAAGTAGGCCGGCGGGGGGAGCAGTTGGGGGCAACCAGGCCAGCAGGGAGGGGCAGTTAGGGGCGATCAGGTGGGCAGGCAGGTGAGCAGTTAGGAGCCAGTGGTCCTGGATTGTGAGAGGAATGTCTGACTGTCGGTTTAGGCCCGATCCCCAGGACATCCCCCGAGGGGTCCTGGATTGGAGAGGGTGCAGGCTGGGCTGAGGGGACCCCCCCATGCACAAATTTCGTGCACCAGGCCTCTAGTATAATAATAAAAGAGAAAAGAAAGGATACAGACTAGTATATATAATACAATCCCAATTTTGTAGAAAACAGTCTATGTATAAGTTTATCAAATACTAAAAAATAGATATATCGAAATACTAATAAAAATTGTTATTCTGTGTGAGAAGGTTCTAAGTGATTTATTTTCTTTCTCTAATTCTCAAATTCCTTCAAAATTAAGTATTTCTTTTAAAATTATGTCATGATACAAAACGAGAAGACATTGTATCACAATTACTTGTAGGAACAAACAATGTAAAAAATTAACTTGATTGGAAATCGGAAGAGGGAAAATTAGCAGAAGAATTGAAAAAATATATTTATTGTAATAATCTTTAAAAACTCACAAATGGTGTACTAGTTTGGCTGTGAAAATTCTGATCTCTTAGCATGAAATCTGGTGCTCTGACATATACATAAACCACAATAAATAACAGTAAGTTTAAACAGCTTGGATGGTAAAAACAAGTTGGCTTACATGTAGCAATTCCATTGCAATAACTGATATTACCTGTGTAACAAGGCTGCTCAGAAGAAAAGAAACATTTTGCTATAATACTAATTAAGACAATGTGATGGGGGCTCTCTTTAGATTCCTCACTTCCTCACTGATAATCACTCAACTACAAGAGAAATTAGATGTAATTATCTTGGGTGGATTAATACATATTCTCAAGGGCCCCATTAATATATGCACTTCAAGAGTTTCCATTCTGATCATTTTTGAGGTACATGACAAAAATTTATTAAATGTCCTAACAAGGACATTTCCAAACATGTTAATAATGTTTAAAAGTCTCCAGTAAGTACCGTAAAGCAATTCTACTACTCTACTAAAAGTCGAAGCACTTAAGGTAAAAGAAAGAAAACATACCGTATTTTCCGGCGTATAAGACGACTTTTTAACCCAGGAAAATCTCAAAAGTCGGGGGTCATCTTATACGCCAGGTGTTGTCTTATAAGGCGGGAGCTGAAACTTCTGAGCTGGACTGGAGAATCTGCGGTCGCCGCATAGGGTGCGGGGAGCTCAAAAACAGCCACACTCCATTCATTTCAATGGAGCCTGACAGAGACTGCAAGTGTCTTGGGTTGGCTCCTTTTTGTGCTGCATATGGTCTCCGTCCAGCTCCATTGAAATGAATGGAGTGTGGCAGGGTGCTCGCCACATACTGCGGGGATGCGGCCGCGGCCGTTTTTGAGCTCCTCCCCCACCGTATGCGGCGACCTTATGAAAGCAGCAAGGATGGCACTGTACAAGTACAGTAGAAGAAAATCCACTCACCAGTATTCGTGGAAAGAAGTGACTTAATGCAGTCCCGATGACAAGGTGAAGGGGCGCCTCACCGGGAAGGTGTAAGTGAAGGGTGGAGCAAGCTGCAGGCGTCCAGGACGCCCGGGGTATGGAAAAAAGAGATAGAGCGGCGCTGTGCCCAGAAAAACACATTTAAAGATCGCATTGGAGAACAGTGGAATGAATGGATGGTTAGCGGTGAAAAGTCATTCACAAAAGGGGGAAACATGCGTGCTCCACAGTTGGATGTTTTGTGCAAGTTTGTCATAAAAGCCTGGAATGATATTGATGCAGAAACAGTAATCAAGTCTTTCAAGAAGTATGGCATATCAAATTCATTAGATGGTATGGAGGACAACTACTTGTGGCAAGATGAAGAGGAAGCTGAAGCTGAGACCACACCATCTGATACGGAATTCGATCCATACGATGACTGCCTTACAAATGTATCACAAGATGTCATTGATGTACTTATGATATCAGATGATGAACAGGAGGATTTTGAAGGCTTTTAAAGGGAAACTGTCACACCAGCAAAACCTGTAAAAATACCGTAGCTTGCAGTTATGATGGGTGTTGCTAACTCGCCAGGGACTTGCCCGGCACTTGCTCTCTCTCTATTGTTTGTTATCTTCCTCCTATCATCATCAGTTCCAGTTTGGTTGACAGCTTAGAAAACAAACAGCATGGCAGCTCCCATGGGTTTATTGTCTTATCCTTCCTTTCAGCTTTAGAGTGAATTAGGAAAAGTTTAATCCACTTGCACTGTTTTATGTTTACATGTTTGATGACAAACAGCCTTATGTTTATAAGTGACAGTTTTCCTGCTAAGTACCTGCATGTCATAAGCATTTGAATTAAAATTACCATATTGAAATCAAATCTGATGTTTTTTAAATTTTTATTGGTGTGCGTTGGAAGAGGGGTAGTCTTATACGGCGAGTATATCCCAAACTCTATATTTTAACTGGAAAAGTTGGGGGTCGTCTTATATGCCCAGTCGTCTTATACGCCGGAAAATATGGTATTTAACTGCCAATATACTCCAAGGTAGGCTTAGGGACAGCTAGCTACCACTGATTGCTTCTAAAAAGTTGAACTATGGGTAAATTGGGCAAGCCCATGGCTCTTAAATAGTTATTATACTGGCTTATAGGGAAGATGTCCAGTTGTGATTTTTCCCACTGCTATAATACTGGTAAGTATAAAAATAACATGAACTCCAAGAAAATCATCCCAATTTCCCGTACAGGAGAAATTTGGAGAAATGGGATGGGATTTCATTTTACTTGGCTTTTCAGTGCTATAAAGTGTGCCATCTCAAAAACAGTCTAAAACTAGGAATAAATACAAGAGTAACATTGGCTGTTGGATACCTCAACTTTATATTTTCTTGTTTAAAAATATTTTTTATTGATTTCAGAGAGGAAGGGAGAGGGAGAGAGAGATAGAAACATCAATGATGAGAGAGAATCATCGATTGGCTGCCTCCTGCACACCCCCTACTGGGTACTGAGCCCACAACCCAGGCATCTGCCCTGACCGGGAATTGAACCAGTAAATTCTTGGTTCCTGGGTCGATGCTCAACCACTGAGCCACACCTGACTGGGCTATATTTTCTACTACCAAATTATTTGTTTAAAATTATTTTTTATCATTATAAAAGTAATATATACTTATGGTAGAAAAATGTGGAAAATACTTAAAATTTATTGTTTTTAAAAAACCTGAAGAATCTATTTTACAACCACCCAGAGACAAGAACTTCTCAATCAGCATTATCATGTTAAAGAAAATGTAAAATACCCACAGCATTCCATTGAAATATATATTAAAACCATGTCATTGGAGCATTCCATGAAGTGCATCAAATGTCCAATAGGAAGCAGAATTCACTTTCAACATTTACCAAGGTGGTAATGAAGACCTACATAAGGGTGCAGTATGCAAAGTGAAGTGCTCAATAAATGTTTAAGGAATGAATAAATAAAAAGAATGAAAAATAAAGTAAAGCTTGCCAAGATGACTTGTTTTAGCCCATCCCACAAAGAGTTCCTTTGCAATTAAAAAAAAAATCCTGGGATCTAAAAGCCTATCTGAAAAGCAATCTAAAAGCCTAGGATCTGCAAGTCACACAGTGTCTTGGTGACACTACATGTTACTTTGTCCAGTAAACTGGCTTAGGTACATATCATAATTCAGGTTACAAACCAAATTCTGCTTAGCAGATGGGTCACTAGCCTCTCCCTCTGAGCTTTTTAAAAAACAAGGTTCAAATATTTGGGCTTCTCCCAGACTTAACAAAGAATATGGTAGCATTTATATTTGAAAGCCTTAATTCCCCTGAAATGGATTTTTCCTCCCAAAAGAACAGCTCGCAGAATGAATGTATCATTTAGTATCTTAGCATATATCAGTGTGTAAATCACAGGTACACCACCACTGCAAATATTAAACATATACTGTCAATGACAAACAAAGCATCTATATATATAAAAGCCTAAGTGACCGGCCAACCAGTGACCAGCCGGTAGCTATGACACACATTGACCACCAGGAGGGAAGATGCTCAACACAGGAGCAGATACCACAGGCATGGAAACATGGAACAGACTGATGAATCTCATAGGGAAGGAGAGAAGGGGAGGGCGTGAAGAGATTAATCAAAGATCTTATATGCATACTAGAGGCCCGGTGCACTGATTTGTGCACCAGTGGGGTCCCTCGGCCTGGCCTGCACCCTCGTGCAATCTGGGACCCCTTGAGGGATGTCAGAGAGCCGGTTTCGGCCCGATCCCTGCAGGCCAGGTCCAGGGACCCCACCAGTGCATGAATCCATGCACCAGGCCTCTAGTTATAATATCAATGCAGGCTTATCCAGCATGCTGAGAAAGAACAGATGTTATTATGTAGTTTGTCTAAGAAGTATGAATCATGATAAATTTACAGGTAACCAATGAGAAAAGCCAAATTTAGATTAATGGTACTAACAAATTTATAAGCTGACTGTGGCACTGAACTTTGACCATGTGCAATGTGATTGCAGAATAAATGGGACTCACCAGTAACTTACCTAGTCAAATAAGGGAAGAGATACTAACAAAGGCAAACAAAAGCATGTGGTCCACTATGCACTATTGTAACATACTCCTAAAAATAAGGTTCAGCATTATTTTTTTGTTTTTGCTTTATTTAAATTGTGTAAGATATCTTTAATTTAGTAAAGCAACTTTTAAGAAAGACAATAGTTCATCTTCTTATCAGTATGATAGTTTGCTACTGGCACAAACTAGATATGTCAAAACAAATTACCTTGGTAATTAATTTGTCATTATTCCTTTCAAAGTAAAAGAACCACATAGTATCCTTCATAATTATGAATCATTGACTAGATTTTATATCATCATGTACTCAAAGAAGTCCTGGGTTCTTCTCATCCCCACCTCCAAAACACAAAACCCTACGCCCAGTCTAAGGTGTTTAGGGTTGTCTGCTTGAGTGTAACAGATCCCATGCTACTTCCTCTCGAATCACTCTAGGTTATGCCTATTAGGAGGGAAGCAGAGTTACCCTGACCCTTTGAAAAAAAATCACCTTCTGCTTTCCACTGGCCCCACAGCATCGTTATTGTTTTGTGTACAGAGCATTTAACTTCCTTGTTACCATGCTTCTAGTTTCCCCTCATTAAAACAGGAGAGATGTCTAGCCTGCTTTACCCACCTGGCAATGCTGCTGTCATGATTTAAAAGATTTTAAAAAGGAATTCTGTAAATGTATTATCTGCTCCTAGGAGGAACGCCAAGTATTTTTAATATCACTAACAGCCATATACACTGAGTGACCAGATTATTATGCGTTCAGAGATCATAATAATCTGGCCACTCAGTGTAGTGTTGCATGATATTGTTGAGGGGCGATGAAGTCAGTTTCAGGTTTTGATAAAAGCTTTGTTAATTATTACTTCTGCAAACTTGGGCAGCTACTCAGTCTCTCTGAACCTGAGTCTCCTCACATGCAAAAATGAACTGAATTAGTCCATTCTTTCAGGGTTTTTAGCGATGATTAGATTACATACGCAAAAAGACCTGGTACAAAATGTATATTTATAAATGTTAGTTTAATTTCATTCATTTGAAGCCAGAAACTTAAGTTCAAGTGCTATAGCAAGTGACCTCAAGGAAGTCACTTAACTTTGCTGAACTCTAGTTTTGTCATCTGTAAAATAAAGTTGCTGTGAGGATTAAGTAGAACTATTATTAAACTGTACCTCCAGTTAGTCTGTTAAGCAACTCCTGAATACAGTAATGGTATTGTTCATAAGAGCTACCCCTATTCCTGCTCCCTCATATCTCTGTGGGAGCATCCAATACTGTGCTATGTGATGTGGGGAAAACAAGGGAGACATAAAACAACAGTGGGCATAGAAATTGGCATAATTTACATGGAGATTGTTAAAGAGACTTATGTAAATGCAATAAGTGTGAGAGATAAAATCAAATGGGAGGAAGAAAAGGTCATATCACAGTATAATAAAAAATTTGTTCTGATTGTGTACAGTCTAAGTATACCAGTGAACTCATCAAGCAATGGTGGACTCAGTAGAAAGTTGGCTCCTGATCACTGGGAATGTTTAATCCAAACTTGGATGAACAGAAGAAGGAATTTCTAAGGCTCTCTGACATGCAATAAACAATTATACCAGAGAGTATAGAATGAAGTATGAAGGCATTCTTGGTTGTGTATTACTTTCCTATTGCTGATGTAACATTTAGTGGCTTAAAACCACACCAATTTATTCTCTTATAATTCAGGAAGTCAGAAGTCTAAAATTAAAGTGTTGGCAAGGCTGTGTTCTTTCTGAAGATTTCAGGGGATAATTCATTTCTTAGTCTTTTCAGCTTCTGAAAGTTGCCCACATTTCTTGACCTATGGCTCCTTTTTTACATAACTCTATACTCTTCCTTCTGTCATTGCATTTCCTACCATTTATTCTGTTCCTGCTGTCTCCCTCACTCTTATAAGAACCCTTGTGATTATACTGAGGCCACCTTGATAATCCAGGATAATCTCCCACACCTCAAGATCCTTAACTCAATCATATCTGCAAAGCCCCTTTTACCATGTAAAATAACATATTCACAGATTCCAGGGATTAGGATGCAGACATCTTTAGGGAGATATTATTCAGCCTACCATAAGTACTGCAGCTCAGAGACTATCATTGGGACCAGAAAAGTCAGAACGTTGTTTGTGGAGGTGGTACAACATGAAGGGTATGAAGATAAGGAGGAGGTCATCCTAGGTTGGAAAATGACATGAACACAAGTAGTGGGCATAGAAATCAGCATAATTTGCATGTAGATTTTTAAAGAGACTTATGTGATGCAATAAGTGTGAGAGATAAAATCAAATGGGAGGAAGAAAAGGTCATATCACAAAGCCAGGCAAAGGGATTCAAATTTGGTAGAATGGTGATCAGGAGTTACTGTTAAGTTCCTAAGAATGCACTCAAGTCACATTATTAAAGCAACATTTTCAGAATGATTGGTCCAGCCAAGTACACGTGGGAGAGGGAACTCCAAGAAAAACAAAGGCTAAATGGTTATGTCTTCTCTGAAGCATCACTGGTGTCTAAGCTGCTTTCAGCATACCTGAAAAAAAAATTGGCAACCATTTCAAAAGAGAAAGAAAAAGCCAGGGCAGAATCATTTTAGCCTCTGTCCACTTAGAGGAGCACAAGCTACAGACAATAACCAAGGGCCTCTCATAGTCTTTGGCAAAGGAAGACAATTTCTATGAGCTCAGGGCACTTTTAAAGAAAGAGAGAGAAAATACACCAGTCTTACCTCATTGCCACATTACTTCCATCAATGACAACTGGCCTCAAATTGTCACTGCTGTCTATTTCAATTTCAAGAGACAGTTCAGGGCTTGCAATCTCTCTGGAGCTGGGCCCCCGAGGCACTAACAGACTCAAGTTGACCTGCCCTTCCGAATCACCTTTGTTCCCAAGTCTGACAAGCTCTGCCAATACATCATTAATAAGTGATTCTGGGCCCAGCTTGTTCAGCACTGATTGAATCTGTTCCTCTGCATAGCCCAGCTTTAGAGCAAAATCCACCTTGGCTTGGTATTCTTTTTCCAAGTCAACCTTCCCATCCTGTAGAATGCTGCTCTGGGAGAAGCTTGGGCAATCTAGGCAGGGTGATCTACAGAGCTGGCGGTGTGGCTTGGAGGAAATCTCCTTTTTCTTCAACTGAACAACTCCAGGTTGGCAGCTATTGTCACTGCTGTTGCTGCTCTTAAGGCTCATCTGTTCAGGGAAGCTTTCAGAGTTCATCCACTCTTCAGAATCAGCATTGCCCTGTTCTGTGCTGTCTTGGTTAGGTGGCTGCTTCTCTTCTTTGGAGGCACTCTTCATTTTTGGTGTCTCCACTGCAGCCGTGGCCGTCATCCCGATTAGTAGGTCTGAGATCTAATCAACTCTTTTTCTTTTTAGCCTGATTGGAACCCACATATAGTGGCATTTCTTTGTGGTACAATGTGGTGGTGCAAGGTTTGTCTGATTTGGTATGTTCAGATGTTACCAGTCCCTGCAAATGAACCACAATCATATTTAGTAAAATTACCACAATCATATTTAGTAAAATTACCACAATCATATTTAGTAAAATTACCACAATCATATTTAGTAAAATTCTGGAAAAGCATTTTAGAATATAGTGATTTCTTCTTAAGAAACTACAGGTTGTCTGACATTTTATTTTTCTACTTAAAATAGTTGGACTCGCCTTGCATAAAAATATAGAGTTTTAAATTATGTAATAATTCTAGACATATGTCTTTCTGTGGTGGCAATAATGCTATAATCTCCACCCCCCAAAAAATCACAGCTAAAGTTAACAGCTTATCACAACTTAGAGAAACAAAAACATGGCAATTCAACAGGGTGCAAATGTGTATGTATATATGCAAATGTATGGGTATATATATCCTCCCTAATAAAATGGTAATATGCAAATTAACCATCACTCCGCTACATAAGCCACGCCCACCAGTCAAGACACGTCCACCAGCCAATCAGGGCAAGTATGCAAATTAACCCAAACCAAGATGGCTACAGCCACAGAGAGCAAGGTTTCCCAGGTAACAGAGCAAGCCAAGCTTTCCATAGCCATAGCAGGCCTAAGCCTCCACTCAAGCTACAAAGTTTCAATTATAGAAGGTAAACAAATTCAAACAAATGGCAGCAGAATGGAGCTTGAGAGAGCAGGCCAGGGTTGCCAGCGGCAACAGGGGAAGCAAAGCTTTCCGCACACCCTGGCCGGGCCCACCCGATTAAGGCAACAAAGTTTCAATTATAGAAGGTGAATTAACTTCCACAGAAATGGCTGCCGCCCCGGAGGGGGCAGCAGGCTTGGCTCCACTCCAGGCTACAAAGTTTCAATTGTAGAAGGAAAATAAATCCCAGATACCAGGGCCTCTGCTTGGGTTGCCAGGGGGCGTGGCCGGCCTGCAAACCACCACAGGCCCCTCGCTCAGGCCGCCCTACGCCCCAAGGGAACCCCCACCCTTATCTGGGACACCCTTCAGGGCAAACCAGCTGGCCCCCACCCGTGCACCAGGCCTCAATCCTATCTAATAAAAGAGTAATATACAGATTGATCATCACTGCAACACACAATATAGCTGCCCCCATGTGGTCAAAGATCCTGCCCCCATGTGGACACAAGATGGCCACTACAAGATGGCCAGCAGGGGAGGGCAGTTGGGAGGCACCTGGCCTGCAAGCGAGGGCAGTTGAGAGGGACCAGGCTTGTAAGAGAAGGCAGTTGGAGGTGATCAACCCTGCAGGAGAGGGCAGTTAGGGGTGACCAGGCTGGCAGAGGAGGGCAGTTGGAGGAGATCAACCCTGCAGGAGAGGGCAGTTAGGGGTGACCAGGCTGGCAGAAGAGGGAAGTTGGGGGCAAACAGGCTGGCAGGGGAGCAGTTAAGCATCAACCAGGCTGGCAGCAGAGTGGTTAGGGGGTGATTAGGCTGGCAGGCAGAAGCGGTTAGGGGCAATCAGGAAGGCAGGCAGGCAAGCAGTTGGGAGCCAGCAGTCCTGGATTGTGAGAGGGATGTCCGACTGCCCGTTTAGGCCCGATCCTGGTGGGAGTCCCAGATTGGAGAGGGTACGGGCTGGACTGAGGGACAACCCCCCGCCGTGCACTAATTTCATGTGTATATATATACACTAGAGGCCCAGTGCATGAAATTCATGCAGGGGGGGGGCGTCTCTCAGCCCGACCTGTACCCTCTCCAATCCGAGAGCCCTCAGGGCATGTCCTGCTGACCTTAGGCCCGCTCCCTATGGTTCTCTGCTCTCTGTGAGGCTTGTCTGCTCCACACTATAGCGATGGGCAAGCAAGCCCTGCTGGGTGCTGCCTGCAGCTGCGCTTGTCTTCTCTTGGGTCATCGCAGCAACAGCCAAGCAGGCCCTGCTGGGTGCTGCCTGCAGGCCCACTTGCCTGTTGTGGGTCCCTGGCAGCTACGGCCAAGCAGGCCCTGCTGTCTGCTGTCAAGCTGCGCCGCTGCACCCACCCCCAGGCCCACCCTGAGGTTGCCTGTCCAGCCCTGCCTGGCTCCCTGGGCCCCACAGCAGCTGCAGCCGCTGGGGTCTGGCCCTGCCTCCCTCTTTGGCCCTTGAAGCAGTCTAGGCGGCTGCTGACCAGGCCCTCCTCCAGTGCAGGAGCATGGAGGCGGGTCCGGGCGCGGGGGTCGCCCCAACCCTGGAAAGCTGATGGGGGCAGGTCTGGGCGCCACTGCTGCTGCCCCTTGAACGCTGATGGGGGCAGGTCTGATAGGGGCGGGTCTGATGGGGGCGAGTCTGATGGGGGCGGGTCTGGGAGCCACCGCTGCCGCCCCGCGAAAGCTGATGGGGGCAGGTCTGGGCACCACCTCTGCCGCCCCTCAAACGCTAATGGGGGCGGGTCTGGGCTCCGCCGCCCCGTGATCGCTGATGGGGGCGGGTCTGGGCTCCGCCACCACCGCCCCGCGAACGCTGATTGGGGCGGGTCTGGGCTCCGCCGACCCGCGAACGCTGATTGGGGCGGCTCTGGGCGCCACCGCCGCCCCGCGATCGCTGATGGGGGCGGGTCTGGGCTCCGACACCACCGCCGCCCCGTGAAAGCTGATGGGGGCAGGTCTGGGCGCCACCTCTGCCGCCCCTCAAACGCTAATGGGGGCGGGTCTGGGCTCCGCCGCCCGCGATCGCTGATGGGGGCGGGTCTGGGCTCCGCCACCACCGCCCCGCGAACGCTGATTGGGGCGGGTCTGGGCTCGGCCACCGCCTCTGCCCCAGGAACGCTGATGGGGGCGGGTCTGGGCTCCGCCGACCCGCGAACGCTGATTGGGGCGGGTCTGGGCGCCACCGCCGCCCCGCGATCGCTGATGGGGGCGGGTCTGGGCCAATCCGGCCATTGAGAGGCCACCCCGAGTCCCGCCCCCCAGCCTCCCGCCGGCCCAATCGTGGGCGTAGCGGAGTGATGCTTATTTGCATATTACTCTATTATTAGATAAGATATCGTTCAAAGGACTATCTCTTCCTTTATGCCAGGTAAGTGGTCAAGATCCCACACCAGATCCTTCTTTAAGAAAATACAACACACAACTTTTTTTTTGTTAATCCTCACCCAAGGCCATTTTTTCCATTGATTTTTAGAGAGAGTGGAAGGGAGGGGGAGAAACACACAGAGAGAAACATTGGTGTGAGAGATACACATTGATTAGTTGCCTCCCGCACATGCCCTGACTGCCGATTGCAACTGAGGTACTTGCCCTTGACTGAAATCAAACCCGTGACTCTTCAGTCCATGGGCTGACGCTGTAACCGCTGAGCAAACCAGCTAGGGCCACCGGATCCTTCTTGCTATAGTTGAGCTCCACTCTTGAAGAGTACAACTTTTCCAGCACTACTCTATGCAAAATATCAGGGACCTCATCTACTGGGGAAATTAGAAAACAATTAAAATTGTTTTCAAGCCATTGAAGCAGGCTAGAAGGGAAACAAATAGAGAGGTGTGCTCCAGATAAGGAAAGAGGTTTGTGCACAATCATGAATTGTATCTGAAGCCTCTTTTATTTGTTGTACTGGTAATTGTTTTAATTATATTGTAAAAGAAAGAAAATAGACTCAACTTGCATGAAAAACTAGAACATTTAAAAATATATAAATTACAGAAGAGAATCAGGGACAATTTTATTTCTAAACTTCTCTCACCTACCTGGTAGGTTTGAGTTCTAAACTGGCCAGAGTGTTTCTTTCAATTTGAGCCTTGCTTTGCTGATATGTAAAGTGAAGATATTGGTAGTTACCTCACAGGGTAAATATTACATACAATGATTAAGAAAAGTGTTTAGAAAAGTGAACAGAACATAGTTAGGTTCTCAAATTATGTAAAGGGTGCAAAATAGACACTAGGGGTTCAGTTAAAGAAGAAGAAGACTAACCATAATGGAAGGCTATAGACCTGTGAGCACTGGCAAGCTCTTCAGATAGCAGCTGTGCTTGAGAAGACTAAAGGCTCATAGACTAACCCTTATTTTATAAAACTACTGTTTGGAATTCTCTGCTATTTTTTAGGTGGCCTCTTATTCTAAAAAAAAATAACTGCTTTCTAACCTGCTTTAGCCTGCTTGAATAATGAGAAAGATAAACTTAACTGTCTGACCTTGTAGGCCAGAGACTAGATATGCCCATACTCTCAATGCCATGCCAGGTGTATTTTTAATTGGATAGAACTGTGTTGTTTTCAAGGCCAGCAGCAACATAACCACTAAGCACACATAGGGCTGGCTCTTTAATAAAAAGGGAAGTTCTGCTTTTAGCTTTGCTTAGAATTTCAATTCATTTTCTCTAAGCCCACAGCGGTGAATAAAGTGTGACTCCAAACTCTCTGAGCATTGCTTGATTTATTCCGGTTCACTGTAACATGCTCACTAATCTAAAACTAGATTATCTGTATAATCAGTGTACTAGGGTAATCCAGTTACACCTCAATCTTATTTATACAAAAAAGAAGAAAAGTTACCAGTAGTTCTAAGAATAATATGGACAACTACATGTTTACTTAGAAGAGTCACATTTGAAAACATCATATGCACACAGAATTGATATCTGATAACTGACATTCAGACAGCATATAATAACTCCTGTAATGATTACACTAGTACTTATGACTTCAATATTTTCATTTAATGAATTAGCCAACACATAGACACCCATTTCACTTAGACTATTCCTTTTATAAGTTCCACATTAACTATCTGACTTAAATTTTTATTCTCTTCAAAATAATTTCTAGGACATTGAGATTTCTGTCCCTGAATTTATTCAAAGCTCCAAAGTCACTTAAAACAACTGTTTAGCCCCAGACAGTGTTGCTCATTGTTTAGAGCATCGGCCTGAACACCAAAGGATCGTGGGTTCGATTCCTGGTCAAGGGCACATATCTGGGATGAAAGTTCATTCCCCAGCCCCTGTAGGGGCAAGTGCGAAAGGCAACCAATTGATGCTTCTCTCTAGAAACAATCTCTCTCTCTCTCTCTCTCTCTCTCTCTCTCTCTCTCTCTCTCTCTCATCTCTCATCTCTCCTCCTCTCTCTCTTCCACTCTCTCTAAAAAAATCAATGGAAAAATATCGTTGGGTGAGAATTAACAAAAAACAAAACAAAAACAACAACTGTTTATAAGACTAAATATATATTTTCATGACAAATGAGAGGTACCTGTAAAAAACATGTTTGAATTCTCTTAGCTAATGGAGCATAGAATGTTTTTCTCCTTCTCTACTACCTGTCCAAATTCACATTGGTGTGAGCATCTTTACCATGTTCACATAGACATACAATAGCAAATTTAAACTCAGGAAAATCCCACAACATAGTAAATCCTCATTGAAATTACTAGTTATTATTGTGAAATTTTCCTACTCAATAACCTAAAGTAGAAGAAAAATAAATGACTTAGCAGTTATAAACATGGATTTATTATTCAAAGCCTTTAGCAATATAATTTTAAAGTTGTTTTTGTCTGTCCTAGAACCTATGTAAGTGTGTAGGTGTCATGTATATTTTGTTATTGTTTTGTTTTACAATGCAAACCTCTTGAGGTAAAGATTGCAGGAATATCTTTTTATGCAAAAGAACAACATATATGCATACCCAATAGATACAAACAATAGTTTTGTGAAGGCCAAGGGAGAGTGAGGCAGGTATGAGTGAAGGTGGGAAAAGAGGGAAAGGGGGACACATGCAGTAATGTCAACATTAAAAATATTTTTAAATCACTTCATTTTTTAATTTTTTATTAATCCCCACCCGAGGATATTTTTCCTTTGATTTTTAGAGAGAGTGGAAGTGGGTGGGGCGGGGGAGAGAAACATTGATGTGAGAGAGACACATCAATTGGTTGCCTCCCACATGCAGGATCAAACTTGCAACCCAAATATGTACCCTTGACTGGGAATTGAACCTGCAACCCTGTGGTGTTCAGGCCATTGATAACCACTGAGAGTACTAGCCAGGGCAACATTTAAAAAATTTAATTAAAAAAAATTCCCTTTGGCATTTCTTATAGTGCCCATTTGGTGGTAATGAACCACTTTGGCTGTTGCTTGTCTGGGGAAATCTTGGTCTCACCTTCAGTTCTGAATAGTGGCCTTGCTGGTTGGAGTATTTTTGGTTGTAGGTTTTTGTCTTTCATCGTGTTGAATATATTGTGCTACTCCAAAAAACAAACAACAAACAAAACAAATGAAAAAAGAACAGCCACTGAGTGCCAGACACTATGATAAGTTCTAGATATAGGAAAAGAAACGAGAACTGATCATGTCCTCAAAGAACTTGCAAAGTAATAAAAACATTGGCTAGAAGTGGCCCTAGAAAGTGCTGAAACATAATTTTATACATTCCAATTATAGTCCAAACTGGGACAGTTTTGGGAATGAAAGGAGGAGTGTTAATTATTATGTCAGAACACTAGTCAAACCTGAGGTCTGGTCACTCCTTCAAGTTACTTGAAAATTTCCATTGATATATAGAAGAGGAAATGGTCAATGCTGTCACTGGGGTTGTAGATTGGAGTAGTGGGGTTATAGAATGGGGTAAGAATGTCACCCCCGTGCCATAGCAGCATAGCACAGCACTTGTCCAAGACTTTGAAAAGAGCCTTCCAGGAAGATGCACTCTGAAGGTTGCAGCTCTGTGCAGCACTCCAATCACCCTATGAGACTAAGCTTAGTATGACAGGGAGTGGTGTTTGAACGTATTAGGAAAAAATTCAGGAATGATATAATATTAAAGTTATTTTTTGACTTATTCATTAAGTACCAGAAAATGTGTCAGGGGCTGAGGATATAAAAGTGTTTCTAGTGGTGGTGGTGGGGAGTGGAGCCAGACAATCCTATAGAATAAAGAGGTAATATGCAAATTGACCATCACACCTCACACAAGATGGCTGCCTCCATGTGGTCACAAGATAGCAGCCACAAGATGGCCAGCAGGGGAGGGCAGTTAGAAGTGACTGGGCCGGCAGGGGAGGGAAGTTGGGGGGGGACCAGGCCAGCAGGGGAGGGCAGTTAGGGGCGACCAGGCCGGCAGGGGAGGGCAGTTAGGGGCGACCAGGCCAGCAGGGGAGGGCAGTTGGGGGCAACCTGGCTGGCAGGGGAGGGCAGTTGGGGGTGACTGGGCTGGAAGGGGAGCAGTTAGGCATCAATCAGGCTGGCAGGGGAGTGGTTAGGGGGTGATCAGGCTGGCAGGCAGAAGTGGTTAGGGGCAATCAGGCAGGCAGGCAGGCGAGTGGTTAGAAGCCAGCAGTCCTGGATTGTAAGAGGGATGTCCGACTGCCATTTTAGGCCCTATCCCAGGTATAGGGCCTAAACTGGCAGTCGGACATCCCCTAAGGGGTCCCAGATTGGAGAGGATGCAGGCTGGGCTGAGGGACACCTCCCCCATGCACAAATTTCATGCACTGAGCCTCTAGTAATAAAATAATTACATAATTAATAATTACAAACTGTGAAAAGTGATTAAGAGACAGAGAAAGACAGATACTGCATTTTACTTGTATGTGAAATCTAAAAAAAAAACAAACAAACAAAACAAAACAAAAACAGACTCAGAGAAACTGATAACAAACTGAGAATTGCCAGAGGAGGGTAGTGGATGAGTGAAAAAAGGTGAAGGGGAATATAGTCAATAATACTGTGATAACTTTGCAGGGTGACAGATGTTTACTAGACTCAATGTATTGATCACATCATAAGGTATATAAATGTCTAATCACTATGTTAGACATTTGAAATTAATGTACACCTGAAATTAATATAATACTAGAGGCCCAAATGCACTAAATTTGTGCAAGGGTAGGCCCTCATGGCCCTGGCTGCCCTGGCCCTCGCGGCCCCAGCTGACTTGGTCCTCGTGGCCCCTGCTGCCTCGCAGCCCCAGCTGCCTTGTAGCCCTGCCCACTGGTCATTCCGGAAGGTTGTTCTGCACTCCGGTCTAATTAGCATATTAGCTCTTTATTATATAGGATTGTATGTCAACTATAGAGAGCTATGAGTTGAGCCTTAAAGGAAAGAGTAACAATTTTCTGGGCAAGGAAATATTTTTAAAATTATAAGTATATGAAGATTAATATGATATTGTGCCTTAGTCAAAACCTCGTGCCTAATAAGTAGTGATAGATAAAAGCATTGAGGATAACTAAAAGAAAGTAGTTACTTTTGCCCCACAATGAAGTTAGTGGGAAGAAAGTTTCAAATATAATGTTCTAGCATGTACTTATGACAGGTGTTGAAAGAGTTTTTATCTTTCATTGTTATTGATTGAAAAAATTCACAAATAAATGAACTAATGACTGGCAAACTTTGGAAAATCACATTAGTCAGATGAAATTATAGGACTGGATGTAATTTGTTTAAAGAAAGCCACGTATTATAAGTACAGAATTTGCCTATAATTTGTTTTCAAATATGATTAAGCAAATGATTGCAAACTTACACTTGAATCTAAAATAGCAGAGAAACCTATGCAGGGAAAAGCTACCAATTGTGACCTCAAGAAATTTCCATCAAGAAAAAAGAGAAAACAAATCAAATCAAAACAAAATATTCTTATTACCATTCATTCTTCCTCCAATCCCATCATTTTATATGAAATAACATTCATTTATTTTTCATATGCACAGAAAAATCTTCTAAGATCAATATTTAGATACTACTACAAATGTTACTTTATTTTTTTAAATCAAAATATGTGGGGGGTAAAACACCCTGCATGAAAACACAAACACCTGACATGTCTACTGAGCCAAAACCACTGGAAATGTTAAAAAGAAAGTCCAATAGTAATGGAGGACAGAGCTATCCAGCATATGCTACATCAAGAATAGAATAGAGAGTTCCATCAAGATGGCAGTGTACGTAAACATGGGACTCACCACCTGCCACAACCATATCAAAATTACAACTAAAATGCAGAACAGCCATCATTCAGAGCCACCAGAAATCTGGCTGACTGGAAGTCCTACAACTAAGGACATCCAGACTGGTAGGAAAGGTAGAGACACAGTGCAGAATCTTCGAACCAGCTGGTTCCACACCCACATGTGGTGTTTTAAAACCGGGAGGAATATCTTGGTTGTGGAGGTTTCCCTGAGGAATGGGGGGGGGGGGGGGGGGGGGGCCCAGCCCTACACAATTTGCATATTACCTCTTTATTCTATAGGATTGTCTGGCTCCACTCCCCACCACCACCACTATAAACACTTTTACACTAGGCTCCCCAGCCCAGGGTTCCAGTACCGGGAAGAGAAGTCCCCACATCTTGTGGCTATAAAAACCAGCGGGAATTGTGGCCTAGTGACATGGAAGCTGCTGGAGTCCCAGGCAGTTCCTCTTAAAGGGCCCGCACACAAACTTACTTGGACTCACTGCCTCTGAGCTCCAGTGCTAGGGTAACAGCTTGAAAGGAACCTGGGATATTGGGGAAGGAACTAACTTGCCCGGAGTCAGGGCAAGAGTTGAAGGGACAGATTTCTCTAAGTCATAAGTGCTAGCAGAGTACATTGTTTCTTTGCTGAGCCCTCACTTCAATGCAGCTGACAGACAGGGCACCATATATGAATCTCTATCAACCTGGATCACACTTTTTGCCCCACCCTAGTGATTCCCTGAGACCCTACCTCTTGTTATTTTCAGACTCATCCAAGCCATTTCCAGTGACTTTTCCATACAACTGGCTTCTTTTGCCTCATGCTTTGGACTTTCCTAAAAGCTCTCAAACAAGCAGCACCAGGCCTCAGCATTCCCTGTACTTCTTTTTTTGTAATTTTTTTATTGTTTAAAGTATTACATATAGTCGTACATATATCTCCTTATTTTTCCCCGTTGACCGTCCCCCAGCCTCCCCTAACCCTTGTACCATGCCCTCATCCCACCCCCGCCCCCAGTCTCTTTTGTGTCCATTGGTTGTACTTATATGCATGCATACAAGTCCTTCGGTTGATATCTTTCCCCCCCTCCCCAACACTCCCCAGCCTTCCTGCTGTAATTTGACAGTCTGTTCGGTGTTTTACTGCCTCTGTATCTATCTTTTTTCTCATCAGGTTATAATGTTCTTTATTTTCCATAAATGAGTGAGATCATGTGGTATTTTTCTTTCCTTGACTGGCTTATTTCATTCAACATAATGCTCTCCAGGTCAATCCATACTGCTGCAAATGGTAAGAATTCCTTCTTTTTTATAGCAGCGTAGTATTCCATTGTGTAGATGTACCATTGTTTTCTAATCCACTCATCTGCTGATGGGCATTTAGGCTGTTTCCAAATCTTAGCTATGTGAATTGTGCTGCTATGAACATAGGGGTGCATATATCCTTTCTGATTGGTGTTTCTAGTTTCTTGGGATATATTCCTAGAAGTGGGATTACTGGGTCAAATGGGAGTTCCATTTTTAGTTTTTTGAGGAAACTCCATACTGTTCTCCACAGTGGCTGCACCTGTCTGCATTCCCACCAGCAGTGCACGAGGGTTCCTTTTTCTCCGCATCCTCGCCAGCACTTGTCATTTGTTGATTTGTTGATGATTGCCATTCTGACAGGTGTGAGATGGTACGGCATTGTCGTTTTGATTTGCATCTCTCAGATAATTAGTGACTTTGAGCATGTTTTCATATGTCTCTTGGCTTTCCTTCTGTCTTCTTTTGAAAAGATTCTATTTAGATCCATTGCCAATTTCTTTATCGGATCATTTATCTTCCTTTTATTAAGTTCTATAAGTTCCCTGTAGATGTTGGAGATTAAACCTTTACCAGTGATAACATGTGCAAATATGTTCTCCCTTACAGTGGGTTTTCTTTTGTTGATCGTTTCTTTTGCTGGGCAAAAGCTTTTTATTTTGATGTAGTCCCATTTGTTTATTTTCTCTTTAGTTTCCATTGCACTAGTAGAAGTATCAGTGAAGAAGTTCTTTCGGCATATGTCTGAGATTCCTCTGCCTGTGGATTCCTCTAGTATTTTTATGGTTTCCCATCTTATGTTTAAGTCCTGTATCCATTTTTAGTTTATTTTTGTGTATGGTGTAAGTTGGTGGTCTAGTTTCATTTTTTTGCATGTGTCTGTCCAATTTTCCCAACACCATTTATTGAAGAGACTGTCTTGAATCCATTGTATGATCTTGCCTTTCTTGTCAATTATTAATTGAGTATAATGGCTTGGGTCGATATCTGGGTTCTCTATTCTATTGCATTGGTCTATATGTCTGTTCTTGTGCCAGTACCAGGCTGTTTTGAGAACAGTGGCCTTGTAATACAGCTTGAAATCTGGTACTGAGATCCCACCTACTTTGTTCTTCTTTCTCAGGATTGCTGTGGTTTTCGGGGTCTTTTTTTATTCCAGATGAATTTTTGGAGAGTTCTTTTTAGTTCTGTGAAATATGCCGCTGATATTTTAATGGGGAGTGCCTTGAATCTATAGATTGCTTTGGGTAGTATGGACATTTTAATGATGTTGATTCTACCAATCCATGAACACAGTATGTTCTTCCATCTGTTTATGTCTTCCTCTATCTCTTTTTTCAGTGTCCTGTCGTTTTCTGCATATAGGTCTTTTACCTCCTTAGTTAAGTTTATTCCTAGGTATCTTAATTTTTTTGTTGCGATGGTAAATGGGATTGCTTTTTTAGTCTCTCTTTCTGTAAGTTCACTATTGGTGTATAGAAATGCTATATATTTCTTGGCATTAATTTTGTATCCTGCTACATTGCTGAATTCATTTATTAAGTGTAATAGTTTTTTGATGGAGTCTTTTAGGTTTTTTATGTACAATATCATGTCATCTGCAAATAAGGCCGGTTTTACTTCTTTTCCAATTTGAATGCCTTTTATTTCTTCTTCTTGTGTAGTGCAATGGCTAATACTTTCAGTATTATGTCAAACAGTAGTGGTGAGAGTGACCTGTACTTCTTAATAACTTGCCCCAGGCCTGGTACTTGCCTTGGGTCCTAGCTTGGCCTCTTCCTGGAAGCTCCAAGCCCAACACAAGTAGCAGCCATCTCCAGAATGCTTTGTAGCTCATGCTGGGTGGCGGTGGGCCGAGTACAGGCAGTGGTTGCCTTTCCACCTCCAGGGAGGCCCCAGTGCACCTGGTCGTCAGCTTTGAACACACAGTTACAACCCTACCACATTCATGAGTAACACACTCACGGGGCAGACTTGGTGAGCACCAAAGCCCCACTAAAGCAAGTCCTACTCCATAGGGGTGTGTCTTGCACAGCAGGTCTTCTGCTGTAGTAGCAGCTGATCCTCCTAACTGTTTGGCCTGGTGGTCAATACCTCCCAGTGGTGTCAATATCAAGAAAGACTCAGCTACAGTTGCACAGTGCACAAAGCTCCCACAGGGCTGCACCTGGAGTTCCCAGCCCAGGTGACTGGGGAGGCTGAGCCACTGGGCCCTACATGACACCTATTACAAAAGGCCACTCTACCAATTCCAAGAGACATAGCAGCTCTACCTAATGCATAGAAACAAATACAGGGAAGTAGCAAAAATGTGGAGACAAAGAAATATGTCACAAATTAAAGAACAGAAGAAATATCCAGAAAAAGAACTAAATTAATTGGAAGCAAACAAACTACTAGATACAGAGTTCAAAACAATGGTTATAAGGATGCTCAAGGAACTTAGTGAGGACTTCAAGAAACTTAGTGAGTACATCAACAACATAAAGAAGAACCAGTCAGAAATGAAGGCTACACTAACTTAAATGAAGAATATTTACAGGGAACCAACAATAGAGGACACTAAGAATGAAATCAGCGATTTGGAATATGAGGAAGCAAAACACACCCAATCAGAAGAGCAAAAAGAAAAAAGAATTAAAAAATATGAAGATAGTGTAGGAGCCTCTGGGACAACTTCAAGCATACCAACATTCATATCATGGGGTACTGGAAAGAGAATAGAGGGAGCAAGATATTGAAAACCTGTTTGAAAAAGTAATGAAAGAAAAATTCTCTTACCTGGTGAAAGAAATAGACATACAACTCCAGGAAACACAGAGAGTCCCAAACAAGATGAACCCAAAGAGGCTCACACCAAGACCCATCATAATTAAAATGCCATGGGCTAAATACAAAGAGATAATCTTAAAAGCAGCAAGATAAAAGCAGTTAATTACCTACAAGGGAGCACCCATACAACTGTCAGCTGATTTCTCAACAGAAACTTTGCAGGCCAGAAGGGAGTGGCAAGAAATATTCAAAGTGATGAATAGCAAGAATCTACAACCAAGATTACTCTACCCAGCAAAGCTATCATTTAGAATTGAAGATCAGATAAAGAGCTGTACAAACAAGAGAAAGCTAAAGGAGTTCATCACCACCAAACCAGTATTGCAAGAAATGTTGAAGGGCATTCTTTAACAACAAGAAGAAGAGATTTAAAAAATATGAATAATAAAGTGGCAACAAATACATCTATTAACAATTGAATCTAAAAATAAAAATAAACAAACAAGAAATCCAATGAACAAAATAAACTGGTCAATAAAACAGATGACCGACAACCAAGATTACTCCCTGCAGCAGAGATATAATTTAGAATTGAAGGTTAGAGAGATTCCCAGACAAGAAAAAACTAAAGGAGTATTACATGAAATGTTAAAGGGTCTTCTTTGATAAGAAGAAAAAATATCAAGGATAGGAGCAATAAAATGGTAATAAATACATATCTATCAACAATTAAATATAAAAATAAACAATCAGGCAGAACAATAACAGACTTATAGATACAGAGATCATTTTGATGGTTGACAGATGGGTGGGGGTTTGGGGGAATGGGTGAAAAACGTGAAGGGATTTAGAAGTACAAATTAGTCATAGCCCATAGACACAGACAATAGACAGGTGAAGGCGTGGGATGGGGTAAGAGATGGGTGGAGGGGGAAAGCAGAGGACATCCATAATACTCTCAAGAATAAAATAACATTTTAAAAAAGAACAGAATAGTAAATTCTCAATTATCTACATATGGTTAAACCACTTTATTATTTGTGGAATTGTTAAATCTCAAGCTGTGCTGTATAAAGGAGTGTTTTGAGAAAGATTTAGAAATACCTGTTTAGAGAACTGCCTTTCCCTTTCTCCTTTATCATTTTTTTTAATAGCAGGCATCCTCAAAGAAAATATGTGTATAGCCTGGCCAGTGTGGCTCAGTGGTTGAGTGTCGATCTATGAACCATGAGGTCACAGTTCGATTCCAGTCAGAGCACACACCTGAGTTGTGGGCTCAATCCCCAGTAGGGGGTGTGCAAGAGTCAACCTATCAATGACTCTCTCTCATTATTGATGTTTCTAGCTCTCTTTCCCTTTCTGAAATTAATAAAATGTACTTTAAAAATAAAATATGTGAATAAAATTATCTACTAAGTGGGCATTTTAGTGGGGCCCAGGTAAATGAGAAGGAACTATAGTTCAGTCATCATGAGAACATTAAGCTCTTTTCTTAGTTTCTACTTTTTGAACTGTACCATTTTTAAGGAATTAGTTTTAAAGAGGAACAAATCTAAGTGCTTTCACATACACACTTTCAATCAACAGGACTACATCATTACTTATAAAACCCAGATTTGGGTTGTTATTAACTTATATAGCCCACCTTTAATTCCCTGTGTCAAGGACATCATTGGAATAAGTTACACAAATCCTAGGGAGAAACAAAGTGTAAGGTTTTTTAATGCTTGGGAAGCAAAGGGACTTGAAACATTTACTGATTCTAAAAATGTAAAGAGTTCACATGAAGGCTAATTGAGATAATCCAAAATCTTCCACCTTGGCCAGTGTGGCTCAGTTGGTTGATCATCACCCTGTGCACCGAAAGGTCACCTGTTAAATTCCCGGTCAGGGCACTTACCCAGGTAGCAGGTTAGGGTACCTGTGGGAGGCAACTGATTGATGTTTCTCTCTCACATTGAGTCTTCTCTCTCTCTCTCTCTCTCTCTTCTGTCCTCTCTCTATAAAAAAATCAATAAAAACATATTTAAAAATAAATAAAATGTTTCCATTTTTATTTATATTAAATCAATTATATACAGCAATTATATCATAAAGGAGATAAAGACTTGCTTCACTGCTTCCTCAATCTCCAATTATACCCACTAATTCACGCACTCTTAAATGGTTTATAGGTACGTAACACTTAGCAAAGAAATAAGTATAAGAAATAGCAAAGAAATAAGTACAAGAAATAGCATATTTTCTATGGTTTGTGAAAATGAGATTTTCCTCAAGCACTGAGAACATGCTTGTTGGACTGTCTGTTTTTACACTACCCTCTAAAATAAAATTGGATTTTTCTTTTTTTCTTGTTGCATTTTTTTGTCTTCCGTGCATTCTCAATATGATGTATGTCACAGCAAAAATTATCATCACAAGCCTAGCCGGTGTGGCTCAATGGTTGAGCATCGACCTATAAACCAGGAAGTCACGGTTCCATTCCCAGTCATGGCACATGCCCTGGTTGTGGCTCATTCCCCGGGGGGGGGGGAAGGGGGGAGGCCTGCAGGAAGCAGCCAATCAATGATTCTCATCATTGATGTTTCTATCTCTCTCCCTCTCCCTTCCTCTCTTAAATCAATAAAAATATATTAAAAATTGTCACCATAAGAACTAAGCACAGCTAAACTTATTTAAAATTTTATAGCTTTGTATGATTAGATGGCTTCAATTCTTGTCCCTTGCCCCCACATCAAACGTTGAATTTTTATGCAAAATATTGATCGGAAAATAATAGGCTGTTGATTTTCATTATCCATTCATCCTTTTAGGATTTCAAACATAATAGACACACAGTGATTTGATTTCAAGACCCATTATTCCTAGGTTTTGACCTAGGGTTCATTTTCCTGCTACCTTCCACCACCATTTATCCCATTAGGAAGGGCTTATGTCCATAGCACATCTAAAACACCTTGCATTACACACATACACTCTGTTGTCAAAACTAATTGAAACCATATTGGTAAATATAACCTTAATTTGTACTGGATTCCATCTCCCACACAAAGCATTTATAGTGTTTAATGTTCTAGAAGGACAAGAAAGCTGTAGTTTACATACTTACTAGTTACTTCTTGCTATATAAAGTCTGGAAAAAATCAGCTTAAATTCATGTAAGAAAGCTGCATCATACACTACAGGAGATGGTCTCTGTTAGAGTAACTGTGCAGTGAATGTGTGTTCTCTAGTCACTCTAGTGACGCCTGGGGAGTTGTTATTAAAGTGGCTCCAATTTCCATGACTCATTTGTGAAGTTCCTTATTTCTCTTTTGCTTTCTTATCTCCTCTTTTACCTCTCCCCTTTTCTCTCCCTCCTCTCCATTCTCTCTCTTTCTTTTTTAAAAATATATTTTCATTTATTTCAGAGAGGAAGGGAGAGGGAGAGAGAAACATCAATAATGAGAGAGAATAATTGATAGGCTGCCTCCTGCACCCCCACCCCCCAGTGGGGATCCAGTCTGCAACCGGCCATGTGCCCTTGTCTGGAATCGAACCTGGGACCTTTCAGTCCGCAGGCTGATGCTCTGTCCACTGAGCCAAACCAGTGAGGGCCTCTCTCTTTCTCTTTATGCTACACACTCCCACTCCTAAGACTCTTGGTCAAAAGCTGTAGGGAAATGTGGCTATGCCATTCTATACTTCCAGTAAATTGGGAAAAAAATAGTGCCTGTTTTATAACTTTAACTGCAATAAACGTGTGTTAAGTATTACATTCAGTTAATAATACTGAGCTTGATCTTTTTTTATTCTCTCCAATTCAATTGCTTTGAAAAATGAATGGACTAGAGTATATTCTGTTTTTTTTCTTCATGTGCAAATAATTAGACTAAAATGAGAAAGGACTGAATAGTCAGGACAGTTCTGAGGAATGGATGCAGTATTGCAGCCATGATGTCATCAACTTAAGTCTGGTTATACCCAAAGATCCTCAAGAAGAAATCTGAAATGTATTGATAGGCAAATTGAAGTAGAAGGGAAAGGTGGGAGGTGGAACAGATGTTATTAGACGCTCCTAAGTCTTAATTCTCCTTATTTAAACCAATACATTGCCTGGCCGGCGTGGTTCAGCAGTTGAGCATCAACCTATGAACCAGGAGGTCACAGTTCGATTCCCAGTAGGGGAACATGCCCGGGTTGCAGGCTCGATCTCCAGTGTGGGGCGTGCAAGAGGCAGCCAATCAATCATTCTCTCTCATCATTGATGTTTTTCTCTCTCCCTCCCTCCCTTCCACTATGAAATCAATAAAAAATTAAAAAATAAAACAATACACTATTTGTTTTCACTTCCTCAGACAGTTATATGCTGTTGTTTTCAACAGCTTTGTTCTATCTCAGCAGCGCTACACTTCTGTGGTCAGTGAAGTTCATAAGAAATAGTTTTAAAAATGGAATGAAGAGTCTGGTGTTCTATTCCAGTCAAGGGCACGTACCTTGGCTTGGTTGCCTGGGCCCTGGTAGGGGCTCGTGCAGGAGGCAACCAATTGATGTGTTTCTCTCACATCGATATTTCTCTCTGTCTTTCTCTCTCTCTCCCACTCTCTCTAAAATTCAATGGAAAAATATCCTTGGGTAAGGATTAAAAAAAAAGAAATAGTTTTAAAATATTTCAGAGGCTTTCAGAATAAAGAATACGTAATAATGCAATAGATGTTATACTAAATGTGTCAACCATGTTATGCCAGAGGTACTCTCCTGCCTGCCCCATCAGCCTAGCTTGTTGGTGATCCTTGAAGGTTCCAAACAGGAATAGGTGAGTCAAATAATAGTGGGAAACTTTCTGTATTTGGAGTTGGAGTCAGGAGATATGGGTTCAAATCGTCCTTCTACCACTTACAAGAGCTGTGTGATTCTATGCAGGCATGTCACCTATGAGTCTGTTTTCTTATCTGTCTGCTGAGAGGACTGGTGTGAGGAACAAGAAAATGTATGATAAAATTATGTTATAAGTTGTAAAATTGTATACATGTAAGACATTGTTACTGTTTGTTACAGCAGAGAGAGGTGGAACTGTTTAATAAGCAGTGACAACTATAGTAAAATGAGAGTCAGTAAAGTGCTAGTCCCAACTCTACTGTAACTAATTATGGGATCATGAGCAAATTATAATATCTCTCTGAGCCATAGTTTTCTCACCTGTAAAGTGAGAACAATGATGGCACCTATTTCATAAGGGTTTGTAAAGATTAAATGCAAAACATTCAAAAGCTGTTTATAAGCTGTAAAATTCTCTACCAGTTGTCCATCTGATCTATTTTCATACCCCAGTCATAGTAGGTTGCTTCACAATCAACTATACTGTAGAAGCATGTCAAAGTAGTATTTCTCTTAGGCTTGCACTCATCACTTATTCATATATTAATACTAGGAAGATATCCAAAAGCTACCCTCCCACATTATAAAATCACTGTGCCAATTTGGATCTTTGAAGTTAGGAAGTTCTAATTTTTCACTCCTTCTCTGCATACTATGGGCCCAGCTCCAAGTATTTAGGGTTCTAAAACAAATATGGCAAGTCCCTATGAGGTGCTCACATTCTATTAGGTGAGACAAACACATAAATAGCTACAGAACAATATAATATGTTCTCATAAATTTGTTCATAAATGCTAAGTGAATACCAAGGAGGGAATAAGTAATTCTGTTATCTGAGGTAAGGGAAGTAAAATTTGAGCTGGTTTTGAGGATTCATCAGGGAAAGGGTAAGGAAATTGTAGAAGACATTCTGACCAGATGGATTAGCATGTTAAAGGTCATAAACATGTGAAGGACCATGGTGGGGTCAAAAATAGTGAGTAATGCTCTCCACACACAGGATTCTTGCCCTTATACTTCTCTCACTTCATTATCTCCCTCATTTGTCTGTCTCCTCCACCAGAATGTGAGCTCCAGTAAAGGAAAGAACCATTCACATTCATGTTTGTATCTCTGCTTTACCTAATCCCAACACTAAGCATATTGCTATATATGTGGTAAGGTTTAAATAAGTATTTTATTAAATGTTTCCTGTTTGTACTGTCGTGGCTTCTGACTTATTTATAGAAGCATGCAGTCAATTGTAGTTGATCAAAATAATAAAAACCATTTGACTTTATAGCAGTTATATATAAGACTGATATTTATTAATTTAATCTTTATTATTGAGAGTATTACAGATGTTCTCCCCTTTACCCCCATTGCCCCTCTCCACCCAGTTCCAAACCCACCCCAGGCCTTCACCACCCCCTACTGTCTGTGTCCATAGGTAAGATCTTTGGTTAATCTCTTCCCACTGCCATTGCCCCCTTCCCTCTGAGATTCATCAGTCTGTTCCATGCTTCCATGCCTCTGGTTCTGTTTTATTGACCAGTTTATTTTGTTCATTAGATTTCTTGTTTGTTTATTTTTATTTTTAGATTCAATTGTTAATAGATGTATTTGTTGCCACTTTATTATTCATGTTTTTTTAAATCTCTTCTTCTTCTTGTTAAAGAATACCCTTCAACATTTCTTGCAATACTGGTTTGGTGGTGATGAACTCCTTTAGCTTTCTCTTGTTTGTAAAGCTCTTTATCTGATCTTCAATTCTAAATGATAGCTTTGCTGGGTAGAGTAATCTTGGTTGTTGTAGATTCTTGCTATTCATCACTTTGAATATTTCTTGCCACTCCCTTCTGGCCTGCAAAGTTTCTGTTGAGAAATCAGCTGACAGTTGTATGGGTGCTCCCTTGTAGGTAACTAACTGCTTTTATCTTGCTGCTTTTAAGATTATCTCTTTGTATTTAGCCCATGGCATTTTAATTATGATGGGTCTTGGTGTGAGCCTCTTTGGGTTCATCTTGTTTGGGATTCTCTGCACTTCCTGGACATGTAAGTCTGTTTCTTTCATGAGGTAGGAGAAGTTTTCTGTCATTATTTCTTAAAATAGGTTTTCAATATCTTGCTCTCTCTCATCTACTTCTGGCAGCCCCATAATGCGAATGTTGGTATGCTTGAAGTTGTCCCAGAGGCTCCTTACACTATCTTCATATTTTTAAATTCTTTTTTCTTTTTGTTCTTCTCATTGGTGTTTTTGCTTCCCCATATTTCACATCATTGACTTGATTATCAGACTCCGTGTAAATTATTGTTGAATAAATTATGTTGAATCCGTGTAAATTATTCTTTATTTCAGTTAGTATATTCTTAATTTCTGACAGGTCATTTTTCATGTCTTTAATGTTCTCACTAATATCCTTTAAAGTCTCATGAAGATACTTGAGTAAACTTATAACCATGGTTTTGAACTCTGTATCCAAAAGTTTGCTTGCTTACATTTCTTTCATTGTGACATGTTTCTTTGTCTCCCCATTTTAGCTGCTTCCTTGTGTTTGTTTCTATGTATTAGGTAGAGCTTATATGTTTCTTGGAATTGGTAGAGTGGCCTTGTGTAGTAGGTGCCCTGTAGGGCTCAATGGCTCAGCCTCCCCAGTCACCTGAGCTGGGCACTCTAGGTGCCTCCCAGAGTGGGCTGTGTGCACAGTCTTGCTGCAGTTGAGCCTTGATTGCTGTTGGCATCACTGGGAGGACTTGACCTCCAGGCCAATTGGCTGTGAGGACCAGCTACATCTACAATGAAAGAACTGCTATGTAGGAGACACCTTTATGGAGCAGGACTTGTTTCAGTGGGGCTTTGGTGCTCACTGAATCTGCCCCTTGAGGGCAGATTATGGATGGGTAGAGTTGTAACCTGCCATGGTTTGAAGCTGTCCACTGGGTGCGCTGGCTCTGGGCCTCCAGGGAGGTGCAAAGTCAGCCACTGATTGGGGCCACCATGCAGGAGCTATTTGCATTGGGCTTGGAGGTGCCCAGGCAAGGCCCAGCTGTGAAACAAGGTAGGCTTGTGCTAGTGCTAGCTCATGGGTCTCTTATTGATAGCTTTGGGACATGCTGCCCCAGCTGTGGCTTGAGAGATTTTAGCAAAGCCTGAAACCTGAGCAAGTATAGGCAATTCATGTTGGAGACCAGGTGTAAGCTGACATGGTCCTTGCACCTGAAGGGGCTAGCAAGGCTTGGCCCCCTACCCACACAGTTTTCCCAGGCCTGTTTGGATGGCGGTTATCAGTAGAATGAGAGGAACCATTCATGGCTTGCCAAGAAGTCTGTAACTATTTACTGAAATTTACAATACTAAGAATCTGCCTGATTTGCTGTGCCGAGAATTTGTCCTTCTGCTCTGTCTCTCCCTTAGAGATTAAGAGGAACAAAGAATACATTCCTCTTCACAGACCTCCTATTCAGTATTTGTGTATAAAAGGCATTACATGGTTAATAAACACACTACAGTCTCTCGATGACTCATAGTCCTCCCGATCCCGCTGTCCTGTCTTTCTTTATTTTCTCAATTCCCACCTCCCTACCTCAGCCAGGTTCAACCGTCAGGCTGGCCCTGACAAATTCATATGTAAAAGCCACTGCAAACAGATTAGCTGGGGCTGCAAATTGGATGGGGAGGGGTCTCAGGAAATCACCAGGGTGGAGCAAACATATATGGCTGCCAGTCAGCCTTGCAACAGGTTAAGTCCCAGCATGGGAACAATGACCCCTGTGAGCACCTCAGTCTGGGAGAAAGCTGCCCCACCCCCAAGTTACTGCCTGAATTCCAGACAATCTAGTTCCTCCTTGTTTGTGTCTGGGTCCACCAGAGCCTCACTCTGGCACTGGAGTTCTGAGGAAGCGGGACCTTGTACTAGTAAGTTCAGTTCGTGCGCTGGCCCTTTAAAAGGAACACCTGAAAAAATAAAATAAAAGGAACACCTGGATCTCCAGCAGCCTCCATGTCACTGAGCCCCAATCCCCGTTGGTTTTTACAGCCCTTAGTTATGGGGAATTCTCTTCCCAGATCTGGGATCCTGGGCTCAGGTTCTGGTGTGGGGCTGGGACCCCTTGCTCCTCACAGAGGGCATCTGCAGAGACCATCTCCCTTCTGATTAAAAAAAGGGCACACATGGGTGTCGGTTCAGCCTGTTCTGCACCTACGCACCACCTTACAGTCTCAATGTGCTTTCTTCTTTACTTCTCTAGTTGCAGGATTTCCATTCAGCCATCTTTCAGTTGGTTCTGAATGATGATTTTTCTGTATTTTGATGTGGTTGTGGGAGGTGGTGAGTACAGGCGTTTACCTATGCCACAATCTTGGTTCCTTTAACCCTAACTTTTAAATAAATGATGAAGAGTTGGGTTAAAATGATTTATTTTTAGTAACTTATTATCTAAGGGGGATTTTCATAAAACCTATATATAATTGATTTTGTATTTCAGTGAACATTATTAGTTTTTTGGAAAGCACCTTTTTCATAGTAGAGATTAAAAATAATAAAAAATGTATAGCAATAACTCTCCAAATGTCTAAAAGTTCATGTAGTTACTATGTCATGAAAACTTTTGATAGTTACATGACTTTATTTTTTTTTATTTTTTTTCTCAATTTTTTATTAAGGTATTATATGTGTACATATCTTACCATTGCCCCCCCCCACACCCCACTCCCATATATGCCCCCACCCCCCAGAGTTTTGCATCCATTGGTTATGCTTATATGCATGCATACAAGTCCTTTGATTGATCTCATATCTCCCTAACCTTCCCCTTGTAATTTGACAGTCTGTTTGATGCTTTACTGTCTCTGTATCTATCTTTTTGTTCAAGTTTATAATGTTCTTTATTGTCCATAAATGAGTGAGATCATGTGGTATTTTTCTTTCATTGACTGACTTATTTCACTTAACATAATGTTCTCCAATTCCACCCAGGTTGCTGCAAATGATGAGAATTCCTTCTTTTTTATGGCAGCATAGTATTCCATTGTGTAGATGTACCACAGTTTACTGATCCAGTCATCTGCTGACGGGCACCTAGGCTGTTTCCAAATCTTAGCTATGGTGAATTGTGCTGCTATGAACATAGGGGTGCATATATCCTTTCTAATTGGTGTTTTTAGTTTCTTCGGATATATTCCCAGGAGTGGGATTACTGGGTCAAATGGGAGTTCCATTTTCAGTTTTTTGAGGAAACTCCATACTGTTCTCCACAGTGGCTGCACCTGTCTGCATTCCCACCAGCAGTGCACGAGGGTTCCTTTTTCTCCACATCCTCGCCAACACTTGTCGTTTGTTGATTTGTTGATGATAGCCATTCTGACAGGTGTGAGATGGTACCGCATTGTTGTTTTGATTTGCATCTCTCGCATAATTAGTGACGTTGAGCATGTTTTCATGTGTCTCTTGGCCTTCCTTCTATCTTCTTTTGAAAAGATTCTATTTAGGTCTGTTGCCCATTTTTTTATTGGATCATTTATCTTCCTTTTATTAAGTTGTATAAGCTGCCTGTAGATGTTGGAGATTAAACCTTTATCAGTGATGCCATTTGCAATTATGTTCTCCCATGCAGTGGGCCTTCTTGTTGTTTTGTTGATGGTTTCTTTTGCTGTGAAAAAGCTTTTTATTTTTATGTAGTCCCATTTGTTAATTTTCTCTTTAGCTTCCATTGCCCTAGGGGCAGTGTCAGTGAAGAATTTCTTTTGGCATATGTCTGACATTTTGCTGCCTGTGGATTGCTCTAGTATTTTTATGGTTTCCCGTCTTATGTTTAAGTCCTGTATCCATTTTGAGTTTATTTTTGTGTATGGCGTAAGTTGGTGATCAAGCTTCATTTTTTTGCATGTATCTGACCAATTTTCCCAACACCATTTATTAAAGAAACTGTCTTTATTCCATTGTATGTTCATGCCTCCTTTGTCAAATATTAATTGAGCATAGTGGTTTGGGTCAATATCTGGATTCTCTATTCTGTTCCATTGATCTATATGTCTGTTCTTGTGCCAGTACCAGGCTGTTTTGAGAACAGTGGCCTTGTAATACAGCTTGAAATCTAGTATTGAGATCCCTCCTACTTTATTCTTCTTTCTCAGGATTGCTGTGGCTATTCGGGGTCTTTTTTTATTCCAGATGAATTTTTGGAGAGTTCTTTCAAGGTCTGTGAAATATGCCGTTGGTATTTTAATGGGGAGTGCATTGAATCTATAGATTGCTTTGGGTAGTATGGACATTTTAATGATGTTGATTCTACCAATCCATGAACATGGTATGTTCTTCCATCTGTTTACGTCTTCCTCTATCTCTTTTTTCAGTGTCCTGTAGTTTTCCGTGTATAGGTCTTTTACCTCCTTAGTTAAGTTTATTCCTAGGTATCTTAATTTTTTTGGTGCAATGGTAAATGGGATTGCCTTTTTAGTCTCTCTGTCTGTAAGTTCACTATTGGTGTATAGAAAGGCCATAGATTTCTTCGCGTTAATTTTGTATCCTGCTACATTGCCGAATTCATTTATTAAGTCTATTAGTTTTTTGATGGAGTCTTTCGGATTTTTTATGTACAATATCATGTCGTCTGCAAATAAAGACAGCTTTACTTGTTCTTTTCCAATTTGGATGCCTTTTATTTCTTCTTCTTGTCTAATTGCAATGGCTAATACTTCCAGTACTATGTCAAACAGGAGTGGTGAGAGTGGGCATCCCTGTCTTGTTCCTGTTCTTAGGGGAAATGTTTTTAGTTTTTGTCCATTGAGTATGATATTTGCTGTGGGTTTATCATATATAGCTTTTATTATGTTGAGGTATGAGCCATCTATTCCCACCTTGTTGAGAGTTTTTATCAAGAAAGGGTGTTGGATTTTGTCAAATGCTTTTTCTGCATCAATTGATATGACTATGTGATTTTTATCTTTCAATTTGTTTATGTGATGTATCACGTTTATTGATTTGCGGATATTGTACCATCCTTGCATTCCTGGGATAAATCCTACTTGGTCATGGTGTATGATCTTTCTGATGTACTGCTGGAGCCGATTTGCTAGAATTTTGTTGAGTATTTTGGCATCTATGTTCATGAGGGATATTGGTCTGTAATTCTCTTTCATTGTGTTGTCTTTATCTGATTTTGGTATTAGGGTAATGCTGGCTTCATAGAAGGAGCTTGGAAGTGTTCCTTCCACTTGAATTTTTTGGAATAGTCTGAGGAGGATAGGTTTTAGTTCTTCCTTGAATGTTTGGTAAAACTCTCCTGTGAAGCCATCAGGCCCCGGGCTTTTGTTTGCCGGAAGCTTTTTGATGACTGCTTCAATTTCGTCCATAGTTATTGGCCTATTGAGCTGTTTAGATTCTTCTTGATTGATTTTTGGAAGGTTATATTTTTCTAGGAATATGTCCATTTCCTCCAGGTTGTCCAGTTTGTTGGAATAGAGTTGTTCGTAGTATTTTGTAACAATCCTTAGTATCTCAGCGGGGTCTGTTGTTATTTCACCTCTTTCATTTCTGATTTTGTTTATTTGGGTCCTCTCTCTTTGCTTCTTGGTGAGCCTTGCTAGAGGTCCATCAATCTTGTTTATCCTTTCAAAGAACCAGCTCTTGGTTTTGTTGATCTTATGTATTGTTTCTTTGGTCTCTATGTCATTTATCTCCACTCTGATCTTTGTTATTTCCTTCCTTCTGGTTACACTGGGCTTTTCTTGCTGCTCTTTTTCTAGCTCTTTGAGTTGTAGGGTTAAGTAATTTATTACCATTGTTTCTTGTTTTTTGCAATAGGCTTGTAGAGCTATGAACTTCCCTCTCAAGACTGCTTTTGCTGTGTCCCATAGATTTTGGATTGTTGTGTTTTCATTGTCATTTGTTGCCATGATGTTTTTTATTTCTTCCTTGATCTCTCTGGTGACCCAGTCCTTGTTTAATAGCATGCTGTTTAGTCTCCATGTGTTTGATTTCTTTGGATTGTATTTATTGTAGTTGATTTCCAGTTTTATGCCACTGTGATCTGAGAAGATGCTTGATATAATTTCTATCTTCTTGAATTTGAAGAGACTTTGCCTGTGACCCAGCATATGGTCTATCTTTGAAAATGACCCATGTGTACTTGAGAAGAATGTATATTCTGTGGCTTTGGGGTGAAATGTTCTGAAGATGTCAATTAATTCCATCTGGTCTAGTGAGTCATTTAGGATTGCTGTTTCTTTGCTGATTTTTTGTTTAGAGGATTTGTCCAGTGGTGATAGTGGGGTATTAAAGTCTCCTACTATGATTGTATTGCTATTAATCTCTCCCTTGATATCCTCCAGGAGTTTTTTTCATGTATTTGGGTGTTCCTATATTGGGAGCGTATATGTTTACCAGAATTATTTTTTCTTGTTGGATTTCTCCCTTTAGTATTATGAAGTGGCCTTCCTTATCTCTTGTTATGGCATTTACTTTGAGGTCTATTTTGTCAGATATAAGTATCGCTACCCCAGCTTTTTTTTCATTTCCATTTGCCTGAAAGATATTTTTCCATCCCTTCACTTTCAATCTGTGTGAGTCTCTTGTTCTGAGGTGGTTCTCTTGTAGACAGCATATATATGGGTCGTGTTTTTTTATCCATTCAGCTACTCGATGTCTTTTGATTGGAGCATTTAGTCCGTTTACATTTAAAGTTATTACTGAAAGGTATTTGTTTGTATTCATATCTATTTTTGTGTCTGTATTCCTTCTTACCTGTTTATTTCTTCTTTTTACAGTATTCCCTTTAGCAATTCTTGCATTGCTGGTTTGGTGGTGATAAACTCCCTGAGGCTTTTTTTGTCTGCAAAGCTCCTGATTTCCCCTTCAATTTTGATTGATAGTCTTGCTGGATATAGTATTCTTGGATTCAGTCCTTTGCTTTGCAACACTTTGTATACCTCCTTCCAATCACTCCTAGCTTGTTGTGTTTCTGTTGAGTAATCATTTGACAATCTGATGGGTGTTCCTTTGTAGGTAACTCTCTGTCTCTCTCTTGCCGCCTTTAGTATTCTCTCTTTATCATTTATATTTGCCATTGAAATTATGACATGTCTTGTTGTGGGTCTTTTGGGGTTGATCCTGCTTGGGACTCTCTGTACTTGCGTAACTTTTATCTTTCCTATATCCGGGAAGTTTTCTGTCATTATTTCTTCGAATAGATTTTCTAATCCCTGCTGCTCTTCTTGTCCTTCTGGCAACCCTATTATATGCATGTTACTTCGTTTCATGTTGTCCCGAAGCTCCCTTAGGCTTTCCTCCTGCTTTTTAATTTTTTTCTCCAATTGCTGTTCAGATTGAGCTTGTTTCTGTACCTGATCTTCTAACTCACTAATTCGGTCCTCTGCTTCTTGTAGTCTACTGTTGAAACTTTCCATGGTGTTTTTGATTGTAGCTATATCACTTTTCATTTCTTCCTGATTCTTGCATAAGTTGTTGATTTTCTCATCCATCCGATGTATAAATTCCATGACCATTACTCTGAACTCCTTTTCGGTCATGTTGCAAGCTTCAGTTTCACTAATTTCCTTTCTTGGCGACTCCACATTTTCTTTCCTCTGTGAGTTATTTCGTTTCCCCATTCTGGCTATTACCAGAAATCTCAAGCTTCCGTTTGCGTGGACCTGGGCCATGTGCTGTGGGGACTTCGCTCCACCCTAGTTTCACTGAAGTGCTCTGACACTTGGACGTGTGGCTGCCTTTGGTTGGTGGGAACCAGACTTGCCCAGGATCAGTGTCCCCAGTGTTCCGTGTGGTCTCGTGTGCACATTTAGAATCAGGGGCCCTGTCCGCACCACACTGTTGGTATGTGCCGAAAATGAGATCCTTAGCATGTGCCAGGAGTCAGAGTTCCCTGTGTCTGCACCAAGACTCGAGTGTCAAAGTCTCTGTTGCCTTGTGCCGTTTCTCGTTGAGAATCAGGGTCCCTGTGTGTGCACGCACCAACAATTGGGGTCGCTGGCTCTTAGTGTGAATGCGCTGTGAGTCAGGGATCCCAGGCAGCTGTGTCCGGCGTGCCAAATTCCCTGAAGTGGAGCTGCGTCCTGTGTGTGCTCTCTCTACTGAGCCAAACCGGCTAGAGCGCACATTCTTAAAATCCTGAAGGTGAGCTGGCTCAGTGCACTCTCCCAGAGTCCCGGAAGGGGGGCGGAGTCCGTCCTGTGTGCCAAATCCCCCAAAGGGAAGCCCCTCTGTGCACGCTCTAAGAATCCCCGAAGGGGGAGCTGTGACCCGCGAGCCAAATTCCCCCAAATTCCCCGAAGGGGATCCCTCTGTGCGCACTGACAGATTTCCCCGACGGGGAGCTGCTTCTGTCCCGCACACGCGTGTGCGCCAAATTCCCTACCGGGGAGCGAGTCCCTGCGCAAAGCTCGTCAGCTTGGGTGAGGGGCGGGTCTATCAGTTACTATGGCGCTATCCTCCGCGCCTGCGGGGAGGGGGATAGGCTCTTTGACTCACGGAAATCTGCGGGGAAGTCTGGATTCTTGTTGTTTGTTGGTCTGAAGCTGTGATAGCAGTTCTCTGTCCCCAGTGGCTGCAGGGTCCTGGTTTGTGTCAGAAGCCAGGATACGAGTCTCAGGCAGCTCTGTTTCTCAAGATGGCGTGGTCTCCGCGTCCGCACCAGCCGCCGAGAAGTGTCCGCTTTGTGCGCGGGGCTCCGCCGTCTAGGGCTGCCCTGTTAGGGAGCCCCTTGGAAGACCTGCAGAATCTAACTGACCCTATCTCATACACACACACACACCACACACATCTACACTCTCCTCTATGGGTTCCTCACTCACACTCTCTCTCTCCCTACCTTCCTGCCAGTCGCCATCTTTTTTTCATGACTTTATTTTTTTAATTTTTTATTGTTGACACTTTTACAGATGTCCCCATTCCACCCTCCCTTGCCCACCTGCCTCCCATTCTCCCCCTCCCCTTTCCTCTGGCCATCACCACTGCTGTCTGTGTTTGTCATGCATACATGTTCTTTAGCTAATCTCTTCACCTTCACTCAGTCACCCTTCCCTATCCCCTCAGAACTCTGTCAGACTGTTCCATGTATTCATGCCTCTGTTTCTATTTTGTTTCCATCAGTTTATTTTTTTTTTCATTAAATTCCACATACAAGTGAGATCATATGGTATTAGTTTTTCTCTGACTGGCTCATTTCACTTAGCATAATAATTTCCAAGCCCATCCATGCTGTTGCAAAACGTAAAAATTCCTTTTTTTATACCCACATAGTATTCCATTGTGTAAATGTACCACAGCTTTTTTATCCACTCCTCTACTGATGGGCACGTGCACTGTTTCTAGATCTTGGCTATTGTAAATAGTGTTGCTATGAACATGGGGGCGCATATATACTTTGTGATTGGTGTTTTGAGATTCTTAGATATATTTCCAAAAGTGGAACTGCTAAGTCAAAAGGCAATTCCATTTTTAATTTTTTGAGGACACTCCATACTGTTTTCCATAATGGCTGCACCAGTCTGCATTCCCACCAACAGTGTAGTGTGGTTCCCTTTTCTTCACATCCTCACCAGCACTTATTGTTTGTTGATTTATTGATGATAGCCATTCTGGCAGGTGTGAGGTAATATCTCAATATTGTTTTAGTTTTTATCTCTCTGATGATTAGTGATGTTGAACATTTTTTCATTTGTCTATTGGCCATGTGTACGCCTTCTTTGGAGGAGTGTCTAGGTCCTTTGCCCATTTTAATTGGATTTTTTGTGTTCCTGGTATTAAGTTGTATAAGTTCTTTATATATTTTGGAAACTAACCCTTTATCAGATGTATCATTGGAAAATATATTCTCCCGTACAGTGGGTTCCCTTTTCATTTTGTTGATGGTTTGTTTGTTTTTTTGCTATGCAGAAGCTTTTTAGTTTGATGTAGTCCCATTTGTTTATTTTTTTCCTTTGTTTCCTGTGCCCTAAGAGATATATCAGCAAAAATATTGCTACAAGAGATGGCTGAGACTTTACTGCCTATGTTTTCTTCAAGAACTTTTTTTCAATCCTCACCCAAAGATATTTTTCCATTGATTTTTAGACAGTGTAAGAGAGAGGGAAAGACAGAGATAAATATCGATATGAGAGAAACACATCGATTGGTTGCCTCATGGATGACCCCCAACCAGAGCCCAGGTCAGGGAGGAGCTGACAACTCAGGTATGTGCCCTTGACTGAAATTGAACCTGGGACCCTTTGGTCCACAGGCCTACACTCTACCCACTGGGCCAAACCAGCTAGGGCACTTCTAGAATTTTTATGGCTTCACAACTTACATATGTCTTTTTATCCATTTTGAATTTATTCTTGTGTATAGTGTAATTTGGTGGTCTAGTTTCATTTTGTTTTGCATATACCTATCCAATTTTCCCAAGATCATTTATTGAAGAGAATGTCTTTACTACATTGTATTCTCTTGTGTCCTCTGTCAAATATTAATTGACCGTAAAATCATGGGTTGATTTCTGGGGTCTCTGTTCTGTTCCATTGATCTATATGTCTGTTCTTGTGCCATTCCCAGGCTGTTTTTATTACAGTGTCTTTGCCATATAACTTGATATCTGGTATTGTGATGCCTCCAACTTTGTTCTTGCTTAATATTGCTGAGGCTGGTCAGGGTCTTTTTTGGTTCCACATACATTTTTGGAATATTTGTTCTAGATCTGTGAAATACACCATTGGTATTTTATAGGAATTGTGCTGAATCTATATATTGCTTTGAGTAGTATGGATATTTTAATGATTTGAATTTTTCCAGTCCATGAACATGGTATATGCTTCCAGTTATTTATATCTTTCCCAATTTCTTTCTTCAATGTCCTATAGTTTTCTGAGTAGAGGTCTTTTATCTTGTTGGTTAAATGTATTCCTATTTACCTTAATTTGTTGTTGTTGCAATAGTAAATGGGATTGTTTTCTTAGTTTCTCTTTGTGATAGTTCATTAAAATGTATAAAGAAGACACCAATTTCTGAATATTAATTTTGAATTTTGTCAAATTCATTTATTAGATCTGGTAGTGTTTTGTTGGAATCTTTTTTTTTAAAATAATTCTTTATTGTTGAAAGTATTACATATGTCCTCCTTTCCCCCCCATTGACCCCCTCTAGCCTGACACCACCCCCACCCTGCCCCAGGCCTTCAGCACCCTATTGTCTGTGTCCAAAGGTTATGCATATATGCATACAAGGTCTTTGGCTGATTACCATCCACCCACCCACCCTCCCCTGCTTTCTGAGATTCCGCCTTCTGTTCCATGCTTAGAGTCTCTGGAACAACTCCATTCATCAGTTTATTTTGTTAATTAGATTCCACATATGAGTGTGATCATGTGATACTTGTCTTTCTCTGACTGACTTATTTCACTTAGCATGATATTCTCCAGGTCCTTCCATACTGTCTCAAAGGGTAAGAGATTCTTCATTTTACTGCTGCATAGTATTCCATGGTGTAAATGTACCACAGTATTTTTATCCACTCATCTGCTGATGGGCATTTGGGCTGTTTCCAGATCTTAGCTATTATAAATTACTAGAGGCCCGGTGCACGAAATTCGTGCACGGAGGGTGGGGTGTCCCTCAGCCCAGCCTGTACCCTCTCCAATCTGGGACCCCTCGAGGGATGTCCGACTGCCCATTTAGGCCCGATCCTAGGGGGATCGGGCCTAAATGGGCAGTTGGTTATCCCTCTCACAATCCAGGACTGTAGGCTCCCAACTGCTTGCCTGCCTGCCTTCCTGATTGCCCCTAACTGCTTCTGCCTACCAGCCTGATCACCCCCTAACCACTCCGCTGCCAGCCTGATTGATGCCTAATTGCTCCCCTGCCAGCCTGTTTGCCCCCAACTTCCCTCCTCTGCCGGCCCGGTCACCCCTAACTGCCCTCCCCTGCAGGGTTGATCACCTCCAACTTCCCTCCCTTGCAGGCCAGGTGCCTCCCAACTGCCCTCCCCTGCTGGCCATCTTGTGGTGGCCATCGTGTGTCCACATGGGGGCAGGATCTTTGACCACATGGGGGCAGACATATTGTGTGTTGGAGTGGTGGTCAATCTGCATATTACTCTTTTATTAGACAGGATAGAGGCCTGGTGCAGAAGTGGGGGCCAGCTGGTTTGCCCTGAAGGGTGTCCCAGATAAGGGTGGGGGTTCCCTTGGGGTATGGGGCAGCCTGAGCAAAGGGCCTGTGGTGGTTTGCAAGCCAGCCACGCCCCCTGATGACCCAAGCGGAGGCACTGGTATCTGGAATTTATTTACCTTCTACAATTGAAACTTTGTAGCCTGGAGCAGAGCCAAGCCTCCTGCATGCTCCACTGGCAGCCATTTCTGTTTGAGTTAATTCACCTTCTATAATTGAAACTTTGTAGCCTTAAGCAGAGGCCTGAGCCTGGCCAGGGTGTGCAGAAAGCTTTGTTTTCTCCGTTACCGCGGGCAACCCTGGCCTGGTCTCTCCAGCTCCGTGTCTGCCGCCATTCTGTTTGAATTTGTTTACCTTCTATAATTGAAACTTGGTAGCTTGAGTGGAGGCTTAGGTCTGTCAAGGGCAGGCGGAAAGCTTGTTTCCCTCTATTGCCTGGGAAACCTTGCTCTCTGTGGCTGTAGCCATCTTGGTTCGGTTTATTTGCATACTCGCTCTGATTGGCTGGTGGGCGTGGCTTGGCCTGGTGGGCGTGGCTTGGGTGTAGCGGAGGTATGGTAAATTTGCATATTTGTCTATTATTAGATAGGATGCTGCTATGAACATAGGGTGTTTACATTCTTTCTGATTGGTGCTTCGGGTTTCTTTCTTTTTTAACATGCAATAAACATTAATATTTTAAGAAAAAGAATTTTAAGTATATTACATGCAATAAACATTAATATTACAAGAAAAAAATTTTAATATAATAATATTACCCAAACTATACTAACATAGTATAATATCACAAAAGTTGTAGGAAATATTAAAAATCTGCAAATAACAGAATTGCTTCTATTATATTCTAAAATATTTTTCTTCTCTGGCTTTATTTTTGTTCATCAGTTTATGTTGGTCATTATATTCCTCAAATGAGTGATATCATGTGATATTTATCTTTCTCTGATTGACTTATTTCACTTAGCATAATGCTCTGCAGGTTCAGCCATGCTGCTTCAAATGGTAAGAGTTCCTTCTTCTTTACAGCAGCATAGTATTCCATTGTGCAGATGTACCACAGTTTTTTAATCCACTCATCTGCTGATGGGCATTTAGTCTGTTTCCAAATCTTAGCTATTGTAAACTGTGCTGCTATGAACATAGGGGTGCATAGATCCTTTCTAATTGGTGTTTCTGGTTTCTTGGGATATAGTCCTAGAAGTGGGATTACTGGGTCAAATGGCAGTTCCATTTTTAATTTTTTGAGGAAACTCCATACTGTTTTCCACTGTGGTTGCACCAGTCTGCATTCCCACCAGCAGTGCAAGAGAATTCCTTTTTCTCCGCATCCTCTCCAGTACTTGTTGTTGTTTATTTGTTGATGATAGCCATTCTGACAGGTGTGAGATGGCACCTAATTGTTGTTTTGATTTGCATCTCTTGGATGATTAGTGTCATTGAGCATGTTTCCATATCTCTCTTGGGCTTTTGTGTGTCCTCTTTTCAAAAGTGTTTATTTAGGTCCTTTGCCCATTTTTATTGGATTATTTATCTTCCTTTTGTTAAATTGTATGAGTTCCCAATAAATTTTGGAGATTAAACCCTTATTGGAGATAACATTGGCAAACATGTTCTCCCATGCAGTGGGCTTACTTGTTTTGTTGATGGTTTCTTTTGCTTTGCAGAAGCCTTTTATTTTAATGTAGTCCCATTTGTTTATTTTCTCCTTAGTTTCCATTGTCCTAAGAGCTGTATCTTTAAAGATATTGCTATGACATATGTCTGCTATTCTGCTGCCTATGGATTCTTCTAAAATTTTTATGGTTTCCCATCTTACATTCAAGTCCTTTATCCATTTTGAGTTTATTTTGTGTATGGTGTAAGTTGGTGGTCTATTCTCATTTTTTTTGCATGTATCTGACCAATTTTCCCAACACCATTTATTGAAGATACAGTCTTGACTCCATTGTATGCTCTTGCCTCCTTTGTCAAATATTAACTGAGCATACTGGCTTGGGTCGATTTCTGGGTTCTCTGTTCTGTTCCATTGGTCTATATGTCTGTTCTTGTGCCAGTACCAGGCAGATTTGGGAATAGTGGCTTTGTAATGTAGCTTGATATCTGGTGTTGTGATCCTTCCAACTTTGTACTTCTTTCTCAGGATTGCTATGGCTATTCAGGGTCTTTTTTTATGTCGTATGATTTTTTTTTTAGAGAGTTTGTTCTAGGTCTGTGAAATATGCCGTTTGTATCTTAAGGGGATTGCATAGAATCTATAAATTGCTTTGGATATTATGGATAGTTTAATGATGTTGATTCTACTAATCCATGAACACAGTATATTCTTCCATTTGTTTATGTCTTCCTCTATGTCTTTTTTCAACGTCTTGTAACTTTCCCAGTACAGTCCTTTTACCTACTTAGTCAAGTTTATTCCTAGGTATCTTAATTTTTTTGTTGTAATGGTAAATGGTAATTTTTTTTAGTTTCTCTTTCTGTGAGTTTATTATTGATGTATAAAGAAGCCATAGATTTCTGGGTGTTAATTTTGTATCCTGCTACATTGCTGGATTCATTTATTAAGTCTAGTCATTTTATGATGGAGTCTTTAGAGTTTTCTATGTACAATATACTATCATCTGTGAATAATGACAGTTTTACTTCTTCTTTTCCAATTTGAATGCCTTTCATTTCACCTTCTTGTCTGATTGCTATAGACAGCACTTCTAGTACTATGTTGAACAGGCATGGTGAAAGTGGGCATCCCTTTCTTGTTCCTGTTCTTAGAAGAAATGGATTTAGTTTTTGACCATTGAGTATGATGCTGGGTGTAGGTTTGTCATATATGGCTTTATCATGTTGAGATATCCTCCTTCTATTACCACTTTGCTGAGAGTTTTTATCAAAAATGGGTGTTGGTTTTAGTCAAATGCTTTCTCTGCATCTATTGATAAGATCATGTGATTTTTGTCTTTCAATTTGTTTATGTGATATGTCATGTTTATTGACTTTCAAATATTGTACCAACCTTGCATCCCTGGAATAAATTCCACTTGATCATGGTGTATGAACTTTTTAAATATATTTCTGGATGCGATTTGCTAATATTTTGTTGAAATTTTTAGCATCTATGTTCATGAGGGATACTTGCTTGTAATTTTCTTTCTTTGTAGTGTCTTTATCTTGTTTTAGAATTAGAATAATGCTGGCCTCATAAAAAGAGTTTGGAAATGTTCCTTCCTCTTGAATTTTCTGAAATAGTTTGAAGAAGATAGGTTTTAGTTTTTCTTTGAATGGTGAAACTCGCTGTGAAGCTGTCTGGACCTAGGCTTTTGTTTGGTGGGAGTTTTTTTGATTCCTCCCGATTTAGTTTTGGGAGATTATATTTTTCTAGGAATGTGTCTATTTCATCCACATTGCCCAGTGTGTTGGCATATAATTGTTCATAGTATTTTCTTATAATCCTTTTTATTTCTGTAGTGTCACTGGTTACTTATCCGTTTTTGTTTTTGATTTTTTTTTTTTGTATGTGTGTCCTCTCTCTTTGTTTCTTGATGAGTCTGGCTAAAGGTTTATCAATTTTTTTTATCCTTTCAAAGTACCAGCTCTTGGTTTCAATGATTTTTTTTGTATTGTTTTTTAGTCTCTATGTTATTTATTTCTACTCTAATCTTTATTATTTCCTTCTTTCTACTTACTCTGGGCTTTGCTTGTTGTTCACTTTCTAGTTCTTTAAATTGTAGTGTTAAATATTTTATTGCTGATTTTTCTTGTTTTTGATGTATGCCTTTACAGTAGGTCCTTGGGTTATGTCGGAGATCTGTTCCTACAGCACAACATAACACAATTTTCACCGTAAGTAGCAACCCAACTATATAAGCACCTACATCACTCACATGGAGCACATACACAGCAGTAATGAAGTGAAACAGTGAAAAAAATTAAATTAAAAGGAAGATAACAATTCCTGACATTTACTTGTGGTAAATAATAAAAAAAACATAAAGCACATATATACATACGTCGAAATGATGGAACTTTTTTAAAAAAAATAAATGGGAGATGGTGATGTAACCACAAAATGATGAGCTAACCCGAGGACTGCCTGTATATTCTGCCCCATTGGGGTAAAATGTTCTATAAATATCAATTAAATCCATATGATCCAGTGTGTCCTTTAGAGTCTCTGTTTCCTTGTTAAGTTTTTCTTTTTCCATTTTTTATTAAGGTATTATATGTGTACATATCTTTCCATTCCCCCCCACCCAACTTACATACATGACCTCACCCCCCAGGGCTTTGCATCCATTAGTTATGCTTATATGCATGCATACAAGCCCTTCGGTTGATCTCTTATCTCCCCCACCTCTCCCTAAACTTCCCGCTGTAATTTGACAGTCTGTTTGATGCTTTACTGCCTCTGTATCTATCTTTTTGTTCATCAGTTCATAATGTTCTTTAGTATCCACAAATGAGTGAGATCATGTGGTATTTTTCTTTCATTGACTGGCTTATTTTGCTTAGCATAAGGTTCTCCAGTTCCATCCAGGTTGCTTCAAATGGTAAGAATTACTTCTTTTTTATGGCAGCATAGTATTCCATTGTGTAGATGTACCACAGTTTACTGATCCAGTCATCTGCTGACGGGCACCTAGGCTGTTTCCAAATCTTAGCTATTGTAAATTGTGCTGCTATGAACATAGGGGTGCATATATCCTTTCAGACTGGTGTTTCCAGTTTCTTAGGATATATTCCTAGGAGTAGGATTACTGGGTCAAATGGGAGTTCCATTTGTAGATTTGGAGGAAACACAAAACTGTTCTCCACAGTGGCTGCACCAGTCTGCATTCCCACCAGCAGTGCACGAGGGTTCCTTTTTATCCACACCCTCAACAACACTTGTCATTTGTTGATTTGTTGATGATAGCCATTCTGACAGGTGTGAGATGGTACTGCATTGTCATTTTGATTTGCATTTCTTGGATAATTAGTGACTTTGAGCACGTTTTCATGTGTCTCTTGGCCTTCCTTCTGTCTTCTTTAGAAAATATTCTATTAAGGTTCGTAGCCCATTTTTTTTATTGGATCATTTATCTTCCTTTTATTAAGTTGTATAAGTTCCCTGTAGATGTTGGAGATTAAACCTTTATCAGTGATAATATTTGCAAATATGTACTCCCATACAGTGGGCTTTCTTGTTGTTTAGTTGATGGTTTCTTTTGCTGTGAAAAAGCTTTTAATTTTGATGTAGTCCATTTTGTTTATTTTCTCTTTAGCTACCATTGCCCTAGGAGCAGTATCAATGAAGAAATTCTTTTGGCATATGTCTGAGATTTCTCTGCCTGTGGATTCCTCTAGTATTTTTATGGTTTCCCGTCTTATGTTTAAGTCCTGTATCCATTTTTATTTTTATTTTTTTTAATATATATATTTTAAATATATTTTATTGATTTTTTACAGAGAGGAAGAGAGAGGGATAGAGAGTTAGAAACATCGATGAGAGAGAAACATCGACCAGCTGCCTCTTGCACACCCCCTACTGGGGATGTGCCTGCAACCAAGGTACATGCCCTTGACCGGAATCGAACCCGGGACCCTTGAGTCCGCAGGCCGACGCTCTATCCACTGAGCCAAACCGGTTTCGGCAAAGTCCTGTATCCATTTTTAGTTTATTTTTGTGTATGGTGTAAGTTGGTGGTCTAGTTTCACTTTTTGCATGTATCTGTCTAATTTTCCCAAACACCATTTATTGAAGAGACTGTCTTGACTCCATTGTATGTTCATGCCTCCTTTGTCAAATATTAATAGAGCATACTGGTTTGGGTTGATATCTGGATTTTCTATTCTATTGCATTCGTCTATATGTCTGTTCTTGTGCCAGTACCAGGCTGTTTTGAGAAGAGTGGCTTTGTAATACAGCTTGAAATCTGTTATTGAGATCCCTCCTTTGATCCCTCCCTACTTTGTTCTTCTTTCTCAGGATTGCTGTAGATATTTGGGGTCTTTTTTTATTCCAGATGAATTCTTGGAGAGTTCTTTCTAGTTCTGTGAAATATGCTGTTGGTACTTTAATGGGGAGTTCATTGAATCTATAGATTGCTTTGGGTAGTACGGACATTTTAATGATGTTGATTCTACCAATCCATGAACATGGTATGTTCTTCCATCTGTTTACGTCTTCCTTTATCTCTTTTTTCAGTGTCCTGGAGTTTTCCGCGTATAGGTCTTTTACCTCCTTAGTTAAGTTTATTCCTAGGTATCTTAATTTTTTTTGGTGCGATGTGAATGGGATTGCTTTTTTAGTCTCTCTTTCTGTAAGTTCACTATTGGTGTATAGAAATGCCATAGATTTCTTGGTGTTAATTTTGTATCCTTCTACATTGCCCAATTAATTTATTAAGTCTATTAGTTTCTTGATGGAGTTTTTAGGGTTTTTTATGTACAATATCATGTCATCTGCAAATAAGAACAGCTTTACTTGTTCTTTTCCAATTTGGATGCCTTTTATTTCTTCTTCCTTTCTAATTGCAATGGCTAATACTACCAGTACTATGTGAAACAGGAGTGGTGAGCGTGGGCATCCCTGTATTGTTCCTGTTCTTAGGGGAAATGGTTTCAGTTTTTGCCCATTGAGTATGATGTTGGTTGTGGGTTTATCATATACTAGAGGCCCGGTGCATGAAATTTGTGCACGGGGGTGGGTGTCCCTCAGCCCAGCCTGCACCCTCTCCAATCTGGGACCCCTTGAGGGATGTCCGACTGCCCTCTCACAATCCAGGACTGCTAGCTCCAAACTGCTCGCCTGCCTGCCTTCCTGATTGCCCTTAACCGCATCTGCCTGCCAGCCTGATCACCCCCTAACCACTCCCCTGCCAGCCTTATTGATGCCTAACTGCTCCCCTGCCAGCCTGTTTGCCCCTAACTGACCTCCTCTGCCAGCCTGGTCACCCCTAACTGCCCTCTCCTGCAGGCTTGATGGCCCCCAACTGCCCTCCCTTGCAGGCCTGATCACTCCCAACTGCCCTCCACTGCAGGCCTGATTGCCCACAACTTCCCTCCTTTCAGGCCTGGTCCTTCCCAACTGCTCTCCCTTGCTGTCCATCTTATGGTGGCCATCTTGTGTCCACATGGGGGCAGGAACTTTGACCACATGTGGGCAGCCATCTTTTGTGTTGAAGTGATGTTCAATCTGCATATTACTCTTTTATTAGATTGGATAGAGGCCTGGTTAATTAGTGGGGGCCAGCTGTTTTGCCCTGAAGGGTTTCCTGGATCAGGGTGGGGGTTCCCTTGGGGCGTGGGGTGGCCTGGGCGAGGAGCCTGTGGTGGTTTGCAGGCCGGACACAACCCCTGGCTACCCAAGCGGAGGCCCTGGTATCTAGGATTTATTTATATTCTACAATTGAAACTTTGTAGCCTGGATTGGAGCCAAACCTTCTGTTCCCTCTGTGGCAGCAGCCATTTCTGTTGGAATTTATTTATCTTCTATAATTGAAACTTTGTAGCCTTAAACGGAGGCCTGGGCCGGCCAGGGTGTGCGGAAAGCTTGGCTTCTTCTATCGCCAGGGAAACCCAAGCCTCCCTCCTGCTCTCTCTGTGGCTGAAGCCATCTTGGTTGGGTTAATTTGCATACTCGCTCGTGATTGGCTGTTGGGCGTGGCGTCTGGGTGTAGCAGAGTGATGGTTAATTTGCATATTACTCTTTTATTGGATAGGATAGCTTTTGTTATGTTGAGGTATGATTCTTCTATTCCTACCTTGTTGAGAGTTTTTATCAAGAAATGGTGTTGGATTTTGTCAAATGCTTTTTCTGCATCAATTGATATGACTATGTGATTTTTATCTCTCAATTTGTTTACATGATGTATCACATTTATTGATTTGCGGATATTGTACCATCCTTGCATCCCTGGGATAAATTCTGCTTGGTGATGGTGTATGATCTTCCTGATGTACTACTGCTGGAGCCGAATTGCTAGAATTTTGTTGAGGATTTTGGCATCTATGTTCATGAGGGATATTGGCCTGTAATTCTCTTTCATTTTGTTGTCTTTATCTGGTTTTTGTATTAGGGTGATGCTGGCTTCATAGAAAAAGCTTGGAAGTGTTCCTTCCTCTTGAATTTTTTTGAATAGTCTGAGGAGGATAGGTTTTAGTTCTTCCTTGAATGTTTGATAAAACTCCACCGTGAAGCCGTCTGGCCTCGGGCTTTTGTTTGCCAGAAGCTTTTTGATGACAAGCTTAAATTTCTTCCATAGTTATTGGCCTATTGAGATGTTTAGATTCTTCCTGATTGAGTTTTGGAAGGTTATCTTTTTCTAGGAATATGTCCATTTCCTACAGGTTGTCCAGTTTGTTGGAATAGAGTTGTTTGTAGTATTAACAATCCTTTGTATTTCTGTGGGGTCTGTTGTTATTTCACCTCTTTCATTTCTGACTTTGTTTATTTGGGTCCTCTCTCTTTGCTTCTTGGTGAGCCTTGCTAGAGGTTCATCAATCTTGTTTATCCTTTCAAAGAACCAGCTCTTGGTTTCATTGATCTTTTGTATTGTTTATTTGGTCTCTATGTCATTTATCTCCACTCTGATCTTTATTATTTCCTTACTTCTGCTTACACTGAGCTTTTCTTGGTCTCTTTCTAACTCTTTGAGTTGTAGGGTTAGGTAGTTTATTACCATTGTTTCTTGTTTTTTGCAGTAGTCTTATAGAGCTATGAACTTCCCTCTCAAGACTGCTTTCGCTGTGTCCCATAGATTTTGGATTGTTGTGTTTTCATTGTCATTTGTTGCCATGATGTTTTTTATTTCTTCCTTGATCTCTCTGGTAACCCAGTCATTGTTTAATATCATGCTGTTTAGTCTCCAGGTGTTTGATTTTCTTGGATTGTTTTTATTGCACTTGATTTACAGTTTTATGCCACTGTGATCTGAGAAGATGCTTGATATGATTTCTATCTTCTTGAATTTGAGGAGACTTTGCCTATGACCCAACATACAGTTTATCTTTGAAAATGACCCATGTGCACTTGAGAAGAATGTATATTCTGTGGCTTTGGGGTAAAATGTTCTGAAGATGTCAATTAATTCCATCTGGTCTAGTGAGTTATTTTGGATTGATGTTTCTTTACTGTTTTGTTTGTTTAGAAGACTTGTCCAATGGTGATAGTGGTGTATTAAAGTCTCCTACTATGATTGTATTGCTGTTAATCTCTCCCTTGATATCCTCCAGGAGTTTTTTAATGTATTTGGGTGCTCCTGTATTGGGTGCGTATATGTTTACCAGAGTTATTTCTTCTTGTTGGATTGCTCCCTTTAGTATTATGAAGTGGCCTTCCTTATCTCTTGTTATGTCCTTCACTTTGAGATCTAATTTGTTAGATATGAGTATTGCTACCCCAGCTTTTTTTTCTTTTCCATTTGCCTGAAAAACCTTTTTCCATCCCTTCACCCTCAGTCTGTGTGCATCTTTTTTCTGAGGTGGGTTTCTTGTAGACAGCAGAAATATGGGTCGTGTTTTCTTATCCAATCTGTTACCCTATGTCTTTTGATTGGGACATTTAATCCATTTACATTTAAAGTTATTATTGATACGTACTTATTTGTCACCATTTTTATTCTTTATCCCTGTGTTCTTTCTTCGCTTCTTATTTCTTTCTTTTCTTTTTTTTTTTTTTTTTTTTTTTTTTTTTTTTACAGCAGACCCTTTAGCATTTCTTGCATTGCTGGTTGGTGGTGATAAACTCCCTTAGTCCTTTTTTGTCTGTGAAGCTCCTGATTTCCCCTTCAATTTTGATTGATAGCCTTGCTGGGTACAGTATTCTTGGATTCAGACCCTTCCTTTGTATGACTTTGTCTATTTCATTCCATTTCCTTCTGGCCTGATGAGTTTCTGTTGAGAAATCAGTTGCTAGTCTGATGGGGGTTCCTTTGTATGTAACTTTCTGTCTCTCTGTGGCCACTTTTAAGATTCTTTCTTTGTTGTTGATGTTCGCCAGTTTAATTATAATGTGCCTTGGCGTTGGTCTTTTGGGGTTCATTTTGCTTGGAACTCTGTGAGCTTCTTGGATTTTTGTGGGTTTTTTTCTTCCCTATATCAGGGAAGTTTTCTGTCATTATTTCTTCAAACACGTTTTCTATTCCTTGCTCCGTTTCCTTTCCTTCTGGAACCCCTATTATGCGGCTGTTGTTTTGTTTTGTGTTATCCCAAAGTTCCCTTAGGCTCTCCTCCTGCTTTTTCATTTTCTTTTCTAGAAGCTGCTCTACTTGGGTATTTTTTTCCATCTTGTCTTCTAGCTCACTGATGCAGTCCTCTGCTTCTTCTAGTCTACTCTTGATGCTTTCTATTGAGTTCTTTACAGCAGCAATGTCATTTTTCATTTCTTCTTGGTTCTTCTTCATTTCCTCCTGGTTCTTACTCATATTGTAGAATTTGTCTTCCATTCTTTTCAGCCACCTTATGACCATTTCACTAAATTCTTTCTCTGACAGGTTGCTTGCCTCTATTTCATTTACTTCCTTTTCTGGTGATGCCTGCTTTTCTTTCATATGCGGGCTGTTTCTTTGTCTCCCCATGGTCTCTCTTCTCCAGATGTCTGGTTATGTAATTCCCTCTCTCTCCTTATCCCAGGCGAAATCTGACTTTTCCGTGGTGGAGTGTAGAGCTCCTCTGAATCCACGTGTTTGTGCCTATTGGGGACCGGTGTTCTGGGGCTCACAGCTGTTCAGTGGTTGCCGCAGTTGTAGATTTTCAGGCTTCCAATAAGATCCACTTTCCCCTTCAAGATTGCGCGGTCTCCGAGTCCGAGCCTGTAGCTCTGGGAGGGGACCCAGCAGCAGTGCAGGCTGCCCAGTCAGGGCAACCCCATACAGCAGTCCACCACCTTCTCCTGGAGTATAGCTGTCCCTTAACTCGCCAAGAAATACTCCCCGTGCGACCCTCAGCTGTTCTTTCTTTCTGCTCCGGGACAAGGCTTGGGACCTGTCTGTCTATTCCGCTGCCATTTTTCTTCCTCCAGACCTCCTTGTTAAGTTTTTTGTCTGAAAGATCTATCCAGTGAAGTCAGAGGGGTGTTAAAGTCCCCTACTATGACTGTATTGTTGTCTATCTCTCCATTAAAATCCTCTAGAATATTTTTATATATTTAGATGCTCCTATATTGGGCGCATATATGTTTACCAGGGTTATACCCTCTTCTTTGATTGATCCCTTTAGTATTATGTGGTGACCTTTGTTGTCTCTTGTGATGTCATTCATTTTAAAGTCTATTTTGACAGACTTGCATGGAAAATTATTTTCCATTCCTTCACTCTCATCCTCTGTGTGTATTTTGTTTTGAGGTGGGTCTCTTCTAGACAGCATATAGTTGTGTCATGTTTTTGTATCCATTCAGCTACCCTATGCCTTTTTATTGGAGCATTTAATCCATTTACATTTAGGGTTATTATTGATAGGTACTTATTTATTGCTATTTTAATTCTATATGATTAGGTTTCTCTCTCTGTTTCTTCTTCTCATTACAGAAATTCCTTTAGCATTTCTTATAATGCTGGCTTGGTGGTGATACACTCCTTTAGCACCTCCCTCCCTTTTATTCTGATCTGGGAAGCTCTTTATTTGACTGTCTACTTTGAATGATAGTGTTGCTGGATATAGTAATCTTGGTCTCAGATCCATGCTTTCCATTACCTTGAGTACTTCATGACACTCCCTTCTGGCCTGTAGAGTTTCTGATGAGAAATCTGGTGTCAGCCTTATGGGAACTCCTTTGTAGGTAACAGTTTTCTTTTCTCTTACTGCCTTTAAGATTCTTTGTCTTTAATTTTTGGCATTTTAATTATGATGTGTCTTGGTGTGGGCCTGTTTGGGTTCCTCTTGTTTGGGGTTCTCTGTGCCTCCTGAACTTGTATAACTTTCTTTTACCAAGTTAGGGAAGTTTTCTGCCATTATTTCTTCAAACACCTTCTCTATGCCTTTCTCCCTTTCTGCCTCTTCTGGAACACTTGCTGTTCTAATATTGTTACATTTCACATTGTCCCACAGCTCTCTTAATCTGTCCTCCTGTTTTTAAATTGTTTTTTTTTTCTTTTTGGTTCTTTGAGTGATATTTTCAACTCTGTCTTCTAATTCACTGATTCGATCCTCAGTTTCCCCTAATCTGCTGGGTATTCCTTGCAATGCGTTTGTTATTTGTGTTATGTCATTCTTTATCTCACACTGTTCTTTTTTCATAGTTACTATATATTTTTTTATGCTGTTGAGCATCTTTACCATCATTACTCTGAACTCTGTTTTAGAAAAATTTCTTCTCTGTTTCATTTATCCCTTCTTCTGGAGAATTCTCTAGTTCTTTCACTTGGGGATTGTTTCATTGTCTTCTCCTTTTGGCTGTCTGTTTGGGTTTGTAACTATGTATTAGGTAGATCGTATACACCTCTGAATCTGTAGTGCAGGATAATGTTTAAGGCTGTTTCTGACTAATTAGACCAGGCAAAGACTTAATGCCGCCAAAGACAGCCTCTGCCTACATACTGATAGGATTTTGACTTGAATTGTCCCCCAGGGAATCATTCTCGAGTGTTGAGAGTTTTTTTTCAATAGGTTGGGGCAATTTCTTCTGCCTGGGGGTTAATTGTTATTTTTAATCTTTTAAGTGGCTTCAAGGCAAGGTGTTTTTTTAATAAGGTGTGTCAACTGTCTTCCCCCCAGAAAGGCAAATGTCTATGTGGGAAATATGTCTTCTGCTGCATGAGCGAATGGCTCAGCCCAGAAAACTTGGTGTGTCCTTCTGAGCTCTAGCTCCTGAGTCTCTAGTCATGGTTTCTTCTCTCACAGTTCCAGACCACTTCACTCTCCCTCTGCTGGAGTGCAAGGTGGATGGATCCTCAGGGAATTTTGTGCATTGTCCCTTTAAGAGGGTGCCTGAATTTTGAGCTTTCACTCCCTGGCAGACAGCCCTGCACTGCTTTTCACAGCCAGCTGTTATGTGGGTACCCGCCTCAGTTTTGGTGCTCTCTGCTGCGGGCTCCAGAAAGGGGATTAGACCCAAGAGTTCTCAGTGGGAATTCCCCCAAGTTGAGATATCTCTCCAGGACTTCACTTGTCTGTGGGCACTCAGCTAGCCCTTTCATGCATCTGCCCCTTCTAGCAGTCTCTATGCGGTCTCCACTTTCACTCCTCAGGTATCAGGGTTCTCTCCTGTGAGTTTTCTGTTGATTATTCAGGAAGTTTTTCTGTGTTTTAGTTGTTATTCCAGTTTGTTCCTGGGAGCATGCTCGTGCAGCATCCACTTACTCTGCCACCATTTTTAATCTTCCTTCTTGCTATTCTTTAGGCAAATATGTTGGTCTTGAACTTATGACAGAATCAAGGTATGATGTTACCTTTAAGATCAAGTGACAAGGAAGCCCAATTTTTGCTGCTCTTGCTTCTGCTTTTCACTCATCAGGAGATTGGGAGCCACCGGGTACACTACCTGGTTCTGAGGAGGCCAATCACAATACTGTCATTGGCCACATTGTGCAGGACCTGGGGCTCAGGGTTGGTGCTTTGGATTTCTTAGTATATATTCCTAGAAGTGGGATCACTGGGTCAAATGGCAGATTCATATTTAATTTTTTGAGGAAACTTCAAAATGTTTTCCATAATGGTTGTACAAGTCTGCATTCCCACCAGCAGTGTACTAAGGTTTCCTTTTATTTTTCGTGGAATCTTTAGGGCTTTCTATGTCATCTGCAAATAATGAGAGTTATACTTCCTCCTTTCAAATTTGGATGAATTTTATTTATTTATTTGTTATTTTGTCTGTTCACTGTGGCTAGGATTTCCAATACTATGTTGAATAAGAGTGCTGAAAGAAAACCTTCATGTCTTATTCTTGATCCTACGAAAAACACTTGTAGTTTTTGCCCATTGAGTATGATGTTGGCTGTGGGTTTGTCATATATGTCCCCTATAACTTTGAGGTAGATTCCCTCTATTCCCACTTTGCTGAGAATTTTTATCATGAATGGATGCTGAATTTTGTTGAGTGTTTTTTTTTCTGAATCTATAGATATGATCATGTGATAATGTTTTGTTTTTAAACTTTTAAAATGTTTATTTTATTTTATTTTCCCCTCTATGCCTTCTCCCAACTCCACCCCCACTGTTGTTGTTTTTTTTTATGGTTGCTATTTTGTCATCAAACTTCTCACTTTGTTCATGAACTCTTTTCCTACCTTTGTTTAGTTGTTTGTATATGCTGTCTTGTAGTTCACTAAACTTTTTAAAGAGGATAATTCTGAATTCTTTATCTGACAATTCATAGATCTCCATTTCTTTAAGTTTGGTAACTGCAGCTTTTTTTTATTGTTCAAAGTATTACATATAGTAGCACATATATCTCCTTTTTTCCCCATTGACCTTCCCTCAGCCTCCCCTACCCACTGTTGCATGCCTTCATCCCCCCACCCCTCCAGTGTCTTGTGTCCATTGGTTGTGCTTATATGCATGCATACAAGTCCTTCGGTTGATCTTTCCCCCCCCCTCCCCAACAGTCCCCAGCCTTCCCGCTGTAATTTGACAGTCTGTTCGATGCTTTATTGCTTCTGTATCTATATTTTTGTTCATCAGGTTATAATGTTCTTTATTTTACATAAATGAGTGAGATCATGTGGTATTTTTCTTTCATTGCCTGGCTTATTTCATTTAACATAATGCTCTCCAGGTCCATCCATGATGCTGCAAATGGTAAGAATTCCTTCTTTTCTATAGCGGCGTAGTATTCCATTGTGTAGATGTACAATAGTTTTCTAATCCACTCATCTGCTGATGGGCATTTAGGCTGTTTCCAAATCTTAGCTATGGTGAATTGTGCTGCTATGAACATAGGGGTGCATATATCATTTTTGATTGGTGTTTCTAGTTTCTTGGGATATATTCCTAGAAGTGGGATTACTGGGTCAAATGGGAGTTCCATTTTTAGTTTTTTTAGGAAACTCCATACTGTTCTCCACAGTGGCTGCACCAGTCTGCATTCCCACCAGCACTGCATGAGGGTTCCTTTTTCTCCACATCCTCGCCAGCACTTGTCGTTGGTTGATTTGTTGATGATTGCCATTCTGACAGGTGTGAGATGGTACCGCATTGTCGTTTTGATTTGTATGTCTCGGATAATTAGTGACTTTGAGCATGTTTTCATATGTCTCTTGGCCTTCCTTCTGTCTTCTTTTGAAAAGATTCTATTTAGGTCCATTGCCCATTTTTTTATTAGATCATTTATCTTCCTTTTATTAAGTTGTATGAGTTCCCTGTAGATGTTGGAGATTAAACCTTTATCAGTGGTAACATTTGCAAATATGTCCTCCCATACAGTGGGCTTTCTTGTTGTTTTGTTGATGGTTTCCTTTGCTGAGCAAAAGCTTTTTATTTTTATGTAGTCCCATTTGTTAATTTTCTCTTTAGCTACCATTGCCCTAGGAGCAGTATCGGTGAAGAAATTGCTTCGACATATGTCTGAGATTTCTCTGCCTGTGGATACCTCTAGTATTTTTATGGTTTCTTGTCTTATGTTTAAGTCCTTTATCCATTTTGAGTTTATTTTTGTGTATGGTGTAAGTTGGTGGTCTAGTTTCATTTTTTGCATTTATCTGTCCAATTTTCCCAATACCATTTATTGAAGAGACTGTCTTGTCTCCATTGTATGTTCATGCCTCCTTTGTCAAATATTAATTGAGCATAGTGGTTTGGGTCGATATCTGGGTTCTCTATTCTATTTCATTGGTCTATATGTCTGTTCTTGTGCCAGTACCAGGCTGTTTTGAGAACAGTGGCCTTGTAATACAGCTTGAAATCTAGTATTGAGATCCCACCTACTTTGTTCTTCTTTCTCAGGATTGCTGTGGATATTCGGGGTCTTTTTTTATTCCAGATGAATTCTTGGAGAGTTCTTTCTAGGTATGTGAAATATGCTGTTGGTACTTTAATGGGGAGTGCATTGAATCTATAGATTGCTTTGGGTAGTATGGATATTTTAATGATGTTGATACTACCATTCCATGAACATGGTATGTTCTTCCATCTGTTTACGTCTTCCTCTATCTCTTTTTTCAGTGTCCTGGAGTTTTCCGCATATAGGTCTTTTACCTCCTTAGTTAAGTGTATTCCTAGATATCTTAATTTTTTGGGGGCGATGGTAAATGGGATTGCTTTTTTAGTCTCTCTTTCTGTAAGTCCACTATTGGTGTATAGAAATGCCATAGATTTCTTGGCATTAATTTTGTATCCTGCTACATTGCCAAATTAATATATTAACCTTTTCCACTCGGATGTTGAGTGTGACTCAACACGGTTAGCATTAAAATAAAGGAATGGAAAAAAAAGCAAGCGAGTGCAAAGGGTTAAGTCTGTTAGTTTTTTGATGGAGTCTTTCGGGTTTTTTTGTACAATATCATGTCATCTGCAAATTAGGACAGCTTTACTTCTTTTCCAATTTGGATGCCTTTTAGTTCTTCTTGTATAATTGCAATGGCTAATACTTCCAGTACTATGTCACACAGGAGTGGTGAGAGTGGGCATCCCTGTCTTGTTCCTGTTCTTAGGGAAAATGGTTTTAGTTTTTGGCCATTGAGTATGATTCTGGCTGTGGGTTTGTCATATATGGCTTTTATGATATTGAGGTATGATCCTTCTATTCCCACATAGCTGAGAGTTTTTATCAAGAAAGCTTTATGGATTTTGTCAAATGCTTTTTCTGCATCAATTGATGACTATGTTGTTTTTATCTCTCAATTTGTTTACATGATGTATCACGTTTATTGATTTGCGGATAGTGTACCATCCTTGCATCCCTGGGATAAATCCTACTTGGTCATGGAGTATGATCTTTCTGATGTACTGCTGGAGCCAATTTGCTAGAATTTTGTTGAGCATTTTGGCATCTATGTTCATGAGGGATATTGGTCTGTAATTCTCTTTCATTGTGTTGTCTTTATCTGGTTTTGGTATTAGGGTGATGCTGGCTTCATAGAATTAGCTTGGAAATGTTCCTTTCTCTTGAATTTTTTGGACTAGTCTGAGGAGGATAGGTGTAATTATTACTTGAATGTTTGGTAAAACTCCACTGTGAAGCCGTCTGGCCCCGGGCTTTTGTTTGCTGGAAGCTTTTTGATTACTGCTTCAATTTCTTCTATAGTTATTGGCCTATTGAGATATTTAGATTCTTCCTGATTGAGTTTTGGAAGGTTGTATATTTCTAGGAATATATCTATTTCCTCCATGTGGTCTTGTTTGTTGGAATAGAGTTGTTCATAGTATTTTTTAATAATCCTTTGTATTTCTGTGTGTTCTCTTGTTATTTCTCCTCTTTTATTTCTGATTTTGTTTATTTGGGTCCTCTCTCTTTGCTTTTTGGTGAGCCTTGCTAGAGGTTCATCAATCTTGTTTATCCTTTCAAAGAACCAGCTCTTGGTTTTGTTGATCTTTTGTATTTTGTTTTTTTGTGTTTTTTTTTTTTGGTCTCCATGTTGTTTATCTTTGCTCTGATCTTTATTATTTCCTTCCTTCTGCTTACACTGGGTTTTTCTTGTTGCTCTCTCAAGACTGCTTTCGCTGTGTCCCATAGATTTTGGATTGTTGTGTTTTCATTGTCATTTGTTGCCATGATGTTTTTTTATTTCTTCTTTGATCTCTCTGGTAACCCAGTCATTGTTTAATAGAATGCTATTTCGTCTCCATATGTTTGATTTCTTTGGATTGTTTTTATTGTAGTTGATTTCCAGTTTTATGCCATTGTTATCTGAGAAGATGCTTGATATGATTTCTATCTTCTTGTATTTGAAGAGACTTTGCATGTGACCCAATATATGGTCTGTCTATGAAAATGACCCATGTGCACTTGAGAAGAATGTATATGGTTACTGCAGCTTTATTAGTTTCCTTTGGTGGTATAATATATACCTGATTTTTTGGTCCTTGATTCTTTAGGTTGGTATTTGCACATTTGAGTAATGGGGCCACTTTCCCTGACTCTACAGGTTGGTTTTGGTAAAGACAGTTCTTCACCATGTCAGCTCAGTCTGGGTTTCTGTGTGTGTTTATTAGTAATTTCTTTTGGAAGGCGGAGCCTGCTATTATGGTCTATATTTGAGTGAGGCAACTTTTTGAGCCTTAAGGGCAATGACTGGATGAAAGCAGTTGGATAGAACTGCCCGCTTGGTTACCTAATCTGTAGAGATTATAGGATGTGTTCCAAGGTTGCCTGAATTCTCTGATCAGGTTTACTAGAAAGTCAAAACTGAACATTATATTCTGTAATAGATGGGGCTATTAATTAACTTCTCTGCCATGGAAAGGATAGAAGGCCAGGGTGCAGAGACTATGATAGCTTGTTGTTTAGGGGCCTGAATCAGTCCTGAGTGTGCACTGAATTCCCTGGTCAAATGAGACCACTGATTTTGCACTCCAGTTGCAGGAAACAATTGGCTGTGCTCTCTGTTCAAGTTCCATTGTTCATATGACTATTGAATGAGCTACACAGCTTACCATGTGATCTAGTTGGATTCCCTGGTTGGACATGCTGAAGACTCTATTTAGCAATGAGCAGGGCTATTAATTATATTCCCTGCCTGAGTACAGCAGGAGAAGTTCTAAAACCCATAAAGCTGTTTGTTGTTTTAATTCAGACCAACCTGCACACCAAGTTCCCTGGCTCTTGGCTAAACAGGGATATTGGCTTGCTCTGCAAACTGTCAGCTGTATCTGCCCTTCTCTTGCTCAAGAGCCACTGGGCTGCACATAAATTCTCTCCAGTACTTATCAGATGGGGCCAGAAGACTCTCCACAGCAAGTGGTGCTATGCCTCAGCCTCCTTCCCTGGAATGGGAGAAAAGGTGATCCAGGCTACTCTCAATTTTCCAAACATGCTTTCCAGTTGGGAGTGGGTAGTAGCTACCCTCAGCCTTGGCTATAAATTAACCTCCCTTCTGTACATAGAAAAAACCTCCATGCCTTATAATGACTTTGCTTTGGGTAATCAGTTCTGCCCACACACCTATGGGCTTGAATGCCACTGGGCCAAATAGCTTCTAGGAATTGATAACAACACTTCTGGTCAAATGGGCCTGAAAGGCACTTTGCACAGCAGGTGGTGATGTGACTCAGCACCTTGCCTGGGCATGACCAAACCAGTCTCTAGTGATGGAAAGTCAGACATATCTGCACCCCACCAAGTTCTGTGGTCAGAGCATGCTGTCTTGGTTCTATAGATGAGCAAAGCTGCTGGTGGGATTGCTGCTTAAGGTTTGCCAAGATCCATGTGCTGTTTGTAGTAAGGTCTGTCACAGTCAGATTTTCAGTGACTGGGCCCTGTAGATTCCCCTACAGTCCTCTTGGTACAAGATCAGAGTGGAGGTTCTTACAAAGCAACCCACAATGCTGGGAAAGACTGCTTACTTCCTCCCCTCCCACTGTGTTCTCTTTTCCCACTAGAGGAACCAAAGGCTCAGAACTCAGAGACAACTCTGTGTTGCACTGCCCTGGGGTAGGAGCAAGGCAGTGAAAATGTAGATTCTTCTTACCCTTCAAATAAAGTCTGTCTTGGTCTCTGTTGTGCAGGTGGGTAATTCAACCTCACCCCCTATTCTAGGATTGCCTCAGTGGAGTTTTATTCTTGAATATATGTTAATTGTTCTTGTGAGGGTGAGTGAAATCAGAAATGACCCATGTCACCATCTTGGAGACACCATTCTGAACTTCAATTTTAACATATGTAAACTGGGAATAATACTTTCTGGTCATGATGAAGATTAAATAAGACAATAAATTCAACTTACTTTGTAAATTACAGATCAGTTTAAAAGTCCAATAAATATTTATGAAGTACTTGTTGTAGGTCAGGCATTAATTATGATACAGCAATATACAAGTAGTCCCTGACCTCAAAGAGTTTATAAAATTAATAAATCATTCTAAGTGGAAAGAACACAGACACTACAGGTAGAAACCTATGTTCATGTCTTAGCACTGCTACTTCTCAGATAAAGAATATATATTTTTTTAAATCTCATGACTGACCAGTGTGGCTCAGGGTTGAGCATAGACCTATGAACCAGGGTGTCATGGTTTGATTCCCGGTCAGGGCACATGCCCGAGGTTGTGGGCTCCATGCAAAGTGGGGGGCATGCGAGCCAATCAATAATTCTATCTTATCATTGATGTCTCTAGCTCTCTGTACCTCTCCCTTCCTATCTTAAATAAATAAAAATGTGGGTTTTTTTAAATCTCATCTTTAAATTTTATTTCTTATTTTTAAATCTTTATTGTTGAAAGAATTACATATGTCCTCTTTCCTCCACCCCCATTGACCTCTTTTAGCCTGCCGCCACCCCCCATCCCAGGCAGTCACCACACTATTGTCTGTGTCCATGGGTTATGCATATATGCATACAAGTTCTTTGGTTGACCACTTTCCACTCCCCCACCCTCCCCGACCTGTTTGATATTCTGCAGTCTGTACTACACTTCTATGCCTTTGGATCCATTTTGATCATCAGTTTATTTTGTTCAGTAGATTCCAAATATGAGTGAGATCATGTGATACTTGTTTTTCTCTGACTGGTTTATTTCACTTAGCATAATAATCTCCAGATCCCTCCATGCAGTCTCAAAGGGTAAGAGATCCTTCTTTTTTACTGCTGCATAATATTTCATCATATAAATGTACCACCGCACTTTTATCCACTCATCTACTGATGAGTACTTCGGCTGTTTCCAGATCTTAGCTATTGTAAATTGTGCTGCTATGAACATAGGGGTACATATATTCTTTATGATTGGTGTTTCAGGTTTCTTAGGAGATATTCCAAGAAGTGGGATCACTGGGTCAAATGGCAGTTCCATATTTAATTTTTTGAGGAAACTCTGTACTGTTTCCAGTAATGGCTGCATCAGACTGCAATCCCACCAACAGTGTACTAGGGTTCCCTTTTCTCCACATCCTTGCCAGCACTTGTCATTTGTTGCTTTACTATTGGTAGCCGTTCTGACAGGTGTAAGGTGATACCTCATTGTTGTCTTAATTTGTATCTCTCTGATGTTCAGTGACTTTGAGCATTTTTTTCATGTCTCTTGGCCATCTGTATGTCCACTTTGGAGAAGTGTCTATTTAAGTCCTTCGCCCATTTTTCAATTGGATTCTTTGTCTTCCTTTTGTTAAGATATATGAGTTCCTTATATATATTGGATATTAACCCTTTATCAGATGTATCATTGCTGAATATGTTCTCCCATACCGTAGGCTCCCTTTTTGTTTTCTTTTGCAGTTTAGCTTTTTATTTTGGTGTAGTCCCATTTGTTTATTGTCTCCTTACCTTCCTTTGCCCTAGGAGATGTATCAGTAAACATATTGCTATGAGAGATATCATAGATTTTGCTGCCAATGATTTCTTCTAGGATTTTTATGGTTTCATTTAAGTCTTCTATCTATTTTGAGTTTATTCTTGTGTATGGTGTATATTGGTGATCTAGTTTCATTTTTTTGCATGTATCTGTCCAATTTTCCAAACACCATTTATTGAAGAGACTGTCTTGACTCCATTGTACGGTCTTGCCTCCTTTCTAAAATATTAATTGAGCATAATGGCTTGGGTCACTTTCTGGAGTCTCTGTTCTGTTCCATTGATCTATATGCCTGCTCTTATGCCAGTACCAGGCTGTTTTGATTACAGTGGCTTTTTAGCATATTTGATATCTGGTATTGCAATTCCTCCAACTTAGATTTTCTTTCTCAATTTTGCTCTGGCTATTTGGGGTCCTTTTTGGTTAAATATAAATTTTAGAGTATTTTTTCTAGATCTGTAAATATGCTGCTGGTATTTTAATAGGGATTGCATTGAATATATAGGTTGCTGTGGGTAGTATGGACATTTTAATGATGTTAATTCTACCAATTTATGAACAAGGCATATTCTTCCATTTGTTTGTCTTCCTCTATTTCTTTTTTCAATGTCCTGTAGTTTTCCGAGTACAGGTCTTTTGCCTCCTTGGTTAAGTTTATTCTGAAGTATCTTAATTTTTTGTTGCAGTGGTAAATGGGATTGTTTGCTTAGTTTCTCATTCTGAGAATTCACTATTGGTATATAAAAAAGCCATTGAATTTTGGGTGTTGATTTTGTATCCTACTACATTGCCAAATTCATTTACTAAATCTAGTAGTTTTTTTTAATGGAGTCTTTAGGGTTTTCTATATACAATATCATAACATTAGCAAATAATGAGTTTTAGTTCCTCCTTTCCAATTTGGATGCCTTTAATGTCTTCTTTTTTAAAAATATGTTTTTATTGACTTCAGAAAGGAAGGGAGAGGGAGAGAGAGAAGCATTAATGGTGAGAGAGAATCATTGATTGGCTGCCTCCTGCACACCGCCTACTGGAGGTCAACCCCACAATCCGGACATGAACCCTTGACTGGAATCAAAACTGGAACCCTCAGTCTGCAGGCCGAGGCTCTATCCACTGAGCCAAACCAGCTAGGGCTATTTCTTCTTGTCTGACCGCTTTGGCTAGCACTTCCAGTACTATGTTGATAAGAGTGGTGAAAGTGAATATTCCTGTCTTGTTCTTGTTCTTAGAGGAAAGAGTTTTTGTTATTGGCCATTGAGAATGATGTTGGCTATGGGTTTGTCATATATGGCCTTCATTATGTTGAGATATGATCCCTATATTGCCACTTTGCTGATAGTTTTTATCAAAAGTATGTGTTCGATTTTGTCAAATGCATTTTCTGCATCTAATGATATGATCATGTGATTTTTGTCTATCAATTTGTTTATATGATGTATCATGTTTATTGATTTGCAAATATTGTACCAGCCTTGCATGCCAATAATAAATCCCACTTGATCATGGGATATGATCTTTTTAACATATTGCTGGAACCGATTTGCTAATATTTTGTTTAGGACTGTAGCATCTATGTTCATCAGAGATATTGGCCTGTATTTCTCTTTCTTTGTAGTGTCCTTTTCTGGTTTTGAAATTAGAATAATGCTGGCCTCATAAAAAGAGTTTGGAAATGTTCCTCCCTCTTGGATTTTTTGGTATAGTTTGTGGAGGATGGGTGTTAGTTCTTTGAATGTTTGGTAAAAATCCCATGTGAAGCCATATGGACAAGGGCTTTTATTTGCTGGGAGTGTTTTGATTACTGCTTCTATCCCATCAGTTGTTTTTGGCACATTCAAGTTTTCTGACTCTCCCTGATTCAGTTTTAGGATATTGTATTTTTGTAGAAAGTTACCATTTCATCCACATTGTCCAGCTTGTTGGCATATAGTTGTTATAGTATTTTCTTACAATTCTTTGTATTTCTGTAATAACAGTTGTTACTTCACCACTTTTGTTTCTGAATTTATTTATTTGGGTCTTCTATCTTTGTTTCTTGTTGAGGCAGCCTAACAGTACATAAATCTTGTTTATCTTTTTAAAAAACCAGCTCTTGGTTTCATTGATTTTTTGTAATTTTTTTTTAGTCTCTATGTCATTTATTTTTGCTCTAATCTTTATTACTTACTTTCTTCTACTTACTCTGTGCTGTTCTTGTTCCCTTTGCAATTCTTTGTGTTGTAGGGTTAAATAGTTTATCATGTTTTCATATTCATTCAGTCACCCTATGTCTTTTGATTGGAATATTTACTCTATTTACATTTAAGGTTATTATTGATAGGTATTTATTTACTGCCATTTTTATTTTCTTTATACCCACGATCCCCTCTCACTCTTTTTCTTCTTCTTAAAGCAGTCTCTTTAATATATCTTGCATTGGTGCTTTGGTGGCAATGTACACCTTTTACCATTTGTTTGTTTGTTTGTTTTTGTCTAGAAAGCTTTTTATTTCACTTTCAATTTTAAATGATAGCCTTGCTGGATACAGCAGTATTATATTTAGGCCCTTGGTTTTCATTACTTTGAGTACTTCATTCTACTCCCTTTGTGCTTGAAGTGTTTCTCTTGAGAAGTCAGTAGGTAACTTTTTCCCTCTCTGGCTGCCTTTAAGACTCTTTACTTGCCTTTAACATTTGACATTTTAATTATGATGTGTCTAGGTGTGGATTTCTTCGGTTTTATCTTGATTGGGACTTTCTGTGTCTCCAGATCTTGTGTGACATTTTCCTTCTCCAGGTTGGTTAAGTTTTCTGTCATTATTTCTTTAAACAGGTTCTTTGTTCCTTGCTCATCCTCTTCCCCTTCTGGTATTCCCATTAAGCAGATGTTGTTACGTTTCATGTAGTCCAAGGGCTCCTTTAAGCCACGTTTCTGCTTTTTATTTCTTTTATCTATTTGCTGCTCTAATTGGGTATTTATTTCTACCTTGTCTTCCAAATCGCTGGTTCGGTATTCTGCTTCATCTAATATACTTTTAAAACCTTCTGGTGTACTCTTAATGTCAGATATATCATTATTTCTGCCTGGTTCTTGTTCATGGTCTCTATTTCCCTTTTTAAGCTGTTATAATTTTCACTAAGATCCTTAAGTATCTTTATAACTATTGTTTTGAACTCTATGTCTGATACGTTGCTTACATCCATCTCATTATTTTTTTAAAAAATTCTTTATTGATTAAGGTATTACATATGTGTCCTTATTCCCCCATTACCCACCACCCCCCTTTCATGCCCTTACCCCCCTGCTGTCTGTGTCCATTGATTAGGCTTATATGCATGCATATAACTACTTTGATTGATCTCTCCCCCTTACCCTCACCATCCCCTACCTTCCTGAGGTTTGACGTTCTGATCGATGTTTCTCTGTCTCTGGATCTGTTTTTGTTCATCAGTTTAAGTTGTTCATTATATTCCACAAATGAGTGAGATCATATGATATTTATCTTTATCTGCCTGGCTTATTTCAGTTATCATAATGCTCTCCAGCTCCATCCATGTTGTTGCAAATGGTAAGAACTCCTTCTTTTTCACTGCAGCGTAGTAGTCCATTGTGTAGATGTACCACAGTTTTTTGATCCACTCATCTGCTGATGGGCACTTAGGCTGTTTCTTAGCTATGGTGAATTGTGCTGCTATGAACATAAGGGTGCATATATCATTTCTACTTCATGTTTCTAGTTTTGGGGGATATATTCCTAGAAGTAGGATCACTGGGTCAAATGGAAGTTCCATTTTTAATTTTTTGAAGAAACTCCATACTGTTCTCCACAGTGGCTGCACCAGTCTAGATTCCGGCCAGAAGTGCACGAGGGTTCCTTTTTCTCCGCATCCTCACCAGCACTTGTCATTTATTGATTTGTTGATGATAGCCATTCTGACAGGTGTGAGGTGGTACCGCATTGTTGTTTTGATTTGCATCTCTCAGATGATTGGTGACTTTGAGCAAGTTTTCATATGTCTCCTGGCCTTCCTTCTGTCTTCTTTCGAAAAGTATCTATTTAGGTCAGTTGCCCATTTTTTGATTGGGTTGTTTATATTCTTTTTCTTAAGTCGTATGAGTTCCCTGTAAATGTTGGAGATTAAACCCTTATTATTGATATCATTGGCAAATATGTTCTCCAATGCCGTGGGCTTTCTTGTTGTTTTATTGATGGTTTCCTTTGCTGTGCAAAAGCTTTCTATTTTTATGTAGTCCAATTTGTTTATTTTCTCTTTAGTTTCCATTGCCCTAGGCACAGTATCACTGAAGAAATTGCTTCGGCATACGACTGAGATTTCTCTGGCTGTGGATTCCTCTAGTATTTTTATGGTTTCCCGTCTTATGTTTAAGTCTTGTATCCATTTTGAGTTTATTTTTGTGTATGGTGTAAGTTGGTGATCTAGTTTCATTTTTTTTTGCATGTATCTGTCCAATTTTCCCAACACAATTTATTGAAGACACGGTCTTGACTCCATTGTATGTTCATGCCTTCTTTGTCAAATATTAATTGAGCATAGTTGTTTGGGTCAATTTCTGTATTCTCTATTCCATTCCATTGATCTATATGTCTGTTCTTGTGCCAGTACAAGGCAGTTTTGAGAACAGTGGCTTTGTAATACAGCTTGATATCTCATATTAAGATCCCACCTACTTTGATCTTCTTTCTCAGGATTGCTGGAGCTATTTGGGGTCTTTTTGTATTCCAGATGAATTTTTGGAAAGTTCGTTCTAGGTCTGTGAAATATGCCTTTGGTATTTTAATGGAAAGTGCATTGAATTTATAGATTGCTTTGGGTAGTACGGACATTTTGATGATGTTGATTCCAGCAATCCATGAACATGGTATGTTCCTCCATCTGTTTACGTCTTACTCTATCTTTTTTTTTCAGTGTCCAGTAGTTTTCTGTGTATAGGTCTTTTACCTCCTTAATTAAGTTTATTCCTAAGTATCTTAATTTTTTTGGTGCAATGGTAAATGGGATTGCTTTTTTAGTCTATCTTTCTGTAAGTTCATTATTAGTGTATAGAAATGCCATAGATTTCTTGGGGTTAATTTTGTACCCTGCTGCATTGCTGAATTCATTTATTAAGTCTAGTAATTTTTTGATGCAGTCTTTAGGGTTTTCTATGTACAGTATCCTGTCATCTGCAAATAAGGACAGTTTTATTTCTTCTTTTCCAATTTGGATGCCTTTTATTTGTTCTTCTTGTCTGATTGCAATGGCTAATACTTCCAGAACTATGTTGAACAGCAGTGGTGAGAGTGGGAATCCCTGTCTTGTTCCTGTTCTTAGGGGAAATGGTTTTAGTTTTTGCCCATTGAGTATGATGTTGGCTGTGGGTTTGTCATATATGGCTTTTGTGATGTTGAGGTATGATCCTTTTATTCTCACCTTGCTGAGAGTTTTTATCAAGAAAGCTTTATGGATTTTGTCAAATGCTTTTTCTGCATCAATTGATATGACTATTTGACTTTTATCTCTCAATTTGTTTATGTGATGTGTCACATTTATTTATTTGCGAATATTGTACCATCCTTGCATCCCCGGAATAAATCCTGCTTGGTCATGTTGTATGATCTTTCTGATGTACTGCTGGATCCGATTTGCTAGAATTTTGTTAAGGATTTTGGCATCTATGTTCATGAGGAATATTGGCCTGTAATTCTTTTTCATTGTTTTATCTTTATCTGGTTTTGGTATTAGCGTGATGCTGGCTTCATAGAAGGAGCTTGGAAGTGTTCCTTCCTCTTGAATTTTCTGGAATAGTCTGAGGAGGATAGGTTTTAGTTCTTCCTTGAATGTTTGTTAAAACTCCCCTGTGAAGCCATCTGGCCCCAGGCTTTTGTTTGCTGGAAGCTTTTTGATGACTGCTTCAATTTTTTTCATAGTTATCAGCTTACTGAGATTTTTAGAATCTTCCTTAGTGAGTTTTGGAAGGTTGTATTTTTCTAGGAATGTGTCCATTTCCTCCAGGTTGTCTAGTTTGTTAGAATAGAGTTGTTCATAGTATTTTTTAACAATCCTTTGTATTTCAGTGGGGTCTGTTGTTATTTTGTCTCTTTCATTTCTGATTTTGTTTATTTGGGTCCTCTCTCTTTGCTTCTTGGTGAGTCTGGCTAGAGGTTCACCAATCTTGTTTATCGTTTCAAAGTACCAGCTCTTGGTTTCATTGATCTTTTGTATTGTTTTTTTGGTCTCTATGTCATTAATTTCTGCTTTGATCTTTATTATTTCCTTCCTTCTGCTCACTGTGCGCTTTTCCTGTTGCTCTCTTTCTTATTTTTTGAGTTGTAGCGTTAGATGATTTATTACCATTTTTTCTTGTTTTTTGAGGTAGGCTTGTAGAGCTATAAACTTCCCTCTCAGGACTGCTTTCATTGTGTCCCATAGCATTTGTATTGCTGTGTTTTTATTGACATTAGTCTCCAGGATGTTTTTAATTTCTTCTTTGTTCTCATTGATAACCAAAATCATTGTTTAATAGCATGCTATTCAGCTTCCAAGTGTTTGAATTTTTTGGAATGCTTTTATTGTAGTTTATTACTAATATTATGTCATTGTGGTCTGAGAAAATGCTTGATATGATTTCAATATTTTTGAATTTGGGTAGACTTTGCTTGTGACCCAATATGTGGTCTACTTTTGAAAATGTCCCATGTGCACTTGAGAAAAACGAATATTCTGTGGTTTTGGGGTGAAATGCTCTGAAGATGTCAATTATGTCCATCTTATCTAGTGAGTCATTTAGAATTGCTGTTTCTTTGCTGATTTTTTGTCTAGAGGATTTATCCAGTGATGTCAGTGGTGTATTAAAATCTCCTACTATGATTGTATTGTTGTCGATCTCTCCCTTGATATCTTCCAGGAGTTTTTTTTTTTAATGTATTTGTGTGCTCCTGCATTGGGTGCATATGTTTACCAGGGTTATTTCCTCCTGTTGTATTGATCCCTTCATTATTATGAAGTGGCCTTCCTTATCTCTTCTTATGGCCTTTACTTTGAGGTCTATTTTGTCAGATATAAGTACTGCTACCTCAGCTTTTTTTTTTCATTTCCATTTGCCTGAAAGATGTTTTTCCATCCCTTCGCTTTAAATCTGTATGAGTCCCTTTTTTCTGAGGTGGGTCTCTTATAGACAGCAAATATATGGGTCGTGTTGTGTGTTTTTTTTATCCATTCAGCCACTTGTTGTCTTTTGATTGGAGCATTTAGTCTGTTTATGTTTAAAGTTATTATTGAAAGGTACTTGTTTGTAGCCATTTTTATTTTTTGTGTGCCTGTGTTCTTTCTTACCTTTTAATTTCTTCTTTTTACACCAGTCCCTTTAGCATTTATTGCATTGCTGGATTGGTAGTGATAAACTCCCTTAGCATTTTTTTTCCTGTGAAACTTCTTATTTCCCCTTCAATTTTGAATGATAGCCTTGCTGGATAGCATATTCTTAGATTCAGTCCCTTGGTTTGCATCACTTTGTATATTTCCTTCCATTCTTTTTAGGCCTGATATGTTTCTGTTGAGAAATCATTTGATAATGTAATGGCAGCTCCCTTGTATGTAACTTTCTGTCTCTCTCTTGCAGCCTTTAAGATTCTCTCTTTGTCCAGAATATTTGCCATCATAATTATGATGTGTCTTGGTGTGGGTCTTTTTGGGTTTTTCCTGTTTGGGACTGTCTGTGATTTTGTGACTTTTTCTTCACCACATCAGGGAAGTTTTCTGATATTATTTCTTCAAATAGGTTTCCTAACCCTTGTTCCTCTTCCTGTTGTTCTGGCACCCCTATTATTCATAAGTTGCTTCATTTTATGTTGTCCCATAGCTTCCTTCGGCTTTCCTCCTGTCTTTTAATTTTTTTCTCCAATTGCAATTCAGTTTGACTGTGTTTTGCTTCCTTGTCTTCTAATTCGCTAATTCAGTCCTCCGCTTCTCCTAGTCTACTGTTGAAACTTTCCATGGTGTTTTTTATTGCAGCTATATCACTTTTCATTTCTTCTTGATTCTTACATAAGTTGTTGATTTTTTCATCCATTTCTTCTTGATTCTTACATAAGGTGTTGATTTTTTTCTTCCATCCGGTTTATGAACTGTATGACCCTTATTCTGAATACTTTTTCTAACATATGGCATGCCTCTGTTTCACTTAGCTGCTTTTCTGGCGATTCCTCCTTTCCTTTTCTTTCCTTTGGGGGTATCTTTGTCTACCCATTTTTGGTCTCACCAACTGATGTAGATGTAGAGTCGTGCAGGGGCTACTCTTGGGTGGCAGTGGATTCTCGGGCTGCGGTTGCTCCTCGGGCAGTCACAAGAGCAGCTGCTTCTCAGTTGGCAGCGGCTCCTCTGGTGGGTGCTGTTTGCAGCAGTGGTGTCTCCTGTGGCTGGTGGGGGAGGCTGCTCGTATAGCTGCTGTTCCTTGGACAGGGGTGGGCTGATTTTGAGGTTGCTGCTCCTCGGATGGGGACAGGTTGCTCGTGTCCGCTGCTCCTTGGATGGGGGCTGGCTGCTACTCCTCAGACAGGGGTGGACTGCTCACGTGGCTGCTGCTCTTTAAATGGGGGCTGGCTGCGTGCTGCTGCTGTTCCTCAGATGGGACAGGCTGCTCATGATTTCGCCGCTCCTTGGACAGGGGCAGGTTGCTTGCAGGGCTGCTGCTCCTCGTATGGGTGAGGGTTGCTCATGCAGCTGCTTCTCCTTGGACGGGGGGTGGCTTGCTCTTGTGGCTGCTGCTCCTTGCGTGGGAGTGAGCTGCTCATGCTATCGCTGCTCCTGGGACAGGGGCGGGCCGCTCACCCGGTTCCTCATTGGACAGGTGCAGGCTGCGTGTGGGTGCTGCTCCTCGGACCAGTGCAGACTGCACAGGGTTGCTGTTCCTTGGACATGGGCGGTCTGCTCACATAGCTGCTGCTCCTCGGATGTGGGCAGGTGGCTCGTGCGTCTGTTGCTCCTTGGAAGTGGCAGGCTGCTCACACAGGTGCTGATCCTCGGATGGGGGCAGGTTGCTTGCACAGCTGCTGCTCTTCGGACAGGTGCAGGGTATGGGCTAAACGCAGCTGCTCCTCAGACGGGGGCTGGCTGCATGGGGCTGCCACTCCTCAGTCATGGTTGGGCTGCTCAAGTGGCTGCTGCTCCTTGGATGGTGGAACTGGCCACTCACACAGCTGCTGCTCCAGCTCAGTCTCCTTTGCCAATCCGGGCTGAATTCCTCTTGTTTCAGCTGCTCACTCTATTTGCTCTAGGACAAGGCTCAGGACACGTCCGTCTATTCTGCCACCATTTTGTCTCTCTCCATCCATCTTATTTAAATCTTTTTCTGGAGATTCCTTTTTTCTCTTATTTGGGCATTGTTTACTTGTCTCCCCATTTTAGCTATCTCTTTTTATTTGCTTCTATGTATTAGATAGAACTGCTATGCCTCCCAGTCTCTGTGGGATGGCCTTATGTAGAAACTGCCTTGAGGTGTCCAGTGGTGTAGTCTCTTTGTTAACCTGAGCTGGATCCTCTAGAAATGCCCTGTGTTTGCATTGTTTATGCTCCCCTGTTGTAATTGGGACTTGATTGTTGATGTCCTGGTTGTGGGAGGGATCTCCCCACCAACTCACTGCTAGGGGTGTTCAACCCCTATGTCATCATGCCAGCTTTCCAGTGCTTGAGGACTCCTTAGCCAAGAGGATGGGTCTGCCTTGATTCTAACACCTGATGGACCCTGTTCTGAGCTGTACTTCCTTCCCCCACAGATCTGGTCTCACAGTTGTCAACTGCAATTGCTTGGGGTGCTGCTGGTTTTTGCCTTGCTAAGCAGTCTGAGATGGTGTCTGCAGTGGGGAACCAAACTGTTGTTTCTGCCTAATTAGATCACACAAAGACTCAAAGCCTCCAGAGAACTTCATCTGCCTGCAGACTGATTGAATTCAGTCTGGAGTAGCCTCCAGGCAATCATCCACAGGTGGAGTGAGAGGTTTTCCAACAGGATGGGGCAATTGCTTCTGCCTGGAGGCTAATTGTTATTCCCAATCTCTTAATGCATGGGCCTCAGAAACTCTAAAGCATTGGTTCTCAACCTTTCTAATGTCGCGACCCTTTAATACAGTTCCTCATGTTGTGGTGACCCCCAACCATAAAATTATTTTCGTTGCTACTTCATAACTGTAATTTTGCTACTGTTATGAATTGTAATGTAAATATCTGTGTTTTCCGATGGTCTTAGGCGACCCTGCTAGCGGTCGGAAAACACAGATATTTACATTATGATTAATAACAGTAGCAAAATTACAGTTATGAAGTAGCAACGAAAATAATTTTATGGTTGGGGGTCACCACAACATGAGAAACTGTATTAAAGGGTCGTGGCATTAGAAAGGTTGAGAACCACTGCACTAAAGGATGGGGCAAAGAATTTTCCAATAGTGTGGGTCAACTGTCTTCCCCCTAGAGTCAAAAATCACCTGGATAGCAAAGGTTTGCCTGAGAATGATGACCTCCACATCATGAGGGAATGACTCAGCACAGGAAACTGAGGTGCCTGCTTTCTGAGCTCTAACCCCAGAGTCCTCAACCCTGGCTTATATTTATACAGCTCCAGTCCACTCTGCCCTCCCTCTGCCAGAACCAAGTTGAGTGGCTGCACTCAAAATGTTGTGTTGGCCCTTTAAGAGAGGCTGTATCTCCAGCTGTCTCTCCCTGGCAGACAGCAACCCTGCTGTTTTTCACAGCCAGATGTTATGTGGGCACCTTTCTCAGTTCTGGTGCTCTCTGCTGGGGGGCTCAGCTTGGGAATTATACTGCAGAGTTCTCACTGGCAACCCCCCTACAGCTGAGATATCTCTCTAGACCCTGCCAGATATCTCTGTGGGAACTGGCCAGCCCTTTCATGCCTCCACCCTTCCTGCCAGTCACTGTGTTGTTTCCACTTTCTATTCTTGGCTATCATACTTCTGTCTAGCTAGTCTTCAATTGATTATTCAGGGTGTTTTTTTGTTTGTTTGGTTTTGGTTTTTGTATTTTAGTTGTAATTCCAATTTGGTCCTGAGAGCATGTTTGTTAAATAGTTTATTATTTTTTCCCTTGTTTTTTGAGGTAGGCCTATAGTGCTTTCACTGTGTCCCATAGATTTGGGTTGTATGTTTATTTTCATTTTTTCTAGGAATTTTTTTGATTTCTTTCTTGACCTCATTGGTAACTCATTCATTGTTTTATAACATACTATTTAGCCTCCATGTGTTTTAATGTTTTGGGGTGTTTTTCCTGTAGTTGATTTCTCATTTTATGACATTATGATCTGAGAAGATGCTTGATATGAATTTAATCTTCATGAACTTGTAGGGACTTAGCTTGTGCCCTAAAATGTGGTCTATCTTTAGAAATGCCCTATGTGCACTTGAGAAGAATGTATATTCTGTAGCTTTGTTCTGAAAATGTCACTGAATTCCATCTGATCTAGTGTTTCGTTTAGGGTCACTGTTTCCTTGTTGATTTTTTTTTGTCTGGAAGATCTATCCAATGATGTCAGTGGGGTGCTAAAGTCCCATACTATGATTTGTGTTGCTGTCGATCTCTCCCTTGACACTTTCCAAAAGTTTCTTCATACATTTTTATGGTCCTGTACTGGGTGTATATATGTTTACCAGAGTTACATCTTATTGTATTGATCCCTTTAGTATTATGAAGTGGCCTTCATTATCTCTTGTAATGGCCTTCACTGTGTAGTCTATTTTTTCATATATGAATATTGCTACCCCTGTGTTTTGTATGTGTGTGTGTGTGTGTGTGTGTGTGTGTGTGTGTGTGTGTGTTTCATTTCCATTTGCCTGGAACTTTTTTTTCCATCCCTTCATTTTCAGCCTGTGCGAGTCCTTGTTTCTGAGGTGGGTCTCTTGTAGACAACATATATATGGGTGATGTGTTCTTATCCATTCAGTTAGCCTATGTCTTTGATTGGAGAATTTAATCAATTTATGTTTAAGGTTTTTATTGATAGGTACTAGTTTGTTGCCATTTTTATTTTTTTATTCTTTTTTATTTTATTGTTTAAAGTATTACAAATAGTAGTACATGTGTCTCCTTTTTTTCCCCATTGACCTCCCCCGGCCTCCCCTACCCCCCGGCACATGCCCTCACCCCAACACCCCAATGTTTTGTATCCATTGATTATGCTTATATGCATGCATACAAGTCCTTAAGTTTATCTCTTAGCCCCCAACCCTCCCTTGCATTCCCACTGTAGTTTGACAGCCTGTTGGATGCTTCTTTGCCTCTGTATCTATTTTTGTTCATCAGTTTATAATGTTCTTTATATTCCACAAATGAGTGAGATTGTGTGGTATAAATCTTAGAAGAAGCTATAGGCAGCAAAATAGCAGACATATGACATTACAATATCTTTACCAATATAGCTCCTAGGGCAATGGAAACTAAAGAGAAATAAAAAAAATGGGACTACATCAAAATAAAAAGCTTCTGCACAGCAAAAGAAACCATCAACAAAACAACAAGAAAGCCCACTGCATGGAAGAACATATTTGCCAATGTTATGTCCGATAAGGGTTTAATCTCCAACATTTACAGTGAACTCATACAACTTAACAAAAGGAAGATAAACAACCCAATTAAAAAAACAGGCAAAGGACCTACATAGACACTTTTCAAAAGAGGACATACAGAAAGCCAAGAGACATATGAAAACATGCACAAAGTCACTAATCATCTGAGAGATGCAAATCAAAACAATGAGGCAACTTCTCACACCTGGCAGAATGGCTACCATCAACAAATCAACAAATGACAAGTGTTGGCAAGGAGAAAAGCGAACCCTAGTGCACTGCTGGGAATGCAGACTGGTGCAGCCTCCTTTGAAAACAGTATGGAGTTTCCTCAAAACATTAAAAATGGAACTGCCATTTGGCCCAGTGACCCCACTTCTAGGAATATATCCTAATAAATTGGAAACACTAATCAGAAAAGATATATGCTTCCTTACATTCATAGCAGCACATTTTACAATAGAAACAGCCTAAGTGCCCACCAGTAGATGAGTGGAGAAAAACGCTGTGGTACATTTACACAATGGAATACTATGCAGCTGTAAAAAAAGAAAAATTCTTACCGTTTGCAACAGAATGGGTGGACCTGACAAGTATTATGCTTAGTGAGGATATTTTTTCCATTGACTTTTAGAGAGAGGGGAAGGAGGAGGGAGAGACAGAGAGGAACAGAGATTTGAGAGAGACACATAGATTGGTTGCCTCTTGCATGCCCCCAACCAGGGCCGGGAGCCTGCAACCGAGGTATGTGCCCTTGACCGAAATCGAACCTGGGACCCCGCAGTCCAGAGGCTGATACTCTATCCACTGAGCCAAACCAGCTAGGGCTACATGATTTTTAAATATTTACTCCCACTTCATCAATTGGTTATCTTTTCATTTTATTGGTGGATGATTTTGAGCCACAAAAGTTTTTAATTTCAATGCAGTCCAATTTATCTCTTATTGTTTGTCCTTTGTGCTTTATGTCATATTTTAATATTCATTGTAAAAAATCCTACATCATGAAGATTTATCCTTAATGTTTCTTCTATGGTTTTTAATGTTTTACTCTTACCTGTATGTTTTTAATCCATTTTTAGTTAATTTTTTGTATATGGTGTGAGGCAAGGGTCCAATTTTATTCTCTTGTATATAATTATCCAGTTTTGCCAGTACTATTTTTTGAAAAGACTATAATTTTCTTCACTAACTGGTCTTGGCACCCTCATCACAAATCAGTTGGCCATAAAATGCCTGGGCTTTTTTCTGGACACTCAATTCTAATACATTTATCTATACGCATAACTTTTTGTCAGTCACACACTGTCTTGATTATTGTTACCACTTGAGTATTTTAAGTTCTGAAAACAGGAAGAGTTAAATCTCCTAATTTAGTCTTTCTCAGGAATATTTAGGCTATTCTACATCTCTTGCAGTTCCATATGAATTATAGATTTACCTACTATGTTTCTAAAAAGAAGCCAGTTGGGATACTTGTAGGGATTGCATTGAATCTGTAGATCATTTAAGACTTAGCAATGTCAAGTCTTCTGATTCATAAACATGGGATGTTTTACCATTTATTTAGATCTTTAATTTCTTTTGACAATGTGTTGTATTTTTTCAGGTTATAAATTGTGCACTACTTTTGTTAATTTATTCCTACATATTTAACTCTTTTTGATGCTGTTGTGAATGAAATTGTTATGTTAATTCATTTTATGATGATTTATTGAAATTATATTGGAATACAATTGATGTTTTATATTGAATTTGTATTCTGCAATCTTACTGAATTTGTTTTTTTAAAAATCTTTATTGTTGACATTATTACAGATGATCCTCCCCCTTCCCCCATTGTCTCTCTCCCCTCGGTTTCTGCCCTATCCCAAGCCTTCACTACCTTATTTTCTGTGTCCATAGGTAATGCATATATGCATATAAATTATTTGGTTAATCTCTTCCCAACCCCACTACCACCTTCTCTTTGAGATTCCTGAACTTGTTTGTTAGTCCTGATACATTTTTAGTGAATTCCTTATAATGTTTTATGTACAAAATCACATCACCTCTGAATAGAATAGTTTCATTCTTCTTTTCTAATATGGATTCATTTTGTTTATTTTTGTTTCCTAGTTGTCTGGCTAAAACCTCAAGCACAATATTGAATGGAAAGGGCAAGAGCAGACATTCTTGTCCTATTCCTAATTTTAGAGGGAAAGCATCCAATATTTCACCATTACATACAATGTTAGCTAGGTTTTTTAATGCCATGTATCAAATTGAGGAGTCTTTTTTTTATTACAAATTTGCTGAGTGCTTTTTATCAAGAAAGGGTATTTTATTTTGTCAAAAGCTTTTTCTTTGTCTATTGAGATAATAATGTCCTTTTTTATTTTATTGATATTGTAGAACATTAATTGATTTGGTATGTAAACCTTGTATCCTGGGTATAAATCCCAATTAATCATTATATATAATTCTTTTTAGATGTTTCTGGATTTTGTTTGCTAGTATTTTATTGAAGACTAGAGGCCCGGTGCACGAAATTCGTGCACGGGGGTGTAGGGGGGTGTCCCTTAGCCCAGCTTGCACCCTCTCCAATCTGGGACCCCTCGAGGGATGTCCGACTGCCCGTTTAGGCCCGATCCCACTGGACATCCCTCTGACAATACAGGACTGCTGGCTCCCAACTGCTCGCCTGCCTGCCTTCCTGATTTCCCCTAACTGCTTCTGCCTGCCAGCCTGATCACCCCCTAACCACTCCCATGCCAGCCTGATTGATGTCTAACTGCTCCCCTGCCAGCCTGTTTGTCCCCAACTTCCTTCCTCTGCAGGCCTGGTCACCCCTAACTGCCCTCTTCTGTAGGGTTGATTGCCTCCAACTGCCCTCCCTTGCAGGCCTGGTCCCTCTCAACTGCCTTCCCTTACAGACCTGGTCCCTTTAAACTGCCTTCCCTTGCAGGCCTGGTCCCTCCCAACTGCCCTTCCCTACTGGCCATCTTGTGGTGGCCATCTTGTGTCCACATGGGGGCAGGATCTTTGACCACATAGGGGCAGCTATCTTGATCTTGTGTGTTGGAGTGATGGTCAATCTGCATATTATTCTTTTATTAGATAGGATTTTTGTCTCCATATTCATAAGAAATATTGGCCTATATTTTTCATTTCCTGTGATGTTTTTGTTTGATTTTGGTATCGGGGTAATATTGGCCTTGTATAATGGGTTGGAAAGTTTCCCCTCAGCTTCTATTTTTTGGAAGAGTTTGTAAAGAATTGGTACTGTCCTGGCTAGGTAGCTCAGTTGGTTAGAGTGTCATCCCAATATGCCAAATTAATGGATTTGATGCTTAATATTTGTTCTTACCATAGCAGGCCTCTTCTTATCTGTCTTGCCCTCCTGGTTCCCTTCTCTGTGTTTGCTGGCCTACATTCTAGGCTGTATTTTCTACAAATGTCCTTATATTTTCTTTTACCAACCTCCACTCTTGTTCAGAACACCCTTAGGGTAAACTTCTCCAGGAATAAAAAAGCTCAGGTTGAGAAGCTAGATACGTACACTGTTCCCCTGGGTCACTGCAGGCCATATTCCTTGTAGAACTTCCTGTAAGACAGATATCCAAACTTTATTAGCATTAGCAATTTCTTTCACTTACAGAAACCACAAAATCCCTTAATGCTTCTGTATGCCTAACACCCCCCTCCTTCACTGTGTAGATTTCATTGTTGCATGAAACCACTTCTAGCTCTTCTTACACAGTCCTTCTTGCCATACACTCCAAATATTGAGTGACAACACAGAAGGGCTAGTGGGGATAGAAGAGGCAAACAGAATTAAAGGGAGAGGAAAGACTTAAGGCTCCCGGGCTGATTTCTACATCCCTCTCAAAGTCTCATCTTGCTCCTATGGTAAGTTCCTCAAACATTCAGGTTTGTTGGTTCTCTGGAATGAAGATAAAATTCATTTATCCCTCCAAGAATTCAGGCCTCACCTTTCACACTAATGGGGTGCTTTGGAGTAGAAACTCTTATACTCTGTCTCTTTCTTGTAGCTGTTGGCAGCTGGTAATCTTCACAATCTCCAAAAGAGCAGAATGCTTGCTTCATGCAGCATGGGCAATTGAGAAGCGGTATTGCTTTATTCCATAGTGGGTCTGAAAAGAAAGATCCTGGGAAAAATGAAAGGAGCAGAGGTTTTGTGTATAGCAGACCTAGGTAAAATGTCTACCACTGCCACTTACAGTTGGATGACTTGGAACATCATTTAATCTATCTTATTTATAGGGGTTACTACACACTAATAATCCCTATCATTCATACCTCACAGAATGGTTTGAAGCTCAGATAGATTATCTATAATAATAAAAGTGTAGATTAAGCCGGGGCTGTGAGGGAAGCCCAGGTCTTGGGTGCTTGCTGGTGGCCGGAGGGAAGCCCAGGTCCCGGCATCTGGGGGAAGGAAGGCCTACTCTTGCAAGAATTTTGTGCATAGGGCCTCTAGTATATATATATAATCCATCTGCATCTATGAGATTTTGTGGGTTTTTTTGCTTAATCCATCACCTTTTACATCTTGCCCCCTCTTCACTCTGACAGCTGTGAGTCTGTTCCATATATCTATGCCTCAGTTTCTATTTTGTTCGTCAGTTTATTTTTATTTTTTGTTGTGTTGGCTGTTGCCATTTTTCAAAATATATTTTTTATTATTGATAGCATTACAGATGCCTCCCATTTCCCGTCCCCCCTTCCCTCTCCTCCTCCCAGCCCCTCCCTACCCCCCTAGGTCTTCATTACACTATTGCCCGTGTAAATGGGCTATGCATATCCTATATAATAAAAGGCTAATATGCAAATCGACCGAAAAGCAGAATGACCAGTTGCTATGACATGCACTGACCACCAGGGGGCAGACACTCAATGCAGAAACTGTCCCCTGATGGTCAGTGTGCTCCCACAGAGGGAGAGCCGCTCAGCCAGAAGCCAGGCTCACGGCTAAGGATGTCCGACTGACAGCTTGGGCTCACAGGGAGCGGGCCTAAGCCATCAGTCAGACATCCCCTGAGGGCTCCCGGATTGTGAGAGGGTGTAGGCTGGGCTGAGGGACGCCCCCCCCCCGAGTGCAGGAATTTTGTGCACTGGGCCTCTAGTAAGTATATAAGTTCTTTGGTTTCTCTCTTCTTCTTTTTTTTTAAAATATATTTTATTGATTTTTACAGGGAGGAAGGGAGAGGGATAGAGAGCTAGAAACGTCGATGAGAGAGAAACATCGACCAGCTGCCTCCTGTACACCCCCTACTGGGGATGTGCCCACAACCAAGGTATATGCCCTTGACCGGAATCGAACCTGGGACCTTCCAGTCCGCAGGCCGACGCTCTATCCACTGAGCCAAACCGGTTTCGGCCTGGTTTCTCTCTTCTTGTGTCCCCAACCTATATCAAGTTATGTTCCATGCCTCCATGCTTCAGGTGCCATTTGGTTGGCCAATTCATTAGATTCCACAAATAAGTGAGATAATGTGATATTTGTCTTTCTCAGTTTGGCTTATTTCACTTCACATAATATTTTCCAAGTCCATCCATGCTATCCCAAAGGGTAAGAGATCCCTCTTTTTTTACAGCTGCATAGTATTCTATAATTTAAATGTCCTACAGCTTTTTTATCCATTCATCTACTGATGGGCATTTAGGCTGTTTCCAAACCTTAGCTATTATTTTTTTAAAGTATCTTTATTGTTGAAAGTATTACCTCTGTTCCCCTTTTCCCCCATTGCCCCCCTCCAGCCTGCTCCTGCCTCCTGCTCCAGGACTTCACCATCCTATTGTCTGTGTCCATGGGTTATGCATATATGCATACAAGTTCTTTGGTTTCCCCCCTCCCATGCCTTCTTCTGAGATTCCACACTCTGTTACATGCTTCCATGTTTCTGGATCTACTCCATTCATCAGTTTATTTTCTTAATTAGATTCCACATATAGTGATATCATGTAATACTTGTCTTTGTCTGACTGGCTTATTTTGATTAGCATAATACTCTCCAGGTCCGTCCATGCTGTCTCAAAGTGTAAGAGATTATTCGTTTTTTACTGCTGCACAGTATTCCATGGTGTAAATGTACCACAGTAGTTTTATTAATTTGTCTATTGCTGGGCACTTGGGCTGTTTCCAATTATTAGTTATTGTAAATAATGCTACTATGAACAAAGGAGTGCATATATTCTTTCTGATTGGTGTTTTGGGTTTCTTAGGATATATTACCAAAAGTGGTATTGCTGGGTCAAATGGAAGTTCCATTTTAATTTTTTATTTATTTTATTTTTTTATTTTTTTAAATTTCTTTATTGATTAAGGTGTCACATATTTGTCCTCATCCCCCCATTCCCATCCCACACCCCTCCCCACGGATGCCCCAACCCCCTGTTGAACTTAACCATTGGTTAGGCTCATATGCATGCACACAAGTCCTTCGGTTGATCTCTCCCCCCTCCCCCCACCCTCCCCTATCCTCCCTCTGAGGCCCGATAGTCCGATCAATGCCTCCTTGCTTCTGGTTCTGTTCTTGTTCATCAGTCTATGTTGTTCATCATTTCCCCTAGATGTGCGAGGTCATGTGTCACTAGAGATATGCTTATATGAACTGAATGTGAGACGAGCAATAATAGTTAAGCTGACAGGCAAATGAATCAGTCTGTAGTGAGTTTCTTTCTGGACCAACAGTTCTTTTGAGACCCAATATCAATGTCCACCAGTTCCTTATGTGTACATGTCGGTACTGACCCCTCAGCTCTGGATGGTGGACAAATGGTGGTAATGCAGGTTCGATTCCCTCTGGTTGGGTCTCGGCCGGACCCAGGGGCACGGCTTCATCCGGACCCAGGGGAACGTGGCCTCTCCCAGACCCAGGGGCGCGTGGCCTCACCCGGATCCAGGGGCACATGGCCTCACCCGGACCCAAGATCTAGCTTCACCCGGACTCAGGGGTGTGTGGCCTCTCCCAGACACAGGGGCATGTGGCCTCACCCGGACCTAGGTGTGTGCAGCCCCACCTGGACCCAGGACCCAGCTTCACCTGGACCCAAGGGCGCGTGGCCTTACCCGGACCCAGGGGCGCATGGCCTCTCCCGGGCCCGGGACCCAGCCTCACCCGGATCCAGGGGCACACGGCCTCGCCCAGACCCGGGATCTAGCTTCCCCTGGACCCAGGGGCACGTGGCCTCACCCGGACCCAGGGGTGCATGGCCTCTCCCAGACCCAGGGTCGTGTGGCCTCACCTGGATCCAGGGTCGCACAGCCTCACCCAGACCCGGGACCCAGCCTCACCCGGATCCAGGGGCCCACGGCCTCACCCGGACCCGGGACCCAGCCTCATCCGGATCCAGGGGCACACGGCCTCACCCGGACCCGGAATCCAGCTTCACCCGGACCCAGGGGCGTGTGGCCTTACCCGGACCCAGGGGCGCGTGGCCTCACCCAGGCCCGGGACCCAGCCTCACCCGGATCCAGAGGCACACGGCCTCAACCGGACCTGGGATCTAGCTTCCCCCGGACCCAGGGGCACGTGGCCTCACCTGGATCCAGGGGCCCATGGCCTCACCCGGACCCGGGACCCAGCCTCACCCGGATCCAGGGGCACACGGTCTCGCCCAGACCCAGGATTCAGCTTCACTTGGACCCAGGGGCGCATGGCCTCACCCGGACCCAGGGGCACGTGGCCTCTCCCGGGCCCGGGACCCAGTCTCACCCGGATCCAGGGGCACATGACCTTGCCTGGACCCAGGGGCGTGTGGCTTCACCCGGACCCAGGGGCGCGTGGCCTCACCCGGACCCGGGACCCAGCCTCTCCCAGATCCAGGGGCATATGGCCTCACCCGGACCCGGGATACAGCTTCACCTGGACCCAGGGTCGCATGGCCCCACCCGGATCCAGGGGCATGTGGCCTCGCCCGTACCCAGGACCCAGCCTCACCCTGACCCAGTTCCCAGCCTCACCCGGACCCAGGGGCGCGCGGCTTCACCCGGATCCGGGACCCAGCGGGGTTTCGTCTTCTTGATCCCAATTCCTGTTGGTCAATTCCATCTCAGCAATTCCTTCGGCCATTTTCTCAGAGCTCCAGGGCAGCCGCCACAGAACTCATTGGGCGGCGGGCTCGGCGAAGCTCTGGTGTGCCCAGTGCGCGGCGGCGGGCTGGTCCGGGGTGGCTGCGTCGGCCCTTGGGTCTGCAGCGGTGGCCGGTCGCCGAGCGTGCGCACCTGGCCGCTTCCGGGGCGTTGAGATTCTTGAAGGACTCGGAGGTCAGCAAGCGCGGAGTCTCCCACCCCATGTCTCCCAGGGGCTCGTCTGTCCGTGCTCGGCAGCGAGTGGAGCTGTCCCCTCAGCCGGAGACCGCCGGGGGAACTGTGCCGAGCACGTTCCAGGCCACCATTGTGTCGCCTGAGCCATAGTTCTTAAAGTGTGATCTTTGGGTCACCGGCATCAGCATCATCCCGCGTACCCCTCTCTTTTATTCTGGTTGTAGAGCATCTGCTCAGCCAGCCCTCCGGTGGTTCTGGATGGTGTCTGCTCTGCTCTCCCATCGTAGACTCAAAATTGTTGTGGTAGGCAACAATCAGGCTTCTGCCCTATGCCTCCATCTTGGTCCTCCTTTGTATAGTTAAGTCTTGATTGTTGTTGGTGTCGCTGGGAGGAGTTGTCCTCCAGGCCACTTGGCCGTGCGGACCCTCTGTGTCTATAAAGGAAGAGTTGCTGTGCAGGAGACACGTTTATGGGCCGGGTCTTGGTGCAGGAAGGCTTTGGCGCTCACTGAGTCTGCCTCTTGAATGTGTCCCTTATGCGAGTGGTTGAAATCTGGTGTCATCTCACACCGACCACTAGATGCCCTCGTTTCTGGGTCTCCAATGGAGTGTAGGTCAGCTACTGCTTGAGGCCACTCAGCAGGAATTACAGCAAAAACTGCGTTTCCTCCTCCTGTCTGAGCGGCCCTGGAGCAGTCCGACTAGAACCGCAGTTTATCTGGTCAAGCTGCCACAGGGAAGGCCACCCACATGCAAAAGCCGTTGTTTGGAGCCTAGGTGGGCCTGCAAAACGTGCGGGGCAGGTCCCAGGGCGGGGCGGGCCTCAGGGCGGGGCAGGTCTCAGGGCGGGGCGGGGCCTCAGGGTGCCACCAGGCCATGGCGTGGCGAACCACAATGGCTGCAAGTCTGCTTTTTCTGCTCTCCACGTTTCCAAGCCCCCTCGTTCCGCACTCCAGCGCAGCAAACACTGATTGCTGGGCGCACCTCCGCAAGGAAGTTACTCCCACTATCCAAACGAAGGCCGAGAGTCCAGCCTCTCCCTGCAGGCGTCTGGGTCTCCCGCGCGTCCCCAGAAGCTGGATTTCAGGGTGATGGGGAGCTAATCTCCCCTAGGGTTGGAGCAAAAGCCACACGACCCTTCCCCCGCCACCAGCCCGACCCACGCGCCTCCGCACCTTATCCCCTCCGAGTTCGCTCTTTCCTCTTCCCTCTTAGTTGTAAATCCACCATTCAGCCAGCTCTCCTGTGGTTCTGGGTGGCAGACGCTCTGTTCTCCAGTTGTATTTTTGAAATTGCTGTGCGCAGCGAAGTTCCTTTGTTTAACTTTGCTGCCTTCTTGGTTCTCCTCTCTCAAAATGGCTGAAGGACTTGAATGTAAGGCGGGAAGTCCTCAAAATCCTCTAAGTCGGTGTCGGCAGCCACCGGGGCCCCGAGGATCTCACTGGGCAGCTCGGCCAGGTCAGTGACGCGGATGGGCCCGTCCTGCAGAAAGATGGTCTCTTCCTTCACCGAGAGCCCCTGCGCCGAGTCCACGGCCGCCGCCACAGCAGCTGCTGTGGCCACCCCCGAGCTCATGGCCCCGGCTGAGGTGCTGACTGAGAGGAGCAGCCGCCCGGCCTGGGGAGACGCGAGCAGGAGTCGCCGCGCTCACCAGTCCATCTTTTAGTTGTATTTCTGAAACTGCCATGCGAGGCAACAGATCAGCCGTTCACCTCCGCCGCCATCTTGGCTCTTCTTCAGAAGGTCCATTTTTAATCTTTTGAGGAAACTCCATACTGTTTTCCATAGTGGCTGCACCAATCTGCATTTCTACCAGCAGTGAACTAGAGTTCCCTTTTCTCCACATCCTTGTCTGCATTTGCTGTGTGTTGATTTTTTGATGGTAGCAATTCTGACAGGTGTGAGGTGATATCTCATTGTGGTTTTAATTTATATTTCTCTGATGATTAGTGACTTTGAGCATTTTTTCATGTCTCTTGACCATTTGTATATCCTCTTTGGATAAATGTCTATTTAGATCTTCTTCTTTTTTTAATTCTTTATTGTTTAAAGTATTACATGAGTCTCTCCCCCACCCCCACCATCAAAATAAGCCAGTCAGAGAAAGATAAATGTCTTCTGCTTATTTTTTAATTGGATTCTTTGCCTTCCTTTTGTTGGGTTGTATGAGTACTTTACCTATTTTGGATATTAACCCCTTATTAGATGTATCATTGGCAAATATATTCTCCCATACAGTGAGTTCCCTTTTCATTTTGATGGTGGTTTCTTTTGCTGTGCAGAAGCATTTTATTTTTATGTAGTTCCATTTGTTTATTTTCTCCTTAGTTTCCTTTGCCCTAGGAGATGTATCAGTAAAAATATTGCTATGTGACATGTCTGAGATTTTACTACCTATGTTCTCCTCTAAAATTTTTCTGGTTTCATGCCTTACATTTAAGTCTTTTATACACCTTGAGTTTATCCTTGTTTATGGTGTAAGTTGGTGGTCTAGTTTCATCTTTTTGCATGAATCTGTCCAGTTTTTCCAGCACCATTTGTTGAACAGACTGTCTTTACTCTATTATATGTCCTTGCCTCTTTTGTCAAATATTAATTGACTGTAATGGTTTGTCAATTTCTGGGGTCTCTGTTCTGATCCATTAGCCTATATACCTGCTCTTGTGCCAGTACCAGGATATTTTGGTTATAATGGCTTTGTAGTATAGTTTGATATCTGGTATTGTGATCCCTCTTAGTTCGTTCTTCTTTCTCAAGATTGCTACAGATTTTTGGAGTCTTTTATGGTTCCATGTAAATTTTTGGAGTTCTAGCTCTGTGAAGAATGACATTGGTATTTTAATAGGATTATGTTAAATCTATAGATTGCTTTGGGTAATGTGGACATTTTAATTATGTTAATTTTACAATCCCTGAATATAATATACTCTTCCATTTGTTTGTATCTTCTGCTTTTTCTTTTTTCAATGTCCTATAGTTTCCCAAGTATAGGTCTTTTACCTCCTTGATTAAGTTTATTCCTAGGAGTCTTGTGTTTTTTGTTGTTGTTGCAATGGTAAATGGGATTGCTTTTTTAGTTTCTCTTTTTGAGAGTTCATTATTCTATATAATAAAGAGCTAATATGCAAATGATCATCATGCCCTCATGTAGTTATGCCCTCATGTCATCACATAACTGCTCAGACACTCAACACTGGGGAGAGAGAAATGGGAACCAGCCAGGCACAAATGAGCTCTCAAGAGAGGAATGGGGACCAGCCAGGCTGTGGCCCAGGAGAGGGACAAGCAGCCTACCCCATGGCCCGGGTGCCAGCGGCTGCGCCTGGGCCTGCGCCCTGGGAGAAGGACAAGCCACACGCACTGCAGTCCTGGGCACCAGTGGTTGCGCCTGCGCCTTCAGCCCAGCCCAGGAGAGGGACAAGCTGCCCACCCCACGGTCCCGGGTCCCAGTGGTTGTGCCTGTGCCTACAGCCTGGGAGAGGGACAATCTGCACGTCCCACGGTCCCCGCGGTCCTGGGTACTAGCAACTGTGCCTGTGGCCCAGGAGAGGGACAAGCCACCTGCCCCACGGTCCCGGGCACCTGCAGCTGCAGCCCGGGTGAAGCCACCCACCCACGGTCCCCTGTGGCTGCAGCTGGCCTGGGTAAAGCGGGCCAGGGTCCTGGGTGCTTGCGGCTGGCCAGAGGGAGGAAAGCCCAGGTCCCAGGTGCCTGCGACCGGCTGGAGGAGGGAATCCCGGGTCCCAGGTGCAGGGCAAGGCAGAGGCAGTTAGAGGTGATCAGGCAGGCAGGCAGGTGAGCAGTTAGGAGCCAGCAGTCCGAGATTGCAAGAGGCAGTCAGACATCCCCTGAGGGGTCCTGGATTGGAGAGGGTGCAGGTCGGACTGAGGGACCCCCCCTATGCATGAATTTCATGCACCGGGCCTCTAGTAGGTTTATTAAAATGCCATCAATTTGTGCATGTTGATTTTGTAGCCTGATACCTTGCCAAATTCATTTATTAAGTCTAAACTCCTGTCTTTAGGGTTTTCTATGTACAATATCATGTCATTTGTGAATAATGACAGTTTTACTTCCTCCTTTCCAATTTCAATGCCTTTTATTTCTTCATGTTGTCTGGTTGCTGTGGCTAGGACTTCCAGTATTATGTTGAATAAGAGTGGGGAAAGCGGACATCCTTTCCTTGCTCCTATTCTTGAGGAAAATGCTTTTATTTTTTGCCCATTGAGTATGATGTTGGTTGTAGGTTTGTGATATATGACCTTTATTATGTTGAGGTATGGTCCCTCTATTTCCACTTTACTGAGAGTTTTTATCAAAAGAGCGTGCTGGATTTCATCAAATGTTTTTCTGCATCAATTGATATGATCATGTGATTTTTATCTTTCAATTTGTTAATGTGATGTATCACATTTATTGATTTGCAAATACTGTACCAGCCTTGCATCCCTAGAATAAATCCCACTTGGTCATGGTGAATGATCATATATATATATATATATATATATATATGTATATATATATATATATATATATATATAATCAGAGAGAAAAGGAGAGGGAAAGAGAAATAGAAACATAAATGATGAGAGAGAATCATTTATTGGCTGCCTCTTTCACTCCCTCTACTGAGGATCAAGCTCACAACCAGGCATGTGTCCTTGACCAGAATTGAACCTGGGACCCTTTAGTCTCTAGGCCGAGGCTCTATCCACTGAGCCAAACATGGTAGGGCTGATCTTTTTAATATATTGCTGGATCTGATTTGCTAATATTTTGAGGATTTTAGCATCTGTGTACATCACAGGTATTGGCCTGTATTTTTATTTCTTTGTAGTGTCATTATCTGGTTTTGGAATTATGATAATGCTGGCTTTATAAAAAGAGATTGTTCCTTCCTCTTGAATTTTTTTGGAATAGTTTGTGTAGGATAGGTGTTAGTTCTTCTTTCAATGTTTGGTAAAACTCACTTCTAAATCCACCTGGTCCAGGACGTTCGTTTGCTAGGAATTTTTAAATTACTACTTCAATTTCATCAGTTGTTATTGGCCTACTCAGGTGTTCTGATTCTTCCTGATTGAGTTTTGGAAGATTGTATGTTTCTAGGAATTTGTCCATTTCACCCAGGTTGTCCTGTTTGTTGGCATGTCGTTGTTCATGGTATTTGCTTACAATCCTTTGTATTTCTGTGGTGTACATTGTTATATCACTTCTTTCATTTCTGGTTTTATTTATTTGGGTTCTCTCTCTTTGTTTCTTGATGAGTCTGGCTAGGAGTTCATCAATCTGGTTTATCTTTTTAAAGAACCAGATCTTGGGTTTATTGATCTATTGTATGGTTTTATTTTTTTAGTCTCTATGTCATTTATTTTCACTCCAATATTTATTATTTCCCTCCTTTTAGTTCCTCTGGACTTTTTTTGCTGTTCTCTTTCTAATTCATTTAGTTGTAGGATTAGATAGTTTAATAGTCCTTTTTCTTGTTTCTTGAGATAGACCTGTAGTGCTATGAAATTCCCTCTCAGGATTGCTTTCACTATGTCCCATAGGTTTTGGGTGGTTGTGTGTTCATTTTCATTTGTTTGCAGGAAGTTTTTAATTCCTTGCTTGATTTCATTGGTAACCCATTCATTGTTTAATAACATGCTATTTAGCCTCCATGTATTTCAGTGTTCTTGAGGTTTTTTTTCTATTGTAGTTTATTTTGAACTGCATGGCATTGTGACCAAAAAGATGCTTGGTATTATATCATTCTTCTTGAATTTGTATATACTTGTGTTGTGCCCTAACATGTGGTCTATCTTTGAGAATGTTCCATGTGCACTTGAGAAGAATGTATATTTAGTTGCTTTCAGGTGAAATGCTCTGTAAATATTAGTTAGACCCATCTGTTCTAGTGAATCAATTAAGGCCTCTGTTTCCTTGTTAATCTTTTGTCTGGAATATATATCCAATGATATAGGTTGGGTGTTGAAGTCCCATACTATGACTGTATTGCTGTCAATCTCTCCCTTAAAGTCCATCAAGAGTTTTTTATGTACTTGGATGCATATATGTTTACAGGGTTATATTTTCTTTTTGAATCATTCCTTTAGTATTATAAAGTGGCATTTTTTGTCTCTTGTTATGCCCTTTGTTTTGAAGTCTATTTTGTCTGATATGAGTATTGTTACTCCAGCTTTTTTATCTTTTCCATTTGCAGGAAATATGTTTTTCCACCCCTTTACTCTCAATCTGTGTGTATCTTTTCTGATATAGGTCTCTTGTAGACAGCATATAGTTGGATCATCTTTTCTTATCCATTCAGTCACTCTATGTCTTTTGATGGAAGCATTTAATCCATTTACATTTAAGTTTATTATTGATAGGTATTTATTTATTGTCATTTTTATTTTCTTTATGGTTACAATTCTCTCTCCTTTTCTTCTTCTTAAAGCAGTCCTTTTGACATTTATTAAATTCTGGTCTGGTGGTAATGTACTCTTTTAAACTTTTTTTTTTTTTTTTTTGGTCTGGAAAGCTTTTTATTTCACTTTCAATTTTAAATGATAGCCTTGCTGGATACAGTAGTCTTAGATTTAGGCCTTTGCTTTTCATTACTTGGAGTATTTCATGCCACTCTCTTCTAGCCTGAAGTGTTCCTCTTGAGAAGCCAGTTGACATTCTAATGAGAACTCCTTTACAGGTAATTTTCTGTCTCTCTCTTGCTGCCTTTAAGATTCTGTCTTTAACATTTTCCATTTTAATTATGATGTGTCTAGGTGTGGGTCTCTTTGGGTTCATTCTGATTGGGACTCTCTGTTCCTCCTGAACTTTTGTGACATTTTCCTTCTCCAGGTTGGAGAAGTTTTTTGTCATTATTTGTGTTCTTTTTGTTGTTGTTGTTGTTGTTTGTTTGTTTTAAATATATTTTTATTGATTATAAAAATCAGAGAGGAAGGAAGAGGGAGATAGAAACATCAATGATGACAGAGAACCATTGATCAGCTGCCTCATGCAGGGCCCCTACTGGGGACCCAGATCACAACCCAGACAAGTGCCCATGACCAGAATTGAACCCAGGATCCTTTAGTCCGTAGGTTGATGCTCTATTCACTGAGCCAAACTGGCTAGGGTTCCGTCATTATTTCTTTAAATAGGTTCTCTGTTCTTTGCTCACCCTCATCCCCTTCTGGTATTCCTGTAATGTGGATGTTATTATATTTCATGTTGTCCCAGAGCCCCCTTAAGCTATCTTCCTGCTTTTTAATGCTTTTTTCTTTTTGATGCTCTAATTGGGTATTTATTTCTACCTTGTCTTCCAAATCACTGATTTGATCCTCTGCTTCATCCAATCTATGTTTAATACCTTCCAGTGTGTACTTGATTTCAGATATATCATTCTTCATATCTGTCTGGTTCTTTTCATGGTCTCTATTTCCCTTTTCATGCTGTTGTAATTTTCACTAGGTTCCTTAAGCATATTTATAGCCATTGCTTTGAACTCTATGTCTGATAGGTTGCTTGCATCCATCTCATTTAGTTCTTTTTATGGAGATTCATTCCTTTCTCTCATTTGGGTATTGTTTCCTTCTTTGTATTTGCTTCTATGTATTAGATAGAACTCCTATGCCTCCCAGTTTTTGTGGAATGGCCTTATGTAGAAAGTTTCTTGAGGGGTTCAGTGGTGTAGTCTATTTGTTATACTGAGCTGAAAGTTCTAGAAATGACCCTTGAGCTCTTCTGCTGTAATTGGGATTTGATTGTTGATGTCCAATTTGGGGGAGGGATCTCCCCTATGACTTGCTGCCAGTGAAGTTCAATCCCAATGTTGTTGTGCCCACTATTATACAGGTGCTTTGGTCCACTATTTCTGGGGCTCACTGGATTTTGCTCTGATGTTGTTGAATCAGATCCCTTGGTGTGTCTATTCTGGGCTTCTTGCGACCTTCCCTAGTGCAGGTGAATATGAGTCACTGTCCCTTTCTGGGCCTGGGCAATCTGATTGTGATTTGAAAGGTTGAATCCCCCAGTAGTCCAGTGGTTGGGGATACCTTAACCCAGTGGTTGGGTCTGCCTTTAGTCTCTCACCTTGATTGTCCCTGTTCTGAGCTGTACTCCCTTCCCCCACAGAACTGGTCCTGCAGATGTCACCTGCAGGCACTTGGGGTCCCACTGGCTTTTGCCTCCCTAAGCAGTCTAAGATGGTGTCTACAGTGGGGACCCAAACTGTTGTTTCTGTCTAATTAGATCACACAAAGACTCAAAGCCTCCAGCCTCTGTGTGCAGACTGATTGGATTCAGTCTGGAGTAGCCTCAGGCAATCATCCACAGGTGGAGTGAGAGGTTTTCCAACTGGATGGGGCAATTGCTTCTGCCTGGAGGCTAATTGTTATTCCCAATCTCTTAATGCATGGGCCTCAGAAACTCTCCAGGATGGGGCAAGGAATTTTCCAATAGTGTGGGTCAACTGTCTCCCCCCACTCCTGCCCCCAGTCAAAAATCACCTGTATAGCAAAGGTTTGCCTGAGAATGATGACCTCCACATCACGAGGGAATGACTCAGCACAGGAAACTGAGGTGCCTACTTCCTGAGCTCTAACCCCAGAGTCCCCAAACCTGGCTTATATTTATACAGCTCCAGTCCACTCTGCCCTCCCTCTGCCAGAACCCAAGTTGAGTGGCTGCACTCAAAATATTGTGTTGGCCCTTTAAGAGGGAGTCTGCATCTCCAGCTGTCTCTCCCTGGCAGACAGCAATCCTGCTTTTTTTCACAGCCAGATGTTATGTGGACACCTTTCTCAGTTCTGGTGCTCTCTGCTGGGGGGTTCAGCTTGGGAATTATACTGCAGAGTTCTCACTGGCAACCCCCCACAGCTAAGATATCTCTCCAGAACCTGCCAGATATCTCTGTGGGAACCAGCTAGCCCTTTCATGCCTCCACCCTTCCTGCCAGTCACTGTGTTGTCTCCACTTTCTGTCCTTGGTTATCATAGTTCTCTCCAGCTAGTCTACAGTTGACTATTCAGGGTGTTTTTTTGTTTTTGTATTTTAGTTGTAATTCCAGTTTGGTCCTGGGGGCATGTTTGTCAAATAGTTTATTATTAATTTTTCTTGTTTGTTTGAGGTAGGCCTATAGTGCTATGAACTTCCTTATCAGGACTGCTTTTGTTGTGTCCCGGAGATTTTACTTGAGCTGTGTTTTGTTTTTTAATCCTTAAGGTGGAGGTAAAGGTTAAGAGTTGAGAGAACCCAGGCTAAAGATGAGGGTTAAGAACACAGAACAAGAGAAAAAAATAGCTGGCTGGTTTTAAATGTTGGTTTTTCAACTGGAATTGCTCTCTGAGAGTCTGAAAAAAAATGTTTTTGATGAATCAATGAGAGCCTGAACTCTTTCATTTCCAAAGATAAGGGACATTTTCTTCCTCCAGCTTGATTTTTGGGTATTCTTAGGTTACTAAGAATCTTTCGGGAGGTGTCAGGGAGTATCCCTCATGACACCCAAGAGCCCCATAGAGAATTCCAACTCAACTGTAATTAAAAAAATTGACTTATTCAAGGCCACACACATAAAGGTTGGTTACCTTAAGAGGGTTGAGATGACTTAGGAGGTGACATCCCTATGGACCTCAACTCATAACCAGCACACCTAAATCCACTACATAATACCCCTAGAAATTTTGTTCAGGCGCTGCAGATCCCAAAATAAAATTAATATGGGAAACCATATCTACAAGGGTAGAAACTCCCAGCTCCCAACCCCCATTAATATTCCTGCAGATATACAATAAATAGGAAGCCTTTGCTGGCAAGTACTTACAGAAATGGGAAGATTTAACTAGAAGTGATATCAACTTAAAGAGGGCCAAAATGAAATTCTTTTAATGTTTACATTATTATTTTTGCATTAAAAATTAGAAAATGTAGGCCCCCCCAACCTCCCAAAACCCCTCCCCCCGCTGGCCCGGCCCCCAATTGGCACCCCTCGATTGGGGGTGGGGCTGGCCAGCCAACCGCCCATGGCCCCTCCCCCCAGATGGCCCCGCCCCCAATTGCCCCCTCTACTCTTATAGGGGTGGGGCCAGCTGGCCCCCCACTGGCCCAGCCTGATCAGCCCCTATTGGGGTGGGCTGGCAAGATCCCACCTGTGCAGGAATTGATGCACTAGGCCTCTAGTGTAGGTATAAAAAAGAAGGATCTCTAACTCTTTGGTGCAGCATTGGAGAGACCTGGAGAGTATTATGCTAAGTGAAATAAGCCAGTCAGGGAAAGACAAGTATCACTTGATGTCTCTCATATCCTCTCTAATAAAATGGTAATATGCAAATTAACCATCACTCCGCTACATAAGCCACGCCCACCAGCCAATCAGGGCGAGTATGCAAATTAACCCCAATCCAAGATGGCTACAGCCACAGAGAGCAAGGTTTCCCAGGTAACAGAGCAAGCCAAGCTTTCCATAGCCTTTGCAGGCCTAAGCCTCCACTCAAGCTACAAAGTTTCAATTGTAGAAGGTAAACAAATTGAAACAAATGGAGGCAGAATGGAGCTTGAGAGAGCAGGCCAGGGTTGCCGGCAGCAACAGGGGAAGCAAAGCTTTCTGCACACCCTGGCCGGGCTCACCCGCTTAAGGCTACAAAGTTTCAATTGTAGAAGGTGAATTAACTGCCACAGAAATGTCTGCTGCCCCAGAAATGGCTGCCGCCCCAGGCTACAAAGTTTCAATTGTAGATGGAAAATAAATTCCAGATACCAGGGCCTCCCCTTGGGTTGCCAGGAAGCGTGGCCGGCCTGCAAACCACCACAGGCCCCTCGCTCAGGCCGCCCCACACCCCAAGGGAACCCCCACCCTTATCTGTGACACCCTTCAGGGCAAACCAGCTGGCCCCCACCCGTGCACCTGGCCTCTGTCCTATCTAATAAAAGAGTACTATGCAGATTGATCATCACTGCAACACACAATATAGCTGCCCCCATGTGGTCAAAGATCCTGCCCCCATGTGGACACAAGATGGCCACTACAAGATGGCCAGCAGGAGAGGGCAGTTGGGAGGCACCCGGCCTGCAAGGGAGGGCAGTTGTGAGGGACCAGGCCTGCAAGGGAGGGCAGTTGAGAGGGACCAGGCTTGCAAGGGAGGGCAGTTGGAGGTGATCAACCCTGCAGGAGAGGGCAGTTAGGGGTGACCAGGCTGGCAGAGGAGGGAAGTTGGGGGCAAACAGGCTGGCAGGGGAGCAGTTCAGCATCAACCAGGCTGGCAGCGGAGTGGTTAGGGGGTGATCAGGCTGGCAGGCAGAAGCGGTTAGGGGCAATCAGGAAGGCAGGCAGGCAAGCAGTTGGGAGCCAGCAGTCCTGGATTGTGAGAGGGATGTCCGACTGCCCGTTTAGGCCCGATCCTACCTGGTATGATCGGGCCTAAACGGGCAGTCGGACATCCCTCCAGGAGTCCCAGATTGGAGAGGGTACAGGCTGGGCTGAGGGACAACCCCCCGCCGTGCACGAATTTCATGCACTGGGCTTCTAGTGTGGAATATCATGAACAAATAAGCTAATGAACAAAATAGGTCCAGAGGCATGGAAGCATGGTATAGACTGGTGGATCACAGAAAGAAGGGGTGTGTGGGGGGGGAAAGATTAACCAAAGAACTTACATGCATATATGCATAACCCATGTACACAGAAAACAGTGTGGTGAAGGCCTGGTGGGGCAGAACCAGGTGGAATAGGGCAATGGGGGAAAATGGGGGACATCTGTAGTACTCTCAACAATAAAGATAAGTAAAAGAAAAAAGAAGGTAATATTAGCTGTGTACTTCAGATTTTCACAATTGTTTTGACAGCTGAATTTTTCTGAAAGCTTAATTTTCTTATAAAAGTAGCCTCAGCTTTCTTATTTCAAAGATGGTAGTCTTCTCACTGAAGTCTACTCTTTCTCTCTGATTCTCTGATGCACACACAGAACCCTTAATACCAATTACCACCAGGCCCTGGCCAGTGTGGCTCAGTTGAGTGTTCTCCTGTGCACTGAAAGGTTGCCAGTTGGATTCCTAGTCTGGGCACATACCTAGGTTGCAGTTCAATTCCTGGTTGGGATATGTGTGAGAGACAGCCAATCGATGTTTCTCTTACTCTATCCCTCTCTCTAAAGTCAATAAAAACATATATTTTAAAAATGACTACCAAAGTACTCACTTCTTAACAACTTAGATATTTCCAACTTTTGGCACAGCTCCTCAGCAAACTCAATATTTTTTGAAGGCCTGTGGTCCACATCTGTATTTCTTTCTTGTGTAGCTTATCCATCACATCATGGCTTTTATCCTTTGTTGTTGAGGCAGAAATGTCCAAGAATCCAGAACCTTGGGAAAGGGAAATTACAACAGAGTTGCATGAGCCAAAGGCAAACCTTCCTCTGAAATACCTTTTACCCATTTAAAGTTCAGTACTGTAGTCAGGGCAGCAAGAGATTTGGATCCCAAAGGTTGATAGTTCATTTCAATAATTTTGCAAATCTATATACTGACACTCAGCATCTTCCACAGGCCTAAGAGAACTTATGTTGTAACTATATAAATGATTCAGTCTAAAAGAACAGTAGTTGAATTATGTACACATTCATATGTGCACAAGCACATACACACATTTTTGAAAAAAGAAAAACACACATGAGCAGTGAATTTAAGAACTACTTTATCTAGATTTTCATTAAGTAGCAGAATGTTTCCAGATAGATGCTATGTCAAATTTGCAGATTAGTTATGACTATTTCTTATTGTTGGTCTTCTATGCAAAACAAAATAATATATAGACTTCAAGGACCACAATTCAGAATAAATATTAATCTCCTAATGACTTGAAGTGTATTAAATTTCATCTGCAGGAGAATTTTCTATCCTTTGGTTCCTTCATGGTCCAATTAACTAAAAAGTCACACACACAGTTTACAAAGTTGACAGAAAGGAGAACACTTAGGTAAGAATAGCTTTGAACATTTTAGCCATTTCCTTCTAAATTACTCCAAGATAAATTAATGAATCATCTTTTAGGAAATTTTAAAATGCTAAATCATTAACTGATAACCAATTACCGTTTTCTATTTTGAAATGGTTCAAAACATGTTTGCCATCAAAGAGTCAGAGCATTCAATCATGGTCCCGGAGTAAAATATGGCCTAACAAAGTTTTGTGGAGTTTTTTTAAAAAATTCTTTATTGTTTAAAATATGAAATAAGTCTCCTTTCAAGCCCATTGACCTCTCTCCAGCTGCTCCCATCCCCCCAATTGTCTGTGTCCATGGGTCCTAAAATGGAAGTTCCATTTTTAATTTTTTGAGGAAACGCCATACTGTTTTCCACAGTAGCTGCACCAGTCTGCATTCCCACCAGCAGTGCAGGAGTGTTCCCTTTTCTCAACCATATATGCATGTTACAAGTCCTTTGGTTGATCTCTTACCTGCGCCCCCCGCCTCCCCAGCTCCCGCTTTCCCACTGAGGTTGGATGGTCTGTTTGATGCTTCTATGTCTCTGAATTTATTTATGTTCATCAGCTTATGTTTGTTATTACATTCCACAAATGAGTGAGATCATGTGGTATTTACCTTTCTCTGACTGGCTTATTTTGCTTAGCATAATTCTCTCCAGTTCCATCCATGCTGTTGCAAATGGTAAGAGTTCCTTCTTTTTTTTTTTTACCACAGCATAGTATTTCATTGTGTAGATGTACCACTTTTTTTAATCCACTCATCTGCTGATGGGCACTTAGGCTGTTTCCAAATCTTAGCTATTATAAATTGTGCTGCTATGAACATAGGGGTGCATATATCCTTTCTGATTGGTGTTTTTGTTTTCTTGGGATATATTCTTAGATGTGGGATTACTGGGTCAAATGGAAGTTCCATTTTTATTTTATTTTTTAAAAATATATTTTATTGATTTTTTACAGAGAGGAAGGGAGAGGGATAGAGAGTTAGAAACATCGATGAGAGAGAAACAACGATCAGCTGCCTCCTGCACAGCCCCTACTGTGGATGTGCCTGCAACCAAGGTACATGCCCTTGACCTGAATTGAACCCTGGACCCTTCAGTCCACAGGCTGATGCTCTATCCACTGAGCTAAACCGGTCAGGGTGGAAGTTCCATTTTTAATTTTTTGAGGAAACGCCATACTGTTTTCCACAGTAGCTGCACCAGTCTGCATTCCCACCAGCAGTGCAGGAGTGTTCCCTTTTCTCCACATCCTCTCCAGCACTTGTCGTTTGTTGATTTGTTGATGATAGCCATTCTGACAGGGATGAGATGGTACCTCATTGTTGTTTGGATTTGCATCTCTTGGATGATTAGTGACTTTGAGCATGTTTTATATGTCTCTTGGCCTTCTGTGTGTCCTCTTTCAAAAAGTGTCTATTTATGTCCTTTGCCCATTTTTTGGTTGCATTGTTTATCTTTCTTTTATTAAGTTGTATGAGTTCACTATAAATTTTGGAGATTAAACCCTTATTGGAGATAACATTGGCAAATATGTTCTCCCATGCAGTAGGCTCTCTTGTTTTGTTGATAGTTTCTTTTGCTGTGCAGAAGCTGTTTATGTTTATGTAGTACCATATGTTTATTTTCTCTTTAGTATCCATTGCCCTGGGAGGTGTATAGGTTAAGATATTGCTATGCCATATGTCTGCTATATTACTGCCTATGGATTCTTCTAAGATTTTTATGATTTTCTGTCTTACATTTAAGTCCTTTATACATTTTGAATTTATTTCTGTGTATGGTGTAAGGTGGTGGTGTAGTTTCATTTTTTTTGCACGTGTCCATCCAATTTTCCCAACACCACTTTTTGAAGAGACTGTCTTGACTCCATGTATGCTCTTGCCTCCTTTGTCAAATATTAATTGAGCATAATGGCTTAGTTTAATTTCTGGGTTCTCTGCTCTGTTTCACTGGTCTATATGTCTGTTCCTGTGCCAGTGGCAGGCAATTTTGAGGACAGTGGCTTTGTAATATTGCTTGATATCCGATATTGTGATCCCTCCAACTTTGTTCTTCTTTCTCAAGATTGCTGCTGCTATTCGGGGTCTTTTTAAATTACATATGAATTTTTGGAGAGTTTGTTCTAGGTCTGTGAAATATGCCACTGGTATTTTAATTTGCACTCGGATGTCGAGTGTGACTTGACACGGTTAGCATTAGAATAAAGGAATCGAGAAAAAAGCAAGCGAGTGCAAAGGGTTAATGTGGATTTAATTGAATCTATAGATTGCTTTGGGTAGTATTGACATTTTAATGATATTGATTCTACTAATCCATGAATACGGTATATTCTTCCATTTTTTTTATGACTTCCTCTATCTCTTTTTTTAATGTCTTGTAGTTTTTCAAGTATAGGTCTTTTACCTCCTTAGTTAAGTTTATTCCTAGGTATCTTAATTTTTTTCTTGCAGTGGTAAATGGGATTTTTCTAAAGTTTCTCTTTCTGTGAGTTCATTATTGGTATATAAAAAAGCCATAGATTTCTGGGTATTAACTTTGTATCCTTCTACATCACCCAATTCATTTACTAAGTCTAGTAGTTTTTTTGATAGAGGCTTTAGGGTTTACTATGTACAATATCATGTCATCTGCAAATAATGACAGTTTTACTTCTTTTCCAATTTGGATGCCTTTTATTTCTTCTTGTTGTCTGATCGCTATGCTATGCTTCCTGTTCTATGTCAAACAGGAGTGGTGAAAGTGGACATCCCTGTCTTATTCCTGTTGTCAGGGGGAATGGTTTTAGTTTTTACCTATTGAGTATGATGTTGGTTGTAGGTTTGTCATATAAGGCTTTTATTGTGTTGAGGTATGATCCGTCAATTCCAACTTTGCTGAGTGTTTTTATCAAGAAATGTTGTTGGATTTTGTCAAATGCTTTTTCTGCATCAATTGATATGATTATGTTAATTTTGCATCTCAACTTGTTTATGTGATGTATAAGGTTTATTGATTTGCGGATATTGAACCAGTCTTGCATCCCCAGAATATATCCCACTTGGTCATGATGTAGTATCTTTCTAATGTAATGTTGGATCCAATTTGCTAGAATTTTTGTTGAGTATTTTAGTATCTATGTTAATCAGAGATACTGGCCTGTAATTATCTTTCTTTGTAGTGTCTTTATCTGGTTTTGGGACTAGGGTAGTGCTGGCTTCATAGAGCTTGGAAGTGTGCCTTCTTCTTGAATTTTTTGGAAAAGTCTGCGGAGTGTAGGTTTTTAATTCTTCTTTGAATATTTGGTAAAACTCCCTTATGAAGCGGTCCAGCCCAGGGCTTTTTTTTTTTTCTGGATTTTTTTGATTACTGCTTCAATTCCCACCATAGTTATTGGCCTATTCAGATTTTTTTATTCTTCCAGATGGAGTTTTGGAAGATTGAATTTTTCTAGGAATCTTTCCATTTCTTCTAGGTTGTCCAGTTTGTTGGAATAGAGTTGTTCATAGTATTTTTTTTTTTTTTACAAACAGTAGTATTTCTGTGGAGTCTATTGTTGTTTCACCTCTTTCATTTCTGAATTTGTTTATTTGGGCCCTCTCTTTGCTTCTGGTGAGCCTGGCTAGAGGTTCATCAATCTTGTTTATCCTTTCAAAGAACCAGCTCTTGATTTTATTGATCTTTTGTATCTTTTTTTTTTTTTTTTTTGGTCTCTATGTCATTTTTTATTACCAGTTTTTCTTTCTTTCTTTTTTATTTTTAGGCCTGTAGAGCTATGAAATTCCCTGGCAGGACTGCTTTCACTGTGTCCATAGATTTTGGATTGTGGTGTTTCCATTATCATTTGTTTCCAGGATGTTTTTTATTTCTTCATTGATCTCTTTGGTAACCCAATCATCCTACCTAATAAAATGGTAATATGTAAATTACCATCACTCCGCTACGCCCACGATTGGGCCAGTGGGAGGCGCAGGGGGCAGGACTCGGGGTGGCTGGGGTAGCCGATTGGGCCAGCGCAACACTGAGCTCGTGTCGCCAGCGTCTGCGCCATGGCTGTGCTGAGGCACAGAAGGGGCCTTTGGGGCAGCGAGCTCACGTCCTGCCGCAGACCATCAAAAGCAGGGGAGCTGGGTGCCTGGTGCACCAGCGGACAGGCACCCAGCTCCCCCGCGATGGAAAGCGAAAGCGTGTAGGGGACCCTACACATGCATGATTCAATCATGCACTGGGCCTCTAGTTGTTTAATAACATGCTATTTATTCTCCACGTGTTTGAATTTTTTTATTGTTTTTGTTGTAGTTTATTTCTAATATTATGCCATTGTGATCTGAGAAGATGCTTGATATGATTTCAATCTTCTTGAATTTGAAGAGACTTTTTCTCTGTCCCAATATGTGTCTATCTTTGTAAATGTCCCATGTGGACTTGAGAAGAATGTACATTCTGTAGCTTTTGGGTGAAATGTTCTGAAGATGTCAATTAAGTCCGTCAGATCCAGTGAGTAATTTAAGACTGCTGTTTCTTTGTTGATTTATTTGTCTATAGGATTTATCCAGTGATGTCAATGGAGTATTAAAGTTCCCTACTATGATTGTATTGCTGTTGATCTCTCCCATGATATCTTCCAGAAGTTATATATATATATATATATATATATATATATATATATATATATATATATATATATTTGGGTGCTCCTGCATTGGGTGTATATATGTTTACCACAGTTATATGCTCTTGTTTTATCAATCCCTTTAGTATTATGTAGTGGCCTTCCTTATCTCCTATTATGGCCTTCACTTTGAGGTCTATTTTGTCAGATTTAAGTATTGCTACCCCAGCTTTTTTTTTTTTTTTTTCATTTTCATCCCTTCACTTTCAGTCTGTGTGAGTCCCTTATTCTGAGGTGCATCTCCTGTAGACAGCATATATATGGGTCATGTTTTCTTATCCATTCAGCCACTTGATGTCTTTTCATTTGAGCATTTAATCCAATTACGTTTAAGGTTATTATTGATAGGTACTTGTTTGTAGCCAATTTTATGTTTTGTGCCTGTGTTCCTTCTTCCCTTTCTATTTCTTCTTTTTACAACAGTCCCTTTAGCATTTATTGCATTGCTGGCTTGGTAGTGATAAACTCCCTTAGCCTTTTATTTTTTTTGTCTGCAAAGCTCCTAATTTCCTCTTCAATTTTGAATGATGGTCTTGCTGGATAGAGTATTCCTAGATTCAGTCCCTTGCTTTGCATCACTTTGTATACTTCATTCCATTCCCTTCTGCCCTGATGTGTTTCTGTTGAGAAATCATTTGATAATTTAATGGGTGATCCCTTGTAGGTAACTATCTGTCTCTCTCTTCCAGCCTTTAAAATTCTTTCTTTATCATTAACGTTTTCCATTGTAATTACAATGTGTCTTGGTGTGGGTCTTTTTGAGTTCATCTTGTTTGGGAGTCTATGTGTAACTTCCCCCCTCCCCCACCCCAAATCAGGGAAGTTTTCTCTCGTTATTTCTTCAAATAGGTTTTCTAATCCTTCCTCCTCTCTCCTCTTCTTGTCTTTCTGGTACCACTATTATCTGGATGTTACTTCATTTCATGCTGTCCTAAAGCTCTCTTAGGTTCTTCTGCTTTCTAATATTTTTGTCTAATTGCTGTTCAGATTGGGTGTGTTTTCTGCACTGTCTTCTAACTTGATAATCCTGTCCTGTACTTCTAGTCTACTGTTGAAACCTTTCATTGTGTTTTTCATTGTATCTATATAATTTTTTATTTCCTCTTGATTCTTACATAAGTTTTTGATTTTCTCATCCACCCAGTTTTGGGACTGTATGACCACTACTCTGAATTCTTTTTTGACATATTATAGGCCTCCATTTTAATTTATTTTCTTTTTTTGGGGTGATTCCTCCTTTTCTTTACTTGGGGTGTTGTTTTTTTGTCTCTCCATTTTTGCTGTCTCTTTCTGGCTCTAGGCCCTGATTGGGGTTTGAGAGGTTGTAGACCCTATCAGGGCAATGTTCTGGAAATTTATAGCCCAGAGGCTGGGTCTGCCTTGAGTCTCATGTCTTTATTGTCTCTGCTCTGAATTGTGTCCCCTTCTCACATGGATCTAGTCCCTCAGTTGTCTACTTCAGATGCTTGGGTTGGTGGGAGTATGTGCACAGTTCCTTTGGTGTGTGACTCCCTGTGAGGATCCAGAGCCCTCTGCCAGGCAATTCATTGTGTGGCCTCAGCACATGTGGCAGGGTGGCATCCTAGGTCCCTCTGACGGTGCACTTGCAGCGTGGTCCTGTGGCCCCTGGTTGGGCACCCCAGCTTGCTCCAGGTCACCCCATCAGTGTTCTCCTATGGCCTGGAGTGAGGCACATGCTGGGTTGCTCCAGTCAGCCCCTATAAGACTCACCCAGGGTCTGGGGAGAAGTGGGTTCAGGTTGCTCTAGGTTGCATAGTCAGAGCTTCCCTGTGGCCTGAGTGGGGCGCATGCTGGATTTTGGGGTGGTTACTCCAGCTTTCCCTGGCAACAAGTCCCTTGGCTCGGGGTAGAGTTGGCATGGGTTGCTCTGGGTTGTATAGTCCTTTCTTGTAGCTTGGAATGAGATGTGCACTGGATTCCTCCAGTTCACCCCTCCCCAGTGTGGAGTGGGAGTGGGTCGCTGAGTCTCACAATCCACACTCTACTGTGACCTGGGAGCCAGGTGCATATTGGGTTGCACCTAGTGGCTCCGGCAGCATGTCCCTGGGCTTGGGATAGAGCAGGCACTGGTTGCTCTGGGTCATACAGTCAGAGCTCTTCTGTGGCCCTGAATGAGGTGAGCACTGGGTTGCTCTGGGTCACCCCACCCAGGACTCTGAGTGAAGTGGGCGTGAGTTGCTCTAGGTAATGCAGTCTGTGCTCTCCTGTGGCCTAGAGTGGGGCATATCCTGGGTTGTTCTGGGTCACCCCAGTAGCAGGTCCCAGGGCTCAGGGTGGAGCGGGCACCAGGTGGCTCCTGGTCAGGACAGCAGCACAGTTCTGGGGCCCAGGGAAGGGGTGGGGCACAGGGTTTGCACTCACTGTGGGGTTCTGGAACAAGATCCTAGGATGCTGGGTCCCAGTGGGCTGGTGAGGAGTCCTGGTGCAGGAGGTCACCCTGGCAAACCTCCCCCTGCAGACATCTGGGAACGTGCCAGGAGGTACTGCACCACTCACTGCCAGGGCATAGTTGTGGTTCCATGAGGGATATGGATGCCCAGCAGCATTCTCTTGGTATCCTCTGCCCTTCCATATTGAAAATTGTCTCCTCAGCTGTGTCTAATTTGTTACTTCAAGGTGGATAGTCTCTGGTTTAGTTGCTTTTTGGCCTGACCCCAGGAGGAAGTGCACGACACTTCTGACTATTTGGCCCCCATTTTGTGTTGGAGTTGTTTTCATTATCACCACATCCTAGCCTTTGGTATTTTCCCATTCCCTTAATATTACTTTTAGTAGTGTAGTGACTATATTTTCCAAACTCCAAATTAGGTCATAAGATCTGATGAAAGAAATTTTTATGTTGCTTCTTGGCGCCAGATACAATCCAGGAGGTTTAACTTAGATATTAAAAAAAAAGAGAAACTTCTGGAACACTGATGGTTTGAAAGGATAATAAAAGAGAATGTTTGAAATTAAGAATGTCTTGAGAGGGGAGACAAAATGGTGGCGGAATAGACGGATGTGTCCTGAGCCTTGTCCCGGAGCAAATAGCTGAAACGAATAACATCCAACCCAAACTGGTGAAGGAGACTCAGCTGGTGATACAGTTTGCAGCGGGGAAGGGAAGAGGATCCCTGGAGAAAGGTAAAATCAAGGATCTGGGCAGGAGAGTGTGCCAGACCTCTGAGCCCAGAGGGTCAGAGGGAATCCGCACAGCACAAAGCCACATCCCTGGGGACAGGCACAGCATCTGACTGTGGAAAGAAGGTCCACAGGTCTGCTGGATGGCAGGGGATTCTAGATCTGGGTCCACAGTCACGAAAGGCTAAACCCAGAGGGGGCAGCCTGATGGGCTGACCAGACTGCACAGTGCCGGCAGGAGAGGAGCGCACAGAGGTGCAGTCTTGCCCCTCTCTGTTGCCTGAGCCTTTCTTCACTGAACCTAGTTCATAGAACCTTTTGGATATAGACACTTACCCATGGCTGAGGTGAGGGAGAAGGTGTGGAATTGTGGAGTCTGGGGAGAGAAGGGAGTCCAGGAGAAGTGGCAGCGAGTCTGACACTGAGTCATGCCTAAGCCCAGGACCTGGGCAGCCATTTTGTCCTGAAGAGATAGCCCCTCCCTCCAGTTTCCAGGCAACCAATACAGCCTCACCCAGATTCCACCCTGAATGGTACAAAGGATTAAAAAAATCTAAATAGTCCCTGAGAGTCCAAAGGTACTGGCCTAAAGAGAGACCTTCAATCCCAGCAACAGGAATCTGAGAAACAGTACAGTACAGAAGACTGGGATCTTAAGCCAGCCAAAGGAACAACACTTCACTTTTTCATTTTTATTTTTAATTATTATTTGTTATCTTTTTTTCTTCTTCTTTTCTTTGTTTTCCTGTTTTTATTTGTTGCTTTATTTTCTATTTCTTTTTGCATTATTTTTCCATCACTCTATTTTATTTTATTTTATTTTTATTTGCTATTTTTAATTTTTATACCATTTTTGAAATCAATTTTTTTTGGTAAATTTATTATTTTCTCATTCTTTTTCTTCTTATCAACCCATCCCCTTTCTACTTCCTCTATACTGAACTGGGGTCCTCCCCATATTCATTCAATTCTTAACCTTATTTTCTGTATATAAGCTCAGACTGTACAGATTCTGCCACCACCCTCTTTGCTGGATGTTTGTATATCATCTCTAATAAAATGGTAATATGCAAATTAACCATCACTCCACTACATAAGCCACGCCCACCAGCCACACCATGCCCACTAACCAATCAGGGCGAGTATGCAAATTAACCCCCATCCTAGATGGCTACAGCCACAGAGAGCAAGGTTTCCCAGGTAACAGAGCAAGCCAAGCTTTCCATAGCCTTTGCAGGCCTAAGCCTCCACTCAAGCTACAAAGTGTCAATTATAGAAGGTAAACAAATTCAAACAAATGGCGGCAGAATGGAGCTTGAGAGAGCAGGCCAGGGATGCCGGCGGCAACAGGAGAAGCAAAGCTTTCCGCACACGCTGGCCGGGCTCACCCACTTAAGGCTACAAAGTTTCAATTGTAGAAGGTGAATTAACTGCCACAGAAATGGCTGCCACCCCAGAGGGAGCAGCAGGAGGCTTGGCTCCGCTCCAGGCTACAAAGTTTCAATTGTAGAAGGAAAATAAATTCCAGATACGAGGGCCTCTGCTTGGGTTGCCAGGGGGCGTGGCTGGCCTGCAAACCACCACAGGCCCCTTGCTCAGGCCGCCCCAAGCCCCAAGGGAACCCCCACCTGATCCGGGACACCCTTCAGGGCAAACCAGCTGGTCCCCACCCCTGTACTAGGCCTCTATCCTATCTAATAAAAGAGTAATATACAGATTGATCATCACTGCAACACACAATATAGCTGCCCCCATGTGGTCAAAGATCCTGCCCCCATGTGGACACAAGATGGCCACTACAAGATGGCCAGCAGGGGAGGGCAGTTGGGAGGCACCCGGCCTGCAAGGGAGGGCAGTTGTGAGGGACCAGGCTTGCAAGGGAGGGCAGTTGGAGGTGATCAACCCTGCAGGAGAGGGCAGTTAGGGGTGACCAGGCTGGCAGAGGAGGGAAGTTGGGGGCAAACAGGCTGGCAGGGGAGCAGTTCAGCATCAACCAGGCTGGCAGCGGAGTGGTTAGGGGTGATCAGGCTGGCAGGCAGAAGCGGTTAGGGGCAATCAGGAAGGCAGGCAGGCAAGCAGTTGGGAGCCAGCAGTCCTGGATTGTGAGAGGGATGTCGGACATCCCTTCAGGAGTCCCAGATTGGAGAGGGTACAGGCTGGGCTGAGGGACAACCCCCCGCCGTGCATGAATTTCGTGCACCGGGCTTCTAGTATATCTATTGGTTTATCTATTGGTTTTGTGGTGTTTCCATATATTCTCCTTTTTCTTCCTTTTTTCTCCCCTAATTCTCTTTTCTCAGGTCGTTACTTATAATGGGGTTATTGGTGTCATGAGTATATTCGTGCTTTGTTCCCTTTGTGTTGTGTCTTGTTGAGGTGAATTTTATCCTGTCCAGCCAGGTGCTAGAGATCGAGCCGCATAACCAGACATCTGGAGAGGAAACTCCATTCAGGAACGGGTCAATAAAAACCCAGACCAAATTACAGAGGCAGGAAGAAGGCGGCAGTGAGGGAGAGAGTGTGAGTGAGTGAAGGAGCAAAAGAGGAGTGTGTGGTCATGTGGTGTGTGTGTGTGTGTGTGTGTGTGTGTGTGTGTGTGTGTGTGTTTGTGATTGAGGCACCGTTAGATCCCGCAGGACCTTTGGGGGCAGGCTAACTGGGCTCGCCTAACTAGGCAGCCTCTGCTACTATTGCAAACAGTACCGGGAGGCTGGCTTGTCCTCAGAGACCTAGCCTTTATGAAGGGGAAAGCTGCTGTAACTGGGAGCCCAGCCTCACCTCCACCCAGGGTGCCCTCAGATAACACCTGGGGCCCTACAGCCAGCCCTTCCAGGGACCTTCCACCTTGGCTGTGGTCCCACGGTCAATGAGTCTCCAGCCACCCCTGGCGCAGGCTCCTGTGAGTTCTGAAGCATGGTCCCCTATGACTGGCCCAACGCTTTAGCCCAGGGCACTGCAACCATGTGAGCAGCAACCCGCTTCTGTCCAAGGAGCAGCAGCCCCGTGAGCAGCCTGCCCGAGGCCTAAGAGCAGCAGCCTCATGTGGCCTGCTCCTGTCCAAAGAGCAGCAGCTATGTAAGTTGCCCGCTCCCCCAAACAAGAAGCAGCAACCACACAAGCAGCCCACCCCATCCAAGGAGTAGCAGCCGCAAGAGCAGCCCGCCCATGATTGAGGATCGGCAGCCTCACGCAGCCCACCCCCATCCGAGGAGCAGCAGCTGCACGCAGTCTGCACTGGTCCAAGGAGCATGAGCCACATGCAGCCTGCACCTGTCCGACAAGCAGTAGCTGGGTGAGCAGCCTGCCCCCGTCCGAGGAGCAGGAGCCGCACGTGCAGCTCATTCTCACCTGTGAAGCAGCAGCTGCCTGAGCAACCTGCCTCGGTCCAAGGAGCATAAGCCACATGAGCAGACTGCCCCCGTACAAGGAGCAGCAGCCAAATGTGCAGCTCACTCCTGCCCAAGGAGCAGCAGCCACCCGAGCAGCCTGCCCCAGTCTGAGGAGCACCACCCACATGAGCAGACTGCCCACTTCCGAGGAGTGGCAGTCCTGCGCAGCCCATACTGGTCCGAGTAGCAGCAGCCACATGCAGCCTGCACCTGTCCGATGAGCAGCAGCTGGGTGAGTGGCCCGTCCCCATCTGAGAAGCAGCAGCTGGACGTGCAGCTCACTCCTGCCCAAGGATCAGCAGCCGCGCAAGCAGCCCGTACCCTGTCCCCCATCCGAGGAACAGCAGCTGTGCGATGCAGCCCGCACCCTTACGAAAAGCACCAGCCCAGCAAGCAACCTGCCTCTGTATAAGAAGTGGCAGCCTCACGAACAGCCCGCACCATCTGAGGAACAGCAGCAGCGTGCAGTCAGCTCAGATCCAAAGAAGAGCAGCCACATGAGCAGTCTGCCCCCATCTGAGGAGAAGCAGCCACATGAGCAGCCCACCCCCATCCAATGAGCAGCAGCTGCGTGCAGCCCACCTGATCTGAGGAGATGTAGCCTTGTGATCAGCCCACCCCCATTCAAGGAACAGCAGCTGTGCAAGCAGCCTCCCCCACCAGCCAGAGGAGACACCACTGCTGCGAACAGCATCCACCAGAGAAGCCACTGCTAAAAGAGGAGCGCCACTCCTGTGACAACCCAAGGAGCAACTGCAGCCCAAGGAGCCACTGTCACCCAAGGAGCAGCCCCTGCATGACTCGACATCTAGATATGTCGGTGAGACCAAAAATGGGTAGGCAAAGAAACTCCCAAAGGAAAGAAAAGGAGGAATCGCCAGAAAAGCAGCTAAGTGAAACAGAGCCATGCAATATGTCAGAAAAAGAATTTAGAATAAGGGTCATACAGTTCATAAACGGGATGGATGAAAAAATCAACAACTTGCACTGACCGGTTTGGCTCAGTGGTTAGAGCGTCGGCCTTCAGACTCAAGGGTCCCAGGTTCGATTCCAGTCAGAGGCATGTACCTTGGTTACAAGAACATACCCAGTAGGGAGTGTGCAGGAAGCAGATGATCAATGTTTCTCTCTCATCAATGTTTCTAACTCTCTATTCCTCTCCCTTCCTCTCTGTAAAAAAATCAATAAAACATATTTTAAAAATCAACAACTTATGTAAGAATCAAGAAGAAATGAAGAGTGATATAGCTGCAATAAAAAACATCATGGAAAGTTTCAGCAGTAGACTAGGAGAAGCAGAGGAGCGAATTAGAAGACAGGGAAGTGAAAGACACCCAAACTGAACTGCAATTGGATAAAAAGATTAAAAGACAGGAGGAGAGCCTAAGGGAGCTATGGGACAACATGAAATGAAGCAACATACGAATAATAGGGGTGCAAGAACAACAGGAAGAAGAAGAAGGGTTAGAAAACGTATTTGAAGAAATAATGTCAAAAAACTTCCCTGATGTGAGGAAGAAAAAAGTCACACTAGCACAGAGAGTCCTAAACAAGATGAATCTGAAAAGACCTACACCAAGACATGTCATAATTATGATGGAAAATGTTCAGGACAAAGAGAGAATCTTAAAGGCTGCAAGAGAGAGTCAGAAAGTTACATACAAGGGATCTCCCATTATATTATCAAATGATTTCTCAACAGAAACACATCAGACCAGAAAATAATGGAAAGAAATTTATGAAGTGATGCAAAGCAAGGGACTGAATCCAAGAATACTCTATCCAGCAAGACTATCAATCAAAATTGAAGGGGAAATCAGGAGCTTTGAAGAGAAAAAAAGCTAAGGGAGTTTATCACTACCAAGCCAGCAATGCAAGAAATGCTAAAGGGACTTGTGTAAAAAGAAGAAATAAAAAGGTAAGAAAGAACACAGGCACAAAAAATAAAAATGGCTACAAACAAGTACCTTTCAATAATAACTTTAAACGTAAACAGACTAAATGCTAAAATCAAAAGACATCGAGTGAGTGAAGGGATAAAAACACATGACCCATATATATGCTGTCTACAAGATACCCACCTCAGAACAAGGGACTCACACAGACTGACAGTGAAGGGATGGAAAAAATATCTTTTAGGCAAATGGAAATTTAAAAAAAGCTGGGGTAGTAATACTTATAGCTGACAAAATAGACCTTAACAGGAGATAAGGAAGGCCACTTCATGATACTAAGGGGATTGATACAACAAGAGGATATAACCCTCATAAACATATATGCACCCAATGCAGGAGCACCCAAATACATAAAAAAAAAAACACCTGGAAGATATCAAGGGAGAGAGCGACAACAATACAATCATAGTAGGTGACTTTAATACACCACTGACATCACTGGATAAATCATCTAGAAAAAAAAAATCAGTAAAGAAAGAGCAATCCTATATGACTCACTAGATCAGATGGACTTAATTGACATCTTCAGAACATTTCACCCCAAAGCCACGGAATATACGTTCTTTTCAAGTGCACATGGGACATTTTCAAAAATAGACTACATATTGGGTCACAAGCAAAGTCTTCCCAAATTCAAGAATATTGAAATCATATCAAGCATTTTCTCAGACCACAAAGGCATAATATTAGAAATAAACTACAATACAAACCACCCAAAAAAAATTCAAACACTTGGAAGCTGAATAGCATGCTATGAAACAATGACATCAAAAAAATTAAAAACATCCTGGAAACTAATGACAATAAAAACTCAACAATCCAAACTCTATGGGACACAATGAAAGCAGTCCTGAGGGTAGTTTATAGTTCGACAGGCCTACCTCAGAAAACAAGAAAAAGAAGGTAGTAAATAATCTAACACTACATCTCAAAGAATTAATAAGAGAGCAACAAGTAAAGCCCAGAGTGAGCAAAAGGAAGGAGATAATAAAGATCAGAGCAGAAATAAATGACATTAGAGATCAAAAAAACAATACAAAAGATCAATGAAACCAAGAGCTGGTTCTTTGAAAGGATAAACAAGGTTGATGAACCTCTAGCCAGGATCACCAAGAAGCAAAGAGAGAGGACCCAAATAAACAAAATCAGAAATTAAAGAGGTGAAATAACAACAGACCCCACAGAAATACAAAGGATTGTTAAAAAATACTATGACCAACTCTATTCTAACAAACTAGACAACCTGGAGGAAATGGACATATTCCTGGAATAATAAAACCTTCCAAAACTCAATCATGAAGATTCTAAAAATCTCAATAGGCCAATAACTATGGAAGAAATTGAAGCAGCCATCAAAAAACTTCCAGCAAACAAAAGCCCGGGGCCAGACAGCTTCACAGGGGAGTTTTACAAAACATTCAAGGAAGAACTAAAACTTATCCTCCTCAGACTATTCCAAAAAATTCAAGAGGAAGGAATACTTCCAAGGTAATTCTATGAAGCCAGCATCAACCTAATACCAAAACCATATAAAGACAACACAATGAAAGAGAATTACATGCCAATAACCCTCATCAACATAGGTGCCCAAATCCTCAACAAAATTCTAGCAAATCGGATCCAGTAGTACATCAGAAAGATCATTCACCATGACCAAGTAGGATTTATCCCAGGGATGCAAGGATGGTACATCCACAAATGAATAAATGTGATACATCTCATAAACAAATGGAGAGATAAAAGTCACATAGTTATATCAAATGACGAAGAAAAATCATTTGACAAAATCCAACACCCTTTCTTGATAAAAACTCTCAGCAATGTGGGAAACCTCTCTAATAAAATGGTAATATGCAAATTAACCATCACTCCGCTACATAAGCCACGCCCACAGCCAAGCCACGCCCACCAGCCAATCAGGGCAAGTATGCAAATTAACCCCAATCCAAGATGGCTACAGCTACAGAGAGCAAGGTTTCCCAGGTAACAGAGCAAGCCAAGCTTTCCATAGCCTTTGCAGGCCTAAGCCTCCACTCAAGCTACAAAGTTTCAATTGTAGAAGGTAAACAAATTTAAACAAATGGCGGCAGAATGGAGCTTGAGAGAGCAGGCCAGGGTTGCCGGCGGCAACAGGGGAAGCAAAGCTTTCTGCACACCCTGGCCGGGCTCACCCGCTTAAGGCTACAAAGTTTCAATTGTAGAAGGTGAATTAACTGCCACAGAAATGGCTGCCGCCCCAGAAATGGCTGCCGCCCCAGGCTAAAAAGTTTCAATTGTAGAAGGAAAATAAATTCCAGATACCAGGGCCTCCCCTTGGGTTGCCAGGAGGCGTGGCCGGCCTGCAAACCACCACAGGCCCCTCGCTCAGGCCGCCCCAAGCCCCAAGGGAACCCCACCCTGATCCAGGACACCCTTCAGGGCAAACCAGCTGGCCCCCACCCGTGTACCAGGCCTCTATCCTATCTAATCAAAGAGTAATATACAGATTGATCATCACTGCAACACACAATATAGCTGCCCCCATGTGGTCAAAGATCCTGCCCCCATGTGGACACAAGATGGCCACTACAAGATGGCCAGCAGGAGAGGGCAGTTGGGAGGCACCTGGCCTGCAAGGGAGGGCAGTTGTGAGGGACCAGGCCTGCAAGGGAGGGCAGTTGAGAGGGACCAGGCTTGCAAGGGAGGGCAGTTGGAGGTGATCAACCCTGCAGGAGAGGGCAGTTAGGGGTGACCAGGCTGGCAGATGAGGGAAGTTGGGGGCAAACAGGCTGGCAGGGGAGCAGTTCAGCATCAACCAGGCTGGCAGCGGAGTGGTTAGGGGGTGATCAGGCTGGCAGGCAGAAGCGGTTAGGGGCAATCAGGAAGGCAGGCAGGCAAGCAGTTGGGAGCCAGCAGTCCTGGATTGTGAGAGGGATGTCCGACTGCCCATTTAGGCCCAATCCTGGTAGGATCGGGCCTAAATGGGCAGTCGGACATCCCTCCAGGAGTCCCAGATTGGAGAGGGTACAGGCTGGGCTGAGGGACAACCCCCCGCCATGCACGAATTTCGTGCACCGGGCTTCTAGTAGAAGGATAATACCTCAACATAATAAAAGCCATGTATGACAAACCCACAGCCAACATCATACTCAATGGGCAAAAACTAAAACCATTTCCCTTAAGAACAGGAACAAGACAAGGATGCCCACTCTCACCACTCTTGTTGGACATAGTACTGGAAGTACTAGCCATTGTGATCAGACAAGAAAAAGAAATAAAGACATCTAAATTTGAAAAGAAGAAGTAAAACTGTCCTATTCACAGATGACATGATACTGTACATAGAAAACCCTAAAGACTCCATAAAAAATTATTAGACTTAATAAATGAATTTGGCAATGTAGCAGGATACAAAATTAATGCCAAGAAATCTATGGCATTTTTATACACCAATAGTGGACTTACAGAAAGAGAGACTAAAAAAGCAATCCCATTTACCATAGCACCAAAAAATTAAGATACCTAGGAATAAACTTAACTATGGAGGTAAAAGTCTTATACGCAGAAAACTACAGAGCACTGATAAAAGAGATAGAGGAAGACATAACCAATGGAACAACATTCCGTATTCATGGATTGGCAGAATCAACATCACTAAAATGTCCATACTACCCAAAGCAATCTATAGATTCAATGCACTCCACATTAAAATACCAACGGCATATTTCAAAGATATAGAACAAACTCTTCAAAAATTCATGTGGAATAAAAAAAAGATCCCAAATAGCTGCAGCAATCCTGAGAAAAAAGAACAAAGTAGGTGGGATCTCAATACCAGATATCAAACTGTATTACAAAGCCACCGTTCTCAAAACAGCCTAGTACTGCCACAAGAACAGATATATAGATCAATGGAATAGAACAGAGAACCGAGAAATCGACCCAAGCCACTATGCTCAATTAGTATTCGACAAAGGAGGTATGAACATACAGTGGAGTCAAGACAGTCTCTTCAATAAATTGTATTGGGAAAATTTGACAGATATATGCAAAAAAATTGAAACTAGACCACCAACTTAAACCATACACAAAAATAAACTCAAAATGGATCAAGGACTTAAAATATAAGATGGGAAACCATAAAAATACTAGAGGAATCCACAGGCAGCAAAATCTCAGACCTATGTCATAGCAATTTCTTCACTGATACTGCTCCTAGGGCAATGGAAACTAAACAGAAAATGAACAAATGGGACTACATCAAAATAAAAAGCTCTTGTACAGCAAAATAAACCATTTACAAAACAACAAGAAAGCCCACTGCATGGGAGAACATATTTGCCAATGTTATCTCCGATAAGGATTTAATCTCCAACATTTACAGGGAACTCATACAACTTAACAAAAGGAAGATAAACAACCTAATAAAAAATGGGCAACAGACCTAAATAGATACTTTTTGAACAAAGACAGAAGGAAGGCCAAGAGACACATGAAAACATGCTCAAAGTCATTCATTATCCGAGAGATGCAAATCAAAACGACAATGTGGTACCATCTCACACCTGTCAGAATGGCTATCATTAACAAAGCAACAAAGGACAAGTGCTGAAGAGGATGCAGAGAAAAAAGGAACCCTGATGCCTTGCTGGTTGGGATGCAGATGCAGCCACTGTGGAGAACAGTATCGATTTTCCTCAAAAAACTAAAAATGGAACTCCCATTTGACCCAGTGATTCAGCTTCTAGGAATACATCCCAAGAAACTAGAAACACCAATTAGAAAGGCCATTTGCACCCCTATGTTCACAGCAGCACAATTCACCCTAGCTAAGATTTGGATACAGCCTAAGTGCCCATCAGCAGATGAGTGGATTGAAAAACTTTGGTACATCTACCAAATGGAATACTACTCTGCGGTATAAAAGGAGTTCTTACCGTTTGCAACAGCATGGATGGAACTGGAGAGCATTATGCTATGTGAAATAAGCCAATCAGAGAAATATAAATATCACATGATCTCATTTATTTATGGGATATAATGAACAACATAAACTGATGAACAAAAACAGATCCAGAGACAGAGAAACAACGATCAGACCATCAAACCTTAGAGGGAAGGTAGGGGAGGGTGGGTGTAAGGGGGAGAGATCAACCAAAGGACTTGTATGCGTGCTTATAAACCTAACCAATGGACACAGACAACAGGGTGGTGAGGGCATGAGTGGGGGTTATGGGGGGGATAAGGACACATATGTAATACCTTAATAAATAAAGAAATTTTAAAAAAGAGGAAAAAAAGAAACTGCTGGATAGTACCAAAAAGAAAGAAAGAAAGAAAGAAAAAAAAAGAAAGAAAGAAAGAAAGAAAGAAAAAGGATATCTTGAAAATTTTTGTCACTATGAGTAGGACATTGAATCAGTGATACTGGATAGGTTAACAAAATCTACTAAAAGTCAAGGCAGGAAAAACTGGCAATAGTATGTAACCTAAAACCATTAGAGAATATATTTCACAGTTCATTTAGACATATATAAATTTCAATAAAATGGCATATAGATTTGTGCAAATACACCTATGACCTTCTATTAGATGTAAAACAAGTTTAAGAGTGAGATACTATTCTGGAGTTAATACCACATGTATATATTATCAGAATAATATATAGGGTTACTGCTCAAGTGGTATGTATGAGGAAATATAGGGTTTTCCCCAAAACATGTACACACATACTTGGAATAATTATAAATGCAGTTTTTATTAAAATACATTTCATTTTCAAAATTGAGCTATCAGCTATTACAGTATGCATACATTTTTGTTATACACTGAGGTGTCTCATGAGGCATTGGCATCTGAGCTGGACATACCAGTAAATATGCTGTTAGTTTTAGCTCCTTGTTGCCACAGGTATCACGATGAAAGGGTAAGCCTTGTTTCCGCACATCCCCATCTGATTCTACCATTTTAGTGACTTACAGATACAATAATAGAACATTTCTGAGTATTCAGAAAAAGGCTCATAATGTGCCTCTGAAGTCTAGAAGGAGACTAAGAAGAATGTTCTCAATAGCATTCATTCTGTTAAACTAAGCTTCTGGAGGACAAGATGAGTCTTATTCACCTAAGTCTTCTGTGCTAAGTTTCACACATAGTAGATGCTCCACAAATATGTTAAACTAGAGGCCTGGTGCACGAAATTCGTGCACGGGGGTGGGGGGGTGTCCCTCAGTCCGGCCTGCACCTCTCCAATCTGGGACCCCTCGAGGGATGTCTGACTGCCCTCTCACAATCCAGGACTGCTGGCTCCCAACTGCTCGCCTGCCTGCCTTCCTGATTGCCCCTAACCGCTTCTGCCTGACAGCCTGATTACCCCCTAACCCAGTGATGGTGAACCTATGACACATGTGTCAGCACTGACACGCTTATCCATTTCTGATGACACGCGGCCGCATGCCAAGGATGAAACTTGCTGCTCCTGAGGATGAAACATTTGTGAAATAATGTTTTTTCCTCAAAGTGACACACTACCCAAGTTATGCTCAGTTTTTTGGTGAAGTTTGACACACCAAGCTCAAAAGATTGCCCATCACTGCCCTAACCACTCCCATGCCAGCCTGATGGATGTTTAACTGCTCCCCTGCCAGCCTGTTTGACCCCAACTTCCCTCCTCTGCCAGCCTGGTCACCCCTAACTGCCCTCCCCTGCTGGCCTGATCACCCACAACTGCCCTTCCTTGCAGGTCTGATGCCTCCCAACTGCCCTCCCTTGCTGGCCATCTTGTGGTGGCCATCTTGTGTCCACATGAGGGCAGGATCTTTGACCACATGGGGGCAGCCATATTGTATGTTGGAGTGATGGTCAATCTGCATATTACTCTTTTAATAGATAGGATAGAGGCCTGGTGCACAGGTGGGGGCCAGCTGGTTTGCCCTGAATGGTGTCCTGGATCAGGGTGGGGGTTCCCTTGGGGCATGGGGTGGCCTGAGCGAGGGGCCTGTGGTGGTTTGCAGGCCAGCCATGCCCCCTGGTGACCCAAGTGGAGGCCCTGGTATCTGGGGTTTATTTACCTTCTACAATTGAAACTTTGTAGCCTGGAGCAGAGCCAAGCCTCCTGCTCGCTCCGTGGCCAGCAGACATTTCTGTTGGGGTTTGTGTATCTTCTAAAATTGAAACTTTGTATCCTTAAGTGGAGGCCTGGGCTGGCCAGGGTGTGTGGAAAGCTTTGCTTCTTCCATTGCCGTGGGCAACCCTAGCCTCCTGCTCTTTCCAGCTCCGTGGCTGCCGCCATTTCTGTTTGGATCTGTTTACCTTCTATAATTGAAACTTTGTAGCTTTGAGTGGAGGCTTAGTCTGGCAAGGGCAGGCGGAAAGCTTGGCTTCCTCCATTGCCTGGGAAACCCAAGCCTCCCTCCTGCTATCTGTGGCTGTAGCCATCTTGGTTGGGTTTATTTGCATACTCGCTCTGATTGGCTGGTGGGTGTGGCTGGTGGGCGTGGCTGATGGGTGTAGCGGAGTGATGGTTAATTTGCATATTACTCTTTTATTAGGTAGGATAGCTTATAAGATCATCAGGGAAGAAAGCATTTTCCTGACCTTCCAAGATTTTCTTATCTTTATCAATGAGTAGCAGCTATTTCCTTGAGTTGACTGCCATCTCATAGGCAAGCAGGATAGAAAGCAATGTTTTGAAGTAGCAGATAAAATTATTCAAATAATGGTGCAAATGTGAATATATGACTTGGAGGAGCTGCTGCTTACCTATATACCTTTTTGTGTGCCCAAGATGAAGGAGCTAGGTGGTCATTATATCTCCAAGTGCCACCTATGAAACTCATGATCCTTAAAAAAAGCAGTAGTATCTTGCAAGTTTGGCTATTTAGGCTACTTTTTTGTAAAGGGGTAAGAAGAAGCACAATTGGTGACTGTTAACTATGTCTCCCTCAAAGTGAAATCTTTCTAAAATACAGAAGGTAGTGAAGAAGTTTAAGAAAGTGTATCAGTCTTTACTAGCTTTCCAGACATCTAATCTTCACAATAGTTTGGACATAAAAAAGAAAGAGAAAGGTAAATTAAAATAAACATAACCTAGCACAGTGGTCAGCAAACTGCGGCTCGTGAGCCGTGGTTTGCCACTCTGTTGACTAATGAATTTGCTGACCACTGACCTAGCAATAGCAAAGAACAAATACATACACAAATCACAAGATTTTTTTTTTTAAGTTTCACAAGCAAGTTAAAGGTCTTCCTTATCAGGACAGATAACCATTATAAGGAAGAAACAAATGTATTAGATAAAACCAAATCCATAAACTTGTTTCTTATTTCTACCAGTTTGAAAAAAAAATCAGTCCCATTTTTATAGCTGATAAATCAGAAACCATTTTTTTGGACTAATGAGTAAAGTACCCTTTCTCTTGCATATATATACCAAGAAATATATCTGCACAATAGACAGTTCACATGTAGTAATTCGTTAATAAAGGTTACGCCAATAAGAGCCAAAGAGATCTAAATCAAGACTATTAAGTAGTCTAATGCTGTGTTCTAGATGATTGATTTAGTTTTTTATATTTTCTTTGATGGAATTAGCTTCATATAGTTTTGTTTTATGTTCTTACACAAATATTGTTTCAAGAAGGTCACAACAAAACAAAGAGAAGAAATCTGTACAATTGTTGTTTGTAAGTTTTTTTACAACAAAGATTTGTTCCAATCTGAAGACTATTTTAGTTTGGCCATGTAAGAGTATCAAATGAACTGGATATATTAGTGCCCCAAATCTCTTATTGGAATCCAGAAGCCAAGGAATAGAATTCAAAGACAGAGCATAAATATTTTTGACTAGAGGCTCAGTGCAAAAAATTCATGCACTTGGGGGGGCGGTCCCTCAGCCCAGCCTGTGCCTTCTCACAGTATGGGAGTCCTTGGGGATGTCCAACTGACAGGGAGTGGGCCTAAACTGGCAGCCAGACATCCTTAGTGCTGCCACAGAGGCTGTGCTCGCCAGCCATGAGCCCGGCTCAGGGTTTCTGGCTGAGCAGTGCTCCCCCTGTGGGAGCGCACTGACCACCAGGGGGCAGTTCCTGAATTAAGTGTCTGCCCCCTAGTGGTCAGTGCACATCATAGCAACCAGTCATTCCACCGTTGGGTTGATTTGCATATTAGCCTTTTATTATATAGGACCAGAGGCCCAGTGCACAGAATTCATGCATGGGGAGGGGGGGCCCTCAGCCGGGCCTGCACCCTCTCGCTATCCAGGACCCCTCGGGGGATGTCCGACTGCCAGTTTAGGCCCGATATCGCAGGAAACATTGCCTCCTAACTGCTCACCTGCCTGCCTGATTGCCCCTAAGCACTCTGCCTGCCTGCCTGATCATCCCTAACCACTTGCCTGCTTGCCTGACCATCCCTAACCACTCGACTGCCTGCCTGATCACCCCTAACTGCTCGCCTGCCTGACTGATCGTCCCTAACCACTCGCCTGCCTGCCTGATTTCTCCTAACCACTTGCCTGCCTGCCTGATTGCCCCTAACTACTTGCCTGCCTGCCTAATTGCCCCTAACCACTCGCCTGCCTGCCTGATAGCACCTAACCACTCGCCTGCCTGCCTGATTGCCCCTAACCACTTGCCTGCCTGCCTGATCACCCCTAACCACTCTACCTGCCTGCCTGATCACCTCTAACTGCTCCCTGACGTCCTGATTGTCCCTAACTGCTCACCTTCCTGCTTGATCATCTGTAACTGCCTCTGCCTGCCTGCCTGATTGCCCCTAACCACTTGCCTGCCTGCCTGATCACCCCTAATCACCTCTTGCTGCCTCCCTGATCACCCCTAACCACTCTCCTGCCTTCCTGATTGCCCCTAACCACTTGCCTTCCTGCCTGATCACTTCTAAGCATTCTTCCTGCCTTCCTAATTGCCCCTAACTGCTCGTCTGCCTTGCTGATCAACCCTAACCACAAATGGAAGGACATACCATGTTCATGAATTAGTAGAATCAACATCATTAAAATGTCCATACTATGCAAAGTAATCTATAGATTCAATGCACTCCCCATTAAAATACCAACGGCATATTTCACAGACCTAGAAAGAACTCTCCAAAATTCATATGGAATAAAAAAAGACCCCAAATAGCCACAGTAATCCTGAGAAAGAAGAACAAAGTTGGAGGGATCACAATACCAGATATCAAGCTATATTACCAAGCAACGGTTCTCAAAACTGCCTGGTACTGGCACAAGAACAGACATATAGACCAATGGAACAGAACAGAGAAACCAGAAATTGACCCAAGCCATTATACTCCATTAATATTTGACAAAGGAGGCAAGAGCATACAATGGAATCAAAACAGTCTCTTCAATAAATGGTGCTGGGAAATTTGGACAGATACATACAAAAAATGAAACTAGATCACCAACTTACACCATACACAAAAACAAACTCAAAATGGCTAAAAGACTTGAATGCAAGACGGGAAACCATAAAAATCCTACAAGACTCCATAGGCAGTAAAACAGCAGACATATGTCGCAGCAATATCTTTACAGACACAGCTCTTAGGGCAATGGAGACTAAGGAGAAAATAAACAAATGGGACAACATCAAAATAAAAAGCTTCTGCACAGCAAAAGAAACCATCAACAAAACAAGAAAGCCCACTGCATGGGAGAACATATTTGCCAATGATATTTCCGATAAGGGCTTAATCTCCAAAATTTACAGAGAACTCACACAATTCAACAAAAGGAAGATAAATGATCCAATAAAAAAAATTGTCAAAGGATGTAAATTGACACCTTTAGAAAGAGGACATACAGAAGGCCAAGAAAAATATGAAAACATGCGCAAAGTCATTAATCACCCGAGAGACGCAAATCAAAACAAAAATGAAATACCATCTCACACCTGTCAGAATGGCTATTATCAACAAATCAACAAATGACAAGTGCTGGCGAGGATGTGGAAAAAAAGGAACCCTCCTGCAGTGCTGGTGGGAATGCAGACTGGTGCAACCACTGTGGAAGACAGTATGGAGTTTCCTCAAAAAGTTAAAAACGGAACTCCCATTTGACCCAATAATCCCACTCCTAGGACTATATCCCAAGAAACCAGAAACACCAATCAGAAAGGATATATGCACCCCCATGTTCATAGCAGCACAATTTACAATAGCTAAGATTTAGAAACAGCCTAAGTGCCCATCAGCAGATGAGTGGATTAAAAAACTGTGGTACATCTACACAATGGAATACTATGCCACTATAAAAAAGAAGGAACTTTTAACATTTGCAACAGCATGGATGAAACTGGAGAACATTATGCTAAGCGAAATAAGCCAGTCAGAGAAAGATAGACATCACATGATCTCACTCATTTGTGGAATATAATGAATAACATAAACCAATGAATAAAAACAGATCCAGAGACAGAGAAGCATCAATCAGACTATCAAACCTCAGAGGGAAGTAGTGAAGGGTAGGGGTAAGGGGGAGAGATCAACCAACCATAGGACTTGTTTGCATGCATATAAGACTAACCAATGGACACAGGTACTAGGGGGGTGATGGCATGAGTGGGGGGGGGTTGGGGGGCTATAGGGGGGTAAGGACACATGTGTAATACCTAATCGATAAAGAAAAATGGCAATAAATAAGTACCAAACAATAATAATCTTCAATAAAAAGGCATAAAGTAGCAAAATGGATAAGGAAACACGACCTATATGCATTCTGTCTATAAGAGACCCACCTCAGAACAAATGATTCACACACTGAAAGTGAAAAGATGGAAAATTTTTTTCCATGCAAAACAAAACAAAACAAAACAAAACAAAAAACAGGGTTGCAATACTTACATTGATAAAATAGACTTCAAAGAAAAAGCCATAAAAAGAGACAAAAATGCCACTATATAATACAAAAAGTATCAATACAATAGGAGGATATAACCCTGGTGAACATATATGCACCCATATAGGAGCACCGAAATATATAACATAGCTCTTGATGGACTTTAAGGGAGAGATCAACAGCAATATTTTCATAGTATGGGACTTTAAAATCCCACTGTCATCACTGGATAAGTATTCCAGACAAAAATCAACAAGGAAACAAACTTTAAACATCACACTAAAATATATGGATTTAGCTAACATTTACAGAACATTTCACCCCAAATCTTCAGAATATATATTCTTCTCAAGTGCACACAAGACACTTTCAAAGATAGACCACATGTTAGGACACAAAATTATTATCTACAAGTTCATAAGGACTGAAATCATATTAAGCATCCTTTCATATCACATGAAACTAGAAATCAAATACAATAAAATCACTCAAAACATTCAAACAAATGGAGGCTAAATAGCATGTTATCAAATAATGAATGGATTAGCAATGAAATCAAGGAAGAAATAAAAAACTTCCTGGGAAAAACAAAAACAAAAACAAAAACACAACCACCAAAACTCTGTGGGACATAGCAAAAGCAGTCCTGAGAGGCAAGTTCATAGCATTACAGGCCTACCTCAAGAAACAAGACAAAGGTCTAATATATGATTTACCAGTACAACTAAAAAAATAGAAAAAGAAAAACAAGAAATGCCCAGAGTAAGTAGAAGGAAGGAAATAATAAAGATCAGAGTAGAAATAAATGAAATAGTGATAAAAAAGAGAGAGAGAGAGAGAGAGAAAAGAAACAATACAAAAGATTAATGGAACCAAGAGCTGGTTCTTTGAAAAGATAAAAAAGATTAATGACCCTTGAACCAGACTCATCAAGAAACAAAGAGAGAGGACCCAAATAAATAAAACCAAAAATGAAAGCAGTGAAGTAAACACTGACACCACAGAAATACAAAGGAGTATAATAAAATACTATGAATAACTATATGCGAACTAGACTACAATGGATGGAATGGACAAATTCCTAGAAAAATACAATCTTCCAAAACTGAATCAGGAAGAATCAGAAAACCTGAATAGGCCCATAACAACTGATAAAATTGAAACAGTAATAAAAACAACTCCCTGGAAACAAAGCCCTGTTCCAGATGGCTTTATAGGGGAGTGTTATCAAACATTCAAAGAACTAACACCTATCCTCCTCAATCTATTCCAAAAAAAATCCAAGAGGAAAGAACTTACAACCTCTTTTTTTTAACAAGACAAAAATGTCCTAATCCCAAAACCAGATAAAGACACTACAGATAAAGAGAATTATAGGCCAATATCCATGGTGAACATAGATGCTAAAATCCTCAATAATGTATTAGCAAATCAGATCCATCAGTAAGTTAAAAAAAATCATATACTATGATTAGGTGGGATTTATTCCAGGGTTAAAATCTCATGATTGTTTCAATAGACTCAGAAAAACCATTCAACAAAATCCAACACCCGTTTTTTATTTTAAAAAAAATATCAGCAAAGTGGGAATAGAGTGATCATACCTCAACATAATAAAGGCCATATATGCCAAACCTTCATCCAACATCAAAATCAGTGGACAGAAACTAAAAGCATACCCCATAAGAACAGGAACAAGATAAGGATGTCTGTTTTCATTACTCTTATAGTACTGGAAGTCTTGGCCACAATGATCAGGAAAGAAGAAAAAATAAAGGGCAAACAAATTGAAATACAAGAAGTAAAATTGTCATTATTTGCATATGACATAATACTGTACATTGTAAACTCTAAGGACTCCATCAAAACACTACTAAATTTAGTAAGTGAACTCAGTGCCCAGCAGGTGTGGTTAAGTGGTTGAGCATTGTCCTATGAATGAGGTCATGGTTCAATTCCCAGTTGGGGCACATGCTGGGTTGTAAGCTGGATCCCCAATAGGGTGCATACTGGTGGCAGCTGATTGATAAGTCTCTCTCATCATTGATGATTCTATCTCTCTCTTCTTCTCCTTTCCTCACAGAAATCGATAAAAATATAAAAAATAAAATGAATGAATTCAGCACTGTAGCAGGATACAAATTTAACACCCAGAAATTGATGTCATTTTTATACAGCAATAATGATCTCTAAGAACAAGAAACTAAAGAAAGAAAGAAAGAAAGAAAGAAAGAGAGAAAGAAAGGAAAAAGAAAGAAAAAGAAAGAAAGAAAGAAAGAAAGAAAGAAAGAAAGAAAGAAAGAAAGAAAGAAAGAAAGAAATACCATTTACCTTTGCAACAAAAAAGTTAAGATACTTTGGAATAAACTTAAACAAAGAAGTAAAAGACCTGGAGGTCTTTGGTAGAATAAATGGAAGTTACACAGATACTCTCCTACAACCAAACTGGAAATACAACTAAAATACAGAAAGACCACCCTGAAAAGTCAAATGAACACTAGCTGGAGAGAACCCTGATAACCAAGGACAGAAAATGAAGACCACATAGAGATTTGGTAGGAAGTGTGGAAGCACAAAAGGACTGGAAAGACACCTACAGACAGCAGCTGAAAGTCTAGAGGGTCATCTCAGCTATGGGGGATTTCCACTGGGAACTATGGGGTCTAAACCCATAGCTGGGCTTCCCAGCCCAGAGAACTAGAACTAATAAAGGTGCCCACAGCACATTTGGCTGGGAAAAGCAGCAGGGTTGCTGTATGCCAGCCAGAAAAGGCAGGAAATGCAGTCACCTACTTAAAAAGACAACGCACAAAATTTCATGTGCAGTAATTCACCTTGGGCTCTAGCAGAGGGAGGGCAGAGTGGACTGAAGCTGTGTGAGGAGAATCAAGGGTTGGGGGCTCTTGGGTTGAAATGAATATGGCAGCCACCCTGGTTTCCTGTGCTGACTCATTTTGTCACACTGTGGAGGACATCTTTCTCCATGGACTTTTGTTATCCAGGTGGTTTTTGCCTGGTGGGAAGGAAGTTTCCCCACCCTGTTGGAAGATCTATTACCCTACCCAGTAGTCAATATCCTGAGGCTAATCAAGCCTGAATAAAATCAGATTGCAGGCACAGGCAGGTCTCTGGAGGCTTTGAGTCTTTGCCTGATCTAATTAGTCAAAAACAGCATTTGACACTGTCCTGCAACAGAGATTGGGAGGGATAGCAGATCTACCTAATAGGCGGCCAAAATGGGGAGACAAGAAAAAAACACACCAAACAAACAACAATCCTCAAATTAAAGAACAAGAAAATTCTCCAGAAAAACACTAAACAAAGTGGAGATAAGAAATTTATCAGACATACAGTTCAGAATAATGATGGCAAAGATGGTCAACAGCATGAGAAAAGATATACTAATTATGAAGAATGACATAGAACTAATAAAGAACACAGTGGAAGGAATACACAGCAGATTAAAGGAAGCTGAGGATCAGATCAATGAATTACAAGATAAGGTAGAAAAAAAATCACACAATCAGAGAACAACAAAAAAATCCCATAATTAATAAAGAGGAGGGCAGCTTAAGGGAGCTGTGGGAAAGCACAAAAAATAACAATATTTGCATAATAGGTGTGCCAAAAGGAGAAGAAAGTGAGCAAGGGATAGAGAACGAGTTTGAAGAAATAATGGCAGAAAACTTCCCTAACCTGGTGAAGGAAAAAGTCACACAAGTCAAGGAAGCATTGAGAGTACAAAGCAAGAAGAACAAAAACAGGCCCATGCCCAAACACAACATAATTAAAATGCCAAAAATTAAAGACAAAGAGAGAATCTTAAAGGCAGAAAGAGAAAACCAATTTGCTACCTATGAAAGAGCTCCCATAAGGCTGTCAGCTGATTTCTCATCAGAAACTCTACAGGACACAAGGGAATGGCATGAAGTATTCCAGGCACCGAAAAGCAAGGATATGAAACCCAGACTACTATAATAAGGAAGGCTATTATTCAAAACACATGGTGAAGATAGAAGATGGTGACCAGCAAGAAGGTAGGGAGGGAGAGTGTGTGTGAAATACAGGGAGTGATAGAGGAGTGTGTGGATGTGTGTGGTGTGTGTGTGAGTGAGAGCCAGGGACAGTTAGATCCTGCAGGTCTTCCAAGGGGCTGCCTAATCGGGCAGTCTTAGACAGCAAAATCTCGCTGCCACCGCCAATGCTCTGGGGGCAGCCAGTGTGGGCACAGAGACCACATTATCTTGAAGAACAGAACTGCTTGAGACTAGGATCATAACCTCGCCACTACCCAATCTGGTCTCAGACGCAAACCGGGACCCTACAGCCACTCGGGTAAAAGACCTGCAACCACAGCTGCAGACCCACGGACACCAAGACCCCAGGCACCCTGGATGCAGATTTCTGTGAGTCACAGAGCCAATCCCCCTCCGAGCCAGCCCTGCGGCAGTGGCATAGGAACTGAAAGACCCTCTCTGATCAAACAGGCTTCCTGCCCACACACAGCAGTGGCAGCTCTACCTGAATTTGAGACTGGGTGTGCGGACATGGAAAGTTTGTTTCCTGCAGGCAGACCCCGTGCCCACATAGGGAGGCTGTGCTAAATTTGAGCTGGGGAGCACAGTCTTAGGGACTTTGTTTCCCATGACCAGACCACAGGCCCACATATAAAGGCTGTGCTGAATTTGAGCTTGAGAGCGCAAAATCGGGTAGTTTGTTTCCCGTGACCACTCTGTGTCCATGCAGGGAGGCTGCGCTGAATTTGAGCCTGGGTATGCGGACGTGGGAAGTTTGTTTCCTGCAGCCAGACCCCACACCCACGCAGGAAGGCTGTGCTGAATTTGAGGCTGAATGTGCGGACATGGAAAGTTTGTTTCCTGCGGCTAGACCCCGGGCCCACGCAGGGAGGCTGTGCTGAATTTGACCCTGGGTACAGGGACATGGGGAGTTTGTTTCCTGCAGTGCACACCTGCAGGACCAGACCCCATGCCCACACAGGATGACAGAACCACCTGACCTTGACTCAGGGCAAGCGCACATGGAAGGATGTTCCCTGCAGGGCAAAAGTGGACCTCCTGCAAACACAGTGTGACTGTGCAACCCACTCCCCCAAGCAGACCAGGGACCCTGATTCCCTGCACGAGAGGCAGCACTGAGCACCAGTTAATTAACTCTATTTCTCATCATGCATGCCTGGGATCCCTGATTCCCAGTGCATTCACACTAAGAGCCAGTGATTTCAATTCTTGGCACATGCACACAGAGGGATCCTGATTCTTGGCACGAGGATGCACCAAGCAACAGAGACTCTAATACTCAATTCTCGGTGTGGGCACAGGGCGTCTTGACCCCTGACACGCGCTAAGGGACACTGATTTTCGGCACACGCCAGCGGGGTCTTTGTTTCAGTGCAGCACAGGTGGGGTCTCTGATTCTAGGTGTGCACATGAGGCCACACTAAGCACCCGTGACTCTGATGCTGGGCGAGCATGGCCCCACCAACCCACAGCAGCCACACGTCTTGGTGTCAGAGCTCTTCAGTGACACTCGGGGGGTGCGAAGCTCCCACTGCACATGGCCCACGCTCTCACAACTCAACATTTGAACCTTCTGGTGATAGTTAAAATGGGGTGACAATGAAACAATCCCCAGAGGAAAGAAAAGGAGGAATCACCAAGAAAGGAAATAAATGAAAAGGAAACATGCAACATGACAGAAAAGAATTCAGAGTAATGGTCATACAGTTCATACACTAGATGGACTAGAAAATCAACAACCTATGCAAAAACCAGGAAGAAATAAAAGGTGATATAGCTATGATCAAAAACACCATGGAAGGTTTCAACAGTAGACTAGAAGAAGCAGTAGACCAAATTAGTGCGTTAGAAGATAAAGTACAGATACAAGCCCAATCTGAACAGCAACTGGAGAAAAAAATAAAAAAAGCAGAAGAAGAGCCTAAGGGAGCTTTGGGACAACGCAAAATGAAGTAACATAAGTATAATAGAGATTACAGAAGGACAAGAAAAAGTAGCAAGGATTAGAAAATCTATTTGAAGAAATGACAGAAAACTTCACTGATATGGGGAAGAAAAAAGTTACACAAGTACAGAGAGTCCCAAGCATGATGAATCCCAAAAGACCCACACCAAGACACATCATAATTATAATGGCAAATGTTCAGGACAAAGAGAGAATCTTAAAGGCTGCAAAAGAGAGACAGAGGGTTACCTAAAAAGGATCCCTCATCAGATTATCAAATTTTTTCTTAACAGAAACACATCAAGCTAGAAGGGAATGGAAGGAGATATACAAAGTGATGAATAGCAAAGGACTGAATCCAAGAATACTCTATCCAGCAAGACTATCAATCAAAATTGAAGGGGAAAACAGGAGCTTTGAAGAGAAAAAAAGGTTAAGGAAGTTTATCACTACCAAGCCAGCAATGCAAGAAATGCTAAAGGGAATGCTGTAAAAAGAAGAAATAGAAAAGGAGGAAGGAACACAGGCATAAAATACAGAAATGGCTGCAAACAAGTACATACCAATAATAACATTAAATGTAAATGGATTAAATGTTCCAATCAAAAGACATCGAGTGAGTGAATGGATAAGAAAACATGACCCATATATATGCTGTCTACAGGAGACCCAACTCAGAACAAGGGAATCACACAGACTAAAAGTGAATGGATAGAAAAATACCTAATAGGCAAATGCAAATGAAAAAAAAAAAAAGCTGGGGTAGCAACACTTATATCTGACAAAAAAGACCTCAAAGTGAAGACCATAACAAGAGACAAGAAAGGCCACTTCATAATTCTAAAGGAATTGATACAAGAAGAGGATATAACTATGGTAAACATTTATGCACCCAATGTAGGAGCATCCAAATACATAAAAATCTTCTGGATGATATAATGGGTGAGATTGACAGCAACACAATCATAGTAGGAGACTTTAATACCCAATTAACATCACTGGATAAATCCTCTAGACAAAATATTAGCAAAGAAACTTCAATCCTAAATGACTTACTAGATCAGATGAACTTAATCGACATCTTTAGAACATTCCACCCAAAAACTACAGAATATACATTCTTCTCAAGCACACATGGGACATTTTCAAACATAGACCAGATATTGGGACACAGGCAAAGTCTTTCCAAATTCAATATCAAGCATCGTCTCAGATCACAATGGCATAAAATTAAAAATCAACTACAATAAAAGCAATCACAAAAATTCAAACAATTGGAGGCTGAATAGCACACTATTAAACAATGAATGGGTTACCAAAGCTATCAAAGAAGAAATAAAAGACATCCTGGAAACAAACAACAATGAAAACAAAACAATCCAAAATCATTGGAACACAATGAAAGCAGTACTGAGAGGGAAGTTCATAGCATTACAAGGCTACCTCAAAAAACAAGAAAAACTGATAATAAACCATCTAACATTGCAACTTGAAGAATTAGAAAGAGAGCAACAAGAAAAGCCCAGAGTGAGCAGAATGAAGAAATTAATAAAGATCAGGGTGGAAATAAATGACACAGAGACAAAAAAACAAAAAACAAAACAAAACAAAAAAAAAAAAACACAAAAAAAGATAAATGAAACCAAGAGCTGGTTCTTTGAAAGGATAAATAAGATTGATGAACCTCTAGCCAGGCTCACCAAAAAGAAAAGAGAGAGGACCCAAATAAACAAAATCAAAAATGAAAGAGGTAAAATAACAAGAGACCCCACAGAAATAAGAAGAATCATAAAAAAATACTATGAGAAACTCTACTCCAACAAACTGGTCAAACTAGAAGAAATGGACATATACCTAAAAAAAACCACCTTCCAAAACTCAGCCAGGAGGAATAAAAATATCTGAATAGGCCAATAACTATGGAGGAAATTGAAACAGTAATAAAAAATCTTCCAACAAACAAAAGCCCTGGACCAGATGGTTTCACAGGGAAGTTTTATCAAACATTCAAAGAATAAATAAAACCTGTCTTCCTCAGAGTATTCCAAAAAAATCAGGAGGAAGGAGCACTTCCAAGCTCTTTCTATAAAGCAAGCATTACACTAATCCCAAAACCAGATAAAGACAATACAAAGAAAGAGAATTACAGGCCAATATCCCTCATGAACATAGATGACAAAATCCTCAACAAAATACTAGCAAATGGAATCCAGCAATACATTAGAAAGATCATACACCATGACCAAGTGGGATTTATCCCGGGGATGCAAGGATGGTACAATATCCACAAATCAATAAATGTGACACACCATATAAACAAACTGAGAGGAAAAACCATATAATCATATCCTTTGATGCAGAAAAAGCATTTGATAAAATAAAACACCGTTTCATGACAAAAACCCTCAGAAAGGTAGGAATAGAAGGATCATACCTCAACATAATAAAAGTCATATATGACAAACACACAGCCAACATCATACTCAATGGGCAAAAATTAATACCATTTCCACTAAGAAGAGTAACAAGAAAGGGATGCCCACTCTCACCACTCCTGTTTGACAGAGTACTGTAAGTACTAGACATTGCGATCAGACAAGAAGAAGAAATAAAAGGCATCCAAATTGGAAAAGAAGTAAAACTGTCCTTATTCGCAGATGACATGATATTGTACATAGAAAACCCCAAAGACTCCATCAAAAAACAACTAGACATAAGAAATGAATTCGGCAATGTAGCAGGATACAAAATTAACAGCCAGAAGTCTATGGCTTTTCTATACATCAATAATGAACTCACAGAAAGAGAAATTTTAAAAGCAATCCCATTTACCATTGCAACAAAAAAATTGAGATACCTAGGAATAAACTTAAACAAGAAGATAAAGGACCTGTACTCAGAAAATTTCAGAACATTAAAAAAAGAGATAGAGGAAGTCATGAACAAATGAAAGAATATACCATGTTCATGGATTGGTAGAATCAACATCATTAAAATATCCATACTACACAAAGCAATCTATAAATTCAATGCAATCACCATTAAAATACCAATGGCATACTCCAAAAACCTAGAACAAATTCTCCAAAAATTCTTCTGGAATAAAAAAAGACCCCGAATAGCTGCAGTAATCTTGAAAAAGAAGAACAATGTTGGAGGGATCACAATACCAGATATCAAGCTATACTACAAAACCATTATTCTCAAGAACAGCCATATAGACCAGTGGAACAAAACAGAACCCAGAAATCGACACAAGCCATTATGCGCAATTAATATTTGACAAAGGAGGCAAGACCATACAATGGAGTCAAGACAGTCTCTTCAATAAATTGTGCTGGGAAAACTGGACAGATACTTGCAAAAAAATAAAACTAGACCACCAACTTACACTATACACAAAAATAAACTCAAAATGGACAAAGGACTTAAACATAAGACAGAAAAGCATAAAAATTTAGAAGAAGCCATAGGCAGCAAAATAGCAGACATTTGTCCTAGCAATATCTTCACTGATACAGCTCCCAGGGCAATGGAAACTAAGGAGAAAATAAACAAATGGGACTACATCAAAATAAAAAGCTTCTGCACAGTAAAAGAAACCATCAACAAAACAGCAAGAAAGCCCACTGCATGGGAGAAAATATTTGCCAATGTTATCTCCAATACGGGTTTAATCTCCAACATTCACAGGGAACTCATACAACTTAACAAAAGGAAGATAAACAACCTAATAAAAAAATGGGCCAATGACCCAAAATGACACTTTTCCTTTTTTTTAAATTTTATTGTTTAAAGTATTACATATAGTAGTACATATATGTCCTTTTTTCCCCCATTGACCTTCCCCCAGCCTCCCCTAACCCCTGCCCCATGCCCTCAACGCACACCCCCACCCCCAGTGTCCATGCATGCAAGTCCTTTGGTTGATCTCTTTCCCCCCTCCCCAATATTCCCCAGCCTTCCAGCTGTAATTTGACAGTCTATGCTTTCTATGCTTTCTATGCTTTCCTGCCTCTGTATCTATCTTTTTGTTCATCAGGTTATAATGTTCTTTATTTTCCATAAATGAGTGAGATCATGTGGTATTTTTCTTTCATTGCCTGGCTTATTTCACTTAGCATAATGCTCTCCAGTTCCATCCATGCTGCTGCAAGTGGTAAGGATTCCTTTTTTTAATAGCAGTATAATATTCCATTGTGTAGATGTATGATAGTTTTCTAATCCACTCATCTGCTGATGGGCATTTAGGCTGTTTCCAAATCTTAGCTATGGTGGATGGTGCTGCTATGAACATAGGGGTGCATCTATCCTTTCTGATTGGTGTTTCTAGTTTCTTGGGATATATTCCTAGAAGTGGGATTACTGGGTCAAATGGGAGTTCCATTTTTAGTTTTTTTAGGAAACTCCATACTGTTCTCCACAGTGGCTGCACCAGTCTGCATTCCCACCAGCAGTGCACGAGGGTTCCTTTTTCTCCGCATCCCCGCCAGCACTTGTTGTTTGTTGATTTGTTGATGATAGCCATTCTGACAGGTGTGAGATGGTACTGCATTGTCTTTTGATTTGCATGTCTCAGATAATTAGTGACTTTGAGCATGTTTTCATATGTCTCTTGGCCTTCCTTCTGCCTTCTTTCGAAAAGTTCCTATTTAGGTTCTTTGCCCATTTTTTTATTGGATCATTTATCTTCCCTTATTTAAGTTGTATGAGTTCCCTGTAAATGTTGGAGATTGAACCTTTATCAGTGATAACATTTGCAAATATGTTCTCCCATACAGTGGGCTTTCTTGTTGTTTAGCTGATGGTTTCTTTTGCTGTGCAAAAGCTTTTTATTTTGATGTAGTCCCATTTGTTTATTTTCTCTTTAGTTTCCATTGCCCTAGGAACTGTATCGGTGAAGATATTGTTTCGACATATGTCTGAGATTTCTCTGCCTGTGAATTCCTCTAGTATTTTTATGGTTCCCTGTCTTATGTTTAAGTCCTTTATCCATTTTGAGTTTATTTATTTATTTATTTATTTATTTATTTTTATTTTTTTTTTTTACAGAGAGGAAGGGAGAGGGATAGAGAGTTAGAAACATCGATGAGAGAGAAACATCGATCAGCTGCCTCCTGCACACCCCCTACTGAGGATGTGCCTGCAACCAAGGTACATGCCCTTGACCGGAATCTAACCTGGGACCTTTCAGTCCGCAGACCGACACTCTATCCACTGAGCCAAACCGTTTAGGGCGAGTTTATTTTTGTGTATGGTGTAATTTGGTGGTCTAGTTTCATTTTTTTTTCATTATCTGTCCAATTTTCCCAACACCATTTATTCAAGAGACTGTCTTGACTCCATAGTATGTTCATGCCCCCTTTGTCAAATATTGATTGAGCATACTGGTTTGGGTTGATATCTGGGTTCTCTATTCTAATCCATTTTTCTATATGTCTGTTCTTGTGCCAGTACCAGGCTGTTTTGAGAACAATGGCTTCGTATTACAGCTTGAAATCTGGTATTGAGATCCCACCTACTTTGTTCTTATTTCTCAGGATTGCTGTGGCTATTCGGGGTCTTTTTTTATTCCAGATGAATTTTTGGAGAGTTCTTTCTAGTTCTGTAAAATATGCCATTGGCATTTTAATGGGGAGTGCATTGAATGTATAGATTGCTTTGGTAAGTATGGACATTTTAATGATGTTGATTCTACCAATCCATGAACATGGTATGTTCTTCCATCTGTTTGTCTTCCTTTATCTCTTTTTTCAATTTCATTTAACTCTCTTTCTGGTGATTCGTCTTTTTCTTTCCTTTGGGGATTGCTTTTTTTTTCTTCCCATGTTTTGCTGTAACCTTTTACTTGTAGGTCCGATTGGTTTGATACTCAGGTTCTTTTGAGGATGGTGCTTCTGGTCTGATCTCTAAGGTCTCCTGGGCTTGGTAATGTAGTGTAGCTCCCTACTTGAGCTATTTGGGTTCTCTTGATGTAGGCCTGTGAACTGGAAAGGTGCAACTTCAGTGTGTAGAAGTCAGCAGCGGTAGAAGGGGGTGTCCTAATTTTTGCTGTCTTGCACCCTTGATTGAAATCACGTGTGCTTAGCAGGGACTCACAGTGGCACCCAGGAACCGTCTTTTGGGGTGATGGGTCTCAGGAGGCCTGCACTCTGGAAAGGCGTGCCTGTGGTGTCCAGAGTTCTGTAGTTGTATGGTGGGCAGACTCAGCTTTTGCTCCTGCACCTGTGGTCGATATTCACACGCTTGCAGTGGAGGCTCACAGGGGCACCCGCAGTTCATTTGCCAGCAAGCGGCGCTGAAGAACTCTGAAGGGCCCTGGCACTGAAGCTGCGTAATTGCGGCGTTTGTGGGCAGGTATCCAGGATGAGTGAATTCAGAATTTCTACTGCCAGGGGGAGTGCATCCCTGTTTATCCAAGATCACACCCAGCAAGGACTCACAAAAGCTCCTATAAGCGCCTGTGGATGGATGGGCTTAGGGTGCCTGCCTGTTGGAAATGTGCACACAGACTGTGGCGGTGTTTTTGCCAGTGCATTTGCCAGCGCAGAGCTCTGATGCACTTTGAGGGGCCCTGGCGCTGAAGTTACACAGCTGGGGTGTCTGCGGGCAGTTATTCAGGCAGAGAAAATTCAGAATTTCTACTGCGTGGCAGCGTGCCCTTGTCTGTACAGAATCACACCCAGCAGGGGCTCCCGGTGGCTCCAGGGTGCTGCCTATGGAGTGGTGTGCCCTGGATGCCTGCATGCTGAAAATGCACAAATGTGGTGTCCGGAGTTCTACCACTGGGGCAGGGGGAAGATGCAGTTACTGCTGCGGGAACGTTGCACCTTTGGAGGTGTAGGTCCCAGGGTCCACAGGTCTGTGGCCTGGGTAGCAGGATTTTGGCTGTAGTGACTGCTGGCTCGTGGGCAGTGTCAAAGTCCTGACTGGGTAGTGGTGCTGATGAGTTCCTAGAAAAGGCTGCTGTCCCCTTCAAGATGGCATGGGCTTTGTGCCGGAGTCCTGCTGTCCAGGGAGTTCCCACAGCAGTAGTAGTCTCTTCTTGTCCAAGAGAGCCTGGTCTGCCAGCCTCTGCTGCTCCTGCAAGATTTAATTGTCCCTTACTCACTCACTCACACACCATCCACATCCACACACTCTCTTTTCATACCCTCACTCACTCACTTCTTCTCCCTCACCTCTGTCCTGCCAGCTGCCATCTTTTTTTCTAAATAGACACTTTTTGAAAGAGGACATTCAGAAAGTCAAGAGACATATGAAAATATGCTCAAAGTCACTAATCATCCGAGAGATGCAAATCAAAACAAAAATTAGATACCACCTCACACCTGTCAGAATGGCTATCATCAACAAATCAACAAATGACAAGTGCTAGAGAAGATGCCGGGAAAAAGGAACCCTACTTCACTGCTGGTGGGAATGCAGACTGGTGCAGCCACTGTGGAAAACAGTATAGCATTTCCTCAAAAAATTAAAAATGAAACTGCCAAATGACCCAGTAATACCACTTCTAGGAATATATCCCAACGAAACAGAAGCACCAATCAGAAAGGATATATGCAACCCTATGTCCATAGCAGCACAATTTACAATAGCTAAGATTTGGAACCAGCCTAAGTGCCCATCAGGAGATGAGTGGATTAAAAAACTGTGAGATACCTACACAATGGAATACTATGCTGCAGTAAAAACAAGGGAGTTCTTACCATTTGCAACAGCATGGATGGAACTGGAGAGCATTATGCTAAGTGAAATAAGCCAGTCAGAGAAAGAGAAATACCACATGATCTCACTCATTTATGGAATATAATGAACAACATAAAATGATGAGCCAAAACAGACTGAGACCAAGAAACATCAATCAGATCATCAAACCTTAGAGGGAAGGTAGGGGAGGGTGGAGGTAAGGGGGAGAGATCAACCTAAGGACTTGTATGCATGCATATAAGCCTAACCAATGGACACAGACAATAGGGGGATGAGTGGGGGCGGTGGGGGGTAATGGGGAAATAAGGACACATATGTAACACTTTAATCAATAAAGAAATTTAAAAAATAAAAAAACTCAAAAAATGGTATATGTAGGAAACTTTGACAAAAATAAAATTTTATTTAAATAAAAAATGGGTGATGCATTTTGTTGAATGCTGTTTGTGTGTCTATATATATGATCATGTGACTTTTGCTTTCAATTTGTTTATGTTTAATGATTTGCGAATGTTGCACCAGCTTTGCATCCCTGGAATAAATCCCACTTGGTCATGGTGTGTGATCTTTTTAATATATTGCTGGATCTGATTTTCTAATGTTTTTTTGAGTATTTTAGCATCTATGTTAATCAGCGATATTGGCCTGTAGTTCTTTTTCTTTGTAGTGTCTTTATCTGGTTTTGGTATATCCCAAGGAAACAGAAGCACCAATCAGAAAGGATATATGCACCCCTATGTTCATAGGAGCACAATTTACAATAGCTAAGATTTGGAAACAGACTAAATGTCCATCAGCAGATGAATGGATTAGAAAACTGTGGTACATCTACACAATGGAATACTACACTGCTATAAAAAAGAAGGAACTCTTACCATTTGCAACAGCATGGATGGAACTGGAGAGCATTATGCTAAGTGAAATAAGACAGTGAAAGAAATATAGCACATGATCTCATCATCTATGGATAATAAAGAACATTATAAACTGATGAACAAAAATAGATACAGAGGCAGAGAAATATCGAACAGACTGTCTAACGACAGCAGGAAGGCTGGGGAGGGTTGGGGGGCCGGGGAGGGGAGGTAAGAGATCAACCGAAGGACTTGTATGCATGCATATAAGCATAGCCAATGGACACTGGGAGAGGGATGAGGGCATGTCCCGGGGGGTACAGGAGGCTGGGAGAAGGTCAATTGGGGGAAAAAAGGAGACATATGTACTACTATTTGTAATAATTTAAACAAGAAAAACAGAAACACAAAACAAAACACATGGTGAGCCCTAGCTGGTCTGGCTCAGTGGATAGAGCCTCTGCCTGGAGACAGAATGTTCCTGGGTTCATTTGCAGTCAAAGTTATGTACCTCAGTTGCAGGCTTCTCTCTAGCCCTGACCTTGGTTAGGCAATCAATCGATGTGTTCCTCTCACATCGATGTTTCTCTCTGTCTTTCCCTCTCTTCCACTCATTCTAAAAATCAATGGAAAAATATCCTCAGGTGAGGATAACAACAACAAGCAAACAAAAGGAACACTTGCTGAAATAAAGTGTTTCCCATACCAAAAAAAAAAAAAAAACAATGGCTAAATGAGTTTATCACCACCAACCCAGCACTACAAGAAATGCCAGAGACTACTGTAATGAGAACAGGAAATATATAGAGAAATGTAGACATAAAAAATTAAAATGAGCCGAAACCGGTTTGGCTCAGTGGATAGAGCATTGGTCTGCAGACTGAAGGGTCCCAGGTTCGATTCCGGTTAAGGGCATGTACATTGGTTGCGGGCACATCCCCAGTAGGGGGTGTGCAGGAGGCAGCTGGTTGATGTTTCTCTCTCATGTTTCTCTCTCATCGATGTTTCTAGCTCTCTATCCCTTTCCCTTCCTCTCTGTAAAAAATCAATAAAATATATTTTTTTAAAAATTAAAATGATAATACATAAGTACCTATCCAACCTAACAAAAGAGCAATATGCAAATTGACCCTAACTCCATTACACCCACAAGCCACGCCCAGAAGCCACAACCACCAGCCAATCAGGAGCAGATATGCAAATAAACCCAACCAAGATGGCTATAGCCACAGAGAGCAAGGTTTCCCAGGCAACGGAGGAAGCCAAGCTTTCTGCCTGCCCTTGAAGGCCTAAGCCTCCACTCAAGCTACAAAGTTTCAATTATAGAAGGTAAACAAATCCAAACAGAAATGGCGGCAGCCACAGAGCTGGAGAGAGCAGGCCAGGGTTGCCCCCGGCAATGGAGAAAGCCAAGCTTTCCACCTGCCCTGGCTGGCCTAGGCCTCCACTCCAGGCTACAAAGTTTCAATTATAGAAGATGAATTAACCCCAACAGAAATGGCTGCCAGCCACGGAGCGAGCAGGAGGCTTGGCTTCGCTCCAGGCTACAAAGTTTCAATTGTAGAAGGTAAATAAATTCCAGATACCAGGGCCTCCGCTTGGGTCACCAGGGGATGTGGCTGGCCTGCAAACCACCACAGGCCCTTTGCTCAGGCCGCCCCACGCCCCAAGGGAACCCCCATCCTGATCCGGGACACCCTTCAGGGCAAACCAGCTGGCCCCCACCTGTGCACCAGGCCTCTATCCTATCTAATAAAGAGTAATATGCAGATTGACCATCACTCCAACACACAATATGGCTGCCCCCATGTGGTCAAATATTCTGCCCCCATGTGGACACAAGATGGCCACCACAAGATGGCCAGCAGGGGAGGGCAGTTGGGAGGCACCTGACCTGCAAGGGAGGGCAGTTGAGAGGGACCAGGCCTGCAAGGCAGGGCAGTTAGGGTGACCAGGCCGTCAGAGGAGGGAAGTTGGGGGCAAACAGGCTGGCAGGGGAGCAGTTAGGCATCCATCAGGCTGGCAGAGGAGTGGTTAGGGGGTGATCAGGCTGGCAGGCAGAAGCGGTTAGGGGCAATCAGGAAGGCAGGCAGGCAAGCAGTTGGGAGCCAGCAGTCCTAGATTGTGAGAGGGATGTCCGATCAGGCCTAAACGGGCAATCGGACATCCCTCGAGGGGTCCCAGATTGGAGAGGGTACAGGCTGGGCTGAGGGACACCCCCCCCTCTGCGCACGAATTTTGTGCACTGGGCCTCTAGTAAATAATAAGCTTAAATGTAATGGATTAAATGCTCCAATCAAAAGACATAGGGTAACTGAATGAATAAAAAAAAAAACATGACCCACCCTAACCAGTTTGTCTCAGTGGATAGAGTGTCAGCCTGTGGACTCAATGGTCCCAGGTTCAATTCTGTTCAAGGGCATGTACCTTGGTTGTGGGCACATCCCCAGGAGGGAGTGTGCAAGAGGCAGCTGATTGATGTTTCTCTCTCATCGATGTTTCTAACTCTCTATCCCTCTCCCTTCCTCTCTGTAAAAAAAATCAATAAAATATATATATATATATAAAAACATGACCCAACTACTAGTATGTGTTGTCTACAAGAGACCCACCAAAGAAAAAAAGGCGCATACAGGATGATAATGAAGGGATGGGAAAAAAATTTCCATAAAAATTGAAACAAAAATGAACTGGGGTAGCAATACCCATATCTGACAAAACAGACTTCACAATGAAAGCCATCACAAGAGACAACAAAGGTCACTACATGCTATTAAAGGGATCACTCCAAAACGAGGAAATAACCCTGGCAAACATACATACATCCAAATATAGGAGCACCTAAATATATATAAAAAAATCTTCTAGAGGACTTTAAGGGAGAGATTGACCTCAATACAGTCATAGTAGGGGACTTTAATACCCCGCTGACTTAACTGGATAGATCTTCCAGACAACAAATTAACAAGGAAACTTAGCCAAGTTTTGCTCAGCAGATAGAGCATCAGGCGTGGACTGAAGGGTTTTGGGTTCACTTGCAGTCAAGGGCACGTGACTCAGTTGCAGGCTCAATCCGACACTGGTCAGGGTACATGTAGGAGGTAATCAATCAATGTGTTTCACATTGATGTTATCTCTCTGCCTCTCCCTCTCCCTTTCTAAAAAACCTTAACAAGGAAAGAGTGAATCTAAATGACACACTGGATCAGATGGATTTAATTGACATTTCATCCCAAAATTATAGAATATACATTCTTCTCAAGTGCACGTGTCATTCACAAAGATAGACCAGATGTTTGGAGAAAAAACAAGTCTCTTTAAGTTCAAGAAAATTGAAATCATATCAAGCATCTTCTCAGATCATATTGGAATGAAATTAGAAATCAACTGTGGTAAAAGTACTCAAAAACATTCAAACAAGTAGAAGCTAAATACCATGTTATTAAACAATGAATGGATTACCTATGAGATCAAGAAAGAAATAAAATACTTTCTGAGGAAAAAATGGAAATGAACACACAAGAAGCCAAAATCTCCTGGACACAGCAATAGCAGTCCTGAGAGGGAAGTTCATAACACTACAGGCCTACTTTGAAAACAAGAAAAATTAATAATAATAAACTCTTTAATCCTAATACTTAAAAAACTAAGAAAGAGAACAACAAAAAAGTCCAAAGTAAGTAGAAGGAATGAAATAATAAAGATCTGAGCACAAATAAAAGATATAGAGACTAAAAAACAAAGAAACAAAAACAATAACGAAGATCAATGAAACCAAGGGCTGGTTCTTAGAAAAGATAAATAAGATTGATGAACCTTTAGCCTCAGTCATCAAGAAACAAAGAGAGTGGGAGGAACCAAGATGGCGGCAAAGTTAAACAACTAAACTGCCGCCTCACACAACAATTTCAAAAATACAACTAAAAAACAAAACGTCTACCACCCAGAACCACGGGAAAGCTGGCTGAGTGGTAGATTTACAACTAAGAAGAGAAGGGAGCGCAAACGCTGGAGAGCTGAAGTACGGAGGCGTGCACGAATAGGGCTGGCGGCAGGCAACTGGGCGAGCGGCTTTTCTTCAAACCAAAGGGAGACAAACTCCCGATCACTCTGAACTCCAGTTTCTGGGGACATGCGGGGGACTCAGACACCTACGGGGAGAAGCTGGACTCTCAGCCATTGGTCGGAGAGTGAGAGTGACTTTTCTGCAGAGGTGCACCCAGCAATCAGGGTTTGCTGCGCTGGAGCGCGGGACACGGGGACTTGCAAACACGGAAAGACAGAGACGGCTGAAGGCAGCCATGGCCGTTGGGCACGCCCTAGCTTAGTGACGCCCTGAGACCCCGCCCCGCATATTCTACAAACCCGCCCAGGCTCCACACAGCGGCTTTTACATATAAATGGCCTGTTCTGTGGCAGCTCAACCAAATTAACTGCAGCTCCAGTCACACTGCTCCAAAACCGCCCAAGCAAAGAGGAGAAAACTGTAGCTCTTGCTGTAGCTCCTGCTGGGAGGGCTCAAACCTGCACCCCATGGGAGATCCAGACACTAGGGTATCTAGTGGTCGGTGTGGACAACACCAGATTTCAACCACTCTCATAAGGGACACATTCAAGAGGCAGAATCAGTGAGCACCAAAGCCCTACTGTGTCTCCAGCACAGCAATTCTTCCATTATAGACAAAGCAGGTCCTCACAGCCAATTGGCCTGGAGGTCAATTACTCCCAGTGTACCAATAGCAATCAAGGCTTTTAACTACACCAAGACTTTCCACTCAGCCCACAAAGGGGTGTACAAAGAGTGACCACCTAGAGTGATTGGGGAAGCTGAGCTACTGGCCCCTATAGGTCACTGACCACATAAAGCCACTCCATCAACACAGGGAGGCAGCCAAAATACGGAGACACCGAAGTATGTCACAAGTAGGAGAGATGGAGGAAAGCAAACTAATGGACGACACAGTGTTCAGAACCACATTTATTAGGTTACTCAAGAATCTTCTAAAAACCGCTGATAAACTTGAAGAGACCTTCAAGGACCTTAATGAGAATACCAAAAAAAAAAAAAAAAAAAAGGAAAAGGACCAGTCAGAAATTATGCATACACTGTCTGAAATAAAGAATATACAGACACTCAACTGTAGACCACCATACCCAAAGAGTCAAACCAAAGATCTGGAATATGAGGAAGAAAAAAACACCCAACCAGAGAGGCGGAAAGAAAGAAGAATCCAAAAGTGTGAGGATAGCGTAAGGAGCCTCTGGGATGGCTTTAAGCATACCAATATCCGAATTTTTGGGGTGCCAGAAGAAGAGAGAGAGCAAGATACTGAAAACCTATTTGAAGAAATAATGACAGAAAACTTCCCCCACCTGGTGAAAGAAATAGACATACAAGTTCAGGAAGCGCACAGAACTCCAAACAAGAGGAATCCAAAGAGGACCACACCAAGACACATCATAATTAAAATGCCAAGGGCAAAAGACAAAGAGAGAATCTTACAAGCGGCAAGAGAAAAACAGTTAGTTACCTACAAGGGAGCACCCATACGACTGTCAGCTGATTTCTCACCAGAAACTATGCAGGCCAGACGGGAATGGCAAGAAATATTCAAAGTGATGAATAGCAAGAACCTACAACCAAGACTACTCTACCCAGCAAAGTTATCATTCAGAATTGAAGGGCAGATAAAGAGCTTCACAGATAAGAAAAAGCTAAAGGAGTTCATCACCACCAAACCAGTATTATATGAATGCTGAAAGGTATTCTTTAAAAAGAGGAAAAAGAAGAAAAAAGTAAAGATAAAAATTATGAAAAAATACATATCTATCAACAAGTGCTCCTAAAAATCAAGTGAATTAAAATCCTGAGGAACAGAATAAACTGGTGAACATAATAGAATCAGAGGCATAGAGTGGGAGTGGATTGATAATTCTCAGGGGGAAAAGGGTGTCTGTGTGTGGGGTACGGGTAGAGACTGGACAAAAATCATATACCTATGGATAAAGACAACGCGGGGGAGGTAAGGGCAGAGGGGAGGTGGGAACCGGGTGGTGGGGAGATATGGGGGGGGGAAGGAGAAACAATTGTAATAATCTGAACAATAAAGATTTATTTTAAAAAAAAGAAACAAAGAGAGATGACCCAAATAAATAAAATCTGAAATGAAAGTGGTGAAGTAACAACTGACACCACAGAAATACAAAGGAGTGTAAGAAAATACTATGAATACAAGCTGGACAATGTGGATGAAATTTACAAATTACTAGAAAAAATCAATCTCCTAAAACTGATTCAGGAAGCATCATAAAATCTGAATATGCCAATAACAACTAATGAAATAGAAACAGTAATAAAAAAGAAAAAAAAAACTCCCAGCAAATAAAAGCCCTCATCTGGATGGCTTCACAGGGGAGATTTACCAAACATTCAAAGAATAATTAACACTTATACTCTTGAAACTATTCCAAAAAAATCCAAGAGAAAGGAACAGTTCCAAGATCTTTTTATGAGGCCAGCTTTATCCTAATTCCAAAACTAGATAAAGACACTACAAAGAAAGAGAATTACAGGGCAATATTCCTGATGAGCATCAATGCTAAAATCATCAACAAAATATTACAAATTGGATCCAACAATATATTAAAAAGATCATACACCATGACCAAGTGGGATTAATTCCAGGGATGCAAGGCTGGTACAATATTTGCAATTCAATAAACATGATACATCACATAAACAAATTGAAAGACAAAAATTACATGATCATATCTATAGATGCAGAAACAATATTAGACAAAATCTAATACCCATTTTAGATAAAAACTCTCATCAAAGTGGAAATAGAGGGAGCATATCTCAATATAATAAAGGCCATATATGACAAACCTACAGGGAACATCATACTCTATGGGTAAATCTAAAACCATTTTTCCTAAGAACATCAATAATACAGAGATGCCTGCTTTCACCTATCTTATTCAACATAGTAATGGAAGTCCTGGCCACAGTGATCAGACAAGAAGAATAAATAAAAAGCATCCAAATGGGAAAGGAGGAAGTAAAACACTCATTATTCGCAGATGACATGATCTTCTACATAGAAAACCCTAAAGATTCCACCAAAAAACTACTTGACTTAATAAATAAATTTGGCAATGTAACAGGATACAAAATTAACATCCAAAATTCAATGGCTTTTTTTTATACAACAATAATGAATCCTCAGAAAGAAACTAAAAAACACAATCACATTTACGACAACAATAAAAAAATTAAGATACTTAGGAATAAACATAACAATGGAGGTAAAAGACTTGTACTCCGAAAACTACAGGATGTTGAAAAAAGAAATAGAGGAAGATACAAACAAGTGGAAGAATACACTGTGTTCATGGATTGGTAGAATTAACATCATTAAAATGTCCATATTACCCAAGGCAATCTACAGATTCAATGCAATCCCTATTAAAATACCAACAATATATTTCACAGATCTAGAACAAATACTCCAAAAATTTAAATGGAACAAAAAAGACCTCGAATTGCTGCAGTAATTTTGAGAAAGAAGAACAAAGTTGCAGGAATCACAATAACAGATATAAAGTTATACTACAAAGCACCATAATCAAAACAGCCAGGTACTGGCACAAGAACAGCCATATAGATCAATGGAACAGAACAGAGACCTCAGAAATTGACCCATACTATTGCGCTCAATTAATATTTGACAAAGGAGGCAAGAACATACAATGGAGTTAAGACAGTATTTTCAATAAAATGTGTTGGGGAATTTGGACAGATACATGCAAAAAAAACAAACTAGACCACCAACTTACAACATACACAAGAATAATATAAAAATTGATAAAAGACTTAAATGTAAGTCATGAAACCATAAAAATCTTAGAAGAACCATAGGCAGCAAAATCTAAGACATCTGTCATAGTAATATGTTTACAGATACATCTTCTAGGGCAAAGGAAAGTAAGGAAAAAATAAACAAATGGGACTATACCAAAATAAAAAGCTTCTGCATAGCAAAAGAAACCATAAACAAAACAAAAAGAGAGCCCAGTGTATGGGAAACATATTTGGCAATGATACATCTGATTAAGGGTTAATATCCACAATATATAAGGAACTCATACAACTTTAAAAAAGGAAGACGAACAATGCAATTAAAAAAAGGGCAAAGGACCTAAATAAACACTTCTCCAAAGCAGACATATAGATGGCTAAGAAATGTATGAAAAAATGCTCAAAGCCACAGATCATCAAACAGATGCAATTTTAAATGACAGTGAGGTATCACCTCACACCTGTCAGACTGGCTACCATCAAGAAATAAACAAATGACAAGTGCTGGCAATGACATGTGGAGAAAACAGAACCCTAGTACACTGTTGGTAAGAATGCAAATTGGTGAAGCTATTATGAAAACAGCATGGAATTTCCTCAAAAAATTAAATATGGAACTGCCATTTGACTCGGTGATCCCACTTCTAGGTATATGTCCTAAGAAACCCCAAACACCTATCAGAAATAATGTATGTACCCCTATGCTCATAGCAGCACAATTTACAATAGCTAAGATCTGGAAACAGCCCAAGTGCCCACCATTAGATGAGTGGATAAAAAACTATGGTACATTTACACCATGGAATACTATGCAGCAGAAAAAAGAAGTATCTCTTATACTTTGAGACTGCATAGAGGGGCCTGGAGAATATTATGCTCAGCTAAATAAGCCAGTCAGATAAAGATAAGTATCACATGATCTCACTCATATTGGAAGCTAATGAATAAACTGGTGAACAAAATAGATCCAGAGTCATAGAACCATAGAACAGACTTCAGAATCTCAGACGGAACATGGAGGAGGGTGGGGGGGTGGGAAGAGATCAACCAAAGCACCTTTATGCCTATACGCATAACCCATGGTCACAGACAATGGGGTGGTGAAGGCCTAGGATGGCAGCGGAGATGGGCTAGAAAGGGTCAGTGGGGGAAGAACAGGAACATATGTAATACTTCCAACAATAAAGATTTTAAAAAAGGAAAAAATAGGAGTCAACTGTAAAAAGGAAGTAAAGCAACCAGAAATTAATGGCATTTTTTAGATAGCAATAATAAACTCTCCAAAAGAGAAACTAAAAAAAGTCCCTTTTAGCATTGTAACAAAAAATATTAAGATACTTAGGAATAAAATTAACCAAGGAGGTAAAAGACCTGTACTTGGAAAACTACAAGAAATTGAAAAGAAAGATATAGAAGATGATATAAACAAGTGGAAGAATGTACCTTGTTCATGGATTGATAGAATCAACATCATTAAAATGTCTACAATACCCAAAGCAATCTATAGATTTAATGCAATCCCTATTAAAATACCAATGTCATATTTCACTGATCTAGAAAAAATACTCCAAAAATTTATATGGAACCCAATAGATCTCAAGTAGCCACAGCAACCTTTGAAAGAAGAAAGTCAGAGGGATCTCAATAACAGATATCAAGTTATACTATAGTCACTGTAATCAAACAGCCTGGTACTGGCACAAGAACAGACAAATAGACCAATGGAACAGAATAGAGAATCCAGAAATCGACCCAAGCCATTATGTTCAATTAATATTTGACAATGGAGGAAAGGGCCTACAATGGAGTAGAGACACTCTCTTCAATAAACGGTGTTGAGAAAATTGAATGGGCGCATGCAAAAAATAAAATTAGACTACCAACTTACACCATACACAATAATAAACTCAAACTGGATAAAATACTTCAATGTAATTTGTGAAATCATAAGAATCCTTGAAGAAAACGTGGCCGAAAAATATCAGACATCTCACAGAGCAGAATTTTCTCTGATATATCGCATAGGGAAGAGAAAACAAATGTAAAAATGAGCAAATGGGACTACATCAAACTAAAAAGCTTCTGCACAGCAAAAGAAACCACCATCAAAATGAAAAGGGAACCCACTCTATGGAAGAACATATTTGCTAATGATACATCTGATAAGGAGTTAATTTCAAAAATATATAAAGTACTCATACAACTCAACAAAAGGAAGACAAACAACCCAATTAAAAATAGGCAGAAGACTTGAATATACACTTCTCAAAAGAGGACATACAAATGGCCAAAAGACATATGAAAAAATGTTCAATGTTACTAATCATCAGAGAGATGCAAACTAAAATGACAATGATGTACCACCTCACACCTGCCAGAATGGCCATCATCAATAAATCAACAAACAACAAATGCTGGAGAGATGTGGAGAAAAAAGGACCCTAGTACTATTGGTGGGTGTGCAGACTAGTACAACCATTATGGAAAACAGTGTAGAGATTCCTAAAAAAATAGGAAGGGGAGGACAGTTGGGGGGGACCAGGCTGGCAAGGGAGGGCAGTTAGGGGTAACCTAACTGCCATTTGACCCAGCGATCCCACTTCTATCAGAAAAAAATATAAGCACTCCTATGTTCATGGCAGCACAATTTACAATAGCTAATATTTGGAAACAGCCCAAGTGCCTATCAGCAGATGAGTGGATAAAAAAGCTGTGTTACATACCATGGAATACTATGCAGCAGTAAAAAAAGATCTCTTACAATTTGAGACAGCATGAATTGACCTGGAGAGTATTATGCTAAGCAAAATAAACCACTCAGAGAAAGAGAAGTATCATATGATCACACTTACATATGGAATCTAATGAAAAAAATTAACTGATGAACAAAAAAGATCCAGAGACATTGAAGTATGCAACAGACTGTAGTATTTCAGCAGAAGGCCTGTGTGTGTGGGGGGGGAGGGGGATAGCTGGAACCGATTAACCAATGAACTTATGTGCTTATATGCATATCCCATGGACAGACAATACTGTGAGGGAAAACCTTGGTAGGGAGCAGGGTGGCGGGGGTCAATTGAGGGGGGATAAAGGTGGACATCTGTAATACTTTCAACAATAAATATCAATTTTTAAAAAAACTAATAAATTAAACTTTATAGAATAAAAACAACTTTAAAATGACAATGTTGTCCTAGCCAGTTTTGCTCAGTGGATAGAGCATTGGTCCACAGACTGAAGTGTCCAGGGTTCGATTCTAGTCAAGGGAATGTACCTGTGTTGCAGGTTTGATCTCCTCCATGGCCTTGGTCGGGACACGTGGGGGAGGCAACCAATTGATATGTCTCTCTCCCTTGCTTCCACTCTCTCTAAAAATCAATGGAAAAATATCCTCAGGTGAGGATTAATAAAAAAAAAAAAACAAAAAAAACCCACCACAATCTTTTTCCTATTTCTTTCTGTTAAGATACTGAAATTATGTACTAACTGATAAACAATCAGGAAATCTCTGGTACTTCCATTTTTTTAATTTTTCAGATCTAAAAGGGAGTTTAAAATAATCTAGTTCCACCCCATCATTTTCCAGATGAGGAAACCGAGTGACTTGACCAAAGGCCTCATGGTTGTTTATGGTAGTAATTAATTCAAAACTTTTCAATATTAGACACTTCCTTTAATTTTAATTGTCTTTTTCCTTTACTTATACATAAAATTTTTAAAATAATATTTTCTGACAATTATCTCAAATTTATTCTAAAATATAAAAGTAGTGCAGAGTTTAGTCTCAAGTACTGCTGAGAGGAGAATTTTTTTAATTCTAGTCACTTGTTCTAATTATTTAAACTAAAATAAATCTTGAATAAAAAAGACAATACTAAAAAAAAGATGGTGGCTGGCAGGACGGAGAGGATGTGAGTGAGTGAGGGTATGAAAGGGGAGTGTATGGATGTGTGTGGTGTATGTGTGAATGAGTGAGGGACAGTTAAATCTGGCAGGAGCAGCAGGGGCTGGCAGACCAGGCTCTCCTGCACAGGCAGAGACTATCACCACTGCAGGCATGCCCCAGACTGCAGGACTCGGGCATGGAGCCCACGCCACATTGAAGGGGAGAGCGGCCTCTTCTAGGAACTCATCAGCACCACCACCCAGACAGGCCTTGTACACTGCCTGCGACTCGGCAGCCACTCCAGCCAAAATCCTGTTGCCCCACCCGCAGATCCGGTGACCCAGGGACCTCCTCCTCCAAAGTTGAAGCCCTCCCACAGCAGTAAGTGCAACTTCCCCCTCACCAGCAGCAGACCACCAGACACCACAGTCACACGCACATTACCAGCATGCAGGCCTCCAGGGCACACCACTCCACAGGCCGCTCTTGGTAGCCACTGTGAGCCCCCACTGTGTGTGATTTTGTACAGACAAGCGTGCACTGTCCCACAGTAGAAATTCTGAATTCCCTCTTCCTGAATAACTGCCCACAGACACCCCAGCTGCGCAACTTCAGTGCCAGGGCCCCTCAGAGTGCGTCAGAGCTCTACACCAGCAAACACACTGCCACAGTCATGCATTTCCAGCAAGCAGGCCCCCTGAGCCTATCGATCCACAGGGCACTCTTGGGAGCCATTGGGAGCCCCCGATGGGTGCGCTCTTGGACAAACAGGGATGCGCTACCACCAGCAGTAGAAATTCTGAATTCACTCATCCGGGATACCTGCCCATAGACACCTCAATTGTGCAGCTTCAGTACCAGAGTGCTTCAGTGCACTGGGATGGCAAATGCACTGCAGGTGCCCCTGTGAGTCGCCACTGGGAGCGCGCGTGTATCCAACCACAGGCACAGCATCAAAAACAGTCTTCCCACCCCACAGCTGCAGAACTCTGGACACAAGAGTTGCATGCTTTTCCAGCGTGCAGGCCTCCCAAGTCCACCGCTCCACAGGCAGCCCTTGGGCACCACTGTGAGGCCCCACTGGGCATGCACTTATACAAACAGGGATGCACTGCTGGCTGTAGAAACTCTGAATTCCCTCTTCTGGGATACCTGCCCATAGACACCGTGATCACGTGGCTTCAGCAACAGGGCCCTTCAGAGTACATCAGTACACTCTGCTGGCAAACGGACCATGGGTTCCCCTGTAAACTGCCACTGGGGGGCATGTTTATCCAACCATGGGAGCAGCAGAAGCTGAGTCGGCCCACCACACATCTACAGAACTCTGGACACCACAGTCACGCCTTTCCAGAGCACAGACCTCCTGAGCTCCACCACCCCAAAAAACAGCTCCTGGGTGCCACCGTGAGTCCCCAATGGGCACGTAGGATTTCAACCAAGGGCACAAGACAGCAAAAATTAGGACACCCCCTTCCACGTCTGCTGACTTCTAGACACCATAGTTGCACCTTTCTAGCTCGCAGGTCTATATCAAGAGAACACAAATAGCTCAAGGAGGGAGGTACACTACATTACCAAGCCCAGGAGACCTGAGAGATCACACCAGTAGCACCATCCCCAAAAGAACATGGGTAGCAAAGCAAGCAGATCTACAACTAAAACATTACACAAAAACATGGGGAGACAAAAAAACAATCGCCAAAGGAAAGAAAAAGAGGAATCCCCAGAAAGGGAGTTAAATGAAATGGAGGCAAAGAACATGTCAGAGAAAGAATTCAGAGTAATGGTTATAAGGATTCTCAAATGACTGGATGACAAATACACACAACTCAATGAGAACTATAAGGAGCTGAATAAGAATGTCACCAATATGAAAAAGAACCAAGAGGAAATGAAGAACAACATAGCTGCAATAAAGAACAAAATGGAAGGCTAAAACGGTAGACTAGAAGAGGCTGAGGACCACATCAGCGAATTAGAAGACAAGGTAGGAAAAAACACACAAACACAGCAGCAACTGGAAAGAAGACTTAAAAAGCAAGAGGAGAGCCTAAGGGAGCTTTGGGACAACACAAAACGAAGCACCATTTGCATAATAGGGGTACAAGAAGGAGAGGAAGAGAAGCAAGGAATAGAAAACCCTTTTGAAGAAATAATGACAGAAAACTTCCCTGACATTGGCAAGAAAAAAACTATGCAAGTCCAAGAAGCACATAGAGTTCCAAACAAGATGAAGCCCAAAAGACCGAAACCAAAACACATCATAATTAAATTGCCAAACACCAACGACAAAGTAAGAATCTTAAAGGCTGCCAGAGAGAGACAGAAAGTTACCTACAAGGGATCTCGTATTAGAATATCAACTAATTTCTCAACAGAAACACACCAGGCCAGAAGGGAATGGAATGAAATATACAAAATGATGCAAAGCAAGGGACTAAAACCAAGAATACTATACCCAGCAAGGCTATAATTCAAAATTGAAGGTGGAATCGGGAGCTTCACAGACAAAAAAAGAGCTAAGAGAGTTTACTACCACCAAGCCAGCGAAGCAAGAAATGCTAAAGGGACTGCTGTAAAAAGACAAAACAGAAAGGCAAGAAGAAACACAAACATTAAGAAAAAAATGACAAAAACAAGTACTTATCAATAATAACATTAAATGTAAATGAATTAAATGCTCCAATCAAAAGACACAGGGTAGCTGAATGGGTAAGAAAACATGACCCATATATATGCTGTCTGCAAGAGACCCACCTAAGAACAAAGGATTCACACAGACTGAGAGTGAAAGGAGGGGAAAAATTTTTCAGGCAAATGGGAATGAGGAAAAAAGCTGGGGTTGCAATACTTATGTCTCACAAAATAGATGTCAAAATAAGGCCATAACAAGAGATAAGGAAAGCCACTACAAATACTAAAGGGAACAATTCAACAAGAAGATATAACTCTGGTAAACATATATGCACCCAATACAGGAGCACTTAAATACATAAAACAACTTCTAGAAGATATCAAGGGAGAGACAGACAGCAATCCTACCTAATAAAATGGTAATATGTAAATTACCATCACTCCGCTACGCCCACGATTGGGCCAGAGGGAGGCGCAGGGGGCGGGACTCGGGGTGGCCAGGGTAGCCGATTGGGCCAGCAGGATGCTGAGCTCACGTTGCCAGTGGTGGCGCGAGCTCAGCATCTGCGCCATGGCTGTACTGCGGAACAGAAGGGGCCTCTGGGGCAGTGAGCTCTTGTCCCGCCGCAGACCATCAAAAGCGGGGGAGCTGGGTGCCTGTCCACTCCGGCACCAGCGGACAGGCATCCAGCTCCCCCGCGATTGAAAGTGAAAGCGTGGGAGCTGGGTGCCTGCCCGCTCTGGCACCAGGCCTTTCAGAAGCCTCCGGCGCGGCGGAGGCTTCTGAAAGGCCTGGTGCACCAGCGGACAGGTACCCAGATCCACCGCGATTGAAAGCGAAAGCATGTAGGGGACCCTACACGTGCATGATTCAATCATGCACTGGGCCTCTAGTACAGTCATAGTAGGGGACTTTAATACCCCACTAACACCACTGGATAAATCCGCTAAACAAAAAATCAGCAAAGAAACAGAAATCCTAAATAACTCACTAGATCAGATGGACTTAATTGACATCTTCAGAATATTTTACCCCAAAGCTACAGAATATACATTCTTCTCCAGTGCGCATGGGGCATTTTCAAAGATAGCCCACATATTAGGACACAAGCAAAGACTCTTCAAAGTCAAGAGGATAGAAATCATAACAAGCATCTTCTCAGATCACAATGGCAGAAAACTAGAAGTCAACTACAGTAAAAACAATGAAAAAAAATCAAACACTTGGAGGCTAAATAACATGCTATTAAACAATGATTGGGTTACCAAAGAGATCAAAGAAGATATAAAAAGCCTCCTGAAAATAAATGACAATGAAAACACAACAATGCAAAATCTATGGGACACAATGAAAGCAGTCCTGAGAGGGAAGTTCATAGCTATACAGGCTTACCTCAAAAAACAAGAAAAACTGGTAATAAATTATCTAACCTTGCAACTTAAAGAATTAGAGAGAGAGACAAAATGGCGGCGGAATAGACAGGCATGTCCTGAGCCTTGTCCCAGAGCAAATAGATGGAGCATCTGAAATGAGTGGAATCCAGCCTGAATTGGCGAAGGAGGTGTAGCTGGTTAGACAGTTTGCAGCTGGGAAGGGCAGAGATTCCCCCGGATAAAGGTAAAATCAAATATCTAGGCAGTAGAATCTACCGGACCTCTGTGCCCAGAAGGTCAGGGAGAAACTACATGGCACCAAGCCGTGTCCCTGAGGAGAGGCAAAGCGTCTGACTAAAAAAAAAAAAAAAAAAAAAAAAAAAAAAAAAGGGTCCACAGGACTGCGGGAGGTAGTGGATTTTAGACCTTGGAGTCTGGATTTGGGATCTGAGCTCAAAGGCAGCCCTGAAGAGCTGCCAGACCGCGCAGTACTGGCAAGAGAGGAACTTGCAGAGACGCGGTCCCTCCTCACGCTGGGGCCTGTGCCTTTCTCCACTGAACATAGTTCCTAGGACCTTTCGGATACAGACACTTACCTGTGGCTGAGGTGCAGGAGAAGGTTAGAGTTGTGGAATCTGGTGAGAGTAGGCAGCGGAAGGTCCAGGAGAAGTGGTAGAAAGTCTGGTGCTGAGTCATATCTAAGCCCCAGTCGCTATTTTCTCCTGAGAGATAGCCCCTCCCTCCAGTCTCCAGGCAACCAATATAGCCACACCAAGATTCCACCCTAAATAACACCATGGAATCTTAATACTCCCTGAGGCCATAGGATCTGCCCTAAAGAGATATCTTTAGAAACTAGGCACCTCAATTACACAGCTACACTGCCAGGGCCCTTTAGAATGCTTCAGTGTGCCTCGCTGGCAAACTTACCACGGGTGCTCCTGTGAGCCGCCACTGGGAGTAAGCACCTATCCACCACAGGTTCAGCAGTGAAAGCTGAGTCTGCCCACCCTACAACTACAGAACTCTGGGCACCACAGTCACGCCTTTCCAGAGTACAGGCCCCCTGAGCCACATCTCCCCAACAGACGGTTCATTGGTGCCACTGTGAGTCTCCACTGGGCATGTGTGATTTCAATTAAGGGTGCAAGACAGCAAAAATTGGGATACTCCCCTCCACGGCTGCTGACTTCCAGACACCGCAGTTGTGCCTCTCAAGCTCACAGGCCTACATCAAGAGAACCCAAATAGCTAAAGTAGGGAGCTACACTAGATTACCAAGCCCAGGAGAACTGAGAGATTACACCAGTAGCACCATCCCCTAAAGAACCTGGGTAGCAAAGCAAGCGGATCTACAACTAAAACATTACACAAAAACATGGGGAGACAAAAAAGCAATCCCCAAAGGAAAGAAAAAAGGAATCACCAGAAAGGGAGTTAAATGAAATCAAGGCTAGCAGCTTAACAGAGACAGAATTCAGAGTAATGGTTATGAGGATGTTTATACGGCTGGATGACAAATACACACAACTCAATGAGAAGTATAAGGAGCTGAATGAAAATGTCACCAACATGAAAAGAAACCAAGAGGAAACGAAGAACGACATAGCTGTAATGAAGAACACATTGGAAGGCTTAAACAGTAGACTAGAAGAGGCTGAGGACCGCATCAACGAATTAGAAGACAAGGTAGGAAAAAACACACAAACCCAGCAGCAACTGGAAAGAAGACTTAAAAAGCAAGAGGAAAGCCTAAGGGAGCTTTGGGACAACACAAAATGAAACAATATTCGAATAATAGGGATACCAGAAGGAGAGGAAGAGAAGCAAGGAATAGAAAACCTTTTTGAAGAAATAATGACAGAAAACTTCCCTGATGTTGGCAAGAAAAAAACTATGCAAGTCTAAGAAGTACATAGAGTCCCAAACAAGTTGAATCCCAAAAGACTGACACCAAGACACACCATAATTAAATTGGTGAACACTAATGACAAAGTAAGAATCTTAAAGGCTGCCAGAGAGAGACAGAAAGTTACCTACAAGGGATCTCGTATTAGAATATCAACTAATTTCTCAACAGAAACACACCAGGCCAGAAGGGAATGGAATGAAATATACAAAATGATGCAAAGGAAGGGACTAAAACCAAGAATACTATACCCAGCAAGGCTATCATTCAAAATTGAAGGTGGAATCAGGAGCTTCACAGACAAACAAGAGCTAAGAGAGTTTATCACTACCAAGCCAGCAATGCAAGAAATGCTAAAGGGACTGCTGTAAAAAGAAGAAAGAGAAAGGCAAAAAGAAACACAAACACTAAGGAAAAATATGACAACAAACATGTACTTGTAATAACATTAAATGTAAATGGATTAAATTCACCAATCAAAAGACATAGGGTAGCTGAATGGATAAGAAAACATGATCCATATATTTGCTGTCTACAAGAGACCAACCTCAGAGCAAAGGATTCACACAGACTGAGAATGAAGGGATGGAAAAACATTTTTCAGGCAAATGGAAATCAGAAAAAAGCTGGGGTTGCAATACTGGGGTTGCAAAGCTGGGGTTGCAAAGCTGGTGTTGCATTGTATATCTAATAAAATAGACCTCAAAGTAAAGGCCATAACAAGAGATAAGGAAGGGCACTACATACTACTAAAGGGAGCAATTAAACAAGAAGATATAACTCTGATAAACATATATGCACCCAATGCAAGAGCACCAAAATATGTAAAAAAATACCTGGAAGATATCAAGGGAGAGATTGACAACAACACAATCATAGTAGGAGACTTTAATACACAACTGACATCACTGGATAAATCATCTAGACAAAAAATCAGCAAAGAAACAGCAATTCTAAATGACTCACTAGATCAAATGGACCTAATTGACATCTTCAGAGCATTTCACCCCAAAGCCACGGAATATATGTTCTTCTCAAGTGCACATGGGACAATTTCAAAAATAGACCACATATTAGGTCACAAGCAAAGTCTCCCCAAATTCAAAAATATTGAAATCATATCAAGCATTTTCTCAGACCACAATGGCATAATATTAGAAATAATCTATAATACAAACATTACAAAAAACTCAAACAATTGGAAGCTAAATAGCATGCTATTAAACAATGATTGGGTGATCAACAAGAACAAAGAAGAAATTAAAAACTACCTGGAGACTAATGACAATAAAACCACAACAAGGCAAATGCTATGGGACACAATGAAAGCAGTCCTGAGAGGGAAGTTAATAGCTCTACAGGTATACCTCAACAAACAAGAAAAAATGGTAATAAATCATCTAACTCAACAACTCAAAGAATTAGAAAGAGACCAACAAGAAAAGCCCACAGTGAGCAGAAGGAAGGACATAATAAAGAGAAGAGCAGAAATGAATGACATAGAGACAAAAAAAAAAAAACAAAAACAACAAAAAAAAAACAATACAAAAGATCAATAAAACCAAGAGCTGGTTCTTCAAAAGGATAAACAAGATTGATGAACCTCTAGCCAGGCTCACCAAGAAGCAAAGAGAGAGGACTCAAATAAACAAAATCAGAAATGAAAGAGGTGAAATAACAACAGACCTCACCGAAATACAAAGGATTTTTAAAAAATACTATGAACAACTCTATTCTAACAAACTAGATAACCCGGAGGAAATGAACACATTCCTAGAAAAATACAACCTTCCAAAACTCACTCAGGAAGATTCTAAAAATCTCAATAGGCTGATACCTATGGAAGAAATTGAAACAGTCATCAAAAAACTTCCAGCAAACAAAAGCCCAGACCCAGACGGCTTCACAGGGGACTTTTACCAAACATTCAAGGAAGAACTAAAAGCTATCCTCCTCAGATTATTCCAGAAAACGCAAGAGGAAGGAACACTTCCAAGCTCCTTCTATGAATCCAGCATCACCCAAATACCAAAACCAGATAAAGATAACAAAATGAAAGAGAATTACAGGCCAATTTCCCTCATGAATATAGATGCCAAAATCCTCAACAAAATTCTAGCAAATCGAATCTAGCAGTACATCAGAAAGATCATACACCATGACCAAGTAGAATTTATCCTGGGGATGAAAGGATGGTACAATATTCAGAAATCAAAAAATGTGATACATCACATAAACAAATTGAGAGATAAAAACCACATAGTCATATCAATTGATGCAGAAAAAGCATTTGACAAAATCCAACACCCTTTATTAATAAAAACTCTCAGCAAGATGGGAATAGCCGAAACCAGTTTGGCTCAGTGGATAGAGCATCGGCCTGTGGACTGAAAGGTCCCGGGTTTGATTCTGGTCAAGGGCATGTACATTGGTTGCAGGCACATCCCCAGCTGGTCGATGTTTCTCTCTCATCGATGTTTCTAGCTCTCTATCCCTCTCCCTTCCTCTCTGTAAAAAATCAATAAAATACATTTAAAAAAAAAAGATGGGAATAGAAGGATCATACCTGAACATAATAAAAGTCATATACACCAAAAATGAACCTACAGAAATAGAGACTAAAAAAGCAATGCCATATACCATCGCACCAAAAAAATTTAGATACCTAGGAATAAACTTAACTAAGGAGGTAAAAGACCTATACGTGGAAAACTACATGACACTGGACAAATAGATAGAGGAAGACATAAACAGTTGCAAGTACATACCATGTTCATGGATTGGTAGAATCAACATCATCAAAATGTCCATACTACCCAAAGCAATCTATAAATTCAATGCACTCCCCATTAAAATACCAACGACATATTTCACAGACCTAGAATGAACTTTCCAAAAAACCATCTGGAATAAAAAAAAAAAAAAGACCCCGAATAGCTGCAGCAATCCTGAGAAAGAAGAACAAAGTAGGAGGGATCTCAATACCAGATATCAAGATGTATTACAAAGCCACCTTTCTTAAAACAGCCTGGTACTGGCACAAGAACAGACATATAGATCAATGGAATAGAATAGACAACCCAAAAATTGACCCAAATCACTATGCACAATTAATATTTGACAAAGCAGGCACGGACATACAATGAAGTTAAGACAGTCTCTTCAACAAATGGTGTTGGGAAAATTGGACAGATACATGCAAAAAAAGGAAGCTAGATCACCAACTTACACCATACAAAAAAGTAAACTCAAAATGGATAAAGGACTTAAACATAAGATGGAAAACCATGAAAATACTAGAGGAATCTACAGGCACAAAATCTCAGACATATGCCGAAAGAACTTCTTCACTGATACTACTCCTCGGGCAATGGAAGCTAAAGAGAAAATAAACAAATGGGACTACATCAAAATAAAAAGCTTTTGCACAGCAAAGAAAACCATCAATAAAACAACAAGAAAGCCCACTGCATTGGAGAACATATTTGAAAATGATATCAATGATAAGGGTTTAATCTCCAACATATACAGAGAACTCATACAACTTAACAAAAAGAAGATAAACAACCCAATCAAAAAATGGGCAACTGATCTAAATAGACACTTTACCAAAGAATACAGAAGGCAGGCCAAGAGACATATGAAAACTTGCTCAAAGTCACTAATCATCAGAGAGATACAAATCAAAACAACAATGCAGTACCATCTCACACTTGTCAGAATGGCTATTATCAACAAATCAACAAATGACAAGTGTTGGCGAGGATGCGGAGAAAAGGAACTCTTTTGCACTGCTGGTGGGAATGCAGACTGGTGCAGCCACTGTGGAGAACAGTATGGAGTTTCCTCAAAAAACTAAAATTGGAACTCCCATTTGACCCTGTGATCCCGCTTCTAGGAATATATCCCAATAAACTAGAAACACGAATCAGAAAGGATATATGCTCCCCTATGTTCATAGCAGCACAATTCACCATAGCTAAGATTTGGAAACAGCCTAAATGCCCATTATCAGATTAGTGGATTAAAAAACAGTGGTACATCTACACAATGGAATACTACACTGCGGTAAAAAAGAAGTAATTCCTAGCATTTGCAACAACATTGATGGAGATGGTGACCATTATGCTAAGTGAAATAAGCCAAGCAGAGAAAGATAAATATCATATGATATCACTCATTTGTGGAATATAATGACAGGCATAAACTGATGAACAAGAACAGATCCAGAGACTGAAAAACGTCGATCAGAACGTCATACCTCAAGGAAGGTAGGGGAGGGTGGGGGCAAGGTGGAGAGATCAACCAAGGGACTTGTGTGCATGCCTATGAGCCTAATCAATAGACACACACAACAAGGGGTGGGGCATAAGTGAGGGGTGGGGGGTATGGGAGAATAAGGACACATATGTAAAAAATAAAAATTAAAAAAATTTATTTTAAAATATAAAATAAAAATAAAATATTAAATCTAATCCATACTAGTGGTCACCATAACCTTAATAGAAATTGTTTCATGTGACAAAGATTTTTAAATGAAACTCTCTGTAGCCTGAAAATTATTTTGGAAGGAAACAAAGAGAAGTTTCCTTCAAAAGTCGTAAGGATTGTAATTGAAAGTGAATATAGTTGGCCTATTGAACTAAAGTAAGTAATTTGTGTTTTTGCCTCCCTGACAAAGTTTATATAAAGTTACAAAAAGAAATTGACAGCCAGTTTGAAATTGAATTGCCATGGCCTTGAGCAAAGAATATCCTTACATTATTCTACAATGTCATTATAATTTTAGATATTTTACAACAGCATATTGCACAATTATCCCAAAAAAACTTACAAACTAATTCTTTGAATGTTTGGCAGCAATTTAAAAAAGGCCATGAAAGGATTTAATGACTTTCAGAAGGAACTAAGGCACTGGGAAGGCACTTGAGCATTCTATATTTGCCCCTCTTGCCTTTTGTGCCAAGAGGGACCCTCTTCTCACAATCCAATTGCCCTCAGCTGTTGCCTGAGCTTTCTGTTCATGCTGAGCTTGAAGCCTCATGGTGGTTGGTACCATGGATCTGTTTCTCGCCCAATCGTGTGAGCTGGGCCCTCCCTGGAGAAGAAACCCGAGTTCCCTGAGATATGTGATCAGTGCTGGGGCCCCGCCAGCAGGACAGGGGATCCCAAGGCAGGTGCTGGGCGTGGAGGCCACGGGGGCATAGGCTACCAAGGAGACACAACTGAACCTCACATCACCCTGCTTGGCTCCAGAGGATGACTGGTTAGCCAGAGATGGGTAAGATTCCTCAGGGAAGGAACAACCTAAGATAGGCACAGTCGCAGAGGGTCCATCAAGAGAGAACTTGGGGGTCAACAGAGGTGGGGCACAGACCCTCACCCCCCCAACCTTGCAGGGGCCTGAACCCTCACTCCTTCTGAGGGAGGTCTCCTGCCCCCATGGCTGCTTTGCTTCCGATGCCCAGCTCAGATCGGGACACAGGTAACAGACAGAGACTTGGCTGACAGCAGCTGCCCTATATCTAAATCCAGCCTAGCACCAGGAATGCTCAGGGCCTACTCAAGAATGGAAATAATCCTTTCCACTAATATTTACAGGGTAAACTAAGATTGTTGGTAGAGTATTAAATGTAAAATAGTAATCACGTTTTCAGATTAATTTAAATAGGCTAATTGAAATAATTGAATATTCAAGAAAATTTAATTGTACTGGACAAAAAGCTGTTCCTAAAGTAGTAACTAAAATTTTTATTGGTAGTTCATCTCATGGTAAAATTCCTAAACATGCAATGAACCTAAAGCAGTCATATTTTTGTGCAAAAAATTAAAATTTAAAGTAATCAAGACTGCATTATAAAATTTACAAAAGCCTCCATTAATAAAAAAAAAAGGGGGGAATAGTAGGGTAATATCATGTAAGAAAAAATATCCTATAAGTAAATTACATCTAGAAAATTTTTACTTTACAAAATTAATTTTCATTTGTAATGGTCACAGCAAGACACCCATGAAAAACACACATGGTGTCTAAATAAGACAAAGGAAAATCATTTGGGCAAAAATAAAAAGGATACCAAATCAATTATATAGAAAAGATTCCTTTATTAACTTTTGGTCGACAATATGTTTGTATATTTTCAGAAAACAACTCCAAGACCATGTGGATTCCTGCAACAGAGAGGAATTGACAGGTCTGCTCCAACCACGAAGACAAGAGGAAAAACAGTTCAGAGATGGAAGACGCTGACGATGCCTTGCCACACTAGCAGTCAGCAGCTGTGCGTTGCTGTAAGTTGCCTAGAACCAAACCAGAGAGGGTCGGACCTGCATTGCCACCATGTGCCCACCATCCAGATATCATGGCTGACATGTACACATAAGGATCTGTTCAACATTGAAACAGGAACTCAGAACTGTTGGACATTGAAATTGGGACTCAAACATTTTTTGTTACTATATGTATATTTCTAGTCTGCAGAGGCAAGATTTTTTAAAGGAAAGAAATGGGGAAAAATAGATACAGAGGCAAAGAAGCATTGAACAGACTGTCAAACTACAGCGGGAAGGCAGGGGAGGTTGCGGGGGGGGGGGTGCTATAAGAGATCAATCGAAGGACTTGTACGCATGCATATAAGCATAACCAATGGATACAAGACACTGGAGGGGGCAGGTGAGGGCATGTACTGGGGGATAGGGGAGGCCGGTGGGAGGTCAATGGGGGAAAAAAAAGGAGACATATGTACTACTATTTGTAATACTTCAAACAATAAAAATAAAAAAAATAAATAACAAAAGAATTAGAAAGAAAGCAACAAGAAAAACCCACAGTGTCCAGAAGGAAGGAAATAATAAAGATCAGAGCAGAAATAAATGACATAGAGACCAAAAAAACCATACAAAAGATAAATGAAACCAAGAGCTTGTTCTTTGAAAAGATTAACAAGATTGATGAACCTCTAGCCAAGCTCACCAAGAAACAAAGAGAGAGGACCCAAATAAACAAAATCAGAAATGAAAGAGGTGAAGTAACAACTGACCCCACTGATACAAAGAATTGTAAAAAAAAAAAAATGCTACCAACAACTCTACTCCAACAACTGGACAACCTCGATGAAATGGACACATTCCTAGAAAGATACAATCTTCCTAAACTCAATCAGGAAGGAAAAAACCTGAATAGGTTGATAACTACTGATGCAATTGAAACAGTAATCTAAAATCTTCCAGAAAACTAAAGCACTGGACCAGATGGCTTCACAGGGGAGATTTAACAAACATTCAAAGAAAAACAAAAACCAATCCTTCTCAGACTATTCCAAAAAATTCCAGAGGAAGGCACACTTCCAAGCTCTTTCAATGAAACCAGCATTACCCTAATCCCAAAACCAAATAAAGTCACCACAAAGAAAGAGAATTACAGGGCAATATTCCTGATGAACATAGATGCTAAAATCCTCAACAAAATTCTAGAAAACCGGATCCAGCAGTACATTAGAAAGATCATAGAACATGACAAGTGGGATTTATTCCAGGGATGCAAGGTTGGTACCATATCCGCAAATCAATAAATGTGATACATTACATAAACAAATTGAGAGACAAAAATCACACAATCATATCAATTGATGCAGAAAAAGCATTTGAAAAAATCCAACACCCTTTCTTGATAAAAACTCTCAACAAAGTGGGAATAGAGGGCTCATACCTCAACATAATAAAAACCTTGTATGACACACCTACAGCCAACATCATGTTCAATGGGCAAAAACTGAAACCATTTCCCTTAAGAACAGGAACAAGACAGGGATGCCCGCTTTCACCACTCCTGTTCAACATAGTACTGGAAATGGTAGCCAAAGCAATCAGACAAGAAGAAGAAATAAAAGGCATCCAAATTGAAAAATAAGTAAAATTGTCATTATTCGCAGATGACATGATACTGTACATAGAAAACCCTAAAGACACCATAAAAATTATTAGACTTAATAAATGAATTCGGCAATGTAGCAGGATATAAAATCAACGCCAAGAAATCTATGGTATTTTTATACACCAAAAATGAACCTACAGAAAGAGAGATTAAAAAAACAATCCCATTTACCATTGCACAAAAAAAATAAGATACCTAGGAATAAACTAAACTAAGGAGGTAAAAGCCCTCTACTCAGAAAACTACAGGACATTGAAAAAAGAGACAGAGGAAGACATAAACAGATGGAAGAACATACCATGTTCATGGATTGGTAGAATCAACATAATTAAAATATCCACACTACCCAAAGCAATCTATAGATTCAATACACTCCCCATTAAAACATCAACAGCATATTTCACAGATCTAGAAAGAACTCTCCAAAAATTCATTTGGAATAAAAAAAAACACCAAAAACCTGAATAGCTTCAGCTATCCTGAGAAAGAAGAACAAAGTAGGAGGGATCTCAATACCAGATATCAAGGTGCATTACAAAGCCACTGTTCTCAAAACTGCCTGCTACTGGCACAAGAACAGACATATAGACCAATGGAACCTAACAGAGAACCCAGAAATTGACCCAAATCACTATGCTCAATTAATATTTGACAAAGGAGGTAAGAACATACAATGGAGTCAGGATAGTCTCTTCAATAAATGGTGCTGGGAAATTTGGTCAGACACATGCAAAAAAATGAAACTAGACCACCAATTTATACCATATACAAAAATAAACTCAAAATGGATAAAGGAATTAAATGTAAGACAGGAAACCATAAAAATGTTAGAGGAATCCACAGGCAAAATATCAGACATATGCCGAAGCAATATCTTCACCGATAAAGTTCCTAGGGCAATGGAAACTAAAGAGAAAATGAAAAAATGGGACTACATCATAATCAAAAGTTTCTGCACAGCAAAAGTAACCATCAACAAAACAACAAGAAATCCCACTGAATAAGAGAACATATTTGCCAATGGTATCTCTGATAAGGGTTTAACCTCCAACATTTACAGGGAAATCATACAAGTTAATAAAAGGAAGATAAATGATCCAATAAAAAAATGGGCAACGGACCTAAATAGAAACTTTTCGAAAGAAGACAGAAGGAAGGCCAAGAGACATATGAAAACATGCTCAAAGTCACTAATTATCCGAGAGATGCAAATCAAAACAACAATGAGGTAACATCTCACACCTTTTAGAATGAATATCATCAATAAATCAAAAAATTACAACTGCTGGCGAGGATGCAGAGAAAAAGGAACCCTCATGCAGTGCTGGTGGGAATGCAGACTGGTGCAGCCACTGTGGAGAACAGTATGGAGTTTCCTCAAAAAACAAAAAAAAATGGAACTCCCATTTGACCCAGTAATCCCACACCTAGGAATATATCCCAAGAAACTAGAAACACCAATCAGAAAGGATATATGCAACTCCATGTTCATAGCAGCACAATTTACAATAGCTAAGGTTTGGAAACAGCCTAAGTGCCCATCAGCAGATGAGTGGATTAAAATACGGTGGTACATCTACACAATAGAATACTGTGCTGCTGCAAAAAGGAAGGAATTCTTACCATTTGCAACAGCATGGATGGAGCTGGAGAGCATTATGCTAAGTGAAATATGTCAGTCAGAGAAAGATACTTATATGATCTCACTCATTTGTATATTATAATGAACAACATAAACTGATAAACGAAAACAGATCTAGAGACAAAGAAGCATCGAACAGATGCTCAAATCTCAGAGGGAAGGTACGGAAGAGGTGTAAGGGGGAGAGATCAATCAAAGGACTTGTATGCATGCATATAAGCAGAAGCAATGGATACAGACAACAGGGGGTGAGGGAGCGGACAGGATTGGGGTGATGGGGGGGACAATGGGAGGATAAGGACACACTTGTAATACTTTAATCAATAAAGAAAAATCATCAATAAAAAGGAGATTGAAAGAGGAAAAAAAGGGCAATACTAGGATATCTCTAGTTTCAAGTAAAAACTGAGATATATAAGTACTAAAGCATCAATGATAAACATACTGAGGGGTCATAGAAATTGACACAAAAGTATGGTATTTTCAGAGCCCGCTAATACTCTTCTCCAAAATGGTTTTATTTTATATATATTCTAATTTCCCAATTCATATATCTCATCTACACTACTCTCTTCCATTTGATAAATACTTTTATTTTATTTTATTTACTTTTTAAATATCCTTAATGACCTTATTTATTTTTTTATTTTCTTTTCATTTTTTTATTAAGGAATTATATGTGTACATATCTTACCATTGCCCCCCCACCCCACTCCCATACATGCCCTCACCCCCCAGAGTTTTGTGTCTCTTGGTTATGTTTATATGCTTGCATACAAGCCCTTCGGTTGATCTCTTATCTCCCCCACCTCTCCCTAACCTTCCCGCTGTAATTTGACCTTCTGTTTGATGCTTTACTGTCTCTGTATCTATCTTTTTGTTCAACAGCTTATAATTTTCTTTATTATCCATAGATGAGTGAGATCATGTGGTATTTTTCTTTCATGGACTAGCTTATTTCACTTAGCATGATGTTCTCCAATTCCATCCAGGTTGCTGCAACTGATAAGAATTCCTTCTTTTTTATGGCAGCATAGTATTCCATTGTGTAGATGTACCATTGTTTTCTGATACAGTCATCTGCTGACAGGCACCTAGGCTGTTTCCAAATCTTTGCTATTGTAAATTGTGCTGCTATGAACATAGGGGTGCATATATCCTTTCTTATTGGTGTTTCCAGTTTCTTAGGATATATTCCTAGGTGTGGGATTACTGGGTCAAATGGGAGTTCCATTTTCAGTTTTTTGAGGAAACTCCATACTGTTCTCCACAGTGGCAGCACCAGTCTGCATTCCCACCAGCAATGCACAAGGGATCCTTTTTCTACGCATCCGCGCCAACACTTGTTGTTTGTTGATTTGTTGATGATAGCCATTCTGACAAGTGTGAGATGGTATTGCATTGTCGTTTTGATTTTCATCTCTTGGATAATTAGTGACTTTGAGCATGTTTTCATGTGTTTCTTGGCCTTCATTCTGTATTCTTTTGAAAATATTCTATTTAGATCCCTTGCCCATTTTTTATTGGATCATTTATCTTCCTTTTATTAAGTTGTATAAGCTTCCTGTAGATGTTGGAGATTAAACCTTCATCAGTGATAACATTTGCAAATATGTTCTCCCATACAGTGGGCTTTCTTGTTGTTTTCTTGATGGTTTCTTTTGCTGTGAAAAAGCTTTTTATTTTGATGTAGTCCCATTTGTTTATTTTCTCTTTAGCTTCCATTGCCCTAGGGGCAGTATCAATGGAGAAATTCTTTTGGCATATGTCTGAGATTTCTCTGCCTGTGGATTCCTCTAGTATTTTTATGGTTTCCCGTCTTATGTTTAAGTCCTGTATCCATTTTGAGTTTATTTTTGTATATGGTGTATGTTGGTTATCTAGTTTCATTTTTTTGCATGTATCTGTCCAATTTTCCCAACACCATTTATTGAAGAGACTGTCTTGACTCCATTATATGTTCATGCCTCCATTGTCAAATATTAATTGAGCATATTGGTTTGGGTTGATATCTGGATTCTCTATTCTATTCCATTGATCTATATGTTTGTTCTTGTGCCAGTACCATGCTGCTTTTGAGAACAGTGGCTTTGTATTACAGATTGAAACCTGGTATTGAGATACCTCCTAATTTATTCTTCTTTCTCAGGATTGTTGTCACTATTCAGGGTCTTTTTTTACTCCACATGAATTTTTGGAGAGTATTTTCTAAATCTGTGAAATATGCTGTTGGTATTTTAATGGGGAGTGCATTGAATCTATAGATTGCTTTGGGTAGTATGGACATTTTAATGATGTTTATTCTACCAATCCATGAATATTGTATGTTCTTCCATCTGTTTACATCTTCCTCTATCTCTTTTTTCAGCGTCCTGTAGTTTTCTGCATATAGGTCTTTTACCTCCTTAGTTAAGTTTATTCCTAGGTATCTTAATTTTTTTGGTGCAATGGTAAATGAGATTGCTTTTTTAGTCTCTCTTTCTATAAGTTCACTATTGGTGTTTTTTCTCCTTTCCCCAATTTCATTTTTGACACTCCTTTTTTTTTCTTTCTTTCTTTTTACTATTCTCTCTCTCCTATCCCATAATTTGCCTTTCTCTGATGGTCACCTTTATTGGAGATTATTAATATAGCGAATACATCTCTGTTCAGTGTCTTGTGTGTTGTACCTGGCTGTGTTGTATTTTGTGCCTTTAAGTCAATGAAGGAGAGAGAGAACTACATAACCAGACATCTGGATAAGAGAGTCCATGGCGAGACAAAGAAACAGCCTGCATAAGATAGAAAAGCAGGCATTACCAGAAAAAGAAGTAAATGAATTAGAGGCCAGCAACCTAACAGAGAAAGAATTCAGAGAAATGGTCATAAGGTGGCTGAAAAGAATGGAAGACAAATTCTACAATATGAGTAAGAACCAAGAGGAAATGAAGAAGAACCAAGAAGAAATGAAAAATGACATCGCTGCTATAAAGAACTCAATAGAAAGCATCAAGAGTAGACTAGAAGAAACAGAGGACTGCATCAGTGAGCTAGAAGACAAGATGGAAAAAAAATAGCCAAGTAGAGCAGCTTTTAGGAAAAAAAAAAATGAAAAACCAGGAGGAGAGCCTAAGGGAACTTTGGGACAACACAAAACAAAACAACATCCGCATAATAGGGATTCCAGAAGGAAAGGAAATAGAGCAAGGAATAGAAAACCTGTTTGAAGAAATAATGACAGAAAACTTTCCTGATATAGGGAAGAAAAAACCCACACAAATCCAAGAAACTCACAAAGTCCCAAGCAAAATGAACCCCAAAAGACCGACACCAAGGCACAATATAATTAAATTAGCAAACACCAACATCAAAGTAAGAATTTTAAAAGCGGCCAAAGAGAGACAGAAAGTTACATACAAAGGAACCCCCATCAGACTAGCAACTGATTTCTCAACAGAAACTCATCAGGCCCGAAGAGAATGGAATGAAATATAGAAAGTCATGCAAAGGAAGGGTCTCAATACAAGAATACTGTACCCAGGAAGGCTATCAATCAAAATTGAAGGTGAAATCAGAAGCTTCACAGACAAAAAAGGGCTAAGGAAATTTATCACCACCAAACCAGCAATGCAAGAAATGCTACAGGGTCTGCTGTAAAAAAAAAAACAAAAAAACCCAAAAAAACAAAACAAAACAAAACAAAACAAAAACGTAAAGAAAGAAATAGGAAGCGAAGAAAGAACACAGGGACACAGGGATAACGAATAAAAATGGCAACAAATAAGTACCTGTCAATAATAACTTTAAATGTAAATGAATTAAATGCCCAACAGGAGACATAGGGTAACAGAATGGATAAGAAAACAAGACCCATATATCTGCTGTCTACAACCCACCTCAGAGAAAAAGACACAAACAGACTGAGGGTGAAGGGATGGAAAAAGGTTTTCCAGGCGAATGGAAATGAAAAAAAATGCTGGGGCAGCAATACTTATATCTGACAAATTAGATCTCAAAGTGAAGGACATAACAAGAGATAAGTTAGGCCACTTCATAATACTAAAGGGAGCATTCTAACAAGAAGAAATAACTCTGGTAATCATATATGCACCCAATACAGGAGCACCCAAATACATTAAAAAAAAAACTCCTGGAGGATATCAAGGGAGAGATTAACAGCAATACAATCATAGTAGGAGACTTTAATACACCACTATCACCACTGGACAAATCCTCTAAACAAAAAATCAGCAAAGAAACATTGATCCTAAATGACTGACTAGACCAGATGGAATTAATTGACATCTTCAGAACATTTCACTCCAAAGCCACAGAATATACATTCTTCTCAAGTGCACATGGGTCATTTTCAAAGACAGACCATATGTTAGGACATAGGCAAAGTCTCTCCAAATTCAAGAAGATAAAGATCATATCAAGCATCTTCTCAGATCACAGTGGCATAAAATTGGAAATCAAGTACAATAAAAACAATCCAAAGAAATCAAACACATGGAGACTAAATAGCATGCTATTAAACAATGACTGGATTACCAGAGACATCAAGGAAGAAATAAAAAACTTCATGGCAACAAATGACAATGAAAACACAACAATCCAAAATCTATGGGACACAGCAAAAGCAGTCTTGAGAGGGAAGTTCATAGCTCTACAGGCCTACTGCAAAAAACAAGAAACAATGGTAATAAATTACCTAACCCTACAACTCAAATAGCTAGAAAGAGAGCAACAAGAAAATCCCAGTGTAAGCAGAAGGAAGGAAATAATAAATATCAGAGCAGAGATAAACGACATAGAGACCAAAGAAACAATACTAAAGATCAACAAAACCAAGAGCTGGTTCTTTGAAAGGATAAACAATATTGATGAACCTTTAGCCAGACTCACCAAGAAACAAAGAGAGAGGACCCAAATAAACAAAATCAGAAATGAAAGAGGTGAAATAACAACAGACCCTGCTGAAATACAAAGGATTGTTTCAAAATGCTGTGAACAACTCTATTCCAACAAACTGGACAACCTAGAGGAAATGGACAAATTCCTAGAAAAATATGACCTTCCAAAACTCAATCAGGAAGAATCTAAACATCTCAATAGGCCAGTAACTATGGAAGAAATTGAAGCAGTCATCAAAAAGCTTCCAGGAAACAAAACCCAGGGCCAGACAGCTTCACAGGAGATTTTTACCAAACATTCAAGGAAGAACTAAAACCTATCCTCAGACTATTCCAAAAACTTCAAGAGAAAGGAACACTTCCAAGCTCCTTCTATGAAGCCAGCATCACCCTAATACCAAATCCAGTTAAAGACAACACAATGAAAGAGAATTACAGGCCAATATCCCTCATGAACATAGATGCCAAAATCCTCAACAAAATTCTAGCAAATCGGCTGTAGCAGTACATCAGAAAGATCATACACCATGACCAGGTAGGATTTATCCCAGGGATGCAAGGATGGTACAATATCCGTAAATCAATAAACGTGATACATCACATCAACAAACTGAGAGTTAAAAATCACATAGTCATATCAATTGATGCAGAAAAAGCATTTGACAAAATCCAACACTCTTTCCTGATAAAAACTCTCAACAAGGTGGGAATAGAAGGATCATACCTCAACATAATAAAAGCTATATATGATAAACCCACAACAAACATCATACTCAATGGACAAAAACTAAAACCATTCCCCCTAAGAACAGGAACAAGACAGGGATGCCCACTCTCACCACTCCTGTTTGACATAGTACTGGAAATATTAGCCATTGCGATCAGACAAGAAGGAGAAATAAAAGGAATCCAAATTGGAAAAGAAGAAGTAAAGCTATCCTTATTTGCAGATGACATGATACTATACATCAAAAACCCAAAGGACTCCATCAAAAAACTACTAGACTTAATAAATGAATTTGGCAATGTAGCAGGATTCAAAATTAATGCCAAGAAATCTATGGCCTTTCTAAATAAATACTTTTAAATGCTACAGATTCTTTGAATTCAGCATTTCTAATAACATTCACTAAAATTTGTTCCTTCACATGTATTCCTCTATCTTGGTTAATAGCATCACTGCTCATGTAAGTAGTGGGTAGCCAGAAACTGGGAAGAATCATCCCAGACTTTTTCAAACTTTCACATTCAATTAATTTCTAAAGCCTCTCGACTCTATTTCTTTAACAGCTTTTTGTCTGTGCTTTTCTTTCTATAAGTACTGCATCAGTTCTCGTCTTGCTATCTCTCACCAGGATAATTGCAATAATTTCATAACTATTCTCTAACTTTGTATTCTTTCTCAATTCTGCTGAGAATAATTGCTAAAATAATTCTAATGGTGTCAATCCTTGCTTACGCTCTTCAATAGCTTCTCAGCATTCTACAATAACTCTTTAATATGTTGACCATTTGTTTTAGTTTGTGGCCAAAACACCAGAGACTATAGTCTATCCTCTTTTTCAAACACCTAATTTAAAAATGACCACAGTCTCTGAGTATTAATGCTGTGGGGAGTGAACGTAATGTAACCTTACTAAGGCATTTTGAAGGATGTGACTAACCACATGTGCTAGGTGTACTATCAGGGAAAATTGCAGGAGGTACTGGTAAGAAATTATGAAGAACCAAATGCCACAGTAAGCCTGACAAGAATTATTAAAAAAAAAACAACACAAAAAACCCACAACCATGACATCAAAGTAAGCTCAATGCAACTACTGATGCATATTGAATATCTTCTGTTTACTAAAAGTAAGATGTTGTATAAAAATTTTAGCTTTAATTTCATATGATTAGATGTGAAAATCCACTACAACTTTGTATACACTTGCTGGTACCTGTGTGCATTTAGTGTATTTTTTTCTCAATAATAAAATCAGCCACTTCTATATTGACGAACTGGCATGTTATGCTGGGCCTCATTATTTTCCCCCCAACAATGGCCAGTGCTTCCACACTCCATCATTACAACTCTACATATTCTCATACAGGCGTTGCTGTTGCAGAATTCCCACTTTATAGATCCTAGTTACAAAACTCTATATTATGCCCCACAGTGAATTGTCATAACCAGAATTTCCATAGCTGAGAATAGCAACTCTAAGATAGGGTTAACTCTGTTAACAAACTTGTGCAGATGTACAAAAACCAAAGAGTCACAAGCTATGTAGTAAATGATTTATAATAATTTAATGTCATTTTTAGAGAAATAGGACAGATAGTACATGGATGCTGAGCATGATAGAGATAAAGGGAGTTATAGGACTTCTATGCTTAGACAGAAAGGCCTGGAGGAATGTTACTGGCTTAGCATTTATTAGAAATGTCTTTGTGAAAAACATATAGTCAACAGACATGTGAAAAAATGTTCAACATCACTAATCATCAGGCAAATGAAAATCAAAACCACAATAAAATGTCACCTCACACCTGTCAGAATAGCTATTATCAAAAAGTCAACAAATAAAAAGTGTTGGTGAGGATGAGGAGAAATGCGAACCCTCATGCACTGTTTCTGGGAGTATAAAATGGTGTGGCCACTATAAAAAACAGTATGGAGGTTCCTCAAAAAATTTAAAAATAGAACTGTCATATGACCAAGAAATTCCACTATTAGGCATTTATCTAAAGAAAACAATAACACTAATTAAAACAGAGACAGGCATCCCAATATTTATTTTAGCTTAATTTATAACTAGAGGTTTGGTGCACAAAATTAATGCATAGGTTGGGTCCCTAGACCTGGCCAGCAATCAGGGCTGATCAGGGCCTTCTGGCTGCCAGCTGGGGTCTTCCCTTCCCTGGCCCCTCCCCCCAGCTGGCCCTTACTGCCGGCTGCCAGCTGCCAACTGGGGCCTGCGGGACGGGGGCAGGGACCATGGGAGGTTGGCCAGCTGCGGGAGGTTGGCTGTGGGAGCACACTGACGACCTGGGGACAGCTCTGGCGTTGAGTGTCTGCTCCCTGGTGGTCAGTGCGTGTCATAGTGACTAACTGTTCTGGTCGTTCCAGCATTCTGGTCACTTAGGCTTTTATATATATACTCAAGACATAAAAGAAACCTAGGTGTCCATCAGTAGATGAATGGAGAAAGGATATGTGATATGTAGCTAAATAATAGAATATCATTCATCCATAAAAATAATAAAATCTTGCCATTTGTGACAACATGGATGAACCTACAGATTATGTTAAATGTAATAAGTCAGAGAGAAAGACATGAGTAGAACACAATGCTTAGTTGCATAAGTCCTTCTAATGAATCTCTGTAAGAATTCATTGATATATGGAGTCTAAAAAAAACAAATAAACAAACAAAAACAAAACAGAAAGAGACTCATAGATAAAGAGAACAAACTGGTGTTTGCCAGAGAGAAGGGAGGTGGGGAATGAGCGAAAGGGTGAAGGAAAATGTGAGGTATAAATTTATAGTTATAAAATTAATAAGTCACAGGGATGTAATATATAGCACAGAAAATATAGTTAATATTATCATAATAACTTTGGTGACAGATGGTTACCAGACTTATGGTGAGCACATTGTAGGGTATATAAATATAGAATCAGCCTATCTGGTTTGGCTCAGTGGATAGAGTGTTGGCCTGTGGACTGAAGGGTCCCAGGTTTGATTCCAGTCAAGGGCACATGCCTGGGTTGCGGGCTCGATCCCCAGTAGGGGGCATGCAGTAGGCAGCCAACCAATGAGTCTCTCTCATCATTGATGTTTCTATCTCTCTCTCCCTCTCCCTTCCTCTCTGAAATAAATGAAAATTTATTTAAAATATAAATAAAAATATAAATATAGAATAAATATTTTGTATACCTGAAACTAATACAATATTGCATGTCAACTGTACTTTAATATAAATAGTGTTTATTGGCTTGGGATGTGGGTACTTTGGGTATTCACTTTATTGTCATTTATAGACTGCATTTAAATTTTTTTCATAGTTTTTATGCATGCCACACTTCACAATGTAAAAAAAAAATCTTTAGAAGAGGTCAGATTTTAGGAATGGTTTGAATGAATAAAGTTGCAGGTTAGTCCTGGGGAGGTATATTGATTGTAGTACGTATGCTCCCCAAGGCAAAAATATCACACTTGTTGGCTGGATTTTAATTGCTGAGGGAGAGTGGAATATTTATGACCCCCTCATAGCAGGGAAGAAGCATAAGAAAGCCTACAGTTGGATTCCTCCAGACTCTTGCCTGCATCATTTCCCCTTATGATACAGCAGTTTTATTGCACGTATATAATAAATTTTAGCCATGGTAGAACTAAATGCTGAATTCCACAAGGCCTTCTAATGAATCACTGAAACTGGATGGTTTGGGGACCCTTTACACAGATTCTCTTAAAAACTCCTCAATAATGTACAGGAAGATAACTAACATTTAACTGTTTCATAGCATATTGTGAAATAGGGGTACATATATCTTTTTTTTAAATTTAATAAATCTTTATTGTTCAGATTATTACAATTGTTCCTCTTTTTCCTCCCAATAGCTCCCCTCCACCCGGTTCCCACCCCACCCTCTGCCCTTACCTCCCGCCCCCCCCCCCCGCACTGTCCTCATCCATAGGTGTACGATTTTTGTCCAGTCTCTTCCCGCACTCCCCATACCCCTTTCCCCCCAAGAATTGTCAGTCCACTACCTTTCTATGCCCCTTATTCTATTATATACACCAGTTTATTCTGTTCATAAGGTTTTTTATTCACTTGATTTTTAGATTCACTTGTTGATAGACATGTATTTATTGTTCATCATTTTTGTCTTTACCTTTTTTTCTTCTTCCTCTTCTTAAAGAATACCTTTCAGCATTTCATATAATACTAGTTTGGTGGTGATGAACTCCTTTAGCTTTTTCTTATCTGTGAAGCTCTTTATCTGACCTACAATTCTGAATGATAGCTTTGCTGGGTAGAGTAATCTTGGTTGTAGGTTCTTGCTATTCATCACTTTGAATATTTCTTGCCACTCCCGTCTGGCCTGAATAGTTTCTGTTGAGAAATCAGCTGACAATCAGCTGACAATTCACTTGTAGGTAATTAACTGTTTTTCTGTTGCTGCTTTTAATATTCTTTCTTTGTCTTTTGCTCTTGGCATTTTAATTATGATGTGTCTTGGTGTGTTCCTCTTTGGATTCCTTTTGTTTGGGGTTCTGTGCGCTTCCTGGACTTGTAAGTCTATTTCTTTCACCAGGTGGGGGAAGTTTTCTGTCATTATTTCTTCAAATAGGTTTTCAGTATCTTGCTCTCTCTCTTCTTCTGACACCCCCATAATTCAGATGCTGGTACACTTGAGGTTGTCCCAGAGGCTCCTTACACTATCTTCAAATTTTTGGATTCTTTTTTCTTTTCCGGCTGAGTGTTTTTTACTTCTTTGTATTTCAAATCTTTGACTTGATTCTTGTGGTCCTCTAGTCTGCTGTTAGGTCTCTGTATAATATTTTTTATTTCATTCAGTGTATGTTTAATTTCTAGTTGGTCCTTTTTCATATCCTCGAGGGTCTCACTAAATTTATCAGCCTTTTCTAGGAAATTCTTGAAAAACCTTGTAACTGGTTTTGAACTCTATATCCAGTCATTTGCTTTCCTCCATTTCTTTCATTTGTGATCTGTTTCTTTGTCTCCACATTTTTGCTGCTTCCCTGAGTTGGTAGAGTAGCTTTGTGTGGTAGGTGTCCTATAGGGCCCAGTGGCTTAGCCTCCCCAGTTGCCTAAGGTGGACAATCTTGGTGCAGCCCTTTGTGGACTGTGTGCACAGCCTTGTTGTAGTTAAGTCTTGATTGTTGTCGGTATCACTGGGAGGAATTGACCTCCAGGCCAATTGGCTGTGAGGATCAGCCGTGTCTATGCTGGGAGAACTTCTGTGCTGGAGACACCCTTATGAGACAAGACTTGCAAAATTGCAAAAGCCTCTGTGCTCAGCTTGGATGGGGCGGAGTCTCAGGATGGAGCAGACAGCCTTGGCTTCCCATCAGCCCTGCCCTATGAGGCCCCTGGGTCTTAGTGTCTCTCGGTAATTGCTGTAAGCACTTCTGAGAGAAAGACATCCTCGAGTTTCGCCTGCTGCCAGACAGTCCAGTTTCTCTCCGAATGAGTCTGGGTTCCCAGAAACTCACCAGAACTGGAGTTCAGTGCAGTCGGGAGCTTCCGTCTCCCTCCTGTTTTAGAAAGCCAGCTGCGCACTCAGCCGCCCGTGCACTCAGCAGTCAGTCCATTCTGCGCGCGTGCGCCTCCGGACCTCTGCCTTCTGCAGCTCCCCTGAATCTCAGTGTGCTTTCTCTTTTCCTGACAGTCCAGATTCCCCCTGAATGAGTTTAGTTTCCCAGAGTCTCGCCTGGGACTGGAGTTCAGTGCAGTCGGGAGCTTCCGTCTCCCTCCTGCTTTAGAAAGCCAGCCGTGCACTCAGCCGCCCGTCTTCTCCGTGCATGTGCATCTCTGTACCTCAGCCTTTTGCAGCTCCTTAAGGCTCAATGTGCTTTTCTCTTTCCTTCTAGTTGTAGAATTTCCACTCAGCCAGCTTTCATGTGGTTATGGATGGTGTCCGTTTTGTCTTTTAGTTGTAGTTTTGATATTTTTGTGCGAGGCAGCAGTTTAGGAGTTTACCTATGCCGCCATCTTGGTTTCTTACATATATCTTTTTGAATGAGTGTTTTCATTTTATTTGGATGAATGCCCAGAAATGGAATAACCACATTATATGGTAATTCTATTTTTAATTTTAGAAAAAAACAACACACAAAATTATCTGAGATTAAGTGCAAAGGAATAAAATCACACCAACATAGCTAAGACCACCATTTAAACAAACATTTACCAAAACAAATAAAGGAGATTTAGAAATTCTCTAAGTATATATTTATTAAATATTTTATCATTTATAGTGCTTTATAGCAATTTTACTTCTAATGAGTTTTTAAAAAATAATTAAATGCCATTTGTCAATGATTAATATTTAAAAAAATAACAGGACTTAAGTTTCTTAACTGTAATAAGGTATATTTTAAGCTTCTCCAAAGATGAAGTTATAATGCTTTTGAACTTGCATATGAGATCATTGAATTCCTATAGGGAATTTATTACCATTATACAAATGATTAAATCAATTTGATGAACATGAACATGTACCACTCAACTCTTCTTTCAAGAGAAACACTGCCACGAGGAATTCAGTTATCTTACAACCTCCAGTTGCAGTTTGAGATCCACCATAGCATTTATTTAAGCTGAAACCATGTTATTTTCTGGAAGACCCAGCCAATAATTTAACATAGTCAAGGAGGTAGGGTCTGGCCATTTTCTGCCTAATGCAGGTCTCATCTAATGGGAAATCTTTGCACTGCTGCTCTCCAATGGGCTGAGATATTCCTCAGAGCTGTACCATAATCTGAGATACTTCTCATCCAATTATTCCTCCCTCCCCACTCTCCCTGCAGAGATGTTAAACTTTAATTGCAATCTAAAAACTTTTCCTCTCTGTACCTGCTTAATGGGAGTGCAAATATTCCATAGGAATCACTTATAATAAATCTCCAGCATTTCTAAATTCATCTTCTGTCTGCTGCCCTGAGGATCTGAATTGACTCAGATGGTGTCATAAGTGGTCTGAGAAATCAGGAAGTAAGATGTGGTTTGGAACGGAATATTTCACAGACCTAGAACAAACTCCCCCCAAATTTATATGGAATAAAAAAAGACCCTGAATAGCCACAACAATCCTGAGAAAGAAGAACAAAGTTGGAGGGATCACAATACCAGATATCAAGCTATACTACAATGCCACTGTTCTCAAAACTGCCTGGTACTGGCACAAGAACAGACATATAGAACAATGGAACTGAATAGAGAACCCAGAAATCAACCCAAGACATTATGCTCAATTAATATTTGACAAAGGAGGCAAGAGCATACAATAGAGTCAAGATAGTCCCTTCAATAAATAGCGTTGGGAAAATTGGACAGACATTGCAAAAAAATAAAACTAGACCACCATCTTACACCATAAACAAAATTAAGCTCAAAATGGATAAAGGCCTTAAATGTAATATGGGAAACAATAAAAATCTTAGAAGAATCCATAGGCAGCAAATATCAAACATGTGTCATAGCAATATCTTTACTGGTACAGCTCCTAGGACAATGGAAACTAAGGAGAAAATAAACAAATGGGACTACATCAAAATAAAAAGCTTCTACACAGTAAAAGAAACCATTAACAAAACAACAAGAAAGCTCACTGCATGGGAGAACATATTTGCCAATGTTATCACCGATAAGAATTTAATCTCCAACATTTACAGGGAACTCATACAACTTAACAAAAGGACAATAAACAATCCAATAAAAAATGGGCAAAGAACTTAAATAGACACTCTTTCAATGTGGACATACAGAAGGTCAAGAGACATATGAAAACCTGCTCAAAGTCACTAATCATCTGAGAGATGCAAATCAAAACAAAAATGAGATACCATCTCACACCTGTCAGAATGGCTATCATCAAGAAATCAACAAATGATAAGTGCTGGCGAGGATGTGGAGAAAAAGAGACCCTCATACACTGACTGGTGCAGCCACTGTGGAAAACAGTATGAAGTTTTTTCAAAAAATTAAAAATGGAACTCCCATTTGACCCAATAATCCCACTTCTAGGAATATATCCCAAGAAATCAGAAAGGACATATGCACCCCTATGTTCATAGCAGCACAATTTACAATAGCTAAGATTTGGAAACAGCCTAAGTGCCCATAAGCAAATGAGTAGATTAAAAAACTGTGTTACATCTACACAATGAAATACTACACTGCTTTAAAAAAGAAAGAACTCTTTTTTTAAATTATTTTTTAATATATTTTATTAATTTTTCACAGAGAGGAAGGGAGAGGGACAGAGAGTTAGAAACATCGATGAGAGAGAAACATCGATCAGCTGCCTCCTGCACACCCCCTACTGGGGATGTGCCTGCAACCAAGGTACATGCCCTGACCGGAATCGAACCTGGGACCTTTTAGTCCGCAGGCCGATGCTCTATCCACTGAGCCAAACCGGCTTCAGCAAAAAGAAAGAACTCTTACCATTTGCAACAGCATGGATGGAACTAGAGAGCATTATGCTAAGTGAAATAAGCCAGTCAGAGAAAGATAAATATCACATGATCTCACTCATTTGTGGAATATAATGAACAACATAAACTGATGAACCAAAATAGATCCAGAGACAGAAAAGCATCGAACAGACCATCAAAACTTTAGAGGGAAGGCAGGGGGCGGGGTAAGAGATCAGCTAAAGGACTTGTATGCATGCATACAAGCATAACCAGTGGACACAGACACTAGGGGGGGTGAGTGCATGTGCTGGGGGTTGGGAGTGGTCGGGGAGAGGTCAATGGGGGGCAAAGGAGAAATATGTAATACTTTGAACAATAAAGAATTTTTAAAAAATAAAAAATAATTGTTAATTTAGAAGTTAACAAAAAATCTATACTAATAATAGACAAATATTTTACTTGACTATACCTCCGCAATACCCAGAGCCAATCAGGAGTGAGTATGCAAATTAACCTGACAAGGATGGTAGACATGCGCGGGTGCTGAGCAGCCAGGGGCAAGGTGGGACGCCCATCCGCCTTCTGCCTAGTCAGCGCAATGCAGTGGGTGTCCCTGGGACCCCGCCCACTTCGAGCCTATGGCCAGTGCACGTGCATGCTGGCACTGAGTGGCTGGGGACCCAGTGATGCCACTGGAGTGTCTGGTCCTGTCAGTCCAGCCTGGGGGCAGCTGGAGTTCGCAGTCCTTTTGGTTTGTGCAGCCCCTGGACCGGAAGCAGAAACCAAGAGTGCAGGGAGCACCAGGAATTCTGGGAATCATAGTTCTGGTGGCATCCCCTGGACCAGAAGCAGAAGCCCAGAGTGCTGGGAGCACCAGGAATGCTCGGATTCATAGTTCTGGTGACAGACGCATTGCGGGATCTCCTAGACACTAAAGCAAAGTGAGTCTGGAGCAAGTTACTGTTGAGGGTGAGGGATGGAGGGAAAGCAAAGGTGAGATACATAAGTAAAGTCAGAGTGTTGAGGAAAAATTAAAGGGATGATATCCTGCAATTTCTAGGATATCTCCACCAATGGAGCAAAGAAAAAAAAAAGACCTCTATTATTCTGTGAGCACCATACCAAACTGGGTTGGGGTCTCAGACAATTCGCTCATATGATTGCAAAGACAGAAACTCTCGAATTGGAGAGGGCTCCCCTGAAGGCTCCCAGATTGGAGAGGGTGCAAGTCGGGCTGAGGGACCCACCCCCTGTGCACAAATCTTCATGCACTGGGCCCCTAGTAAATAAAAGTACAATAGTCACAAAATGGCAAGAAAAAGATAACTAAATATAAATAGGCAAAACAATGAAAAGTACAAGACTCAGAAATGACTCAGATATTCAGACTATCAGATAGGACATTTAAAATGTGTATGATAATTATGTAAAAAGATCTATTTGAAAGGTGGACAACATGTATGAACAGATGGGAAATTTTAGCAAAGAGATGGAAACAATAAGAAATAGCCAAATAGAATTTTAGAAATAAAAACATGAAAACCAAGATGAAGAATGCCTTCAAAAGGGTATATTAATTTTCTATTACTGCTGTAACAAATTAGAAGTAACAAGTATAATTTATAATCTTACACTTCTATAGGCTAAAGGTATGACATGAATCCGAATAGACTAAAATGAAAGTTCTACCATGGTTTGATCCTTACCTGAGGCTCTAGGGAAGAAACAATTTCCTTGCCCTTTCCAGCTTTTAAAGCTGCCCACATTCCTTGGCTCATGGCCTCTTTCCTTCATCTTCAAAGCCAGCAATTTTGCATCTCTTTGACTATTCTTCCCTAGTCATATCTCCCCTTGACTTTCCTCTGTTTCTCTCTTCTACTTTTAAGGACCTTTTTGATTGCATTGGACACACCTGGGTAATTAAGAATAATCTCCCCAATTCAAATTAAACAGATTGGCATTTTTAATTCCATATGCAACTTTAATTTTTCTTTGCTATATAACAACATATTCACAAGTTCCAGAGACCAGGACATGAACATCTTTGGGAAGCCATTACTCTGCCTATTACAAAGGACTATATTGGTAGATTGAATACATCCAAGCACAGAATCACTGAACTTAAAGATAAGACAATAGAAATTGTAGAAGCTAGAGATACAATGATTTGAAAAAAGAGAAGAGAAAAACATAAAAGAGCATTCAAGAGCTGTGGGACAATAGGAAATATTCTAATGTGTGTTGAACTGGAATACAGAAAAAGAGAGAAAAGTGGATAGAATAAATATTAGAAATAAGATAGGTCAAAATTTTTACAAAAATAATTAAAGGATTAAATTACAGATCTAAAGTGTAAAAAGGACAAATACCAAACCAACCCAACAAAAATTCTAATCCTAGACATGTATTAAAAATACTAAATTCCAAAGTAAAAGAAAATATTGTAACAGCAGCCAGAGGGGAAAAAAAAAGACATAAAAAAGGATAAAAAAGTTATACCAGCTTATCATCAGCTGGTGTATAAACCACAGGAAAATGTCTTGATGGAAGCAGAGAGATGAACAATAAAAAAGCCCATATAGTTATGATAAATGAGAATCAACAAATTAGGAATCGAGGGGAACTTTCCCAACTACATAAAGAGTATCTACAAAAAACCCACAACTAACATTATATTAATAACAAACTGAAAGCTTCGCCCATACGATGAGGCACAAAACAAGAATATTCTTTTTTGCCACATGTATTCAACATTATAAGGATTGTTATAGCCAGGTAATTAGGCAAGAGAAGTAAAAAAGACATCAAGACTAGAAAGGAACAGATAAAAATAACTTTATTTACAAATAATATAATATTTTACATATTAAAAACTCCTAAAAAATAAAAAAGATCTAATAAACAAGTTTAGCATGGTTGGAGTATACAAGTTAAATATATAAATATCAGCAGTATTACAAACAATAAAAATTAAATTAAGAATACAATTCCATTTACAATAGTAACATATAGAATAAAATATTCAGGGATAAATTTAACCAAACAAGTGAAAAATTTGTACTCTAAACAGTACGCTAAGTAAAATAAGCCAGACACAGAAAGACAAATACTGCATGATTTATTTTACATATGGAATCTAAAAGAATCAAACTCATAGAAGCAGAGAGTAGAATGGTGTTTACTCGGGGCTGTGAGTGGATGGAAATGGGGAGATATTGGACCAGGAGTATAAAACAGTGTTTATGAAATATGAATAAGTTCTGAAGATCTAATGCACAGTATGAGAATATACTAAAAAATGCTGTGTTGCATATTTGAAATTATATACTTGAAATTTGCTAAGAGGCAAAATCTTAAGTGCTCTCCCACACACAAAAAAAATGATTATGTGAGGTGATGGATATGTTAATTAGCTGGATTGTGATGATTATTTCATGATGTAAATGTACAATTTAAACATCAAGTTGTACTCTTTAAATATATGCATTTTCAACTTTATCCCAATAAAGATATAAATATAAAAACTTGTACATTAAAAATTATAAATCATTCTTGAAAAAAATTTAAAACTAAATAAATGAAAAGACATCCCATGTACATAGATTAGACCTAAAATTGTAAAATTGCAATACTCTACAAATTGATCTATATATTCAACACAATCACTATCAAAATTCAATTATGTTTTATACATAAATGGACCATCAACTTATAATTCTTATAGAATTGCAAGGGACCCAAATAGTCAATACAATCTTAAAAAAAAAGAAAGACAAAATTGGAGAACTCACACTTTCCAATTTCAAGACCTATTACTAAGATATAATAATAAAAAGTGATGGCATAAGAATACACATTTAGATCAATGCAATAGAATTGAGAGTCCACAAATAAGTTCATTTATCTGTGGTCAATCAATTTTTAACATGGATGTGAAGACAACGCAATGGGGAAAATAATAATCTTTTCAACAAATGATGCTAGGAAAACTATATATCCACACACAAAAGAATGAATATGGACCTTTATGTCATACAATATGCAAAAACTAATTCAAAATGAATCAAAGATCTAAATATAAGTGCTAAAAATAAAAAGTTACAAGAAAACAAAGATGTAAATCTTTGTGACCTTGGATTAGGGCATGGTTTCTTGTATAGGACACTAAGAGCACAATTGACTAAAAAAACACACAAAAAACACAGAAAATTGGCCTGCATAAAAATTTTAAAAGTTGTGGGCTTCGAAGACCACTACCAAGAAATTGGGAAATAAAATCTACAGAAAATAGTAAAAAATAATTCAGTCATATACTTCATTATAGTTTAGGATCCAGAATATATAAGGAACTATTACAACTCAATAATATACAGAAAAAATAACAAGTCAATAAATAGGCAAAAATTTGAATAGACATTTCTCAAAAGAATATTCAAGTGGACAATAAGCATATGAAAACCAACAATGTAATTAGATGTTAGAAAGTGCATATATAAACCATAATGCTACACTACCTCTCACATATTGGTATGCCTATAATCAAAATGATAAATATCATTTTGTGTGGGAAGGTTGTGGAGAAACTGAAATCCTTGCACATTGTTGGTGGGAATGTAAATTGGTCCAGCCATTGTGGAAAACAACTTGGCTGTTCCTCGAAAAGTTAAACACAGAATTACCATATGATACAATAATTCCACTCTTAGTCATATACTTAAAAGAAGTAAAAACTGGTACTCAAAAAAATGCATGTACATGTATGTTCATAGCAGCACTATTAACAATATCCAGAAGGTGAAAACAACCCAAATGTTCATAGGAGGATGAATGGATAATCAAATTGTGGTATTTACATGCAAGAGGATATCATTCAGCCATAAAATTAAATGAAGGACTGATATATGCTACAATGCGGATGGACCTTAAAAACATGCTAAGTGAGAGAAGACAAACACAAAAGATTACATTTTTGTACTATTCCACCTATATGAAATATTAATAATAGGTAAATTCATAAAGACATTATACATATTGGTTTCCAGGGCCTGGAGGATATATGGAAATGGGGAGCAACTACATAATTGGTGCAGGGTTTCCTTTTCGGGTGATGAAAATATTTTGGAACTACATAGAGATGGTGGTTATACAACATTGTGAATACACTAAATACCACTGAACTGACCACTTTAAGGTGGTTGATTTTTGTTACATAAGTTTCACCTTAAATGCAAAAATCACAATAAGATGATACTTCACATCCACTAGAATGGCTATAATAACTTTTTAAGTGTTGGTGAGGATGTGGATAAATTGAAAACACCTTATATTGCTGGTAGGAATGTAAACTAGTCCAGTCACTGTGGAAAATAGCTTGGCAATTCTTTAGGGACTTCCCAGCATTCAAAATTGTGAGAACTAAATTTATGTTGTTGAAACCACCCAGTCTACAGTATTCAATTATAGCAGCCTGAACTAAGAAATCGATACCAAGAAGCAGGTAGCTGCTGTAACAAATACCTAAAAATATAGAAGCTGCTTTGGAACCAAGTGATTGATAGAGGCTGGAAAAGTTTTGATGTACATGCTAGAAGACCCCAATATTACCATAAAGAAAAATTTGAAGGAAATTCTGGTGAGAGCTCAGAAAGGAAAGAGGAGAGCTAGGGAGAAAGCTTCTACCTTCTTAGAAAATACATACATAATCATGTACAAAATGTTGATAGAAATATGGATGGCAAATGTCATTCTGAAGATGTTTCAGATGAAAATGAGAACATGTTATTGGACAACGGAGATAAAGCAATTATTGTGTGAATGAAAAATGGGCTCTGTAATACATCTGACCAAAAGTAACCTCACAGAGTAATCTGATCATAAATTCCTAATTGGGAAGGTCATGTGGGGTAGTAACATCCCAGGCCTATAAAAAGATTTACCTTTGCCTTAAGCAAGCCCTGGCCATTGTTCTTGTGCATGGAGGCTAACACATCTTTGAAATGCCAAAGTAATCCTCCTTTTTAAACCTTTGGGAGGCATAATCACCCTTAAGGGAGCACATAATCTTGCTAACTATATCTTCCTTCTGTTCCCTCCTTAATTCAAATATATAAAAGAGCCTGAAAAACCATGCCTCTGAGGCAAAAAGATCATGAACATAAAGGCTGGTTTTCCCTAGAAGTTTGTTCAAACTCTACAGATCTCAAAGTAAAACTAAGATTAACATGGGAAACCATGACTCTGAGGCCAACAAGCCCCTGACAGTCAAGTTCTCATGCACCTGCAGAAAGATGGTGCCAAGCCCCTGACAGTCAATATTCTCCAGAGCTTCTGAGATCTTGCTTCCTGGTGTGTTGTCAGTTTGGCTCAAATAAACTCAAAAATTTTCTACAGGTTTGTATATTTCTTATGTTAACATTTAGATGGCAAAGTCATCAGGATTCCAAAGAAGCCCACTGGACCATCATGTGAACCCAGATCTGGTGTTAGGTACCAGCATGGACCTATTTTGCTTCAATGTCTTTCTGCTTGGCATTGGGTGAACTTGGGTGAGTTTTCTCTTGAAATCCCAGACCTCCTTGCTTAAGGTAGCAGGTTTTGGAATGTATTTGAGTTGCTCTTAGAAAATCCTCAAGGTGGATAAGGGTTGAGATAACTGAGGGGGAAATGGGATGTTGTTTTTACTTTTGATTTTTATTGGATTGCTTACTGTAAATCTGAAGAAAATCTTTGCTGGTTAAATGGGAGACCTGAACTCTCTTTAACACCAGAGAGAAAATACACTTGCTTCACCAACCCAAATCTTGGGTATTCTTAGGTGACTAAAAATCTTTATTGGGTTGCCTGAAAAAAATTTCCTCTAGGGCATGAAGCAGTCCTATATGGTTATCCACATTTAGCTCCTCTGGAAACATGAACATAAAGGCTGGTTTTCCCTAGAAGTTTGTTCAAACTCTACAGATCTCAAAGTAAAACTAAGATTAACATGGGAAACCATGCCTCTGAGGACAACAAGCCCCTGACAGTCAAGTTCTCATGCACCTGCAGAAAGATGACCAATGTAAGTTTCCTCTGATGGTCTAAATTAATCTTTTGCATGAACGATCAGAAAAAAACTGGCTATAAAATTAGGTAAAATGAATAGAAAGCATATTTAATTGGAGCTTCAAAAGAGGATTTAGATAAATGGATCAACCTATATGTCATTTAAGTGATAATCCAATTCTTTGAAGTATTAAACACAGCTGTTATTTTGAAAGGGAAAAGGTCATTTGAAACTTGTCTAGCAGATATAAATTGTAAATTCCTACAAAAAAATTGGATCCTACTGTTCTTTTATAAACTAGTACATTTTTCTCGTGGATAAAGGGACTGTGTGTGTGTGTGTGTGTGTGTGTGTGTGTGTGTGTGTGTGTGTTATAGGACAATGAAAAGCTAGAAAATTTCCAGGACAAGTGGAATATGGAAACTGTGATAGGAAAATTAAACAAAGCCAAAAAACTTTGCAGGCTGCTTGTTGCAAGACCTTACCTTAAGAACAAAGGGTTAAAACCTCTTCTCACTAGAGAATGCAGGAGAGAAGGGGGAAGGGAAGGGGAGAGGAGGAGGAAGAATCCTAATTCCACTTCTCACTAACCAGAGACAACATAGTGCAAATCATCCTGGAGCTTGGAGAGAACCAAGATGGTGGTATAGAACCACTTGAAAGCTGGCTGAATGGAAGTCCTACAACTAGAGAAGAAGAAAGCACACTGAGACTGGTAGGAGGTGCAGAGGCAGGGAACAGGTTGGACAGACACCTACATGGGCCATTTTTTTTTTTAATTCGGAGGGAGATTATCTCTGCGGAGGCCATCCACAAGGATCAAGGAGTCCTAGCCCCATACCAGACCCCAAGCCCAGGGACCCAGAGCTGGGAAGACAAGTTCCCACAACTATAGGCTGTAAAAACCAGCAGGGATATGGCTGAGTGAAATGGTGGCTACTGGAGACTCAGGTGTTCCTTTTTAAGGGATGGGGCACAAACTACCAAGGCCATGCTTCCTCTGAGCTCCAGGGCCGGGTGGCTCTGGGGGGCACAGACACATACCGGGAGGAACTGGATTGTCTGGCATCAGGGCAGGAACTCGGGGTTGGCTTTCTTCCAGACTGAGGTGCTTGCTGGGATCATTGTTCCTGTGCTGGGACCTCCCTGGTCGCAGGCCTGACTGGCAGCCATTTTTGTTTGCTCCACTCTGGTGATTCCTCGAGACCCCACCCATCTAATTTGCAACCCCACCCAACCTGCCTGCAGCAGCTTTTGCATATGAATAGCCTGTTCTTGCTCAGGCTTCAGATTTTGCTAAAATCTCTCAAAAAAGCAGCAGATGGGTCAGGATGCCCCAAACCTGACAATAAGAGGCCCAAGACCTGGCACTTGTACCATCCTGCCCTGCTACACAGTTGGGCCTCATCTGGGCACTTCCAAACTAAATACAAATAGGAGGAATCTGCAGATCTCTCTGTAGCTCCTGGCAGGTAGCCCCAGGCAGTGGCTGAGTTTGTACATCTTAGAGACCCAAGAGCCAGTGCACAAGGTGGACAGTGTCAGACCATAACAGATACAACTCTACACATCCATAAGCAACACATTCAAGGGGCAGACTCAGTGAGCACCAAAGCCAAATCTCCTGCACAGCAGCTCTCCCACTGTAGTTGCAGCTGGTCCTCACAGCCAATTTGCCGGGAGGTCAATTCCTCCAGGTGACACCAACAGCAATCAAGTCTCAACTACAACAAGACTGTGCACACAGACCACAAGGGGGTGTACCTAAAGTGTCCACCTCAGGTGACAAGGTGGGGCTGAGCCACTGGGCCCTATAGGATACTGACTACACAAGGCTACTCTACCAACTCCAGAAGACACAGAAGCTCTACCCAATACATAGAAACAAACACAGGAAAGCAGCCAAAATGTAGAGACAAAGAAACATGTCACACATGAAAGAAATTGAAGAAAGCAAGCTAGTGGATACAGAGTTCAAAACAATGGTTATAAGATTCTCAGGAATTTTCATGAGACCTGCAAGGAACTTAGTGAGACTTTCAGGGATCTTAGTGAGAATGCCAAACACATGGGAAAGGACCACTCAGAAATTAAGCATACAATAACTCAAATAAAGAATAATATACAGGGATTCAACAGTAGAGTAGAGGATTCTGAGAATCAAATCAATGATTTGAAATATGTGGAAGGAAAAAACACCCAATCATAGGAGCAAAAATAAAAAAAAGACTCCAAAAGTATGAATAGAGCGTAAGGAGCCTCTGGAACAACTTCAAGTGTATCAACATTCACATAGGGGTGCTAGAAGATGAGAGAGAGCAAGATATTGTAAACCTATTTGAAGAAATAATGACAGAAAACTTCTCCTACATGTGAAAGAAATAGACTTACAAGTCCAGGAAGCACACAGAACACCAAACAAGATGAACCCAAAGAGGACCACACCAAGACACATAATTAAAATGCCAAAGGCTGTCCTAACCAGTTTGGCTCAGTGGATAGAGCATCGGCCTGTGGAATGAAGGGTCCTGGGTTCGATTCCGGTCAAGGGCATGTACCTTGGTTGCAGGCTCGATCCCCAGTAGGGGTTGTGCAGGAGGCAGCTGATTGATGTTTCTCTCTCATCAATGTTTCTAACTCTCTATCTCTCTCCCTTCCACTCTGTAAAAATCAATAAAATATATATTTTTAAAAATGCCAAGGGCTAAAGAGAAAGAGAGAATCTTAAAAGTAGCAAGAGAAAAGCAGTTAGTTACTACAAGGGAGCACCCATACAACTGTCAGCTGATTTCTCAACAGAAACTTTGCAGGCCAGAAGGAAGTGGCCAAGAAATATTCAAAGTGATGACTAGCAAGAACCTACAACCAAGATTACTCTACCCAGCAAAGCTATCATTTAGAATTGAAGGTCAGATAAAGAGCTTCACAGATAAGGAAAAGCTAAAGGAGGTCATCACCACCAAACCAGTATTACATGAAATGTTGAAGGGTATTTTTTAAGAAGCGGAAGAAGAAGAAGAGAAAAAAAGATAAAAAATATGAACAATAAAATGTCAGTAAATATCTATCAACCATAGAATCTAAAAATAAATGAATAAGAAATCTAATGAACAGAATAAACTGGTGAATAAAATAGAATCAGAGACATGGAAATGGAACATATTGACGATTCTCAGAGGGAAGGGGGAGAGGGGATGGCAGAGATTAATCAAAGCTCTTATATGCATACTAGTGGCCTGGTGCACAAAATTCGTGCACATTAAAAGGGAATTACAGGAAATATTTTAATATTGCTATTTGCCCTTTCTCTATAATAGAAGTGTCAGAGATGAAAGAAAATTAGTGAAATGTATATGAAAATCTCCCTCCTGTCAGAGTCTGGGGCACACCACAGGACCCAGAGTCAAGTCCTGCCCACCCATGTGCGCCTCAAAATCGTGCGAGACCCAGACCTGGCCACCCCCACCCCCATCAAGTCCCGCAGGGCAGGTCCCCCATCATGCCCCGCCAGGTGGGGGGTGCAGCCTCATTTCCCCCGTCAAGCCTCACTGGGCGGGGGACATGGCCTCAGGTCCCCCAGCCCCGGCGCAAGGGCACTAGGGCACAACAACCATTTGCATATTAGCTCTTTATTATATAGGATTGCTATTTGCCCTTGCTCTATAACATAAGTGTCAGAGATGAAAGAAAATTAGTAAAATGTACCGTATTTTCTGGCGTATAAGACGACTGGGCGTATAAGATTTTCCTGGGTTAAAAATTCGTTTTATACGCCGGGAAATACGGTATATTGGACTATATTGATTGGATTAGATATAATGGATTAGATATATTGGACTACTGTATTTTCCGGTGTATAAAACGACTTTTTAACCCAGGAAAATCTTATACGCCCAGTCGTCCTATACGCTGGAAAGTACGGTATATGAAAATCTCCCTCCTGTCAGAGTCTGGGGTGCGCTGTGGGACCCAGAGTCAAGTCCCTGCCCACCCATGCACACCTCAAAATCGTGTGAGACCCAGACCCAGCTGCTTCCACTCCTGTCAAGCCCTGCAGGGCAGGGGGCGCAGCCATAGGTACCCCAGCCTGGCGCAGGATGGTGAGTGCTGCCTCAGGTCCTCCGTCAAGCCCCGCCAGGTTGGGGGTGCAGCCTCAGGTCTCCAGTCAAGCCCCGCAGGGCCTTTATTATATAGGATATGCATTACCCATGGACACAGACAATAGGGTGGTGAAGCCTGGGGCGGGGTGGAGGGGCAATGGGGGGGAAAAGGAGGGACATCTGTAATACTCTCAACAATAGAGATTTTTAAAAAAAATCATCCTGGAGCTGTTAAATCAGCAGGGGGTGGGGAGAAGAATGCAATCTATCTCATCCCACTGTGAAGCCAGCAGTCTTGGGTTTGTCAAGATAAACTTGCCAGGTGCTTCTCATGAATTGTGGAAAAGCCATAACAAAAAAGGGGAAGAAATTCAGAGTTAATCTGTATCTAGCAGAGGAATTTTTTAAAACAAAAACTATAGACAAGAGGGTATATAAGGCAGAAACCCCCCACCCCACTCCCTCTTCAGATCAGCTGAGAGCCCATCTGTACTTCATATGCCAGATGCACAGATTTGCTTGCCTTGCTTCTTTAATAAATGTGCATGCTTTAAATTTTTTAATAAATTAACTTTCTTTAATGTTTAATAAATTTACTTTAACACAACACAATTATTATCTAGAATCTCTTATTTGAATTCATTTCTATGAGCAAAACAAGAACTGAGGTGGGGATAACCCTCTCCCTCTGTCTAAGGGGGATGGTCTGATAACACCTCTGTGGTTTCTGAGAGGTGTCTGTCATATAAAATAACTTTAAGATGATATATATATTAGTGTATGATATATATATTTTATTTTAAAGGCAAGTGTTTGTAAGGATTAATTAAGTATTCTAAATACTCAAAAATATAGATATCAACTCAAATACATTTCAAGTTCACACAATCTAAGACTAATCCTTAGTAAATAAAAGTTAAAGTTTATTGGTTTAAGTAGAACAGATATGTCTTTTGAGTTTTTTATATTAAATATATTTATATTTTACCTAGGTTTTACAAAAATAAATCCATGTTAGTAACTGACTTTGACATCTATGAAATATGGTTCTAGAGGGTCCAAAATATCTTTAATGAAATTTGACTTACTTTTAATAAAAAATTGGGGATTGAAGAGTTAAAATCTTAATATATGTAATTAAAACTACTTGAAAAACTTTGTGGTGTTCCAGAAGGACCCTGAAACACTTCAAAACTATGTTTTCTCCCCTTACAAAACAGAAATTTTAAACTAATTAGGCTTTTTATGTTAAATCACATGGGAAGCATTATAAAATAAGCAATGAAAAGATTTCTAGAGTATACTGAATAGGTAAACAATGGTTGGGGAACCCAAGATGTCTGCTTGGTTCTTCATGGCTCCCAGGCAAACCCAATTTTTCAGTTTTGCATTCCTTCATGCACCATAATGCATTTAAACTGGACTTAATTTAGATGAAGGAACTTATGAGCTGGCATTATTAAAAGGAGACATCTTACACTATTGCCAAGGTTTGATAAAGTCACTTCCAGAAAATGGCAAGTTGATAATGACTTCCTTTTGCAGAGAGCTCCCAGGAGACAAGGACTTTAAATATCATTTGCTTTTGAAAATTTTATAATGTAGTCCTGATGGCTTTTAAAATTTTAATTTTTTGCACTATAATATTACTGTTTTAGGTTCATTACATGGTGCACAATTTTATCATGAGATGAAGTACCAATAAAAATTTTAGTTAACACTTTAGGAACACCTTTTTGTCCAGTACAATTAATTTTTCTAGAATATTCGCTTTTCAACTAGCTAATTTAAATTTGCCTGAAAACTTGATTATTTTACTGTCAAATTTATTACTCTGACAACAATCTTATTTTACCCTGTAAATATTGGTGGAAGGGATTATTTGCCTTCTTGAGTAGGTCCTGAGCTTTCCTGGTGTCACCATAACCATTATTGCTTGTCTCATTTTCGGTTCTTATAAGTGTATTTCTAACTCATCTAGGGGAAATAATGAACAACATAGACTGATGAACAAGAACAGACCCAGAAACAAGGAGGCATGGATCAGACTGTTGGGCCTCAGAGGGAGGGTAGGGAAGAGTGGGGGTAAAGGGGAGAGATCAACCAAAGGACTTGTGTGCAAGCATATGAGCCTAACCAGCGGTTAAGGACAACAGGGGGGTGGGAGCATGTGTGGGGAGGGGTGTGGGATGGGAATGGGGGGATGAGGACAAATATGTGATACCTTAATCAATAAAGAAATTAAAAAAAATAAATATCATTTGCTGCTACCTGGAGATTTTGTTTGTTGGAAAGAATATCAAATAAAAGACACTCTCCAACCTCTTTGGAAGAGACCTAATCAGGTGCCTAACCACAAATGGGCATCTCCCCTTGTCTCTGACACTTGCCTCCAACACCACCACCAAAGACTCCTCAAGGACAAGAATCCTCTGATATCAGAGGTAGACAGCTATCCCAAGACAACAATGGATGTGAAGGCGATCTGGCTGTGACATCTTGCCAGAAATCGAACATTGAGACATTGGAAGTTAAATGTGAAAAGGGAATCCGGAATGCTTTGGTCAACCTTAATCACTCTGAATGGTCAGAGCTAGTCACTCATTGTTTAGTTGAGACATTGGTAGTTAAAGCAACTCTCACCTGTTAATCATATGTAAAATTTTGCTGATTGTCTATTATTGGAATTTCCTGCCTAAAGGATATGGGTGTATCTCAGAACCCCAATAAAAGGGATAGCAAAGGCCAGAGCAGTGAGTAGTTCTCCCACTAGAGGTGGGCTCTCGCCTGGCCCCCCCATTTACCCAAATTGATTCTTTTCTAGCTTCTTTTCATTTTGATTGCGGTCTTCTCCAGAAACCGGACCTGAACGGGAACCCTGAAACACACGGGATGTGACAAGGGATTCCACATCTGGCGCCCACGCGGAGCTTCTGGAGGAGATCATATTTTTACCCTAGAGCGAAGGAGGAAAAATACACCGAGAAAAGGTGTGGAAATTCACCGCACTCAAAAGCCCACAGCCAGCTGCAGAGTCTCGATCTGTAAGTAGGGTGGGAATGTCTTTTTCAACCAGGCTAATGGGGAAGAATTAGGTTATAAATATAAAGTAAACTTTATTATAGAATTTTGTTTTGTATGCTTAAAGAATGTGGTTTCTTGTTCAAATTAAAATCTTGGTTTGTATTTGGAATTTAAAATCTGTAATAAGAAATGAAACTCCACTGCTGAAGCCACCTCTGGTGTGGAGAAATTCAAAGGTGGCAGAAGAGGGCAAGGCTATCTGCTCTCCCGCAATGAGATTACTCAATGCTTTGTTTAAAAATTATAAAAGAACTTGTAGAGAAGTTCAAATCTTGGCCAAATTGGGTGTTAGTTATTATTTTGGAAAGCAAAAAAGAAAGAAAAAATTTAAGATCTGTCTGTCTTTTAAGCATGAAAAGAAATTCGGCCAGATCTGTTGCTGAAACTTCCCCCGAAGTAAGTAAGATGTGGGGGAAGGGAGACACGTGGTGATCCAATATGGATGCCACTCCCCAAGAAAGCCACTTCTCTGCCTCATCTTCACCATCTTTATTTATTTTCCAGCTAATGACTTAAAGATTTTTTTTTAATGACTTAAAGCTTTTTACAAATTCATAAATGCATCCGGGATTTCTGTGCACATGTAAGGGGAAAGGGCCAGTTTAAAAACAAGTGCGCATAGTTTTGAGCTGAACTTGACCTTTTGCTGTATACAGAATAAAAACCCGAGACTGTTTTGGCCTTAAAAATGGTGGAGATGAACCGGGGAAAGAAATACAGGCTAGTTTCCCAAGGAAATGTATTGAAATTTACATGTGAATAGCTATGGGTTTGTTTCTTGACTTCCCCAGCAGGAAAAATTCTTTTAAAAATTTAGCAGCTGTTCCAGGCCTATTGGCTGGAAATTTAAAACTTTTAAGTTCAAATGATCTAAATGTATTGAAATTTAAAATAATGAAATGTTGATCTGAGTATGCCTAGTATGAAGTCTAGATGATATAAGTTAATCTATTAATTGAATATGCCTTATATTTTATTTGAAATGTATCCTTAAAAATGTAAAAGTATTATTGATTTGAGATATGCTAAGTATTTAAATTGCTACCGAAGATTTAAAGCTCTGAAAGTTTAAGGTCTCTTTCCTTGCAATGAAAAAGTTTTTAAAGCTACACCCTTTGTTTATGGAGGGAGGGGTAGACATGCCCTTCCCCTAGCGTGCAGGTAGGCTGGTTCCCGGTTCCCGCCAGCAGCCATCTTTTAAAGAATGTTAAATTGCATTAAAATGTCTACACCTTTTGCTAGCCGACCTTCCCAGAAAAGGTCAAGCGGCCAAAAGGTGGCTCCTTTGAAATCAGCTTTCCACCAGTAGTCATTTTTTAAGGACCTACAAGTTTGCTTCTCAGTTTCCCCAGGCAGAAAAAACATGGTTTAAAGTTAATTATTAGATTTTAAAATTTATTCTTAAAAATATAAAGGGTTATTAATAAAGAATTGCTAAATATTTGACTTACAAACTCTGAAAGTTTAAAGGTTCAGATTGAATTGTGAGAAATTATACAATTGTGGTAACTAAATGTCTAGAGTATAGCAACTTAGTTTTTGAGAAAATAAAATGTGTTTTCTCTTAAATAATTAAGAATTCAAAAAATGTTACTTTTTGGCCTGATTTAAAAAGGAGGATTAATTCTGTGATACAGTTTGAATGTAATTGATATTCTTTAAGATAATTTAAGTATATAAGCTTTAAATCATATATATATAAGTATATAGTATATATATGATCTTTCCAAGTTATTTCAAGACTGAGAGTGACATTTAGACATTTCACAGGCCCAGAAATGTTACAAAAGTCTATTCTCTCTTAAAAGAAATATATTTTTTTAATTAAACCGATTGATACTTGAAATTGCATGGAAAGCTTTATCAAATAACAATTAATTAATATATTTTACATATATATATATATATATATTAAATGTTTTGAAAGTTTTCACCTGTAAAAAAAGAGCAAAAACAATATATTTCTTAAATATAGCCAAAATTTTCAACAGCAGAATTTCAAGAAAGACAAAAGTATTCTTTTAGATCAGACCAATAAAGTATCAAATAAGTTTACTGAATAAGTTTCTTTGCCTTTTTAAATTAAAGATAACTACTTAAGCTACTTTATAAATTAGACTTTTTAAAATATAATCAAAGTCTCATATAAATTAAGTTACATGAGAAGCCAATGTTTTTATAAGTAATTGAATCCTAACTTTATGTAGCCCCCTGCATTTTTAATTAAGCTAGAGGTGGGGCAACATATTCGGCTTGTGAATTCAGACGTAAATTTGTTTTATTTTTTAAATAAAGATACCTACTTTAATTACTTAAAAAATTAGCTTATTAAATTATAATCAAGGTTTTCAGCTAAATGAAAAGCCAATATTTTATAAATAATTCTAATAAAGACCAGAAACAGCTAGTGATTGTCTGCAATGTGATTTTTGACTTTCTTTTGAAAGAACAGATTGAGCAGCCACCATGATGGCCACATGGCTTATTGCTTGCCATCTTGAAATAACAAAGGCCAACCCCTTTCCTTTAAATAAGCCAATGTCTTTGTAAGCAATTTAAATAAGTCTTCTAAGAAAGTTACTGAAGGCTTCCCATGATACCTCTGTATATGCAAATTTGCTAATGGGAATACTCTTAAAAAATAAATTTCTTGCTTAATAAAAAGGAGAAATTTGAAAATTTTGAAATCTCTTTCACTGGTATTCCAGGATAAACTGAGGATTGTTATTAAAATAATAAATATAATCCATACTAGTGGTCACCATAACCTTAAGAGAAATTGTTTCATGTGGCAAAGATTTTTAAATGAAAGTGTATAGCCTGAAAATTATTTTGGAAGGAAATAAAGAGAGGTTTCCTTCAAATATCGTAGGGATTGTAATTGATAACCAATGCATTAGTTCTCCGAAGGTGGAGATAAGAAAAGAATGTCTTAAAACTTTAAATGACTTTCAGAAAATATTAGGGGACATTAACTGGTTAAAACCTTATCTGAAGATCTCTACAGGAGAAATGACAAATTTATTTAGTTTACTTAGAGGTGACTCTAACCTTTCCTCTCCCAGAACTTTTAACAGATGAAGCTAGGAATGAGTTGCTAAGGGTTGAGCAGGCAATTTCCTCAGCTCAAGTAGCACGGGTACAGCCCGAATTACCTTTATTGGGACAAATTAACCCTACTGCAAATAGTCCCACTGGAGTCATCTTTCAAAATAAAAATTCTCCTGCCATTATTGAATGGGTCCACCTAGGACATCAATCCTCTAAAACTGCAGTTACATATGTAGAACTATTGGCCCAATTATTATTTCAAATTAGGAAATGTTGTAAACAGCTTAGAGGGGAAGAGCCCCAGTGTATCTACCTCCCCCTCACTGGGAAGCGATTAGAAATGTTATTTCAGACTGATATAAATTGGCAAACTTGGGTTAAGTGGCTATTCAGGGGAACTTAGCTGTCACCTATTAAAAGATAAATTACTACAATTTTTATATAATACCTCCATCATTATACCAAAAAATACTAGGCAGGAACCTATTCCTGGAGCTTTAACTGTTTTTACTGATGGATCATCAAATGGGAAAGCTGCCTATCATACTATAAATTCAGACCGAGTCATACTGACCAGTCATACTTCTGTACAAAAAATTGAACTAGAAGCTATTAAAGCTGCATTGCAGGATTTCCAAGAGCCTCTTAATATTGTCTCTGATTCCTTTTATGCTGCGAACTTAGTAAATAGAATTGAAACTGCCCGGTTGAAATGGCTTAGTGACCAAAGTTCATTTTTACTATTCAGACAAGTTCAGCAGATTGTACAACAAAGACAATATCCTTTTTATATTACTCACATCAGGGCTCTATGAGTGACTTACCTGGTCCTTCAACAAAAGGAAATGCACAGGCTGATCAATTGGTTGCTTTATTAAAAGAAGCCTTAGAATCTCATCAGCCTGCCAAAATGCTGTCTATTATTAAGGAATGTCCAACTTGCATGTTACATCTACCTCAAGGGCCTAACACAGGAGTCAACCCTAGAGGTCTGCTAAGAGACCATATCTGGCAAATGGATGTAACGCATTATAATTCCTTTGGACACCTTGGGGCATTACATGTCTGTAGATACCTTTTCAAAAGTCCTAATGGCTACTGCATCTACAGGAGAAACAGCAAAACAGGTTATTAATCATTGCCTAGCTGCTTTTGACGTCATGGGAGTTCCTAAAATTATTAAAACTGATAATAGGCCTGCTTACACAAGTTGTTAATTCCAGGAATTTTGTAAAAGGTGGAAAATTCAGCATATTACAGGAATACCATATAATTCCCAAGGACAGGCCATTATTGAACGACAGCATCAGCAGCTAAAATCCCAACTTGACAAACAAAGGGGGGGATGATGGAGAAATCACCTGCGGGTAGGCTGCACCAAGCCTTAATTACTTTACATTTTTTCACTTGTGATGATGAAGGAAGGACACCTATGGAACTACATTGGTGCCAGAATAAAACAAAAGAAAATGGTCTAGTTAAATGGAAGGATCCTGAATCTGGTTTATGGAAGGGACCTGATCCATTATTAACCTTTGGCAGAGGGTATGCTTGTATATTCCCAGAGAATTTTTCCAAACCCGTGTGGATTTCTGCTAGAAATATTAAACTGCAACAGGAATCCAAGAGAGAAACTAGCCAGACTAATGAGGACCTTGCGCCTGGAGTCACACCATGCAGCTGCAGATAATCAACTACCTCAGCCACAGAGAGCAGCGACTCCAAGCAGTCAACTGAAGATGAGGAGCAGGAGGAGGACAAGCCGGACAACAAACAGCCCAGAGACCACCTGGGGCATGATAAAGAAGATGGTACGGACGCCTGACGCCTGAGAACGTCTTTCTTGCCACACTAGCAGTAATCATCTGTACGGTAATATTACCTGGGACAAATGTGGAAGTGTTTTGGACTTATGTTCTGACCCTTCATGGGTAAGACCCCTTACGTGGGCTTATCCCCCGCCTAATGTAGTCACCAATAATATCAAACACCTTGGTCATCCAGGAGGAAAATGGGTGGGGCAAGGAAGTATAATTACACAGGTGTGTCGCCACCCAGCTTCCCTTTTGTATGACACAAAATCAAACCACTGCCACTTTGTGTGTAATATTAAAGAGAGGTGCAGAAAATGTAACTAAGACCTTGACTATACAAAAAGAAATTGACAGCCAGTTTGAAAAATTGAATTGCCATGCCTAGAGCACAGTATACTTACATGATATTTTCTACAATGTCATTATAATTTTTGATATTTTACAACAGCATATTGTACAATTATCCCAAACTTACAAACTAATTTTTTTAATGTTTGGCAGCAATTTAAAAAGGAAATGAAAGGATTTAATCCCTTCCACGGTGTGGAAGGCCCCCTGGGAAGGCACCTGAGCATTCTATATTGGCCCTTTTTGCCAAGAGGGACCCTCTTCTCACAATCCAATTGCCCACAGCTGTTGCCTGAGTTTTCAGTTCATGCTGAGGTTAAAGCCTCGTGGTGGCTGGTACCATGGATCTGTCTCTCGCCCAATGGCGTGAGCTGGGCCCTCCCTGGAGAAGAAACCTGGGTTCCCCAAGATATGTGATCAATGCCGGGGCCCCGCCAGCAGGTGAGGGGATCCCAAGGCAGGTGCTGGGCATGGAGGCCATAGGGGCATAGGCTACCAAGGAGACAGAACTGAACCTCACATCACCCTGCTTGGCCCTGGAGGATGGCTGGTTAGTCAAAGACGGGTAAGATTCCTCAAGGGAGGAACAACCTAAGACAGGTACAGTCGCAGAGGGGCCATCAGGAGAGAACTTGGGGGTCAACAGAAGTGGGGCACAGAACCTCACCCCCCCCGACATTGCAGGGGCTTTTACACTCGCCCCTTCTGAGGGTGGTCTCCTGCCCCATGGCTGCTTCGCGCTTCCCATGCCCAGCTCAGATCGGGACCCAGGCAACATACAGAGACTTGGCCCAGCTCAGATCTGGAAGAGACCCAGATAACAGAAAGAGACTTGGCCTAGCTTGGATTGGGACCCAGGCAACAGAGAGTTGGCTGATGGCAGCTGCCCTATATCTAAATCCAGCCTAAATCCAGGAATGATCAGGGCTTTCTCAAGGATGCAAAATAATCCTTTTCATTAATATTTACAGGGTAAACTAAGATTGCTGTTAGAGTATTAAATTTGACAGTAAAATAGTAGTCAAGTTTTCAGATTAATTTAAATTGGCTAAAAAGAAATAAGTGAATATTTAAGAAAATTTAATTGTACAAAAAGCTGTTCCTAAAGTATTAACCAAAATTTCTATTGGTAGTTCATTTCATGGTAAAATTACTCAACATGCAATGAACCTAAAGCAGTCATAGTTTTGTGCAAAAAGTTTAAAGTTATCAAGACTGCATTATAAAAATTTTCCAAAAGCCTCCAAAAAATTAAATAAAAAAGGGGGATAGTGGGAAAATATCATGTAAGAAAAAATATCCTGTAAGTAAATTACATCTTGAAAAATTTTACTTTGAAAATTAATTTTCATACAGCAGGACACCCATGAAAAATATACATGGTGTCAAAATAGCCCCCCCCAAAATAAATAATAAGGATCCCAAGAAAAATTTATAGAAAAGATTCCTTTATTAACTTTTGGTTGAGAATATGTTTGTATATTTTCAGAGAACAACTCCAAGACCATGTGAATTCCTGTAATAGAGAGGAATTAACAGGAATGATCCAGCCATGAAGACAAGAGGAGAAATAGTCCAGAGATGGAGGACGCTGACAACGCCTTACCATGCTAGCAGTCAGCAGCTGTGCATCACTGCAGGTTGCCCAGGACCAAACCACAGAGGTCGGACCTGCATCGCACCATTTATCCACCATCCAGACATCGTTGCTGACATGTACACTTGAAGAACTTTTGGACATTGAAACTTGGACTCAGAACTTTTGGACATTGAAACTTTGGACTCAGATCTTTTGGACATTGAAATTGGGACTCAAACATATTTTGTTCTTAAATGTTTGTTTCTGGTCTGTAAATGCAAGATTTTTTAAAGGAAGAAATTGGGGGGAGATGCCGGAAACCGAACATTGAGACATTGGAAGTTAAATGTGAAAAGGGAATCCGGAATGCTTTGGTCAACCTTAATCACTCTGAATGGTCAGAGCTAGTCACTCATTGTTTAGTTGAGACATTGGTAGTTAAAGCAACTCTCACCTGTTAATCATATGTAAAATTTTGCTGATTGTCTATTATTGGAATTTCCTGCCTAAAGAATATGGGTGTATCTCAGAACCCCAATAAAAGGGATGGAAAAGGCCAGAGCAGTGAGTAGTCCTCCCACTAGAGGTGGGCTCTCGCCTGGCCCCCCATTTACCCAAATTGATTCTTTTCTAGCTTCTTTTCATTTTGATTGTGGCCTTCTCCAGAAACCGGACCTGAACGGGAACCCTGAAACAGGCGGGACGTGACAAGGGATTCCACCACATCTGTCACCCCATTGATTGCCAGGGTTGACTGGGCTGATCTTTCTAGCTAGGCAGGTGTCACCCTCCTCCCTCACCGATCCAAGTGCATCCCTCCCAAAGCTCCGTCCGGGCTTGGTTGAAGAGGACAACCTTCCCCCCAGAGGGAAGTACTGGTCTTTGGTCAACGGGATACCAGTAGTAGTGCTCCCCTGCTAAAACCTCCAAAGAAGTTCTCAAGGTCCCAAGGCAACAAGGCCCTTATACCTATGGATTGATGTTGAACTCAGAATCCAGTTGTTTGTCTTTACCTGTCTTCTAATGATATTAGTCATAATTATAACTATACTTATCTTTTGGGTTTCTCTATGCAGTCTAACTGTTTATGATTACTGAAGATGTATAACACTTAATACTCTTTTTAAGGTTTACATCAATGTTACACTTGTTGTAAAATACAGAAAAATGAGACAGACAGCAAAACTCAGATCATGATAGTTCATAGGATAGAAATGATTCAGAGAGTTTTTTACAATAAAGGCCATAAACCTGACTGCCTTCCAATGACCTCTCCTTCTCTTTTGGGAAATTCATGTTCAACTTATGTGAATGAAAAAGGGGTTCCACAAAATGAAAACTCAGAGGGTGATCTGGTCATAAATTCCTTACTCAGAAGGACATGGTCATGCCCCAGGCATACAACTTCTCTAGAAAACGGCTTATCTTTGACTTAAACAAGTCTTGTCCATTGTTTCTGTACATGTAGTTTAACACACATTTGAAATGCTTCTTTTAAGACATTTAAAAATATCTGGTAATGGGATCTCCACCTTGCTTTCTCCCACTTCATGTAATCTTCCTGACCCTTCCCTACTTAATTCCAAATGCATAAAAGAGGCTACAAACTGTCATTTCTTGGAAACATTCATCTTAGTCTGTTGAGATCTTGCTTCCAAGTGTATCTCTCTTTGGCACAAATAAAATAGTATAAAATTTCCCTACAGGTTTGTACTTTTTAAATCGATACATCCCATGATTATGGTATTGCCCTATCCCCTGTGTTTACCATTTCAACAAGATGATATCCATACTGAGACTTCTTAGGAATGAGCCTTCCTAGTACTGTGAGACTACACTATATGGTGAAAAGGTTGGTTATCAATGCATCCTTCAGATTGATTTATGACAAAAATGGGGAACTGTGGATCAAAATAGGGCTCTGTAATAAATCTGATGGAAAGTAACCTCATAGGGTGATCTGGTAATAAATTCCTAACTGGACAGGTCATGGTGAGTAGTCATGCCCAAGGCCTGTAAAAAGACTTATCTTTGCTTAAACAAGCCCTGTCTATTGTTCTTGTGCATCTAGGTTAACACACCTTTGCAATGCCAGAGTAATCCCCTTTTTGAGACCTCTGGGAGGCCTAACCACCCTCAAGGGAGCACATAATCTTGTTAATTATCATCTTTACATTTTTTTTCATCTTCTTTATGTTTTGTCCTTAATTACAAATGTAAAAAACCCCTGCAAAACTGTCATTTTCTGGAGTATTTGAGATCTTGCTTCCTGGCATGTCACCAGTATTGCTTATATAAACTTTTATAAAAATTCTCTATAGGTTTGGACATTTCTTATATCGACATTTGTTATAAAGTGGCAAAAAAAAACTTGGCTGAATTTTGTTCATGATCTTGTATTTTGTGGATGGTAAAACTTGCAAGTGATAAAATTGGATATTTAGCTGAGATTTCTAAACAAAATGCTGAAAGTGGCTTGGTTTCCCCTGACTTCTTAGTAAGATATAAAAAGAGAAAAATGGCCCTAGCTGGTTTTGTTCAGGGGATAGAGCATCGGCCTGAGGACTGAAGGGTCCCGGGTTCAAGTCTGGTCAAGGGCGCATGTCCAGATTGCGGGCCCAATCTCCAGTAAGGAGCATGCAGAAGGCAACCGATAAAAGATTCTCTCATCACTGATGTTTCTATCTATCTCTTTCTCTCCTTTCCTCTCTGTAATCAATAAAAATATGTTTGAAAAGTAAATAAAATAAAAAAAGAAATGAAGAAATAATTGTTAAGCAATAATAAACCAGGATTTAAAGATTTGAAAAATTCCCAGCCTGCTCATATTGCATACCCAAAATGAGAAAGCATGCTGTGAAAGGAGCATTAAGGTTGTATAGCTAAACAAACACTTGATAAGGAGATTAGTACAAGTGTGATTACAAACCTAATCAGATACCCCAGCAGAAACAACGCTAGTTTGCCCTAGCCAGCTTGGCTCAGTGGATAAAGCATCAGCCTGCGGACTGAAGGGTCCCAGGTTCGATTCCGGCCAAGGGCACATGCCTGGGTTGTGGGCTCGGTCCCCAGTAGGGGGCGTGAAGGAGGCAGCTGATCAATGATTCTCTCTCATCATTGATGTTTCTATCTCTCTTTCCCCTCCCTTCTCTGAAATCAATAAAGAAATTTTTTTTTTAAAAAAAAGAAACAATGCTAGTTTGAATTAAGGGGAGAAAGATGATACAAAATAAAGTAAGTCTATTGGACTTTTTAGATTCTACAAGATAGGATGATAAAGCTATTTGGCTGCAAACTTGTGCTATTCTTCAATAAGAAAAATTAATAAGTGCGGAGGTAATTCAGAGTTCGTTAGGCTACTGCCTTGGTTTCATAAAGGCAGAGAGCTTTCAATAGAAGCTGTGGGGTGGGACAACTTCTGTCAAAGGTGTGGTGTATGTGAAGCTGTCATATAGAGGGGAGACATAAATAGCACCCCACTGAGTCATGGGGTGATGTTGCCTCCCCAGTGGGCCTGGAGGGCAGAGCATTGAGTACAAGAATATAATACTTAAGCCTTAAGTATAATGGCATTTGCCTTGTTAGGTTTCACACTTATGTGGGATCCATCACTCCTTTCTTTCTTCTTATGTTTCTCTTCTGAAATGGAAACATCTATCCTATGTCTGTTTCACTTTGTATTTTAAAAGCATATAACTTGTTTGGTTTTATAGGTCATAGCTAGACAGGAGTTCTGCATCATACCTCGAGTATCATCCATATTTGAGTTAAGTAATATTTAGATGAGACTTTGGATTTTAGCATTAATGCTGGAACAAGTTAAGAGTTTTAGGCTGTTAGGATAAAATGAATGTATTATGCATGTGAGAAGGACAATACATTTTAGTGGGCCTGAAGTGGAATGATATGGACTGCAAGTTTGTGTCCCCCCCCCAAATTCCTATGTTGAAACCCTAGGAGCCTTTAGGAGATAAATAAATTGTGAAGGTAGAGCCCTAATGATGGGATTAATGTCCTTATAAGAGATACAAGAGAGCTGTTTTATGTCTCTTTTTGTCTCCCCATATCTGTCTCTGTATCTGTGTTGGCTTGTGAAGATACAAGAAGGTAACTGTCCAAAAGGCAAGACGCAGACTTTTACTAGACTCCATATCTGCCAGCACCTTAATCTTAGTCTTCCCAGTCTCCTGAACTGTGAGAAATAAAGTTATGTCATTTCAGCCAGTCTATATTATTTTTCTTATAGCAGACTGAATCAGATAAGATAGAGGCCAAAAGTAAAGTTATAAGACTTAAGAATTCCAGTCCTAGAATGTGCCAGAAAGAATTGAAAACACATGTTTATACAAAATCTTGTACAAAAGTGTTCATAGTAGCACTGCACATAATAGCCAAAAAATTATATAACACTAACGTCTACCAAATAATTAATAGATAAATGAGCCCAGACAGCATGGCTCAGTGGTTGAGCATAGACCTATGAACCAGGAGGTCACGGTTCGATTCCCAGTCAGGACACATGCCTGGGTTATGGGCTCGATCCCCAGTGGGGGGCATGCAGGAGGCAGCTGATCAATGATTCTCTCTCATCATTGATGTTTCTATCTCTCTGTTTCTCTCTTCCTCTCTGAAATCAATAAAAATATTTTTAAAAAATATAGATAAATGAAATTTGTATATCCATACAGTGGGATATTATTCATCCATAATGAGAAATGAAGTACTGATACATAATACTACATGAATCAATCTTGGAAACATTATGTTAAGTGAAAGGAGCCAGTCATAAAAGTTCACCTATCATATGTTTTCATTTATATGAAGTGTCTAGAATAGGGGAACCTATAAGCACAGAATGCAGACTAGTAACTATCAGGAGGTGAGAGAGAAAAAATGGGGAGTGACTGTTAATGGGTATTGGGTTTCTTTTTGAAGTGATGAAAATATTATGGAATTAAATAGTGGTGATGGTTGTACTACTCTGTGGATATACTAACATTACCAAATTGTACACTTTAAAATGGTAAACCTCAAAAAAGTGAGATTATTGTATATTTTGATTAAATAAATAAATAAATAAAACACTGCAAGGAAAATGTCAACCCAGAATTCTACACTCAGGAAAAAAACCTCTCTCAAAAGTGGAGAGATAATGACATTTTCATTAAAATGAAACTCTTTCAGCAGCTTCAGAACCATCAGACCTATGCTAAATAAATTATAAAGAAAGTTCTCCAGTCAAATGGAATATCAGACAAAAATTTGAATTTATACAAAAAAGTTAAAATCTTCAGAATTAATTGATATGAAGATAAATGCAAAAGATGTTTAAGTTATTTTCACTGACTCTAAAAGAACATTTACCAAAGAAAATAGCACTGAGTGGCCAGATTATTATGCTTTCTGAATGCATAATAACCTGGCCACTCAGTGTATATCCTATATAATAAAAGGCTAATATGCAAATTGTCCCCTCCACCAGGAGTTCGACCAGCAGGCAGGCCGGCCAACCACCCATGTCCCCTCCCCCTGGCCAGGCTGGCCGGACCCCACCCATGCACGAATTCATGCACCGGGCCTCTAATATATATATATATATATATATATATATATATATATATATATATATATATATATATACACACACACACACACACACACACACACACACACACACACACACTGAGTGGCCAGATTATTATGTGTTCAGAGATCATAATAATCTGGCCACTCAGTGTATATTAGCAATGCACTGTGGGTTTATAGCATATCTAAAAATAAAATATATGACAACATTTGTATAAAAGATGGGAAGAAAGAATTAAGAGTATATTGTTAGAAGGTTCTTATACATGAAGTAGTATGATATTATTTCAAGGTAGATTGTGATTGAAAATGTGTATTATAAATCCTAAGGCAACCACTCAGTTTTTTAAAGGAGGTATAAGTAGTTACAAATTAAATATTAAGGGTTTAAAATAAATCAGTGGAACAGAATAGAGTTTACAAGAAAACCCATAGCTATATGTATAATAATTTTTAAAAATTTAATTGACTTTTAGAGAGAGAGAAGGAAAGAGAGAAATCGATCGGTTTTCTGAATGGGGATCAAATCCGCAACTTGATTATGTGTCCTGACTGGGAATAGAACACACTAACTTTTGTTGTACGGGATGACACCCCAACCAACTGAGCCACACAAGCCAGGGCTGTATAACTAATTTTTGACAAGTATGCCAAAAAATATAGTAGAGAGAAGATAGACTTTTTAACAAATGATATTGAAACAACTGAATATCCACATGCAAAAAAAACCCAAAAAACAAAACAACTGTACTTAGATCTACAGTGTATTCAAAAATTAAAACAAAATAAAGCATATATATATAATGTAAAACATACGCTATAAAACTTCCATGGATTTTTGTGACCTTAGGATAGACAAAGATTCCTTAGATATGTTAAAGATAAATTATTCTGGCACTTGTTAGAAATGACAAGACTTTATCCAACACTATTGCAATAGAGAAAATTATTAAACTCAACACCAAATACAACAGGGGCAGCTGGAAATTAATATTCAACAGGTAGAGTAGTAAAGAAAAACTATGAGGTGCTTGGTTAGGTATCAAGTATGGGGAGAAGAGGAACTTGATTAGATATCAATGATGGGAGATGAGACACCTGATTATATATCAAGGGTGGAGGGATTCTAAATTAACTAACTTAAAAGGATTCTTACTAAAACTAGGTGTAGCAGGTCAAAAATGAGGCCTAGTCAAAAAGAGTTCTCCAAGGAGTCTGACTAAAGTTTGGCCAAAGAGGGGAACCTTGTCAGCCCTTCCTCCTGTTTAAGGAAAGATAAGACATTATTCTTGATTCTAAAAAAAAAAAAAATGTAAATCTGTTTCTTATCTGGCCACCTTTTTCTCAGTAAATACAAACTGAACCATCTGTTGAGACTTGGTAGCAGAGAATATTTGTTGGATGGTGTGACCTATCAGGAACTTAATAAAGGGAATCCTAGTGAAAATAAAAAGAAAGACTAATGGTTGTAGTAGAATAAACCCTATTTATGTGTTCAGATGGCAACCAGTTAAGAAGATTTCTAGACACTGCAGCATCTTCATATGGTGAATTAAGGATAGCAGTTGCAGTCTTAAAGATTTCCAAGTTTGCAGTTTAATGTTTTTGATAATGCCATAGACATAAGAGAGATTTAAATAAGACTGGTTAGTAGTCATTATTTTCTGGGAGCAGAACATGTAAGATTTGGGAATTCCAGTGAACTTTTTGAGTGTCAAATACAACAGCACATCCAGGCACAAAGGTTGCCCACATATAATCTTTTGTGGTGGAGAGTTGGTTGATGTTTATATCAAGTAGTCTAGCTTCAGCTAATATTGCTTCTTTAGATTGGGATAGGGCTATGGGAAGGATAACTATAAGACAACCTAGAGTCCTAATGAGGGTCTGAACAGTCAGGTTTTAGTTCTCAGTAACATCAAGTCAGAAAGATGAGAGAAAAAAAATGGAAATGTTAGTTTGAAGATCTGTAGACAGTTACTGAATGAAAGTAGAAGAATTGAAAATGTGGTAAGAACAGACAAAATGTTCAAGAAAGCAGGACCCAGTCCAACTCATAAGTAGGTAAAAAGTGAAAACTAAAATGTAATATACATAAAGGTGAAAAACAGCTCAAAGACAATGAATAGGACTAGAATAAGAAAAACCACAGGTCAGCTATAGTTTTCTGTTGAAACATAACTTTTCTATAGTCAAACCCCCGTTTGATCAAAGATAATCAAAATAAGAGTATTCCCATTTACCAAGTAAGTTTGGGCCCATTAGTTTTGGCTTATTTATATAAGTGGAGCAAGAATGGTGATTGGCCTTTTACAATTTTCTTTGCTGGAAGTAAAAATAGGGCTTTTGAAGTTTGTTTTTCTGGAAGTTTTCATATTTGAATTATTAGAAGTTCATTTTTTTCTGGAAGTTTTAGGAATACGTAAGTTATATAAGTATTTATCTCTAAGCTAATTAAAATAAACCTACTTTGAGGAAGTTTATGAATTAATTTAGTCATACCTTCTGGAGGTAGAAAATATTATATATACATTACATACCTACATACATACAAACATACACATATAGATAGACACAAATAAAGATCTTACACCTTTCATTCTAAAATTTTAGCCACGAGGCATAAACTCAGTATGGATAAAAATGGGATACATACTAAATATAACAAGCTCAAGGGAGGCCTACATGGTAGGTCTTAAAAACTCAGAGACTGAAAGTAACCACATAGGATGGTCTGAACATATAAATTCCCAACTAAAAGTGGGTTATGCCTGTAACTTCTTTGACAAAGGTCAATCTTTATCTTAAGTGAGACTGTCTATTACTTTTTGCATCTAAGATAACATACCTTTACCAGAGTGGCTATGAACACACAATTCAGTGTACAGATAATGTGTTGTAGAATTGTGCACCTGAAACCTGTATAATTTTGTTAGCCAATATTATACCAATAAATTCAATAAAAAATAAAATAATTGAGTAAAATGTCAGAGTAATCTCCTTTTCCAGACTCTCTGGGCATACACACTGCATCAGAGCATGAGACTACAGGACCCTTCATTGTTAACTTGTTCCCCAAATACCATCTCTATGTGCTGTAAATGTTAACTATCCTGTAGCCATCAATGTAAAATAATGTCTCTCCATTTTATTTTTTATCCAATCCCAGGGATTTACTCACTCTGTTTCCTCCCACCCCCTTAATCTATCACCAATGGATTTTATGTAACCTTCCTTATGTCTCCTCCCTTGATTCTAATGTATAAAATAAGCTGCAAAACTGCCATTCTCTGGGGCATTTTCTCAATTCATTGAGATTTTGCTTCCATGCAATTGTCATTAGTTCAGCTCAAATAAACACATATAAATTCTAAACAGCAATATAAAATTCATTGGTTTAGCCCAGCTGGTGTGCCTCAGGATTGAGCATCGACCTATGAACCAGGAGGTCACGGTTTGATTCCCGGTCAGGGTACATGTTCAGGTTGAGGGCTCCATCTCAGTAGGAGTTGTGCAGGAGGCAGCATATTGATGATTCCCTCTCTCATTGATGTTTCTATCTCTCTCCCCCTCCCTTCCTCTCTGAAATCAATACAAATATATTAAAAACAAAACAAAAAAACTCACTAGTTTATATAAAAGAGTGGCCTCTCATCTTTGCCCCATTTTATAGCTCTATATAAAATGAAAATTGTTTATGGCAAATGAAAGAAGTTAAGATTACCTGTTCAATATGATGGATACAGTTTCCCACAAATATATGGGGGGAGACTCTTAAGAATGTATTTTGACCTGAAATGTAATTAAAACAGGAATTTTTAGGGGTGAAAAAGACAGGTTTAGGAAATTTTAGAATTTTTAAAAATTAAGGGGACCATAGAAGAATCACAGGGCTGCACAGCAGAAGGTACATTTCCATAGAACAAGGGATCTGGAAACAGCAGAAGGTCTATATTTACAAAATAAAGGGAAGGAAAACCCCTCATTCAAAGGGAAAAGAAGAAAGCCCAAAGGGAATAAGAAAACAATAAAGAGACAAAGAAATCCCCAAAGGAAAGAAAAGGAGGAATCACCAGAAAAGGAGCTAAGTGAAATGGAGACATGCAGTATGTCAGAAAAAGAATTCAGAATAAGGGTCATACAGTTAATAAACCGGATGGATGAGAAAATCAACAACTTATGTAAGAATCAAGAGGAAATAAAGTGATATAGCTACAATTTAAAAAACACAATGGAAAGTTTCAACAGTAGACAAGAGAAGTGGAGGACAAAATTAGTGAATTAGAAGACAGGGCAGCAAAACACACCCAAACTGAACTGCAATTGGATTAAAAAAAAGTTAAAAGACAGGAGGAGAGCTTGGGGGGCTTTGGGACAACATGAAATAAAGCAACATATGAGTAATAGGGGTTCCAGAACCACAAGAAGAGGAACAAGGGTTAGAGAAGCTATTTGAAGAAATAATGTCAGAAAACTTCCCTGATTTGGGAAAGAAAAAGGTCACACAAGCACAGAGAGTCCTAAACAAGATGAACCCAAAAGACTCACACCAAGACACATCATAATTATGATGGCAAATATTCAGTACAGAGAGAATCTTAAAAGTTGCAAGAGAGAGACAGAAAGTTACCTATAAGGGATCTCCCATTATATTATCAAATGAGTTTACAACATAAACACACCAGGCAGAAGGGAATGGAAGGAAAGTATATAAAGTGATGCAGAGCAAGGAACTGAATCCAAGAATACTCTATCCAGCAAGGCTATCATTCATAATTGAAGGGGAATTCATGAACTTCACAGACAATAAAAGACTAAGGGAGTTTATCACTACCAAGCTAGCAATGCAAGAAATGCTAAAGGGACTGCTGTAAAAAAAAAAAAGGGGGCGGGGGAAGGAAGAAGGAACACAGCACAAAAAATAAAAATGGCTACAAACAAGTACCTAACAATAATAACCTTTAATGTAAATGGACTAAATGCTCCAATAAAAAGACTTCCAGTGGCTGAATGGATAAGAAAACATGACCCATATATATGCTGTCTACAAGAGACCCACCTCAGAACAAGGGACTCAGAGAATGAAAGTGAAGGGATGGAAAAATATCTTTCAGGCAAATGGAAATTTCAAAAAAGCTGGGGTAGCAATACTTATATCTGACAAAATAGACCTCAAAGTGAAGGCCATAACAGGGGATAAGGAAGGCCACTTCATAACACTAAAGGGATTGATACAACAAGAGGATATAACCCTGGTAAACATATATGCACCTAATGCAGGAGCACCCATCCCATATACATAAAAAACCTCCTGGAAGATATCAAGGGAGAGATTGACAACAATACAAACATAGTAGGGGACTTTAATACCCCACTGACATCACTGGGTAAATCTTCTAGACAAAAAATCAACAAAGGAACAGCAATCCTAAATGACTCACCAGATCAGATGGAATTAATTGACATCTTCAGAACATTTCACCCCAAAGCCTCGGAATATACATTGTTCTCAAGTGCACATGGTACATTTTCAAAGATAGACCACATATTGGGTCACAGGCAAAGTTTCTCCAAATTAAAGAAGATTGAAATCATGTCAAGCATCTTCTTAGACCACAATGGCCTAATATTAGAAATAAACTACAATAAAAACAATTTAAAAAAATCAAACACTTGGAAGCTGCAGAGCATGTTATTAAACAAAGTTTGGGTTACCAAAGAGATCAAGTAGAAATTAAAAACATCCTGGAAACGAATGGCAATAAAAACACAATAATCCAAAATCTATGGGACACAGTAAAAGCAGTCCTGAGAGGGAAGTTCATAGCTCTACAGGCCTAACTAAAAAAATAAGAAAAACTGTTAATAAATTATCTAACTCTACAACTTAAATAATTAGAAAGAGAGCAACAAGAAAAGCCCAGAGTGAGCAGAAGGAAGAAAATAATAATGATCAGAGAAGAAATAAATGACATAAAGACCAAAAATAAATAAATAAATAAATACAAAAGATCAATGAAATCAAGAGCTGGTTCTTTGAAAGGATAAACTGAACCTTGGGATGGGCCAGCACTGTGTGGCGTGCCTCCCTGTTGAATTTGATCCCTTCTGTAGCCCACCAGGTGGGTCATTCCCATTTTCCAGGTGAGGGAGCTGAGACCTGTGGCACCTGGACGAGAGGAGAGGCTAGCGGGACTTCAGGAGCTAGACGTGCTAGGTGTTCCAGGTGGGGCGGGGTTTTGCAGCATTAAAAAGGGTTAAGGGAGAGCATGTTAAACTGGAGACGAAGCGTTGGGCTACGCTGTGTGCACCCTCATGTGGAAGACACTGTATTCCTTTGGGTAGGAGTTCTTATGTTTGTCTCACATAGATGGTATGCACAGGGAGAGGCCCAGGCCAGTCCTCCCTGAGCAGAGTGGTTTTCCATGTTTCTCTGCGCTTCATGCATTTCCCCCTCCCCACCACGTGCCCAGGCAGATGGCATGCTGGTCCCCATGTTCTCCTGTTGGAGGGAGTACCTCTCAAAGCAGGGAGTACAATGAAAAAAAGGTGACCAGGAGTCTACTCCAGTATTACAGTCCTTCCAAAATGTCTTGTGAATCCTACTCCTGGGTGTGGGGAACCAGGCCTGGGAGTCCCTGCGGGCTGACAGGCGTTTTCTTCCCTCACTTCGTGCCCTTGCTGAGTGGGGAGATGAGAGAGAGAGAGAGAGAGAGAAAGAGAGAGAGAGAGAGAGAGAGAGAGAGAGAGAGAGAGAAAAAGAGGGAGGGAGGGTCAGGCCTGCAGTGCAGCCCTGGCACTGCCTTCTGCTGGTCCTTGGGGCACACACCCCACCAGGGCTCTCCAGGTGGTGGGAGTCAGGGTTTCTGCTGCTTTACTTGGTGGTATTTGTGTCTTCTGTTACCTGCTTTTATAATATACTAGAGGCCCAATGCACAAAATTCGTGCATGGGGGGTTCTTTCAGCCCAGCCTGCACCCTCTCCAATCTGGGACCCCTTGGGGGATGTCCGCCTGCTGGTTTAGGTCTGATCCCCAGCACTGTGTGATTGGGGCCAGCACCAGGTGTGAGCAGTGGCTCCGGTGTCAGCAGCAGATGCAAGCACTGGGCAGGACCATGCAAGCACAAGAGTAAAGAATTTTCAGTAACCACCAGAGGCTCGTACCAATGACAGTGACTGGCACTCCACCTTGGTCTGGCACCCCTGCTCACCTGCACCACCATCTTGCCACGGCCGACACCCACCATGTTCCATGCTCTGCTGCCTGCTGTCCACACCCACCATATTCTGCATGTGCCCCCTTGTGATCAGCACACATCATAGAGATCGGATGTTCAGTTGTTTGGTTGTTCCGCCATTCATTCTATTTGCATATTAGCCTGTTGTTATACAGGATGAGTCAAATCATATGGTGCTTAACTTTTTCTGACTGACTTATTTTGCTTACCATGATATTCTCAAGGTCCATCCACATTTTGACAAATGGTAGGATTTCTTCATTTTTTATGGTTGAACTAGAGGCTCGGTGCACGAAATTCGTGCACTGGGGGAGGGGGTGTCCCTTAGCCCAGCTTGCACCTTCTCCAATCTGGGACCCTTCGGGGGATGTCCAACTGCCGGTTTAGGCCCAATCCCACAGGGCCTAGACTGGCAGTCAGACATCCCTCTCACAATCCTCGACCACTGGCTCTTAATAGCTCACCTGCTTGCCTGCCTGGTCATCCCTTACTTCTCCCCTGACAGCCTGATCACCCCCAACTGCCCCCTTCTGCCAGCCTGGTCATCCCTAACTGCCCCCCTGCCAGCCTAGTCACCCCTCACTGCCCTCCCTGCCAGCCTAATAGCCCCCAACTGTCCCCCTCTGCCAGCCTGGTCACCCCTAACTGATGCCCCTGACAGTCTAGTCGCCCATCACTGCCCACCCTGCCAGCCTAATATCCCCCAACTTCCCCCCTGCCTGCCTGTCACCCCAACTGCACTGCCCTTGCCAGCCTGGTTGCTCCTGACTGACCCCTGCCGGCCTGGGGGGCAGTCTTACTGCCCCCCATGCTGACCTAGTGGCCCCCAACTGCCCCTCTCTGTGAGCCTGGTCACCCCTAACTGCCCCCTCCTGCTGGCCTGGTTGTCCCCAACTGGCTCCCCCTGCCAGCCTGATGAACCCTAGCTGCCCCCCATGCCAGCCTGGTCACCTCTTACTGCCCCCCTTGCTGGCCTGGTCACCCTCAACTGCTCCCCTCTGCTGGCCTGGTTGCCCCTAACTGCACCCCCTGCTGGCCTGGTCGCCCCTCACAGTCCCCCCGCTGGCCTGGTCACCCCACGCAGTCTGCTGTTCAGTTGTTTGGTCATCCCTCACTAACCCTCCTTCTGGCCTAGTTGCCCCACGCAGCCTTCTTGTTCAGTCATTTGGTTGTCCCTCAGTAACTCCCCTGCCAGCCTGGTCACCCCATGCAGCCTGCTTGTTCAGTCGTTTGGTCGCCCCTCACTAAACCCCTGCCGGCCTGGTCACCCCACGCAGCCTAGTTGTTTAGTCGTTTGGTTGTCTCTCACTAACCCTCCTGCTGGCCTGGTTGTAGGCAGCCATTTTGTGAGGGCATGAGGGTCAATTTGCATATTACCTCTTTATTATATATGATATATGATGATTATTTTTATAATTGGAGAAAAAAATAGTGTATTTTAAAGCAAAAAAAAAAAAACAACCACCCACAAAAAACAAACAAACAAACAAAAAACCTTTCAGCAAACAAAAGCCTGGAGCCAGACAGTTTCACAAGGGAGATTTACCAGATAAAGATAACCAGATTCACCAAAAACAGATAAAGATAACACAATGAAAGATAATTACAGGCCAATATCCCTCATGAACGTAGATGCCAATATCCTCAACAAAATTCTAGCAAATAGGATCCAGCAGTACATCAGAAAGATCATACACCATGACCAAGTAGGATTTATCCAGGGATGCAAGGATGGTACAATATTCACAAATCAATAAACATGATACATCACATAAACAAATTGATGTAGAGCTTCAATAGACAAGACAATGTAGTATTGTTAAAAAGATAAGACACATTGGATAATGGAAATAATAGAGAGTTCAGAAACAATTTCATGCATACAGGGTATCCCTAAAAATGTATACACACTTTTTTAAATACTCTTTTTTATTCATTCCAGAGAAGAAGGGAGAGGGGGAGAGAGATTGAAACATCAATGATGAGAGAGAATCACTGATTGGCTGCCTACTGCACACCCACAGCTGAGGACCAAGCCTGCAACTCGGGCATGTGCCCTTGACTGGAATTGAACCTGGGGCCCTTCAGTCCGCAGGCTGACGTTCTATCCACTGAGCCAAACCGACTAGGGCTGTATACACACTTTAACAGCTGATAGCTCAAATTTGAAAATGAAAGTTATTTTAATAAACACTGCCATTATAATTGTTCAAAGTGTATGTATATATTTTTGGGGAGAAACACCCTATATAAGTCCAAGTGAGGTTTGACAGAAATTCAGAAATTCAATGACAAATATATATATTTATATTTAAAATTGTAGAAAAACTGTACATCCATATGTAAAAAATGAACCTCAACCCATATAAATGGAACTCATATCATATAAATAAATTCACTCAAAGTAAGTCCTATCTAAATATAAAACCAAAAATTCTAGAACTTCTGGAAGAAAGCATAGCAGAATAATCTTAGTGACCTCAGATAGGGCAAAAATATCTTAAATGTAACATTCCAGACAAATCATAAAATAAAAAATTGGTAAATGAAACTCCATCAAAATATTGTTTTTTTGTTATTTGAAAGACACTGTTTACAAAATTAAATAATACTAACTGAAGACTGGGGGAAAATATTTGAAAACATATTTGATAAAGGACTTGTGTGTCAGTGGACCTTAAAACCACCCTGAGCTCTAGCCGGTTTGGCTCAGTGGATAGAGCACTGGCCTGCAGACTGAAGGGTGCTGGGTTCGATTCCAATCAAGGGCATATGCCCAGGTTGCAGGCTCAATTCCCAGTAGCGGGGCGTGCAGCAAGCAGCTGATCAATGATTCTCTTTCATCATTGAACTTTCTATCTTTATTCCTCTCCCTTCCTCTCTGAAATCAATAAAAATATATTTGAAAACAAAAACAAAAACAACTGTGCTGACATTTGGTGATTCTCGAGGAGGACTCATAGTATTCAGCATATAGTTATAGTCACATCTTTGACTTATCACAGTGAAAGGATAGCGAGCAAAATCAACAGAGAAAAATGTGTGTGGGACAAAGTCTAAGGGAAATGAAGTGAAAGTATCCAAAAAGTCTCTCTCAGTGATGTCCCATTTAATTCCTCTAGCCACAAGATATGACAACACATGAGAAATGTTGTCTACCAGGTAAGCTCATTGAGACTTGGTACCAATTTTTCAGGTTTTTGTATGGTGGAAGTGAGAAGGAGCCGAATACACAGGCATCCATAATTCCAGACTCCCACAAGGAAAGCAGGTATTCAACATAAACCATATTGTATGTACAAACAATTTAGACATAGTGAGTCATTGTTATAAGGAAATTATGGGAATCCTTCCTAGTTCCTAGATAGCAGTCTCTGGTTTACTATGCTAATTCTTTTCTACACAACTTATATGTGGAATATGTAAAGTACTTTTTAAAAATTTCTTTATTGATTAAGGTATTACGTATGTGTCCTTATCCCCTCCCCCCGCTGCTCATGCCCTCACCCCCATGGTGTCTGCGTCCATTGGTTATGCTTATGGTATATGCATGCATACAAGTCCTTTGGATGATCTCTCCCCCTTACCTCCACCTTCCCCTACCTTCCCTCTGAAGTTTGAGCATCTGATCAATGCTTCTCCATCTCTGGATCTGTTCTTGTTCATCAGTCTATGCCATTCATTATATTCCACAAATGAGTGAGATCATGTGATATTGATCTTTCTCTGACTGACTTATTTTGCTTAGCATAATGCTCTCCAGGTCCATCCATGCATTACGAATGGTAGGAGTTTCTTCTTTTTTACAGCAGCATAGTATTCCACTGTGTAGATGTACTACAGTTTTTTAATCCACTTATCTGCTGATAGGCACTTAGGCTGTTTCCAAATCTTAGCTATTGTAAATTGTGCTGCTATGAACATAGAGGTGCATATATCCTTTCTGATTGGTGTTTCTAGTTTCTTGGGATATATTCCTAGAAGTGGGATCACTGGGTCAAATTGGAATTCCATTTTTAGTTTTTTTGAGGAAACTGCAAGGATTGTACAATATCTATAAATCAATAAATGTGATACATCACATCAACAAACTGAGAGATAAAAATCACATAATCATATAATTTGATGCAGAAAAAGCATTTGACAAAATCCAACACCCGTTCTTGATAAAAACCCTCAGCAAAGTGGGAATAGAGGGATCATACCTCAACATAAAAAAAGTCTTATATGACAAACTTACAGCCAACATCATACTCAATGGGCAAAAACTAAAACCATTTCCTCTAAGAACAGGAACAAGACAGGGATGTCCACTTTCACCACTCCTGTCTGATATAGTACTGAAAGTGCTAGCTATAGCAATTAGACAAGAAGAAATAAAAGGCATCCAAATTGGAAAAAAAGAAGTAAAACTGTCATTATTCGCAGATGACATGATACTGTACATAGAAAACCCTAAAGACTCCATCAAAAAATTATTAGACTTAATAAATGAATTTGGCAATGTAAAGTACTTTTTAAAACACAATGAGAACAACCTAATACAAAAGGGGGACAAGATTTAAACAGACACTTTACCAAAAAAAGATATAAGGACAGTATATAAGCACACAAAAATGCTCAAAATAATTGGGAAACTGGAAAATTAAAATCACACACCCAGATGGCTTCAATGGTAAATCCTACCAAATGTTTAAGGAAGAAATATTTTTAAATCTACACAAACTTTTACAAAATTGAAGAGAAGGGTATATTTCCTAACTCATTCTATAAGGCAAAATTGCCATTTGACACTTAGTAAAGTCTCAATAAAGGCTACAAGTTGTTAATATAAAAAAGTAAGGATTCAACACCTTTTCCTCTATTTAATTTAACTAACACTAATTGTTGAAAAATTCTCACTTTTCTTCCAATTATTTGTGAGTCAGTTTCCCACTACTTTTTCATAAATTAAACACATACATATTTACTTAAGTCATATATATATTACATATCAAAGAAAATATATATTTATGTATAGCATATATGCCAATAGAATGTAGGCTCCATGTGAACAAAAATTTTGCTGTGTCCATTGCTGTGTCACTAGCACCTTAAATGTTGTTGGTGCCATGGTAAGCACTGAATAAATATTTGGTGAGTTGTTATACGAGGGTTTCTTCCTGGGCTAAATATCCTATCCATTGATTAACCTGTCAGTTCTTACTCCAGTACTACATTATTTTAAATAGTCTAGCTTTAAAATTCATTTTAATATCTGATAATTGAAGTTCCCATCGTTATTCTTTTTCCCCCCAAAATGTTCTTGCCCAATCCTGCTTATTTATACTCACAAACAGAATGTTAGGACGATTTTGTTAAGTTCCGAAAATATTTTTAAATATGTTTTTCATTATAAATTGTTAGGGCATGTTAAGAATTTCAAAACAGGCAAAAATAAAAGTATAATAGGCACTCTACTTACTAGGAAGTCAGATTTCAGGAAACTGTAAACAGTAAGGAGAAAAACACCGCTAATTAAGCCCCTGAGATAGCAATTCTAATAACACAGTTTTATAACAAAATCAGACATTATGGTACAAGAGTGAAAAATTTGGGCTTTTTCATCATTACTCAAACATTTCTGGTAACTATTAGAAAGTATAATCTAAAATCTATTTAAGGAACTACTATAAACCTGCAAAAACATGAGGAACCTTGGTAGCATAACTGACAAATGTACCCTATGTTGGGACGCAAAACTTGCCTTAACAAATTAAAAAAAAATGAAATCATAACAAACATTCTCCGACCACAATACTTTGAAATTAGAAATCAACTGCAAAAAGGAAACAGAAACACACACACACACAAACGCAAACGTGGAGATTAAACAACATGCTACTGAAAATGACAGGATCAAAAAAGAAAGGAGAGATCAAAAGATACATGCCAGCACCTGTTGATTTATTAATGGTAGACATTCTGGCAGGTGTGAGGTGATACCTTATTGTAGTTTTCTTTCATGTTTTATTGATCTTTAGAGACAAAGGAAGTGAGAGGGATAGTGATAGAAACATTGATGAGAAACATCATTGATCTGCTGCCTCCTGCATGACCCCTATTGGGGATCAAGCGCAAAACCCAGGCATGTGCCCTGAATGGGAATCAAACCAGTGACCTCTTGATTCATGGGTCCATGCTCAGCCAATGAGGCACACTAGCTGGGCTCATTGTAGTTTTAATTTGTATTTCTATGATGATTAGTGACGTTGAGCATTTTTTCATATGTCTAGTGGCCATCTGTATGTCCTCTTTGGAGAAGTATCTATTCAGGTCCTTTGCCCATTTTTTAAATGGATTGTTTGTAATCCTGGTGCTGAGTTGTATGCATTGTTTATATATTTTGGAAAATAACCCCTTATCAGATATATTACGGGCGAATAGGTGCTCCTATACAGTGGGTTTGCTGTTCATTTTGTTGATGGTTTCTTTTGCTGTGGCAAAGCATTTTAGTTATATGTAGTCCCATCTGTTTATTTTTTCCTTTGTTTCTCTTTTCCTAGGGGATGTATCCGTAAACATATTGCTATGAGAAATGCCTGAGATTTTGCTGCCTATGATTTCTCCCAGGATTTTTATGGTTTCACAACTTACATTGAAGTCTTTTATCCATTTTTAGTTTATTCTTGTGTATGGTGTAAGTTGGTGGTCTAGTTTATTTTCTTCTCCTTCTCCTCCTTCTCCTCCTTCTCCTCCTCCCCCTCCCCCTCCTCTTCCCCCCTCCTCCTTCTCCTCCTCCCCCTCCCCCTCCTCTTCCCCCCCCTCCTCCTCCTTCTTCACATGGACCTGTCCAATTTCCCCAACACTATTATTGAAAAGACTCTCTTTTTATTGTATGCTCTTGCCTCCTTTGTCAAATATTAATAGATCATAATGGCAGGGGTCAATTTCTGAAGTGTCTGTTCTCTTCCATTGCTCTATATGCCTGTTCTTGTGCTGTACCAGGTTGTTTTGATTACAGTGGCTTTGTAGTATAACTTGATATCTGGCATTGTGATCCCTCCAACTTTGTTCTGCTTTCTCAAGATTGCTGCGGTTATTTGTGGTCTTTTTTGGTTCCATATACATTTTTAGAGTATTTGTTCTAGATCTGTGAAATATGCCTTTGGTATTTTAGTAGGGATTGCACTAAATCAATAGATTGCTTTGGGTAGTATGGACATTTTAATTATGTTAATTCTTATAATCCATGAACACAATATATGCTTCCACTTATTTGTAACTTCCTCTATTTCTTTTTGCAATGTCCTATAGTTTTCCAAAAACAGGTATTTTACCTCCTTGGTTAAGTTTATTCCTAGGTAGCTTATTTTGTTGTTGTTGCAATGATAAATGGGATTATTTTTAGTGTCTCTTTCTGAGAGTTCATTATTGGTGTATAAAAAATGTCATCGATTTCTGGATGTTAGTTTTGTATTAGGTTTGGAGAGGAGTCTTTAGGTTTCTATGTACATCTGCTAATAATAACAGATTAACTTACTCCTTTCCAATTTGAATGGCTTTTCTTTTTTCTTTTTGTCTCATTGTTGTAGCTAGGATTTCCTGTAGTATGCTGAATAAGAGTGATGAAAATGGACATCTTATCTTGTTCCTGATTTTAAGGGGAACACTTTCAGTTTTTGCCAATTGAATATGATGTTGACTGTAGGTTTGTCATATATGGCCTTTATTATGTTGAGGTATGATACCTCTATTTGCACTTTGCTGAGATTTTTAAAAATCATAAATGGATGTTGGATTTTGTTGAATGCTTTTTCTGCATCTATTGATATGATCATGTGATTTTTATCATTCAGTTTGTCTACATATCACATTTATTGATTTGTGAATATTGTTTCAGTCTTGCGTCTCCAGAATAAATCCCACTTGGTCATGGCGTATGATGTTTTTAATGTATTGTTGGATCCAATTTGCTAATATTTTGTTGCAGATTTTAACATCTATGTTCATCAGGGATACTGAACAGTATTTTCTTTGTATGTGGTGTTTTTATCTGGTTTTGGAATTAGGATAATGGTGGCCTTGTAAAAAGAGCTTGGAAGTGTTCTTTCCTATTGAATTTTTTGGAATAGTTTGAGGAGGATAGCTGTCAGTTCTTTGAATGTCTGTTAAAAATTCACCCATGAAGCCATCCATTGCAGGAGTTTTGTTTGTTGGAAGGTTTCTTTATTACTGCTTCAATTTCATTCATTGTTATTGGTCTATTTAGGTTTTCTGATTCTTTCTAATTCAGTTTTAAGGTTATATGTTTCTAGGAATTTGTCCATTTCATCCAGGTTGTGCAATATGTAAATATGTAGTTGTTCATCCTACTTACTTGCAGTCTTGTATATTTCTGTGAAGTCAGTTTTTATTTTGTGTTTCTAGAAATTTGTCCATTTCACCCATGTTGTCCAGTTTGTTGGTAGATACTTGTTCACAGTATTTTCTTACAATCCTTTGTATTTCTGTGAGGTTAGTTGTTACTTCACCTATTTCATTTTTATTTTATTTATTTGGGTCCTCTCTCTTTGTTGATGAGTCTAGCTAATGGTTCATCAATCTTTTTTATCTTTTTTTTGTTTTGTTTAAATTTCTTTATTGATTAAGGTATCATATATTTGTCCTCATCCCCCCATTCCCATCCTACACCCCTCCCCACGCATGCACCCACCCCCCTGTTGTCCTTAACCACTGGTTAGGCTCATATGCATGCACACAAGTCCTTTGGTTGATCTCTCCCCTTTATCCCCACCAATCTTGTTTATCTTTTCAAAGAACCAGCTCTTGGCTTCATTGATCTTTCATCTTGCTTTTTTAGTCTCTATGTCATTTATTTCTGCTCTGGTCTTTATTATTTCCTTCCTTCTAGTTACTCTAGGCATTGTTTGTTGTTCTCTTTCTAATTCTTTTAGTGGCAGCATTAGGTTATTTGAGCTTTTTCTTGTTTCTTGAGGTAGGCCTGTAATGCTGTGAACTTTCCTTTCAGGACTGCATTCACTGTGTCCCATCGATTTTTGGTTGTTTTGCATTCATTTTCATTTGTTTATAGGAAGTTTTAATTTCTTTCTTGATCTCATTGTTAACCAATTCATTGTATGCTAACATGCTATTTAGCCTCCATGCATTTGAATGTTTTTTCAGTTTTTATAGTGATTGATTGTTGAAATTATCTTTTATCTCTTTGATAGATATTATTCTCCCCTAAACAATCTTCTCTTTAACTAGAAATGTATGCATTTTCCCACTCTATAGTGCTTTTTAAAATCAGTTTTTTATACACCATTAGAAAATCAAAACACAATCGTTAAACACTTCTATAGTTTAGAATTTAACAGTATAATTTTTCAGTCATCCAGGGTGTGTTAGCCTGAAGCTTGCAAGCCTTGATGTTGATACAAATAAAACCTGAGCTACATCCACAATTATCTTCTTTCTAGCTTTCTTCCATTGTCTAATAACAAGACCGCCAATGATAATGTTAATCAGCTAAATAAACACTTGAACAGGTTGACGAACAAAGGGTAAGACAAAACAGAAATGTGATAGTGGTGTATAGAAGTTATTATGAAACTGTTGAAAACTAAGAAAGATGACCAGATTCAGGGGGCAGGGGGAGGGGGAAGGAATGTGAACCCTTTTCTTGATGCAGCTAGTTCTCTACTACAGAAAAACAATAGCAACTAGAGTTGTGTAAATTATTCTGTTGATGGCAGTGGGAAAGACAGAAATAGCAATACTTTGGGAAATCTATGCAGTTACCCAAGTTGGTAGAAAACTTCTTTGTATGGGAAAATGGCCTTCCGTGGACAATATATTCTGGACTGGTTTGATTACAAAATGTGTGCCTTTCTCTGCAGTTGTATTAAATTTTAATCTTCTTAGGTGCACTCTCTAGTATCAGTTTTGGGAATCAGAATAGATCAAGGCTCTGGTTAGATGGAGGTGCTTTATTAGCATTCATTGCTCTATTGGCATCTCTCCAGTCACAGATTAGTGAATAAGCTGTATGGGCTCTAGAAAACAATGCAAAGTATTCCAATGCTTTGGTTATCAAGAATTATGCAATATAAACACCTTGTTGATTCTACTTCCAGCTCCCGATTCATAATATTTAGCATATGGTTATTTATGTAGTCTTACCTGGACACTTTCAAAATCTTTATTGTAATAAGTACCGTATTCCCTCATTAGATTCTATTAAGCAAATTCTTCCTACTTTAGTTCATCTCCTGCATCATGACTATTTAGAAGTATTTAGAGATATCTGATGAGTTATGTTCTACCTTACTAATGGCCCCAAAAAACTAATTGAAGTAGTTGTAAAAACAAGAGTTTTGCCACAGATTATAAAACTTATAGGAGCTACTGAATTTCCAACTGTGACTTCTGCCTTAAAAGTCATAGGAAATACTATCTCTGGGACAAATGAATAAACTTAGGTTGTAGGAGATATTGGAGCATTTTCAGTTTTCCAAGCCTGTTAAATAAGACCAAAATTAACATTTTGGACAATGTAAAAAAAATCACAGCCTGCTGTCAAAAACAAATAAAGCAAGCCTCTCTCTCTCTCTCTCTCTATTTAATAATGGGCAACTTGTACTTCTTTATTTTTTAAATTAATCTGTATTGTTGAAAGTATTACAGATGTCCTTTTTGTTGTTTTTTTCCCATAGACCCCCTCCACCCTACATTCAACCCTCCCAGGCCTTCACCACTCTATTGTCTGTGTCCATGGGCTATGCATATATGTATATAAATTCTCCAGTTAATCACTCCCCACCCACCCACCCTCTAAAATTTGTCCGTCTGTCCCATGCTTCTATCTTTCTGAATATTTTGTTCATCAATTTATTTTTATTAGATTCCACATATGAGTGAGAAAGAACTCTTACCATTTGCAACACCATATTTTTTTTGTTATATCCATTCCTTGTTGACCTCTTAAAGGCAGATACACAAAGATGTATGGTTAGTCATCCACCACAGAAGTCAAGAAACAACTGAACAGATTGTTACTATAACCATGTGGCATGAAAGAACCAATAATGAATTTTAAACCACAAAATATATCATGATTGTCCCGGTTATTCTGGACATATCTTTATGACTCCCAAGAAACTAGCTTAAACTGAAAAAAAAAATTCTTAGTATGGTGATTGGAAAGTGTGGAGACCTGGACAAAATTGAATCTCTTCAAAATTGTGAAAATAAGTTAGTGTACAAAATTTCATTATGCTTGACTGAGAAAAATTTCTCTGTAGAGGAAGAAAGAATATCACACCAAAATCTATCTCTGATGGCTACAGTTCAGAATTGTACTCCTGGGACTTTCAGTTTTAGATTTTATAGCTGAAATCATTTATTACATACTATGTTATGTATAAGTTTGTTTTACTGTTTCTTTAGATATACTTTTTTTAGATGTGCTTTGTAATGCAGCACTTTTTACAGTCCCAACCTAGACATATATTTTAAATCTCTTTCTCTTTCCAAAGGTATTCTTATTTCTATGTGTAATTTGAACTAGTGAACTCTGAAGTATCTTGGAAATAAAAACTAAATTCCACCTTTTTTCTTTACATAAAAAAGCAACATTTGTCAAAGGCAGTCTAAACTGTTACAGAGGGTTTGGGTTTCATAGTCAAGTCACAGGTGGAAAGGAGCTCCTGCCTTGCAGATTGGTGTGTGACCACCCAGTGCTCAAGAGCAGGGCTGAGGGAGAGGCCTGGGTCTCTGGGTGGGAAGGCTGAGCTACACTGGCTGCGAGGAGCCTAGGGGCCCTGAGGGTCTGCTTTTCTATATGAGCCTTGAAACTTCAGACAGATGCCAGGCCCCTGCTGCATACAGGGAGCTTTCGAGCAAGAGTTCTGGCTTTGGAAGGACTGTGGCCTTCACCACAGTCCCCTCCTTCACCTACACACACACACACACACACACACACACACACACACACACACACACAATGGCCCTTTGAAGGGAACAGAACTAATTGCAAGGGGGAGGCTACAGAACTCGAGGCAAGGAGTGGTGGTTCTGAGAAAAGGAAAATATTTATTAAATAAAAAAAACAAAAGAAGTCCAGATTCATTTATTAAATAAAAGCATATTTATTCAAAATGTAATGTGTATCAATCACAGCTCTAAGTGACAGACATACACAGGCAAACAAAATAGGTGTGCCCTCACATTCTAAAGCTTACTGTCTAATGGGGAAGACAGGCCATAAGCAGATAATCTCATAAATAAATATAAAATTATAAATTGTGGTAAGTACTTTGAGGGAAAAGTAAAGTAACGATTAGATTAGATGAGAAGGAAGTGACATATAAGCAAAGAGTGAGGGATGCATAGGAGTTAAGGAAAGAACTAGATTTGAGAAACTGACAGAAAGATGGAGTGGCTGACCCAAGACTAGAGGAAAGTTTATAATGGTTGGCACAGAGCAGATAGAACATAGATGTTCTTGTAAAACATGTTACAATTTTGAATTTTATCCTAAGTGCAATAGAAAGCTACCGAAAAATTTTAACCAGGACCTTGGCCAGGTAGCTTAGTTGGTTAGAGTATCGTCCCAATACACCAAGGTTGCAGGTTCGATCCTTGGTCAGAGCATCGAACCAAGAATCAACCTATGAATGCATAAATAAGTGGAACAACAAATTGATGTTTCTCTCTCTCAAATTAATAAATGAAAATAAATATAATTTCACTGGGAAGTAACATGACTAGAGATGTATTTTTAAAAGACAGCTGCTTTATACAGACTGGATGAGAATGGGGGAAAGGAAAAAGAAGTCATTGTAATTAGCTCATTTCTTCTTTGATATCCCAGCAATATGAAAATTAACATGTAAACTCAATATTTAATCCCCATATAAGATTCTCTGCTCAATTTATATGTTATTGTTTAAAAGGTCCTGGCATCTACTACCATTGTCTCTGACTCAGTTTACTAGTCTACCAATTCCATCCATCATAAGATCCACCTTCTACAGTATCTCACAGATTCAGTCAGTTGGTGTGCATTTAGGTCTATTACCTAGCAAGATTTGGAGTTCAGTTCATCTACTTGCTTCCTGTGAAACCTAGAACATGCCAATAAATTTTTCTGACCTCCAGTTTCCTCATATTTATGATGTTGCTCTAAAGATTAAATGAGATAATTTATGTCACAGGGTTTTGCAAATTACAAAACACTGTACATGAGTTCACTTATGTTGCTATTTTCATCATAATTTTGTTATGTTAGAGATAGAAGGGGGTTTAAAATACAAAATAATTATGACATGGTCTATGTTATCAAGAAGCATGCAATAGGGATATATTAAGATAGTGTCTTAAACAAGTAAATGATAAAATGCTTGATGCTATCAGATTACAGGAGAGGGAGATGAATAATATTTATTTAAGGCCTACTACGTGCCCCTGTGTTGAGTGCTTGACATACAATATATACATATATATGTATATATCATATGTCAAGAATTATATACATATATATGTATATAATTCTTTATTGTTTAAAGTATTACATGAGCCTCCTTTTCACCCCATTGACCTCTCCCTGGCCACTCCCACCCCTCAGCATATGCCCTCACTCACCTACTGTCTGTGTCCATTGGTTATGCTCATATACATGCATACAAGTCCTTTGGTTGATCTCTTACCCCCTCAACTCCCGCCTTCCCTCATAGGTTGGACAGTCTGTTCAATGCTTCTATGTCTCTGGATCTATTTTTGTTCATCAGTTTATGTTGTTCATTATATTCCACAAATGAGTGAGATCATGTGATATTTATCTTTCTCTGACTGGCTTATTTCGCTTAGCATAATGCTTTCCATGTCCATCCATGCTGTTGCAAATGGGACAAATTCCTTATTTTTTATAGCAGTGTAGTATTCCATTGTGTAGATGTACCACAGTTTTATAATCCACTTATCTGCTGATGAGCAATTAGGCTGTTTCCAAATCTTAGCTATGGTGTATTGTGCTGCTATGAACATAGGGGTGCATATATCCTTTTTGATTGGTATTTCTGTTTTCTTGGGATATATTCCTAGAAGTGGGATCACTGGGTAAATGGGAGTTCCATTTTTAACTTTTTGAGGAAACTCCACTCTGTCTTCCACAGTGGCTGCACCAGTCTGCATTCACACCAGCAGTGCACGGGGGTTCCTTTTTCTCCGCATCCTCGACAGCATTTGTCATTAGTTCATTTGTTGATGATAGCCATTCTGACAGGTGTGAGATGGTACCTCATTGTCATTTTGATTTGCATCTCTTGGATGCTTAGTGACCTTGAGCATGTTTTTATATGTCTCTTGGCCTTCTGAATGTCCTCTTTTGAAAAGTGTCTATTTCGGTTGTTTGACCAATTTTTGACTGGATTTTTTATCTTCCTTTTGTTAAGTTGTATGAGTTCCCTATAAATTTTGGAGATTAAACCCTTATCAGAGACAACATTGGTAAATATGTTCTCCCATGCGGTGGGCTTCCTTGTTATTGTGCTGATGGTTTCTTCTGTTGTGCAGAAGCTTTTTATTTTTATGTAGTCCCATTTTGTATCCTGCTATATTGCCGAATTCATTTATTAAGTCTAGCAGTTTTTCGACGGAGTCTTTAGAGTTTATGTACAATATCATGTCTTCTGCGAATAAGGAGAGTTTTACTTCTTTTTCAATTTGGATACCTTTTATTTCTTCTTCTTGTCTGATTGCTATGGCTAGCACTTCCAGTACTATGTTAAACAGAAGTGGTGAAAGCGGGCATCCCTGTCTGTTCGTGTTCTTAAGGGAAATGGTTTTAGTTTTTGCCCATTGAGTATGATGTTGGCTATAGGTTTATCACATAAGGCTTTTATTATGTTGAGGTATGATCCCTCTATTCCTACTTTGTTGAAAGTTTTTATCAGGAAAAGGTGTTGGATTTTGTCAAATGATTTTTCTGCATGAATTGCTATGATTATGTGATTTTTGTCTCTCAATGTGTTTATGTGATGTATCACATTTATTGATGTGCAGATTTGTACCAGTCTTGCATCCCTGGAATAAATCCTACTTGGTCATGGTGTTTGAACTTTCTAATGTAATTCTGGATCTGATTTGCTAGAATTTTGTTGAGGATTTTAGCATCTATGTTCATCAGGGATATTGGCCTGTAATTCTCTTTGTGTTGTCTTTATCTGGTTTTGGGATTATGGTAATGCTGGCTTCATAGAAAGACCTTGGAAGGGTGCCTTCTTCTTGAATTTTTTTGGAATAGTCTGAGAAGGATAGGTTTTTAGTTCTTCTCTGAATGTTTGGTAAAACTCCCCTGTGAAGCCATCTGGTCCAGGGCTTTTGTTTGCTGCAAGTTTTTTGATTACTGTTTCCATTTTATCAGTAGTTATCATACTATTCAGTTTTTTTATTCTTCCTAATTGAGTTTTGGAAGATTGTATTTTTCTAGGAATATGTCCATTTCATCAAGGTTGTCCAGTTTGTTGGAGTAGAGTTGTTCATAGTATTTTTCTACAATCCTTTGTATTTCTGTGGGGTCAGTTTTTACTTCACCTCTGTCATTTCTGATTTTATTTGGGTCCTCTCTCTTTGTTTCTTGGTGAGCCCGGCTAGAGGTTCATCAATCTTGTGTATCATTTCAAAGTACTAGCTCTTGGTTTTATTGATCTGTTGTATTATTTATTTATTTTTTTTGGTCTCTATGCTGTCTATTTTCACTCTGATCTTTATTATTTCCTTCCTTCTGCTTACTCTGAGCTTTGCTTGTTGCTCTCTTTCTAATTCTTTAAGTTTCAGGGTTAGATAATTTATTACCATTTTTTTCTTGTTTATTTGAGGTGGGCATGTAGAGATGTGAACTTCCTTGTCATGACTGACATATGTTATATTAACAGGAACTCAAAACAGGGAAAGGTCAGCCTTGTCTGGGCTTAAAAAAATTCTGGGTAGTATTTTACTTCCAATTGTAATACTTCTTAGAAGTTGATTTTAAAACTCCCTTACACAACACCCTCGTTTACCCACAGATAGCATCCATTTCTACTTTAAAATATAATAGTGATCACCAGGGAAAAACATCCTCAAATTCCTTTCTCCCAACTGCCAACATATCTATAAATATTCATTTATTTAACCAAAAAGGTATGCATTTACTTTTGATTCAGGCACTTAGGACTCAACATTGAACAATATAGACAAAGCTCTTATATATTCTAGTGGAAGAGGTGGATAATAAACAAATGTACCTGCAATCGTGAAGATATGTCTATCTTTACCACCTTCATTTCCATAAGGAAAAGATATGTATCTCCTCCTCAATAAGGGTAATTTCAAATGTGATATTAGTTCCACACACATAAGACTATTCTCTATCAATGACTTACTCCCTCTAGTATCTTTCATTTTTTCTTACTCAACCAGCTCCTCTTCCTCAGCCTATAACATGTCCAAGTCTTTCCCAATCTAAAATAAAAGTTTCCCATTGATATTGCCTCCTCCAAATACTATTATTCCACCTCCTTTCTATGATTCATTACAAATGTCTTGAAATAGTGTTCTACATTGACAGTATTCGTTTTTAATTTTCATTTATTTGTCTCAAACTACTCAATTTGGCTTCTACTATGATTTTCCCACTGATACTGTGTTTATTAAGGCTATCAGATTTCCATTTCATTAGGATACAAATAATAAACAAGACAAATCAGTAAATATATAGTATGTCAGAGAGATTCAAGGATTAAAAAGATAGTGCTGGAGGATGGGTTTGCAGTTTTAAATTCAGCACATAGTTATAAAGTCCCCCAACATTTCTATATCTGTGCCCATCCTTACCATCTTCTTTCCCACACAGGAGAAAAAGATGTCTCCCTTAGGGTATAAGGCCCACTCTTCTACTTTTGAATACTTCTAAATACCAAGTCTTCCAATATCCTTTAAGGATTTTCTCTATCAGTTAACTTCCATTTTTCCTTTACCCCCCATTTTTTCTTTTTTTGGGAAACAGTATAGCTTAATAATTATGTGTATTGGCTAAATAATCGGACTGTTCAGGTTCAAATCCTAACTCTACTACTTATCATTTGTCCAATCTCAGAAATGTCACTTTATGTTTATCACTCTCATAAAGTTGTTGTAATGATTAAATGAGATAATATATGCCCATAATTTAGCAGAGTTCTTAACATAGATTAAATATTCAATGAGAGAGTGAGAGAGAACAAACCTCTCCCAACCTCTGAATCCTACCTACATTCATTATTCTTCCCCATGCATAGTCATGTTTCTTCAAAGAGTTTACTTTCACAGTCTCTACTTTCTCACCTCCCATTCATATTTTAAATACATGCAACCTGGAAATCTCTAAAACCTCTTCATAGGAGACTTAATCCACACCAATAGCTTCCAATCTCACCTCCACTCTGCCAACTCTCAAATATTTTTATTTCTCTTGTCTTATTTTCTCCTCTGAGAAATAGATTCATATAACCAATTGTCTATTGGAAAACTCTGAATAATAATAGATGTAATTTAACCTTTTATCAATCAAGCCCCTATAAATCTTATCTCTTATGGTCTTTACCAGTTTGGGATGATATAACAAAATAACAGAGACTGCATGGCTTATAAACAATAAACATTTATTTCTCACAGTTTCTGGAGGCTGTGAAGTCCAGGATAATGGGGCTGACAGATTGTGTATGGTGAGGGCCTGCTTCCTGGATGGTGTTTTTTTTTTTTTCACTGTAACTTCACATGGCAGAAGGAGAGATCTAGCTCTCTGAGGTCTCTTTTATATAGGCACTAATCTCAATTATGAAGGCTCTGGCTTCATGACCTAATCAACCCCCAAAGGCCCCAACTCCTAACACGATCACCTTGGGGGTTAGGATTTTAACATATAAATTTTGAGGGGATAGAAACATTCACACCATAGAATTTAATATACACTTCTCTTTACTCTACCAAATTATTCTCAATGCCTTTTTCTCAGTCTTACCCCATGTCTTTACTCATGATCTTTCTTCCCAGACTACTCTCCTACTGCTTATCAAATTTTCTAGATAACTGTTTCTCAAAATTTAATGTGCACCCCAACCACCTAGGGATATTTTCAATATCCAAATTCAGGAAACTGAGTGTTGGGCCAAATAATATGCATTTCTTTTTCCCACAGTTTTATTGAAAAACTAGTGGCCCAGTGCATGGATTCATGCACATTGAAAGTAAATTAATTAGAAGGTGGCTTCCGAGGCAGGACTGGGTGAGACGGGCCAGACACCAAACTCCCGTGGTCCCTCCCCAGCCGGCCACACCTGGGGTAGTGCCACAGCTTGAAAGGCATCTGCGGAGTGAGCAGGGTCCCTCTGGCAGGTGGGGTCCCTCGGCCTGGCCTGCCTGTGGGGATCAGGCTGAAACTGGCAGTCTGACATCCCCCGAGGGGTCCTGGAGTGCAAGAGGGCACTCTGCAAAGTTGCTGTCACTCAGTAGCTCCTACTTTGAGCATCTGCCCCCTGGTGGTAAATGTGTGTCATAGCTACCAGCCGGTCAGCCAGTCGGCCAGTCTGCTGGTCACTAGGCTTTTATATATATGGACTAGAAGCCCGGTGCACGAAATTCGTGCATGGCGGGGGGTTGTCCCTCAGCCCAGCCTGTACCCTCTCCAATCTGGGACTCCTGGAGGGATGTCTGACTGCCCGTTTAGGCCCGATCCTGGTGGGATCGGGCCTAAACGGGCAGTCGGACATCCACCTCATAATCCAGGACTGCTGGCTCCCAACTGCTTGCCTGCCTGCCTTCCTGATTGCCCCTAACCGCTTCTGCCTGCCAGCCTGATCACCCCCTAACCACTCTGCTGCCAGCCTGGTTGATGCTTAACTGCTCCCCTGCCAGCCTGTTTGCCCCCAACTTCCCTCCTCTGCCAAGCTGGTCACCTCTAACTGCCCTCTCCTGCAGGGTTGATCACCTCCAACTGCCCTCCTCTGCCAGCCTGGTCACCCCTAACTGCCCTCTCCTGCAGGGTTGATCACCTCCAACTGCCCTCCCTTGCAAGCCTGGTCCCTCTCAACTGCCCTCCCTTGCAGGCCGGGTGCCTCCCAACTGCCCTCTCCTGCTGGCCATCTTGTGGTGCCCATCTTGTGTCCACATGGGGGCAGGATCTTTGACCACATGGGGGCAGCTATATGGTGTGTTGCAGTGATGGTCAATCTGCATAGTACTCTTTTATTAGATAAGATAGAGGCCTGGTGCATGGGTGGGGGCCAGCTGGTTTGCCCTGAAGGGTGTCCCGGATCAGGTGGGGGTTCCCTTGGGGCATGGGGCGGCCTGAGCGAGAGGCCTGTGGTGGTTTGCAGGCCGGCCAAGCCCCCTGGCAACCCAAGCAGAGGCCCTGGTATCTGGGATTTATTTTCCTTCTACAATTGAAACTTTGTAGCCTGGAGCGGAGCCAAGCCTGCTGCTCCCTCCGGGGCGAGGGGGCAGCCATTTCTGTGGCAGTTAATTCACCTTCTACAATTGAAACTTTGTAGCCTTAAGCGGGTGAGCCCGGCCAGGGTGTACTGAAAGCTTTGCTTCCCCTGTTGCCGCCGGCAACCCTGGCCTGCTCTCTCAAGCTCCATTCTGCTGCCATTTGTTTGAATTTGTTTACCTTCTATAATTGAAACTTTGTAGCTTGAGTGGAGGCTTAGGCCTGCAACGGCTATGGAAAGCTTGGCTTGCTCTGTTACCTGGGAAACCTTGCTCTCTGTGGCTGTAGCCATCTTGGATTGGGGTTAATTTGCATACTTGCTCTGATTGGCTGGTGGGCGTAGCTTGGCTGGTGGGCGTGGCTTATGTAGCGGAGTGATGGTTAATTTGCATATTACCATTTTATTAGAGAGGATAACTATCGTACATCACGCATAAGTTTAAAGTGTACAACATGTTGGTTTGATTTACATGCATTGTGAAATGATTGCCACAATAGATTCAGCTAACATCCATCTTCTCATATAGATACAATGAAGAGAAAAAAGAAGTCCAATGTGCTATCCATTGAGCAACAGAGTCAGGTATCCTCATTCACTGCTGATGGGAATATACACTGGTACAGCCACTATGGAAAACAAGTATGGATATTCCTCAAAAAAATTAAGAATAGAGGATTGGAAGATAGTGGCTAGCAGGACAGAGGTGAGGGAGAGGGTGTGAGTGGGTGAGGGACAGTTAAATCCAGTAGGAGTATCAGAAGCTGGCAGACCAGGCTCTCCTGGACAGGGAGCACCTACCACTGCTGCGGGCACTACCTGGGCTGCACGGCTCGGGCACGGAACCCATGCCATCTTAAAGGGGAGAGTGGTCTCTTCTAGAAACTCATCAGCAACACCACCCAGACTGGCCTTGGACACTGCCTGTGACCCTGGAGCCACTCCAGCCAAAATCTTGCTGCCTCACCCGTAGACCCTAGGACATCCACCTCCAAGGGTGCACAGCTCCTGTAGCAGTTAAGTGCGACTTCCCCCTCCCTGGATGCCGACCTCCGGATACCTCACTTGCGCCTTCCAAGCACGCAGGCCTACTGATCCCACTGGCCCACAGGCAGCTCTTGGGTACCATTGTGAGCCCACACTGGATGCACTGTTATCCAAACAAGGGCGCATAGCCCTGGCAACAGAAAATTTGGTCTTCTACCTCCCTGCCTGCATGCACAGAGACACTGCGGTCAAATGGCTTCAGCGCATGGACCACTCTGAGTGCACCGCCCTGCCAAATGGCCCCCAGGTACCACTGTGAGCCACCGCTGGGTGAACACAAATCCAACCAAAGACACAATCCCTTGGCACCAAAAACTGAGTCTTCCCCCTCCACAGCTGTTGACCACTAGACACCACAGTCCCACCTTTCCAGCGCACAGGCCTCCTGAGCCCACTCGTATCCAAACAAAGGCTCACGGCCCTGGCAACAAAAACTTGGTCTTCCCCCTCCTCATCTGCCTGCACACAGACACCACAGTCGTGCAGCTTCAGCACAAGGGCCCCTCTGAGTGCGACACCCTGGCAAATGGCTCCAGGTGCCTCTGTGAGCCACCACTGGGTGTGCATGAATCCAACCAAGGGCACAAGGCCCCGGCAGCAAAAACTCAGTCTTTTCCCTCCCCAGCTGCTGAACACCAGACACTGCAGTCACACCTTTCCAGTGTGCAGGCATCTTGAGCCCTGCCACCCCAACAGGAGGATATTGGATGCCTCTGTGAGCCCCCGCTGTACATGCATGAATTCAACCAAGAGCACAAGGTAGCAAAAATTGGTACTTCCCCCTCCCCAGCTGCTGACCTCCAGACACCGCAGTTACACCTTTCCAGCATGCAGGCCTACTGAGCCCGCTGCCCCTACAGGCGGCTTATGGGTACCTCTTTGAGCCCCAGCTGGGAACACTCACATCCAAGCAAGGGTGCAAGGCCAGGGCAGTAGAAATTTGGACTTTCCCCTTCCCGGCTGCCTGCTCACAGGCACCATGGTCACATGGTTTCTGCACAAAGGACCCCTGAGGCCACTGCCTCAGCAGGCAACTCCCGGGTGCCTCTGTGAGCCGACACTAGGCACACTCTTATCCAACCAAGGGTGCAAGGCTTTGGCAGCAGAAACCAAGACTCCCCCCTCCTCGGATGCTGACCTCCGGTCATAGCAGTTGCACAGATCCAGCACGCAAGCCCCCTGAAGCCAGCTGCCCTATCAGGCAGCCCCTGGGTGCCTCTCTGAGCCACTGTGAGGCACAACCCTGGCTGCCAGCACACAGGCCCCCTGAGCCCACTGCCCCAGCAGACAGCTCCAGGGTGCCTCTGTAAGCAGCCACTGGGCATGCAGATCCAACCAAGGGCACACATCTTCCAAAGCAGAAACTGGGACTTCTCCCTCCATGGGGCCAGTGGCACACACCCCTGGCAGACGGCTCCTGAGCCCATTTGTGAGCTGCCACTGGTCATGTGCCTCTCCAACCAAGGATGCAGAGCTCCCTCAGAAGAATCCATGACATCCCCCTCCCAGCTGCCTACCTCTGGATGCCTTAGTCAGTTACTGAGAACTCGCCTCCTTGTACAAGGTCATATTGTTTCAGCCACAGACTCCAAGATTCCCACATAACAAGCTGCTGGATCCTGAACCCACTTGTGATTCAGAGAGGGAAATCACTTTGGCCAGATTTCCATTGCCTCAACCACAGACTAAGAGACACCCGCCCCCCACTGTCATGGGCTCTGGGACTCTCGTAGTGAGTTACAAAGTGATGCTACTCCAGCAAGAGTCACACAACACTGGCCAAAGTCACAGTACCTGAGCCTCGGGCCCCGAGACTCCTTCCTCCAAGGCTGTGGACTCTGGGAACCCACAGTGAGACCTTAGGAAACCCTTTCCACAAGAGCTGGAACCACGATCACATCCAAAATTGCTTGCACAATGAAGCCAGGGGTGAGTCACATTGCCAATCCGTGATGAGACTTCATCCATGAATAAGAAACTAGCATTCAAGACTCAAATAGCTCAAGTAGGGAGCTCTGCTAGATCACAAAGCCCAGGAGACATGAGCAACCACACCACTGGGTCCCCAAAATAAACAACTACATAGCACCCCACCCCCAAAGAAACTAGGTAGCAAAGCAGCTTAATCCAAGACATAGAAACAATTAAAATGTTACAGTAAAAAATGGGGAGAGAGCAGATCCAAGATGGCTGCCGACAGGCCGGCAGGCTGCAAGAGAGTGTGTGAGTGAAAGAATTAAAGGAGAGTGTGTGGACATGTGGGGAATGTCAGTATTTGTGAGAGAGGGATAGATATATTCCACAGGACTGTTGGGGACTGGTGAACCAGGCTTCCCTGGCCGGGCTTCCTCTACTACTGATGAAATCACTCCCAGAGCAGCCTGCTCTGCCGCAGAGACCACACCATCTTAAAGGAGAGAGTGGCTGTGAATGGAAGGCCAGCATTACCTTCAACCAGGGAGACCTGGGACCCTGCAATCACAATGCCCAGGGACCAGCTGCCTCAGATGCGAAACCACAAACAATGGGATGCCAGCCTCCCCAACTGCGGGTGCCTAAAAAGTATGTCCAGGGGGAGAAAAAGCGGTGCCAAATATGTGAACGGGCCCTGTGTCTTCACACAGAGCACATAGAAGTAACAGCTGAATCAAACAACACCCACCCAAAATTGGAGAATTAAACACAGCTGGTGAAGCAATCCATGGATGGAAAGGTCAGATATCGCCTAGAGAAAAATGCATCTGTGTGTTTGTTGTTTGCATTTTGTGGACTAGGGGTTGTTTATTGTTTGCATTCATCTCTGGGTGTTTGATGTTTGAATTTTTTGGATTAGTTGTTTTATTGGTGTTTTCTCTCCATATACATATATTTCCCCCTTCTTTTCTTGTTCTCTTTCTTTTCTCTCTTACATTTTTTTTCTTTTTCTCAATATAATTTTTGCACTCTTTTCTATCCCTTAATTTACTTTTCTCTGGTGGTCAACTTTATTGGGGTTTATTAGTATCATGAATACATTTGTGTTTGGTGCCCTGTGTGTTGTGTCTTGTTATGCTGTATTTTGTGCTTTTAAGTCAATGCATGAGAGAGAGAGCTACATAACCAGACACCCTGAGAGGAGCGATCATGGGGAGACAAAGAAACAGCCTGTATACAAAAGAAAAGGAGGAATCACCAGAAAAGGAAAGAAACAAAATGGAGACAAGCAATATGTCAGAAAAAGAATTCAGAGCAATGGTCATAAGGACGCTGAAAAGGTTGGAAGACAAATTCAACAATATGTGTAAGAATCAAGAGGAAATGAAGAAGAACCAAGAAGAAATGAAAAATGACATTGCTGCAATAAAGATTTCAATAGAAAGCATTAACAGTAGACTAGAAGAAGTGGAGGACCGCATTAGTGAGCTAAAAGACAATGTAGGAAAAAATACCTAAGCAGAGCAGCATCTAGAAAAAACATTTAAAAATCATAAGGGAAGTCTAAGGGAACTTTGGGACAACACAAAATGAAACAACATCCACATAATAGGGGTGCCAGAAGGAGAGGAAACTAAGCAAGGAATAGAAAACCTGTTTGAAAAAAATCATGCAAGAAAATTTCCCTGATATCAGGAAGAAAATACTCACACAAGTCCAAGAAGCTCACAGAGTCCCAAACAAGATGAACCCCAAAAGATCTACACCAAGACACAGTAAAATTAAATTTGCAAACACCAACGACAAAGTAAGAATCTTAAAGGCTGCCAGAGAGAGATAGAAAGTTAGCTACAAAGGCTCTCCCATCAGATTATTGACCGATTTCTCAACAGAAACACATCAGGCAGGAAGGGAATGGAATGAAATATACAAAGTCATGCAAAGCAAAGGTCTGACCCAAGAATACTGTAACAAGCAAGGCTATCAGTCAAACTTAAGGGTGAAAACAGTAGCTTCACAGAGAAAAAAGACTAAGAGAGTGTATTACCACCAAACCAGCAATTAAAGAAATGCTAAAGGATCTGCTATAAAAAGAAGAAATAGGAAGGGAAGAAGGAACACAGGCATAAAGAATAAAAATGGTGACAAACAAGTACCTATCACTAATAACTTTAAATGTAAATGGAATAAATGCCCCAATAAAAAGAGATAGGGTAACTGAGTGGATAAGAGAACATGACGCATATATCTGCTGTCTACTGGAAATCCACCTCACAACAAAAGATTCACACAGACTGATGGTTAAGGGAAGGAAAAAGGTATTTCAGGCAAATGGAAATGAAAAATTAAACCTCAAAGTGAATGCCATAACAAGAGATAAGGAAGGCCACTTCATAATACTAAAGGGAGCAATCCAACAAGAAGATATAATTCTGGTAAACATATATGCACCCAATACAGGAGCACCCAAATACATAAAATCAAAAACAAACTTCTGGAGAATATCAAGAGAGAGACTGACAGCAGTACAGTCATATCAGGGGACTTTAATATCCCACTAACACCACTGGACAAATCCTCTAAACAAAAAATTAGCAAAGAAACATCAATCCTAAATGAATCACTAGATAAGATGGAATTAATTGACATCATCAAAACATTTCACCCCAAAGCCACAGAATATACATTCTTCTCAAGTGCACATGGGTCATTTTCAAAGATAGACCACATATTGGGACACAGGCACAGTCTTTTCAAATTCAAGAAGATAGAAATCATACCAAGCATCTTCTCAGATCACAATGGCATAATATTAGAAATAAACTACAATAAAAACAATAAAAAATAAAAACCGTGGAGGCTAAACAGCATGCTATTAAACAATTATAGGGTTACCAAAGAGATCAAAGAAGAAATAAAAAGCATCCTGGAAATAAATGACAAAGAAAACACAACAATCCAAAATCTATGAGACACAGTGAAAGCAGCCTTGAGAAGGAAGTTCATAGCTCTACAGGCGTACCTCCAAAAACAAACAAACAAAAAATGGTAATAAATTATCTAACCCTACAACTCAAAGCGTTAGAAAGAGAGCAACAAGAAAAGCCCAGCATAAGCAGAAAGAAGGAAATAATAAAGATCAGAGTGGAGATAAACAACATAGAGACACACACAAAAAAAACAAACACACAATATAAAAGATCAACAAAACAAGAGCTGGTTCTTTGAAAGGATAAACAAAATCAATGAACCTCTAGCGAAGCTCATCAAGAATCAAAGAGAGAGATCCAAAATAAATAAAATCAGAAATGAAAGAGATGAAATAACAACTGATCCCACAAAAATACTAACAATAATGAAAAAATACTATGAACAAATCTTTTCCAACAAAATGGACAACCTAGATCAAATGGACCAGTTCTTAGAAAAATACAAGCTCCCAAAACTCAATCAGGAAGAATTAAAAAACCTGAATAGGCTGATAACTACTAAAGAAATTGAAACAGTAATCAAAAATTTTCCAGCAAACGAAAGCCTTGGTCCAGACAGCTTTACAGGGGAGTTTTACCAAGCATTCAAGGAAGAACTGAAACCTATCCTCCTCAGACTGTTCCAAAAATTCAAGAGGAAGGCACACTTCCAAGGTCTTTCTATGAAGCCAGCATTACCCTATTCCCAAAACCAGATAAAGACACCACAAAAAAGAGAACTACAGGAAAATATCCTTGATGAACACAGATGATAAAATCTTCAACAAAATTCTAGCATATTGGATTCAGCATTACATTAGAAAGATCATACACCATAACCAAGTGGGATTTATTCCGGGGATGCAAGGCTGGTACAATATCTGGAAATCAATAAAAGTGATACATCACATAAACAAACTGAGAGACAAAAATCACATAAACACATCAATCAATGCAGAAAACACTTTTGACAAAATCCAACACCCTTTCTTGATAAAAACTCTTGGCAAAGTGGGAATAGGGGGATCACACCTCAACATAATAAAAGCATTATATGACAAACCTACAGCCAACATCATACTCAATGAGCAAAAACTAAACTAATTTCCCCTAAGAACAGTAACAGACAGAGATGCCCACTTTCACCAATCCAGTTCAATATAGTATGGGAAATGCTAGCCATAGTAATCAGACAAGAAGAAGAAGTAAAAGGTATGAAAATTATAAAAGAAGTAAAACAGTCCTTATTCACAGATGACATGATACTATACATAGAAAACCCCATAGACACCATAAAAAAAAACTAATAAACCTAATAAATGTTTTTGGCAATATGGCAGAATACAAAATTAACACCCAGAAATCTATGGCCTTTTTATACACCAATAATGAACTCACAGAAAGAGAAACAAACAAACAAACAAACAAAAATCCCATTTATCATTGCACCCAAAATATAAAGATACCTAGGAATAAACTTAACTAAGGAGGTAAAAGACCTGTACTCAGAAAACTACAGGACATTACAAAAAAGAGATAGAGGAAGACATAAACAAATGGAAGAATGCAGCATGTTCATGGATCAGTAGAATCAACATCATTACAATGTCTATACTACCCAAATGCAATCACCATTAAAATATCAATGGCATATTTCAAAGATCTAGAAGAAACCCTTCAAAAATTCATCTGAAAGAAAAAAGACCCGAATAGCCACAGCAATCCTGAGAAAGAAGAACAAAGTTGGAAGGATCACAATACCAGATATCAAGCTATATTACCAAGCCATGGTTCTCAAAACTGCCTGGTACTCGCACAAGAACAGACATATAGACCAATGGAACAGAACAGAGAACCACGAAATTGACCCAAGCCATTATGCTCAATTAATATTTGACAAAGGAGGCAAGAGCATATAATGGAGACAAGACAGTCTCTTAAATAAATGGTACTGGGAAATTTGATCAGGTACATGCAAAAAAATGAAACTAGATCACCAACTTACACCATACACAAAAACAAACTCAAAATGACTAAAGGACTTAAACGTAAGATGGGAAACCATAAAATTCTGCAAGACTCCATAGGCAGCAAAATAGCAGACATATGTTGTAACAATATCTTTACCGATACAGCTCCTAGGGCAACAGAAACTAAGGAGAAAATAAATAAATGGGACTACATAAAAATCAAAAGCTTCTGCATAGGAAAAGAAACCATCAACAAAACAACAAGAAAGCCCACTGCATGGGAGTACATATTTGCCAATGTTATCTTCGATAAGGGTTTAATTTCCATCAGCAGATGAATGGATTAAAAAGTATGGTATACCTACACAGTGGAATACTATGCGGATATAAAAAAGAAGGAACCGTTACCATTTGCAAAAGAAGGATGGAACTGGAGAGCATTATGCTAAGCAAAATAAGCCAGTTAGAGAAAGAGAAATATCACATGATTGCACTCATATGTGGGATAAAATGATCAATATAATTTATGAACAAGAATAGATACAGAGACAAATTGTAGGGGAGGGAGGGTTAGAGGGCAACCAATGGACTTGTATGCATGCATATTAGCATAACCAATGGACACAGAAACTGGGGCAGTGGGGGGTTGCCTGAGGTGGGAATGGCTGGGGGGGGGTCAACTGGGGAAAAGAAGACATATGCAAAACTTTAGACAATAAAAAATTAAAAATAAATGGGGAGAGAAAAAGACAATCCCCAAAGGGAAGAAAAAGAGGAATCACCAGAAAGGGAATTAAATGAAATGGAGACAAGTCACATATCAGAGAGAGAACTCAGAGTAATGGTTATAAGGATGCTCAAATGGCTAGATAACAAATACACACAACTCAATGAGAATTATAAGGAGCTGAATGAGAATGTCATCAACATGAAAAGGAACCAAGAGGAAGTGACAAATGACATAGCTGCAATAAAGAACACAATGGGAGGTTTAAACAGTAGACTAGCAGAGGCCGAGGACCACATCTGCAAATTAGAAGACAAGCTATGAAAAAAAAACAACACAAAAACACAGCAACAACTGGAAAGAAAACTTAAAAAGCAGGAGGAGAGCCAAGCAGAGCTTTGGGACAACACAAAACAAAACAACATCCGTATAATAGGGGTACCAGAGGAGAAGAGGAAGAGCAAGGAATAGAAAACTTGTTTGAAGAAATAATGACAGAAAACTTCCCTGATGTTGGCAAGAAAAATCCACACAAGTACAGGAAGCACACAGAGTCCCAAACAAGACCAACACCAAGAGAACCCAAAAACACCGACCCCAAGACACTTCATAATTATATTGGAAAACATCAACAGCAAAGTAATAATCTTCCATTAGAATATCAACTATTTCTCAACAGAAGCACACCAGGCAAGAAGGGAATGGAATGAAAGTGATGCAAAGCAAGGGACTGAATCCAAGAATACTATACCTAGCAAGGCTATCATTTAAAATTGAAGGTGGAATCAGGAGCATAACAGACAAAAAAGGACTAAGAGAGTTTATACCACCAATCCAGCAATGCAAGAAATGAAAAAGGGACTGCTGCAAAAAGAAGAAATAGAAAGGCAAGAAGGAACACAAGCATAAAGAATAAAAATGGCAACAAAAAAATACCAATAATAACATTAAACGTATATGGATTAAATGCTCCAATCAAAAGACATACGGTAGCTGAATGGATAAGAAAACACGACCCATATATTTGCTGTCTGCATGAGACCTACCTCAGAACAAGGGATTCACACAGACTGATAGTGAAGGGATGGAAGATTATTTTTCAGGCAAATGGAAATGAGAAAAAAGCTGGGGTAGCAATACTTATATCTGAAAAAAATATACCTCAAAGTGAAGGCCATAACAAGAGATAAGGTGGGCCACTTCATAATACTAAAGGGAGCAATTCAACAAGAAGATATAACTCTGGTAAAAATATATGCATCCAGTACAGTAGCACCCAAATACACACACACACACACACACACACACACACACAAAAAAAAAACCCACAAAAAAACAAAAAACAAAAACACACCTTCTGAAAGATATCAAGGGAGAGATTGACATCAATACAATCATAGTAGGGGACTTTAATACCCCACTGACACCACTGGATAAATATTCTAAACAAAAAAATCAGCAAGGAAAGAGTAATCCTAAATGACTCACTAGACCAGATGGGCGTAATTGAGATATTTAGAACATTTCACCCCTAAGCTACAGAATATACATTCTTCTCAAGTGCACATGGGACATTTTCAAAGATAGACCACATATTAGGGCACAGGCAAACTCTCTTCAAATTCAAGAAGATAGAAATCATACCAAGCATCATCTCAGATCACAATGGCATAAAATTAGAAATCAACTCCAATAAAAACAGTGAAAAAAATCAAACACTTGGAGGCTAAACAGCATGCTATTAAACAATGGTTGTGTTACATAAGAGATCAAAGAAAAAATAAAAAGCATCCTGGAAACAAACGACAATGAAAACACAACAATCCAAAATCAATGGGACACAATGAAAGCAGTCCTGAGAGGGAAGTTCATAGCTCTACATGCCTACCTCAAAAAAAAAACAACAACAAAAAAAACAACAACAAGAAAAAATGGTACTAAATTATCTAACCTTGTAACTTAAGGAATTAGAAAGAGAGCAACAAGAAAAGCCCAGAGTAAGCAGAAGGAAGGAAATAATAAATATCAGAGCAGAAATAAATAACATAGAGAACAAAAAAAAATACAAAAGATCAATGAAATCAAGAGCTGATTCTTTGAAAGGATAAACAAGATTAATGAACCTCTAGCCAGGCTCACCAAGAAACAAAGAGAGAGGACCCAAATAAACAAAATCAGCAATGAAAGAGGCGAAGTAACTGACCCCACAAACATACAAAGACTTGTAAAAAAAATACTAAGAACAACTCTACTCCAAAAAATGGGACAACCTTAATAAAATGGACATATTTATAGAAAAATAGAAACCTCCACCACTCAAACAGAAAGAACAAAAAAAACGTGAAAATGCCGATAACTACTGATAACATTGAAGCAGTAATCAAAATCTTTCAGCAATCAAAGCCCTGGACCAGATGGCTTCACAGGGGAGTTTTACCAAACATTCAAAGAATAAATAAAACCAATCCTTCTCAGACTATTCCAAAAAATTCAAGAGAAAGGCACACTTCCAAGCTCTGTCTATGAAGCCCACATTACCACATTCCTAAAACCAGATACAAATACTACAAAGAAAATGAATTACAGGTCAACATCCGTGATGAACCTAGATGCTAAAATCCTCAACAAAATTCCAGCAAACCAGATCCAGCATTACATTAGAAAGGTCAAACACCATAACCAAGTGAGACTTATTCCAGGGATGCAAGGCTCTTACGTTAAACAAAAATCAATAATTCTGATACATCACATAAACAAATTGAGAGACAAAAATCACATAATCATATCTATTGATGCAGAAAAGGGATTTGACAAAACCCAACACCCTTTTCTGATAAAAACTCTCAGCAAAGTGGGAATAGAGGGATCATAACCTCAACATAATAAAAGCCTATATGACAAACCTACAGCCAACATCATACTCAATGGGCAAAAACTAAAACCATTTTCCCCAAGAAGAGGAACAAGAGAGGGATGCCCACACTCACCACTCCTGTTCAACATAGTTTTCAAAGTGCTAGCCATAGCAATCAGAGAAGAAAAAAAAATAAAAGGCATCCAAATTAGGAAAGAATAAGTAAAATTTTCACTATTCGCAGATGACATGATATTGTACATCAAAACCCCTAAAGACTCCATCAAAAAACTACTAGACAATAAATTAATTTTACAATGTAGGAGGATACAAACTTAACACTCAGAAATCTCTGGCTTTTCTATACATCAATAATGAACTCACAGAAAGAGAAACTAAAAAAAAAAATTTCCATTTACCATTGCAACCAAAAAAAATTAAGATACCTAGGAATAAATTTAACCAAGGAGGTAAAGGACCTGTACTCAGAAAATTACAGGACACTAAAAAAAGATAAAGAGAAAGACATAAGCAAATGGAAGAATATACTGTGTTTATGGGTTGGTAGAATCAACATCATTAAAATTTCCATAATGCCCAAAGCAATCTATTGATTCAATGAAATCCCCATTAAAATAGCAATGGCATATTTCAAAGATCTAGAACAAACTCTCCAAACAATCATTGCGGGTAAAAAAAAGACCCTGATTAGCTGCAGCAATACTGAGAAAGAAGAACAATGTTAGAGAGATTACAATACCAGATATCAGGATATATTATAAAGCCACTCTTCTCAAAACTGTCTGGTACTGGCATAAGAACAGACATATAGACCAATGGAACAGAACAGAGAACCCAGAGATCGACCTAAGACTTTATGCTAAATTAATATTTGACAAAGGAGGCAAGAGCATACAATAGCATCAAGACAGTCTCTTCAATAAATGTTGTTGGGAAAATTGGACAGATAGTTGCAAAAAAATGAATCTAGAACACCAACTTACACCATAAACAAAAATAAATTCAAAATGGATAAAGGACTTAAACGTAAAATGGGAAACCATAAAAATCTTAGAAGACTCTATAGGCAGCAAAATATCAGACATATGTTGTAGCAATATCTTTACCGATACAGCTCCTAGGGCAATGGAAACTAAGGAGAAAATAAACAAATGGGACTACATCAAAATACAAAGCTTCTGCACAGCAAAAGAAACCATCAACAAAACAACAAGAAAGCCCACTGCATGGGAGAACATATTTGCCAATGTTATCTCTGATAAGAGTTTAATCTCCAACAGGGACCTCATACAAGTTAACAAAAGGAAGGTAAATAATCCAATCAAAAAATGGGCAAAGGACCTAAATAGACACTTTTTGAAAGAGGACATACAGAAAGCCAAGAGTTATATGAAAACATGCTCAAAGTCACTTATCATCTGAGAGATGCAAATCAAAACAACAATGAGACTGTAAAATTACAGCAGGAAGGCTGGGCAGTGTTGGGGAAGGCGCTGGGGGGGAGATCAACTGTAGGACTTGTATGCATGAATATAAGCACAACAAATGGACACAAGACACTAGGTGGGGGGATGAGGGCATGCGACGGGGTAGGAGAGGCTGAGGGAAGGTCAATGGGGGGAAAAAGGAGATATATGTACTACTATGTGTAATACTTTAAACAATAAAATTAAATTTAAAAAATCAAGACAGAAAAAAAATCAACAACAATGAGGTGCCATCTCACATCTGTCAGAATGGCTATCATCAACAAATCAACAAATGACAAGTGGTGGAGAGGATGCAGAGAAAAAGGAATCCTCTTGCACTGCTGGTGGGAATGCAGACTGATGCAGCCACTGTAGAGAACAGTATGACATTTCCTCAAAAAGTTCAAAATGGAACTTCCATTTGACCCAGTAATTCCACTTCTAGGAATGTATCCCAGTAAATCAGAAATACCAATCAGAAAGGATATATGCACCCCATGTTCATAGCAGCACAATTTAAAATAGCTATGATTTGGAAACAGCCTAAGTGCCCATCAACTGGTGAGTGGATTAGAAAACCATGGTACATCTATACCTTGGAATTCTAGGCTGCTCTAAAAAAAGAAGAAATTCTTACCATTTGCAACAGCTTGGATGGAACTGGAGAGTATTATGCTGAGAGAAATAAGCCAGTCAGAGAAAGATAATTATCACATGATCTCACTCATTTGTGGAATATAATGAACAATATAAACTGATAAACAAAAATAGAATCAGAGACATAAAAGCATCAGCCTGTACAACCTATGGGGGAAGAGAGGAGGGTGAGGAGGTAATAGATCAACCAAAGGACTTGTATACATGCATAGGAGCAAAACCAATGGACACAGACAGTAGGGGGGTTACGGCTTGTGATTGGGGTAGGGGGTGGCGGCAGAGGTCAATGGGGGAAAAATGAGACTAATGTAATACTTTAAATAATAAAGAATTATTATATGATATAGCAATTCTACTTCTGATAGTATATCCAAAGGAAAGAAAAAACACCAACTCAAAAGAGCATATTTATAATAGCCAGGACATGGAAGAACTTTAAGGGAAATATTATCCTATTTAATAAAGAGGTAATATGCAAATTGACCCTCACGTCCTCACACAAGATGGCTGTCCCCATGTGGTCAAAGATGGCCACCACAAGATGGCGAGCAGGAGAGGGTAGTTGTGAGCGATCAGGCCAGCAGAGGAATGCAGTTAGGGACGACCAGGCCAGCAGGGGAGGGAAGTTGGGGGGGGGGGGACCAGGCCTGCAGGGGAGGGCAGTTGGGGGGCAAGGGAGGGCAGTTTGAAGTGACCGGTCTGGCAGGGGAGGGCATTTGGGGCAACCAGGCCTGCAGGGGAGGGAAGTTGGGGGTGACCAGGCTGGCATGGGGGGAAGTTAAGGGGTGACCAGGTTGGCAGGGGAGGGCAGTTAGGAGTGACCAGGATGGCAGGGGAGGGCAGTTGGGGGAGACCAGGCTGGCAGGGGAGGGCAATTGGGGGTGACTGGGCTGGCAGGGGAGGGAAGAGGGGGCAATTGGGATGGCAGGGGAGCAGTTAGGCATCGATCAGGCTGGCAGGGGAGTAGTTAGGGAGTGATCAGGCTGGCAGGCAAGTGAGTGGTTGGGAGCCAGCAGTCCCAGATTGTGAGAGGGATGTCAGACTGCCAGTCTAGGCCCTGTGGAATCAGGCCTAAACCGGCAGTCAGACATGCCCCGAGGAGTCCCAGATTAGAGAAGTTACAGGCTGGGCTAAGGGACAAAGGGACACCCCCCCCCCCAGTGCACGAATTTCATGCACCGGTCCTCTAGTTCAAACATAAAAATGAAGAAATCCTACCATTTGTCAAAATGTGGATGGACCTTGAGAATATCATGGTAAGCAAAATAGAAAAAGTTAAGCACCATATGATTTGACTCATCCTGTATAAGGCTAATATGCAAATAGACCGAATGGCAGAACAACCAAACAACTGAACAAACGATCTCTATGATGTGCGCTGATCACCAGGGGGCACGTGCAGAACATGGTGAGCATGGGCAGCAGGCAGCAGAGCACAGAACATGGTGGGCATTGGCCGTGGCAGGATGGTGGAGCAGGTGAGCAGGGATGCCAGACCAAGGCGGGGTGCCGGTTGCTGTCATTGTTGCGAGCCTCTGGTGGTTACTGAAAAATCTTTACTCCTGCATGCCATGGTCCTGCCCAATGCTTGCATCTACTGCTGGCACCGGAGCCGCTGCTCACACCCGCTGCTGGCACCCCATGCTGACCCCAATCACTCAGTGCCATCAGTGGGTGTTAGCAGCAGCTGCTGGCCCCAAATTCCCCTGAGGGCTTGTCCATCTCCCCCTGCTCCTGAGGGGAAATCGGGGCAGCAGCTGCCACTCACACCCACTGCTGGCACCGACCCCAATCGCTCCACGCCATCAGCAGGTGTGAGCGGGCTCGACGCAGTCAGCACACGGGAGCGGCAGCAGTGGTGGGAGCAGGGCTGCTGGCAGACAGGGGACTGGGGGCCACAGCAGGAGGGGCTGGTAAGGGGCACGGAGTATGGGCCAAGACCCACCCCTGTGCCCATTGCAGTCTCGCACCCCACAGTTTCTTTTAAGGTGCAGGAATTCATGCACTGGGCCCCTAGTATGTGGTATATAAAGCTGAAACTCATAGACACAAACAGCAGTATTGTGGTTACTAGAGGGAAAGGAGGTGGGGGATAGTAAAGGGTAAATATGGCCAAATATATGGTGATGGATGATGACTATGGGTGGTAGGCACACAATGCAATATACAGATCATGTATCATAGAGATGTACACTTGAAACCTATATGATCTTATTAAACAATGTAACACCAATACATTTTAAAAAATATATTTTTATTGAATTCAGAGAGGGAGAGAGAGAGAAACATCAATGATGAGAGAGAATCACTGATCAGCCACTCCTGCAGGTCCCCCTACTGGGGATTGAGCCTGCAACCCAGACATGTGCCCCCAACCGGAATCAAACCCAGGAATCTTCAGTCCACAGGCAAATGCTTTATCCACTGAGCCAAACCAGCTGGGCAATAAATTTATTTTTTAAAGAAAAAATATTTTATTGCTGTAGGCTAATTCCAGCATGTCATAATAAATGTGAGAAGTCCTCAAAAGGTTGAATGGAATCTTTCAGCAGGGCTGAAAATCTGCATATATTATTGACTGCTGCTGGAACAGCCGAAGGCAGTTTCCCCAACCTGAAAATATTTCTAGTGTTTACCAAACTTTACCTTTGATATGTATATCTGCTTTGCTAGAGGGCAAGATGTGTGAATAAAAATCCTGTGTGCAGAGATTCAGGGAACTTAGTCACTAGAACTAAGCTTCCTCTGGCTCCCCCAAAATGCCTTCCAAATTTATACTTCATGTCTAGTATTATTCATTTACTCTCAGTCCCTTCTCCAGATTCCTGAACCCTTCTAGATGCAGGAGAATGACCCTGGTATTTTATCCTTGTGATGAGAACTCTTAGGATTTACTTTCTTAACAACTTTCCTATATAGCATACAACAGTGTTAACTATAGTCATCATGTACATTATATCCCTAGCACTTATAACTGGAAGTTTGTACCTTTTGACCATATTCCTCCACTTTCCCTTCCCTCCCCACCCTTCTGCCTCTGGTAACCATAAGTGTGATGTCTTCTTTTATGAGTTTGCTTTTTGTTGTTGTTTTGCTTTAGATTCCACATATAAGTGAGTTAATAATATTTTTGTCTTTCTCTGTCTGACTTATTTAACTTAGCATTAATGCCTTTAAGGCTCATTCATATTATTACAAATGGTAGGATTTCCTAATTTTTGTGGCTGAATAATATTTCACTTAAGTTGTTTTCATATCTTGGCTACTGTAAATATGCTTCTATAATCATCATAGGGAGGGGTGCAGATAATCTTTTGAGTTAGTGTTTTTCTTTCCTTTGATGTATTCTCATAAGTTGAACTGCTAAATCATTTGGTAGCTATATATTTTTAATTTTCTGAGCTTACTCTTTACTGTTATCCATAGTGGCTATACCAATTTACAATCTACAAGCTACCAAGTGATGTTAATGCTGCTATATTTTGAGTAGCAAGGGTCATTCTAGGAAAAGCTCTATGAAGGCACAAAATTCTGTCTCTTTTACTCACTACTGTACTCTAGTGCCTAGCAGAGTGTATGGCCTACAGTAATTGCTCCTCACTAAATTTTGTTAAATGAATTTATGAAATAATGACCATGACTTCATCCAATAAATGGTTAAAGAATCACTTCCTTCTAAAAAATGTATGTTCAAACCTGACCCTATAATAATTGTTCCTTTAGTTTTTGCTTACTCGTGCATTTCTTATGTTTATCTCTATTAAGAGCAACAATGGTTTTCAACAACACATTTTATCATTACAGCTTTGTTAGCATATTAAGAAATAATATCAAGGGCACAAGATGTGTTTCTAGCATTGCCTCCCTCACGATCTCATTAATGAGTGCTCTTGTGATGTTCTGGCTTTTGATTTTCTTTCTGTGGTTCTTGGGTTCTAGAATAAATATAATAAAAGTTGTGTCTGGAAAAAATTAGTGAAGAACACAGAAATTCACCTAGCCGGCATGCCTCAGTGATTGAGCATTGACCTGAGAACCAGGAGGTCAGGGTTTGATTCCCAGTCAGGGTACATGCCTGGGTTGCAGGCTTGATCCCTAGTGAGGGGTGTGCAGGAGGTAGCCAATCAATGATTCTCTCATTGATGTTTCTATCTCTCTCTCCTCCCTTCCTCTCTGAAATCAATAAAAATATATTTAAAAAAGAACACAGAAATTCACAAAAGCGGGACTATAAATACCTTGTAAGCACGTGACCACAATTTAATAATATTTTTTTGGACAATTCAATCTTTAATAATGACATACACTGTTGGTGGGAATGTAAAGTCATGCAATATTTTTGGGAAGCAACTTAGTGACAGATATCACAAATTTCAATTTATTCTTTACAATCTACTTTAAAGAGACATCCAAAATACAACCCATCAATTCCATTTATGGGTATTTATCCATAGAAAATAAAAACACTAATTCAAAAAGTTTTATGCACCCCTATGTTCACTGCAATATTAATTTACAGTTGCCAAGATATAGAAACAAGTTAGGTATAATTAGACAAATGTATAAAGAAGTTGTGATACATTTATGCAATGGACTATTACACAGCAATAAGATAGAATAAAACCTTGCCATTTGTAACAATATGAATGAACCTAGAGGGTATTATGCTATGTAAAATAAGTCAGACAAAGACAAATACCACATGTTTTCACTTATATGTTTTAATATTAAAACAAATAAACACACAAAACAAAACAAAAACAGACTCATAGAAACAACAAACAAATGGTTTTCAGAGGGGAGAGTAATAAAGGGACGAGTGAAAAAGGTGAAAGGGAATATAGTCAATAATAGTGTAATAACTGCACATTCTAGCCTTAGTGAGGTGATTACATCACAAGATTACATTATATAAAACCACTGTGTTGTACTCCTGAAACGAATATAATACTCTATACCAACTATCTATATATATAAAGAGCCAGGGTCATAACACCCACAATGACCGGAGGCTCAACCAAACGCCAGGCTGCATGCACATCAGGTGAGCAGGCTGAACTGCTGACCTCTCGGAGAGAGAGAGAGAGACAGGGCTGATCATCATCAGCAGCAGCTGCTGGCGAAGGCCGGAGAGAGAATCAGGGTGATCAGACCCTGCTTCTTGCTCCAGGCTTTGCCAGCAGCCAAGCTTCTCTCTCCCAGAAGTCAGCAGTTCAGCCTGCTGGTCAGCAGCCTGGGTCAGCTGCTGATCAGCCCCGCCTCTATGATCAGGCCTGGAGATAGGCCCGGAGATGCTGACTGGCATAGAAACCGACCAATCAGAAGCAAATCTGGGTGCATTGCGAGGAACCAATGGCTGCCTAGGAGGCGGAGCTTTTGACGCTGACTGGCATAGAAACTGACCAATCAGAACCAAATCTGGTTGATCTGCGAATGCAGAACCTAAGGTAGGGGCTGAGGAGGGATTTTAAGGGCAACAGCTGTTTGGTGTAAGATGTAAGAAAGTGATTCAATTTTTTAATGACCAGTTTGGCAGTATAGTGCATATGGCTGGCTATCAGTACAGATATAGGGATTATGTGTTTTTGTCTGCCAAGAGCATCTCCTCCTGTTGAAAAAGGTTTCTCCCCCCCATATATCCAATCCTATCCTATATAATCTATCTATACTAATAAAAGGGTAATATGCTAATTAGACCAGGTGGACCAGCCATCTTCCAGACGTCCGACTTCTTTCCAGACAAAGCCATGGTGGTGTGAGGCCAAGGCAGAGGCAGTTAGGGGCGATCAGGCTGGCAGGCAGGCAGAGAGGTTAGGGGCGATCAGGCCAGCAGGGGGGCAAGGTAGGGGTGATCAGGCTGGCAGGGGGCAAGGCAGAGGCAATCAGGCCAGCAGGCAGAGGGGTTAGGGGTGATCAGGCAGGCAGGCAGAGGGGTTAGGGGCGATTAGGCAGGCAGGCGAGTGGTTAGGATCCAGTTGTCCCAGATTGTGAGAGGGATGTCTGACTGGGCTGAGGAACACCCCTCCTTGTACGAATTTCATGCACCGGGCCTCTAGTCTATAATAATAAAAACGTGATATGCTAATTAGTCTGGATGTCCTTCCAGACAACCTTCTGGACGAAGCCAGGGCTGCGATGGAAGGCTGGGTCTCAGGTTCCAGAGGGAAGCTGGTGCCAGCAGCCAGGGGAAGGAAGGCCTACTCTTGCATGAATTTTGGGCCTCTAGTGTTTTAATAAAAATACAAAGATTTATGAAAAGAACATTGACCAAAGTTTTATTATAAAGCGAAATAAAAATGACTTTCCTAAATGTCTAAGAATAGGGAAGTGATTAAATAAATAATAGTACAACCATTAAAATGGTTATTATGTAGCCATCAAGTATGTTTACAAATAATTTAAATGACATGAGGGAATGTTTAAATAAAAAGAATGTCCATGAAAAATGGAGAATGAAATTGTTTATCAATATTATCTTAATTAAATGAGAGCAATATGGAGAGAAGAAAAGAAAGTCACTGAAATTATAAAACTGGAAAAAAACCAAGATGGCGACATAAGGTAAACACCTAACTGTTGCCTACCACAACAATTTTGAAACTACAACTGGAAAACAGAGCACACACCGTCCAGAACCACCGGAAAGCTGGCAGAGTGGAAAACCTACAACTATAGAAAAAAAGAGAGGGGGACGCTGAGCCTCAGAAGCTGTGGAGGTGCGGAGATCCGTGAGGCGGAAAGGGCAGGCGGCAGAATACGCGGCTGGCTTGCTCGCAGCGCGGAGATGGAGGGCAGTAGACGCTGCGTGGCTAGCTTTCTCGTTTGGGAGAAAAACAAAACCTCCCGACTGCACTGAAATCCAGCTGCGGTCGGGGAGAAACTGGTCTGTTTGGCAGCGGACGAGGCTCGAAAGCTGCCTTCTCTCAGAGGTGCGCAGCCATTAATTTGGGCATGGAGAAACCTGCCCTCTTAGGGCGGAGCAGACGGGAAACCAAGTTTGTCTGCGCCATTCTGAGACTCCGCCCCATCCAAGCTGAGCACAGCCCTCCCAGTGGCTGGATTTCTCGTTTGGGAGAAAAACAAAACCTCCGGTCTGCACTGAAACCCAGCCCCAGCTGGGGAGAAACTGGTCTGTTAGGCAGTGGGAGAGGCTCGAAAGCTGCCTTCTCTCAGAGGCGTGCAGCCATTAATTCGGGCACGGAGAACCCGCCCCTCTAAGGGCGGAGCAGACGGAAAACCAAAGCTTGTCTGCGCCACCCTGAGACTCCACCCCATCCAAGCTGAGCACAGAAGCTCTCCCAGCAGAGACATTGCTGATCCTCACAGCCAACTGGCTTGGAGATCAATTCCCGCCAGTGATACCAACAATCCCAACCACTCTGAACTCCAGTTTCTGGGGACACGCGGGGAACCCAGACGCCTATGGGACTCTCGGCCATCGGTCGGAGAGTGAGAGTGACTTTTCTGTCGGTGTGGATGACACCAGACTTCAACCACTCTCATAAGGGACACATTCAAGAGGCAGACTCAGTGAGCACCAAAGCCCTACTGTGTTTCCAGCACAGCAATTCTTCCATTATAGACAAAGCAGGCCCTCACAACCAATTGGACCGGAGGTCAATTCCTCCCAGTGTACCAACAGCAATCAGGGCTTTTAACTACACCAAGACTTTCCACTCAGCCCACAAAGGGGAGTACCAAGAGCGACCACCTAGGGTGATAGGGGAAGCTGAGCTACCGGCCCCTATAGGTCACTGACCACACAAAGCCACTCCATCAACACAGGGAGGCAGCCAAAATGTGGAGACATCAAAGTATGTCATAAGTAGGAGAGATAGATGAAAGCAAACTAATGAACGACACAGTGTTCAGAACCATAGTTATAAGGTTACTCAAGAATCTTCTAAAAACCGCTGATAAACTTGAAGAGACCTTCAAGGACCTTAATGAGAATACCAAAAAAATGGAAAAGGACCAGTCAGAAATTATGCATACACTGTCTGAAATAAAGAATATACAGAGTAGACCACCGCACCTGAAGAGTCAAACCAAAGATCTGGAATATGAGGAAGAAAAAAACACCCAACCAGAGAGGCGGGAAGAAAGAAGAATCCAAAAGTGTGAGGATAGCATAAGGAGCCTCCAGGATGGCTTCAAGCGTACCAATATCCGAATTTTTGGGGTGCCAGAAGAGAGAGAGCAAGATACTGAAAACCTATTTGAAGAAATAATGACAGAAAACTTCCCCCACCTGGTGAAAGAAATAGACATACAAGTTCAGGAAGCGCACAGAACCCCAAACAAGAGGCATCCAAAGAGGACCACACCAAGACACATCATAATTAAAATGCCAAGGGCAAAAGACAAAGAGAGAATCTTACAAGCAGCAAGAGAAAAACAGTTACCTACCTACAAGGGAGAACCCATACGACTGTCAGCTGATTTCTCAACAGAAACTATGCAGGCCAGACGGGAATGGCAAGAAATATTCAAAGTGATGAATAGCAAGAACCTACAACCAAGACTACTCTACCCAGCAAAGTTATCATTCAGAATGGAAGGGCAGATAAAGAGCTTCACAGATAAGAAAAAGCTAAAGGAGTTCATCACCACCAAACCAGTATTATATGAAATGCTGAAAGGTATTCTTTAAAAAGAGGAAAAAGAAGAAAAAAGTAAAGATTAAAATTATGAACAACAAATATCTATCAACAAGTGATTCTAAAAATCAAGTGAATTAAAAATCTGAGGAACAGAATAAACTGGTGAACATAATAAAATCAGAGGCATAGAATGGGAGTGGATTGATAACTCTCAGGGGGAAAGGGGTGTCTGTGTGGGGGGTATGGGAAGAGACTGAACAAAAATCATACACCTATGGATAAGGACAACGGGGGGGGGGCGGGGGGAGGGAACCGGGTGATGGGGAGATCTGGGGGGGAAAAAGGAGAAACAATTGTAATAATCTGAACAATAAAGATTTATTTAAATTAAAAATAAATAAATAAATAAATAAATAAATATAAAATAAAAAAATTATAAAACTGGTTATCTCAGGTATTGGGGAGGAGTTACTGATGATTTATTGATTTTTAAATATTTTTTGAAGTTTTCTACAGCAAATGTTACTTTTATAATCAGAATAGAACTTTATTTAAAGAACATCATTCTCTTTAAGATGTTGCTGTAGCCTCTACATTTTCCTTATAAATTTTTTTTTATCTCCCTTCCCAACTAAATTGTAAGAAGGTTAAGGACAAATAGTATATAATTTTTTTATATGTATCTCACAAAATTTGGTATAAGACTCTTGCTCAAATTTTTCTAGAAAGCTTCCTAATCTTCTGCTATAATGTTCTTTAAACATACTACAAGCACATAAATATTCATGCAGAACCACTTTTAAGAGGAAAGATATTACTACCTTTCTCAAAGTTAGATAAGACAGACCAACAATTAGGAACCTCTTTATGGTAGATGTCAATCAACAGCTAGTTTTAACAAAGCAGAATAAATTTAATATTCAAATGAAGTAAAATATTTGCATGCATTTTAAATTCCCCTATATAGAAAAAGGCACCTTATATTCTCCATTTGTTTTTCTTAAATCAGTGTATCACTTCCCACTCCTCTTTTTTTTAAAATATATTTTATTGATTTTTTACAGCGAGGAAGAGAGAGGGATAGAGAGTTAGAAACATCAATGAGAGAGAAACATCAATCAGCTGCCTCTTGCACACCCCCTACTGGGGATGTGCCCGCAACCAAGGTACATGCCCTTGACTGGAATCGAACCCGGGACCTTTGAGTCCACAGGCCGACGCTCTATCCACTGAGCCAAACCGGTTTCGGCTCTTCCCACTTCTCTTGAATCTGATATAAGGAATCCATTGTACAAACTATATCAATGGTAAAAAGTCAGAAAAGAGAAATAAAAGGGGAAATAGGGGAGTTTAGTATTTATTAGTTTGTGGTACTTGTGATCAAATGGTAAACTCCACTGTGCATTTCCCCCAAAATTCCAATAGGTCTAAGGGGGACCACATATGATAGTGGTAGAAGTTTAATGTGAATTGTTCTTTCTCCTGTTACTCTTGCTCTCACAGGTTAGTTTGGTAGGTTGATGAGAGAAATTTATCCACCTTTTTCTAAGAGTAAAGAAAAAGACAGAAATGAAAATTATAATAAATGGAAACACAGTCAAGGTATGGCATTTCTTGTGGGTAACAGTTTTCTATCTATATTTATGAGAAATATATGTATTATGCTATAAAATAGAACACATATTTTATATCCTTATAAATACATATTAAACATACTACTTATTAAAATACTGGTATAAATAATTAGGCTTTTAAAAATTAAATATCAAACTCACACTAAATAAGTTGTAAATAATTAAAATGTATAATAATCTGGAGGTATTACAGGGTAAGTGCCTTCTGGCACCTTTTTTTTAAACAAAAAAAGCACTGGTTGTAAAGTAATATAGTAATATGTAGCTCAAATGTAAGAATAAAGATGTTTTTCATATGGTGGTTATATAAAACATTATCTCTCTTTTCATATTTTGTCTTTTAAAAATAGTTAATTTGATACTGGTTACATTTACTTTTAGATTATTAATTTCCAGTTTTAGTGGAAGTCTTTAGAAGCTTTTCATGATTCCTTTCAACTTGTCAGGTTAATAGTATAATTACCTATCTGTAAAATATCAGAGGTAAAGGAAAGTAGTTTGTCCTGACATATATCACACATTTCTTAGAAGAAAACATGCTAATTACATGAAACTTTATATGACTCAAATAATAATCCTATCCAATAAAGAGGGAATATGCTAGTTGACCATCACACCCTCACAAAATGGTGGCACCCACATCCAATAAAGAGGGAATATACTAATTGACTGCCACATCCACACAACATGGTGGCACCCACAGCCACAAGATAGCAGCACCAAGTCCCCTCAGCCCTGCTTCATCCAGCCTCAGTCCCCCAGTCCCCTCAGCCCTGCCTCATCCAGCTTCAGCCCCCCAGTCCCCTCAGCCCTGCCTCATTCAGCTGGAGTCCCCCAGTCCCCTCAGCCCCGCTTCATCCAGCCTCAGTCCCCCAGTCCCCTCAGCCCCACCTCATCCAGCCAGAGTCCCCTGGTCCCCTCAGTTCTGCAAGGGAAGGCAGTTAGGGGCAATTGGGCTGGCAGGGGAGGGAAGTTGGAGGCAATTGTGCTGGCAGGGGAGGGCATGTGGGGATGATCATGCCGGCAGGGGAGCAGTTAGGTGTCAATCAGGCTGGCAGGGGAGCAGTTAGGGGGCTATCAGGCTGGCAGGCAGAGTAGTTAGGGGCAATCAGGCAGGCAGGCAGGTGAGTGGTTAGGAGCCAGCAGTCCCGGATTGTGAGAGGGATGTCCGACTGCAGGTTTAGGCCTAATCCCTAAACCAGCAGTTGGACATTCCCCAAGGGGTCCCAGATTGGAGAGGGTGCAGGCTGGGCTGAAGGACACCCCCCTCCCCCCCTTTCACGAATTTAGTGCACTGGGCCTCTAGTAGCTTCAATAAGATACAATATTTAAATTATTATAGTGGACTATGAAACTTTGTGGGGAAATAATTCTCAAAACAATAAAAGAAAAATCTGAAGTATACTAATAATCAGTCATAGGTTATTACTTTATTAAATGTCTTTAATGATTGTGAAAATAACAAACACGAAAAAACATTCAGAAGTTTGAAAATTGGGCAAGACAGAGGCCTCAAGAATGGATATCAGCCAATCAAGAGAAATTCAAAGTTGGAGAAAATACCCAAATGAGACTAAAATATTCTTCTCAATCTGCTTCTCAAGTTCCCAAACTGGGAAGCTTTGCCCAAGAAGGAGTCAATGTGCCCTTGGCATATACAGGTCTGAGAAAAGTTAAAGGTGAGAGTTAATGAGTTTCATGGTCAAAAATAAAAGTAGAAAGCAAATATCTGGTGGAACTTTTAGCTACTATCTCAAAGTGAATCAGGAACCATGACTATTAGAATTTTACTAAAATCTACAATCTTTGTAACATCATCTAGTGAAACCATAGGGTATTTGTTTTTCTCTGCCTGACTTATTCCACTTAGCATAATACCCTTTAGGGTCATCTATGTTGTTGCAAATGGCAAGATTTCATTCTTTTTTTATTGGTGTGTAATAATTCATTTTATAAATGAAGATTGTATTATGCAAATTGACCATCACTCCAACACACAAGATGGCCACCACAAGATGGCCAGCAGGGGAGGGCAGTGGGGAGGGATCAGGCCTGAAAGGGAGGGCAGTTGGGGGCAATCAGGCCTGCAGGGGAGAGCAGTTGGGGGGAACCAGCCCTGCAGGGGAGGGCAGTTGGGGGGGGACTAGGCCTGCAGGAGATGGCAGTTCAGGGAGACCAGGCTGGCAAGGGAGGGCAGTTAGGGAAAACCAGGCTGGCAAGGGAGGGCAGTTGGGAGGGACAAGGCCTGCAGGGGAGGACAGTTGGGGGTGACCAGGCCAGCAGGGGAGGGCAGTTAGGAGTGATCAGGCCTACAGGGGAGGGCAGCTGGGGGTGACCAGGCCTGCAGGGGAGGGCAGCTGGGGGTGACCAGGCCTGCAGGGGAGGGCAGTTGGGGGCAACCTGGATGGCAGTGGAGGGAAGTTAGGGGCAACCAGGCTGGCAAGGGAGGGCAGTTAGAGGTGACTGAGCCAGCAGGGGAGGGCAGTTGGGGGCAACCAGGCTGGCAAGGGAGGGCAGTTAGGGGTGACCAGGCCGGCAGGAGAGGGCAGTTAAGGGTGACCAGACCACTAGAGGAGGGCAGTTAGGGACAATTGGGCCATCATGGGAGTGTTTAGGGGGTGATTAGGCTGGTAGGCAGAAGCAGTTAAGGGCAATCAGGCAGGCAGGCAGGAGAGCGGTTGGGAGCCAGCAATCCTGGATTGTGAGAGGGATGTCTGACTGCCCACCTAAATGGGCAGTTGGACATCCCTTGAGGGGTCCCAGATTGGAGAGAGTGCAGGCTGGGCTGAGGGACACACACCCCCTCCTGTGCATGAATTTCGTGCACTGGGCCTCTAGAATATATATATATATATATATATATATATATATATATATATATTCTATCTAATAAAAGAGTAATATGCAAATTGACTGTACCTCCACTACACCCACAAGCCATGCCCATAAGCCAAGCCCACCAGCCAATCAGGAGCAAATATGCAAATAAACCCAACCAAGATGGCTGAGGCCACGAAGAGCAGTAGGGAGGCTTGGGTTTCCCCGGCGATGGAGGAAGCCAAGCTTTCCACCTGCCCTTGCCAGCCCAGGCCTCCGCTTAAGGCTACAAAGTTTCAATTATAGAAGGTAAATAAATCCCAACAGAAATGGCTGTGGCCACAGAGCGAGTAGAAGGCTTGGCTCTGCTCCAGGCTACAAAGTTTCAATTGTAGAAGATAAATAAATCCCAGATACCAGGGCCTCCGCTTGGGTTGCTGGGGGGCGTGGATGGCCTGCAAACCACCTCAGGCCCCTTGCCCAGGCCTCCCCATGCCCCAAGTGAACCCCCACCCTGATCCGGGACACCTTTCAGGGCAAACCAGCTGGCCCCCACCCATGCACCAGGCCTCTATCCTATCTAATAAAAGAGTAATATGCAGATTGACCATCACTCCAAAACACAAGATGGCTGCCCCCATGTGGTCAAAGATCCTGCCCCCATGTGGACACAAGATGAGATGGCCACCACAAGATGGCCAGCAGGGGAGGGCAGTTGGAAGGGACCAGGCCTGCAAGGGAGGGAAGTTGGCGGCAACCAGGCCTGCAGGGAAGGGCAGTTAGGGGTGACCAGGCCTGCAAGGAAGGGCAGTTAGGGGTGACCAGGCCTGCAGGGGAGGGTAGTTGGGAGGGACCAAGCCCGCAAGGGAGGGCAGTTGTGGGCGATCAGGCCAGCAGGGGAGGGCAGTTGGGAGGGACCAGGCCTGCAAGGGAAGGCAGTTGTGGGCGATAAGGCCTGCAGGGGAGGGCAGTTAGGGTTGACCAGGCCTGCAGGGAAGGGCAGTTAGGGGTGACCAGGCCTGCAGGGGAGGGCAGTTAGCGGCAAATAGGCTGGCAGGGGAGCAGTTAGGCATCAATCAGGCTGGCAGGGGAGTGGTTAGGGGGTGATCAGGCTGGCAGGCAAAAGCAGTTAGGGGCAATCAGGAAGGCAGGCAGGCAAACAGTTGGGAGCCAGTATTCCTGGATTGTGAGAGTGATGTCCCAGATTGGAGAGGGTGCAGGCTGGGCTGAGGGACACCCCCCACCCCGTGCACAAATTTCGTGCACTGGGCCTCTAGTATATGTATATGTATGTATGTATTCTTTATCCATTCATCTGTCAATGGACACCTGGGTTGCTTCCATATCTTAGCTATTGTAAATAATGCTATGAATGAAACTGGACCATCTCTTACACCATGTACAAAAACAAACTCAAAATGTGTTAAAAACTTAAATGGAAGACTTGAAACCACAAAGCTCTTGGAAGAGAACAGAGGAAGTAAACTATTTGACAAAAGTCTGAAAAATATTTTTTCTGATACATCCACTCAAGCAAGGGAAAAAAAAATAAACAAATAGGATTACATCAAACTTAAATGCTATTGACTGGGAGAATATATTCACCATGGATATATCTGAAAGAGGTTGATATCCAAAATATAGAAGAAATTCATACAACTCAATAATGAAAAAAACAATATGATTTTTAAAAAAATGGGCAGAGGACATAAAAAGACATCTCCAACTGCCCATGTTATAATATGTGTGTGTGTGTGTGTGTGTGTGTGTGTGTGTGTGTGTATAGTCCTCACCTAAGGATATTTTACCCATTAATTTTTAGAGAGAGTGGAAAGGAGGGGAGAGACAGAGAATCATCAATGTGAGAGAGACACATCGATTGGTTGCCTCACACACACACACCCTAACCAGGGCCTGGGATTGAGCCTGCAACCAAGGTACATGCCCTTGTTCGAAATGGAACCTAAGACCCTTCAGTCCAAGGGTCGATGCTCTAACCACCAAGCAAACTGGCTTAAAATGCTTTTATCCTGAAGGAATGCTAAATAACTATCCAACATGTCATTTTATTCTCATAACAATATTATGAGCTAGACAAGTACTCTTCTTATTCATCTTATGTCTTACTGACAGAGAAATTTAGGGACAAAAACTCAATTAACTCAAATTCATACATTCTTTAGAGGCAGAGTCCAAGCTTGGATACAGGTCAGCTGGTGCTCAGGAGAGCAGTTGCTTTCTCAAATTACTGCAGGTCATGTGGGCCTGGTGGAAAGCAGGCAGATGTCTCATAAGAACCATCTGGATTCATCACTCCACCAAGTTTCAAACTCCTGAGATTTGGAAACCTTGGGCTCTGAGACAGGGATAGATAGTAGGAAACAGATGGGCTGGTTATTCTTTCCTCCACAAGCCTTAACAAAACACACAGATAAAGAAGCTTGCTTTAAACCCCAAACAACTAAAAATTTTGTCAACTAGTTGACACTTTAGCATGGATTAGTGGGAATAAAACACAAGATTAAAAAATGAAACAGGGAAACACCAAGAAGGAGAAAAAGAGCACTGATTAGATGATGCCAAAGACAAACTGCATTCAAAATTATTCCAGCCCTGTGGCCCACACAAACTCTAAGTCAATTTTGTAGTAAACTAAATTATTTTTCACATTCCGTTTTCAGCATTTTTTTTTAAAAAAATTCTTGACACTATTACAGATGTTCCCATTTCTCCCCCACCCCTAGGTTCACCTCCACTCAGTCCTTTCCCCCCCCCCCATTTCCTCTGGCCATCACCACACTGTTGTCTGTGTCCATGGGTTATCGCTTTCAGCATGTTTTGATGAGGTACAAAATATTTAGCATTCTCCAAGAAAATTACCTGGGGATAATCTAAAGTCCATTGCAACTATTTATAAAACTCTTCTAAGAGTTATGTGACTATAAGAAATACTAATTAAGTAGAAACTATAAATCTTAATTTAATATTTATGAACTTTCAGAAGTTGAAATTTTTGTTTTTAGCTAAAAAAATCAATGCAAAAAATTTTAAATGAGAATACAATTTTAATTTAATAATTAACATAACATCTAAAATGACAGATGATTGTAGTTCAAACAAATTATTACATTTGGAAATAGATAAATTGGGTCCTGAATCATTATTTTACAATTTTTCCTGCTATGACATAAAATTACTTATCCACAGTTATATTTTTAGTGCTTTATGTTATGTGAAACATAGGGGAAGCATGTGTAATTCTAGATTATTTATTTCTCATTATTTTCAGCCTCAACAATAGGATTTCATAAGGAAATATTCAAATAATATCAAGGTCAAAAATAGCAAAGTTTAGATGAGGGGAGAAGATGGTGGCAGAATAGGCACACCTTTCTTGCACCTTGTCCCAGGGCCAGACTGGAAATACAATTAAATTGGGGAACATTCACCTGGAATTACCAATTGAGGTCAAGGTAAAGAGGAGACTTAACAGGAAGACAGAAACCACCTGAAGACTGTTAGGAAGGTCAAGGTCATGAGAGGGTTGACCCAGCTTACACAGGTGGCAGGCCAAGAGTTAAGAGGAATCTCTCAGCTTTGGGGTGGGAGTTTTACCTGAAAGGATTGAGGCCAGACCCTATGCTGGTCTTCCCAGGACAGAGAACCAGAGATGATAACAGTGGTCCATGTAACATTAACCTGTGAAAGGCAGTGGGACTTCTGGTCACGGGGGAGACCAGGGCCAGTCAGAGATAAAATCACAGATTTTTTTTTTAAATTTGTGTTTGTTTTTTTTAAACCCAAAACACAGGACTTCAATTTGCAGCTATTCATCTGAGGCTTTGGTTAAGGGAGAGCAGTGCAGACTGGAGTTGCCTGAGGAGAGGCTGGGGTGGGAAGCATTGTACAGAGACATGGAAAAGCGGCAGGCAGAAGACCTGTAATCCATTGTACTCGCCAAAACTGAAGCTGCCATTTTTCCGGAGAGGCATAGGCTCTGCCCTGAAGCTACAGTTCAGAAAAAGGAAAATACCCAGGATAGGGGATATAGCTCACCTCACCCTCAGGAGCCCTGCCTGCCATGCCCTGCATCTCAACACTTGCAGAGGATAAAGCAGCAGAGGCGAAGCCTATGGATTTGAATAGTCTCAGAGAGCATCAGTGACTGGCTTGGGGGTGGGGCCATCAGCCCCATGGTCTAGGGAACCTGACTGGTACTTCCCCCTCACAGGAAAGCTGATAGAAACTCAGGTTTGCAGAGGTGGCTCTCTAACCAGCTGAGGACAGGGAAATATTTGGGGACACTCTAGGAGGAGTAGCTCTGGAATGGGGAAACAGACCCACCACTTTCTCTGAAATCTGAATGGCACCACCCTCTCATGGGAGACCCAGAGGTCTTCCACTCCTGATTCTGCCTAAAGCCCTTTCAGAAACAGTCTTTTCATTTATTAAGAGGGGAACTTAGGAAAGTTTTCTGACCCATCCCTGAATCCCAAGCTGCTAACAAACCAGTCTTAGAGTGCATTGTAGCCACTCCTGTACACAGCCAAGTCATGTGAAGACAGAAGCAAACTGTTGATCCTGTGAAGCTTCGAACCAGTTTCTGACAGTGGCTAGCACCAAAGTACATCTTAGGAGGCCCAGAATCAGAAGACAAAACAGTCAGCCTCAGTAATCAGAATAGCAGGATCCAAAGAGAACTCCAAGGAGGTACTAAACTCTGCTGAGACAAATGCTACTTCAACTGTTTATAATATTTATTTTTCTTCTTTATTGCTTTGTTATTATTCTAGTCTCTTCTTTCTTTTATATCTTGTCTATTACTCTATTTTTTCTTTTCTCATCCATTCACTTATTTCCCCCCCTACTTTCTGTCTTTCTGCTTTCTCCTCTTTATTCCTTTTCATAACTTTTTCTTCCTCTTTTCTTTTATACCATATTCCTGCCCCTTTTCTTCATTCTCATTTTCTTTCTTTCACCTCTGCCCTTTCATATTCCCCTTTCTTATCCTTTTTTCCTATTAGTATCTTTTTATTCCCTTTCTTCTATTATCCTTGTTCTTTTTTTCTTTCCTAATTTTATTTTCTTTTGTGGTTACTTTTGTTGTTGTAAGAGTCTTTTGTATGTTTTTGTTTTGTTTCTTGTTTTATTTTCTTCTGTCAGCACCTGTACAACAGCTCACACAACATGGTCAGTGGTGAGCCTCACAGTCAGCCAGGCTGAGAGGAGACCTCATCCATGCACATGAATAAAAACAAAATCAAGACATAATTAAGACAGGAAAGCTTATATAAAGGACATTGTTAGAGCACTCATCTCAGTAGACCAAAGACATGGAACCACTGGGTCTCACAGAACATGTACTACATAAGGCCACCACCCGAATACTGGGAGGCATAGCAGTTTGATTGGATACAAAGAAACAAATACAAAGGGAAAGATAAATGGAGAGATAAAGAAACAACCACCAAATAAAAGAAAAGGAGGAAAATCCAGAAAAAATTTTAAATGAAATGGAGGCAAGCAATTTATCAGATATAGAGTGCAAAGTAATGGTTATAAGGATATTCAAGGAACTTAGTTAAAATTATTAGGAACTTACTCAGAACTACAACAGCATGGAACAAGAAAGAGAAACCACAAACAAGAATTAGTCTGAAATGAAGAATAACATATCTAACATCAAGAATATATTGTAAGGAATCAAAAATAGATTAGAATAAGTAAAATAAAAAATCAGTGATTTGGAAGACAAGGTATAAAAAAGCATCCAGTTAGAGCACCAAAAAAAAAAAAAGAAAAAGAAAAGAAAAGAAGTCAGGAGAATAGTTTAAGGGAACTTTGGGACAACATGAAATATAACAACATCCCCTTTCTCTCCTTTTCATATGTGTATCAGAAGGATTGGAAGGAAAAGAAGAAGGGATAGGGAACCTGTTTAAAGAAATAAGATTCCCAACATGGCAGCCAGCAGGACAGCAGGGAGGGAGAGGGTGTGAATGAGAAAAGGAGTGAGAGGGGAGTGTGTGGAGGAATGTGGTGTGTGTGTGCATGAGTGAGGGACAGTTAGATCTCACAGGAGTGCTGGGGGCTGGCAGACTGGGCTCTCCTAGATGGGGAGTCCCTGCTGCTGCTGTAGGCACTCCCGGGCACAGCACCACTTTGGTGCGGAGCTCAGGCCATCTTGTAGAGGGGAGCAACAGAGGCCAGAAGTGCAGCCACACCAACACGTAGACTGACCTCAGACACCACCCTCAGACCTCTGCAGATCTGCTTACCAGCCATAACATGTGTGGGACCACCATTGGCAGCAAGTGGAACAATACCTCTGTGTGGGCTCCAAGACATCCACAGGTAGCGCATGCCAGAAAGACCTCCAAATCTGCACCTCCTACCCCACAACATGGACCCAATGTCCCAGAGCAACAAGGTTCATGATGCGTCCCTGGCCCAGGGACCATGCTTCTGGTGCAACCTGGTGTACCCAGCCAAGAGTCACAGGACTGCACCTCAAGTACACTGCAAGAGGGCCCAAGGGTGCCATCCTACCGTGAGTACCAGGGCCACAAAGAGAATTGCAGACCAGAGTACTGGGCCCTCACAGGTAGTCACACACCAGAGGAACTGTGCATGTGCCCCTGCTGACCTCAAACATCTGAAGCAGACAAAGGAAGGACCAGATACATGGGAGAAGGGGTACAACTCAGAACAGCATCAGTAAGGGTGTGAGACTCAAGGCACACCCAGCATCCAAGCTAACGAGTCCTGGACCACTGGACCACTAGGGGCTTAAACCTCTCGGACTCAAAGCCGGGTTCCCAGCGCCAGAAAGAGATAGAAAAAATGGGGAAACAAAGAAATAATCTCCAAAATGAAAGAAAAGGAGGAATTTCCAGAAAAGGAACTAAACAAAATGGAGGCAAGAAATATTACAGGGAAAGAATTCAGAGTAATGGTTATAAAGATACTCAAATATCTGGATGAGAAATTCACCAACATATGTAAGAGTCAAGAGGAAATGAAGAATGATATAGCAGCAATAAAGAACACAATGGAAGGTTTGAACATTAGACTAGAAGAAGCTGAGGACAGAATTAGCAAGTTAGAAGACAGGGTAGACAAAAACACCCAAGCTGAACACAATTGGAGAGAAAAAAATTAAAAAGGAGTAGAGTATAAGGGAGCTTTGGGATAACATAAAATGAAGGAAAATATGCATAATAGGGATGCAAGAAGAACAAGAAGAGGAACAAGAAATAGAGAAGCTTTTTAAGGAAATAATGACAGAAAACTTCCCTGACTTGGGGAAGAAAAAATTCACACAAACACAGAGAGTCCCAAACAATGTAAACCCCCAAAAGACCCACAACAAGACACATCATATTTACAATGGCAAAAGTTAACAACAAAGAGAGAATCTTAAGGGTTGCAAAAGAGAGACACAAAGTTACCTACAAGGGATCTCCCATTAGAAAAACAAATGATTTCTCAACAGAAACACATCATGCCAGAAGGGAATGGAATGAAGTATACAAAGAATTGCAAAGAAAGGGATTGAATCCAAGAATACTCTATTCAGCAAGGCTATCATTCAAAATTGATGGTGAAATCAGAAGCTTCGCAGACAACAAAGGCTAAGGGAGTTTATCACCACCAAGTCAGCATTGCAAAAAATGCTAAAGGGACTGTTGTAAAAAGAAGAAATAGAAAGGAAAGAAGAAACACAGGCATAAAAATGGCAAGAAACAAGTACCTAGCAATAATAACCTTAAATGTAAATGGATTAAATGCCCCAATCAAAAGGCATAAAGTAGCTGAATGGATAAGAGAACATGATGCATATATATGCTGCCTACAGGAGATCCTCCTCAGAACAAAGTACTCACACAGACTGAAAGTGAACAGATGAAAAAAAATTTTTTTTCAGGCAAATGGAAATGAAAAAAAAAAGCTGAGATAGCAATACTTATATCTGATTAAATAGACCTCAAGGTGAAGGTCATAGCAATAGATAAGGAAGGCAAATTCATAATACTAAAGGGATCAATACACAAAAGAGGATATAACTCAGGTAAATATATATGCACCTAATACAGAAGTACCAAAATAAATGAAAAAACTTCTGGAAGATATCAAGGGAGAGATTATCAGCAATATAATCATAGTAGGGGACTTTAATATCCCATTGACATCAATGGATAAATCTTCTAGACAAAAAATCAACAAAGAAACAAGAAGCCTAAACGACTCAGTAAATCAGATGGATTTAATTGACATTTTCAGAACATTTCATGCCAAAGCTACAGAATATTCATTCTTCTCAAGTGCACATGGTATATTTTCAAACATAAACCACATATTAGGACACAGGCTAAGACTATTTAAATTTAAGAAGATTGAAATCATACCAAGCATCTTCTCAGACCACAATGGAATAAAACTAGAAATCAAAACAATCAAACACTTGGAAGCTAAGTGGCATGCTATTAAACAATGATTGGATTACCAAAAAATCATAAAAGAAATTAAAAACATCCTGGAAACAAATGACAATGAAAACACATCAATCCAAAATCTATGGGATACAATGAAAGTAGTCCTGAGAGGGAAGGTCATAGTATTACAGGCCTACCTCAAACAAAAAGAAAAACTGGTAATAAATTAGCTAACCCTACATCTAAAAGAATTAGAAAGAGAACAAGAAAAACACAGAGTAAGTAGAAGGAAGGAAATAATAAAGATCAGAGTAGAAAAAATGACATAGAAACAACAACAAAAATACAAAAAATCAATAGAATCAAGAGCTGGTTCTTTGACAGCATAAACAAGATTGATGAACCTCTAGCTAGGCTCACCAAGAAGCAAAGAGAGAGGATGCAAATAAACAAAATCAGAAATGAAAGAGGTGAAGTAAAAACTGACCCCACAGAAATACAAAGGATTGTTTAAAAAAATACTACAAACAACTCTATTCTAACAAACTGAATAACCTAGATGAAATGAACATATTCATAGAAAAATACAATCAAGAAGAACCAGAAAATCTGAATAAGCCGATAACTAATGAGAAAATTGAAGCAGTAATAAAAAAACTTCCAGCAAACAAAGGCCCTGGTCTGGACGGCATCACAGGATAGTTTTACCAAACATTCAAAGGAGAACTAAAACCTACCCTCCTCAAACTATTCCAAAAAATTCAAGAGACAGGAACACTTCCAAGCTCTTTATATGAAGCCAGAATTATACTAATCCCAAATCCAAATAAAGATGCTATAACGAAAGAGAATTTATAGGCCAATATCTCTGATGAACATAGATGACAAATTACTCAACAAAATATTAGCAAATCACATGCAACAATATATTAAAAAGATCATACAACATGACCAAGTGGGATTTATCACAGGGATGCAAGGCTGGTTCCATATCTGCAAATTAATAAATGTGATACATCACATAAACAAACTGAAACACAAAAATCACATGATAATATTAATTGATACAGAAAAACATTTGACAAAATCCAACACCCTTCTTTGATAAAAACTCTCAGAAATGTAGGAATAGATGGATCATACCTCAATATAATAAAAGCCTTATATGACAAACCTATAGCCAACATCATACTCAACGGGTAAAGGCTAAAATCATTTCCCATAAGGACAGGAACAAGACAGGGATGCCCACTTTCACCACTCCTGTTCAACATAGTACTGAAAGTGCTAGCCATAGCAATCAGAGAAGAAGAAAAAATAAAAGGCATCCAAATTGGAAAAGAAGTAAAATAGTCATTATTCGCAGATGACATGATATTGTACATAAAAAACCCCAAAGACTCCATAAAAAAAGTACTAGATTTAATAAATGAATTCAGCAAAATAACAGGATACAAAATTAACACCCACTAATCTATGGCATTTTTATACACCAATAATGAGATCACAGAAAGAGAAACTAAAAAAAAATTCCCATTACCATTGCAACAAAAATTAAGATACTTAAAAATAAACTTAACTAAGGAGGTACAATACTTGTATTCAGAGAACTAAATGACTTTGAAAAAAGAGATAGGGGAAAATATAAACAAGTGCAAGAATATACCGTGTTCATGGGTTGGTAGAAATAACATCATTAAAATGCTCATATTACCCAAAGCAATGTACAGATTCAATGTAATCCCTACTAAAATATCACCAGCATATTTCACAGATATAGAACAAATACTCCAAAAATTTATATGGAACTAAAAAGGATTCTGAATAGCAACAGCAATCTTGAGAAAGAAGAACAAAGTTGGAGGGAATTACAACACTAGATATTAAGTTATACTACAAAGCCACTGTAATCAAGAGAGGAGGAGAAAATGGTGGCAGAGTAGGCAGATGTGTTCCCAGCCTGGTCTTGGAGCAGAAAGAGAGAAGAGCTAAGGGTCGCACTGGGAGTGTTTGTTGGCAAGCTGAGGGATAGCTGAATGCCAGGAGAAGATGGGGGACTGCTGGACAGGGTTCCCCTGACAGGGAAGCCCCCACGGTGGCTGGGTCCCCTCCCGGAGCTGCGGGCATGGACAGCGAAATCTCGCCATCTTGAAAGGGAAGGTGGCCTTTGTCCGAGGCCTGAAGATCAACAACAGCGGCGACCACCCAACAACTGTTTGCCCCAGAGCACCGATCCCAGGAGGTGTCAATGCTTGGACAAAAAGGCGCTCTTCACTCCACCACGGAAAGGAGAGAGAGAACTACATAACCAGACATCTGGAGAAGAGAGACCATGGGGAGACAAAGAAACAGCCAGCATAAGAAAGAAAAGCAGTCATAACCAGAAAAGGAAGTAAACGAATTAGAGGCCAGCAACCTATCAGAGAAAGAATTCAGAGAAATGGTCATAAGGTGGATGAAAAGAATGGAAGACAAATTTGACAATATGAGTAAGAACCACGAGGAAATGAGGAAGAACTGAGAAGAAATGAAAAATGACATCATGGCTGTAAAGAACTCAATAGAAAGCATCAACAGTAGACTAGAAGAAGCAGAGGACCGCATCAGTGAGCTAGAAGACAAGATGGAAAAAAATACCCAAATAGAGCACCTTCTAGAAAAGAAAATGAAAAAGCAGGAGGAGAGCCTAAGGGAACTTTGGGACAACACAAAACAAAACAACATCCGCATAATAGGGGTTCCAGATGGAAAGGAAACTGAGCAAGGAATAGAAAACCTGTTTGAAGAAATAATGACAGAAAACTTTCCTGATATAGGGAAGAAAAAACCCACACAAATCCAAGAAGCTCACAAAGTCCCAAGCAAAATGAACCCCAAAAGACCGACACCAAGGCACATTATAATTAAATTGGCAAACACCAACGACAAAGTAAGAATCTTAAAAGCGGCCAGAGAGAGACAGAAAGTTACATACAAAGGACCCCCCATCAGACTAGCAACTGATTTCTCAACAGAAACTCGTCAGGCCAGAAGGGAATGGAATGAAATATACAAAGTCATGCAAGGGAAGGGTCTCAATCCAAGAATAATGTACCCAGCAAGGCTATCAATCAAAATTGAAGGTGAAATCAGAAGCTTCACAGACAAAAAAGGGCTAAGGGAATTTATCACTACCAAACCAGCAAGGCAAGAAATGCTAAAGGGTCTGTTGTTAAAAAAAAAAAAAAAAAAAAAAAACAGAACTAGAAAGCAAAGAAGAAACACAGGAGTATAGAATAAAAATGGCGAAAAATAAGTACCCATCAATAATAACTTTAAATGTAAATGGATTAAATGCCCCAATCAAAAGACATAGGGTAACAGATTTGATAAGAAAACAAGACACATATATCTGTTGTCTGCAAGAAACCCACCTCAGAATAAAAGACGCACACAGGCTGAGGGTGAAGGGATGGAAAAAGGTTTTCCAGGCGAATGGAAATGAAAAAAAAAGCTGGGGTAGCAAAACTTATATTTGACAAATTAGATCTCAAAGTGAAGGACATAACAAGAGATAACGAAGACCACTTCATAATACTAAAGGGAGCAATCCAACAAGAAGAAATGACTCTGGTAAACATATATGCACCCAATACAGGAGCACCCAAATACATAAAAAAAACTCCTGGAGGATATCAAGGGAGAGATTAACAGCAATACAATAATACTAGGAGACTTGAATACACCATTATCACCACTGGAAAAATCCTCTAAACAAAAAATCAGCAAAGAAACATCGATCCTAAATGAATCACTAGACCAGATGGAAATAATTGACATCTTCAGAACATTTCATCCCAAAGCCACACAATATACATTCTTCTCAAGTACACATGGGACATTTTCAAAGATAGACCATATGTTAGGACATAGGCAAAGTCTCTCCAAATTCAAGAAGATAGACATCATATCAAGCATCTTCCGAGATCACTGTGGCATAAAACTGGAAATCAACTACAATAAAAACAATCCAAAGAAATCAAACACAAGGAGACTAAACAGCATGCTATTAAACAATGACTGGGTTACCAGGGACATCAAGGAAGAAATAAAAAACTTCATGGCAACAAATGACAATGAAAACACAACAATCCAAAATCGATGGGACACAGCGAGAGCAGTCTTGAGAGGGAAGTTCATAGCTCTGCAAGCCTACTGCAAAAAACAAGAAACAATGGTAATAAATTACCTAACCCTACAACTCAAAGAGTTAGAAAGAGAGCAACAAGAAAAGCCCAGTATAAGCAGAAGGAAGGAAACAATAAATATCAGAGCAGAGATAAACGACATAGAGACCAAAGAAACATACTAAAGATCAACAAAACCAAGAGCTGGTTCTTTGAAAGGATAAACAAGATTGATGAACCTTTATCCAGACTCATCAAAAAACAAAGAGAGAGGACCCAAATAAACAAAATCAGAAATGAAACAGGCGAAATAACAACAGACCCTGCTGAAATACAAAGGATTGTTTCAAAATAGTATGAATAACTCTATTCCAACAAACTGGACAACCTGGAGGAAATGAACATATTCCTAGAAAAATATAACCTTCCAAAACTCAATGAGGAAGAATCTAAACAGCTCAATAGCCCAGTAACTATGGAAGAAATTGAACCAGTCATCAAAAACATTCTGGCAAACAAAAGCCCGGGGCCAGACGGCTTCACAGGAGAGTTTTACCAAATATTCAAGGAAGAACTAAAACCTATCCTCCCCAGACTATTCCAAAAAATTCAAGAGGAAGGAACACTTCCAAGCTCCTTCTATGAAGCCAGTATCACCCTAATACCAAAACCAGATAAAGAAAACACAATGAAAGAGAATTACAGGCCAATATCCCTCATGAACATAGATGCCAAAATCCTCAACAAAATTCTAGAAAATCGGCTCTGGCAGTACATCAGAAAGATCATACACCATGACCAAGTAGGATTTATCCCAGGGATGCAAGGATGGTACAATATCCGCAAATCAATAAACGTGATACATCACATCAACAAACTGAGAGACAAAAATCACATAATCATATCAATTGATGCAGAAAAAGCATTTGACAAAATCCAACACTCTTTCTTGATAAAAACTCTCAACAAGGTGGGAATAGAAGGATCATACCTCAACATTATAAAAGCTATATATGATAAACCCACAGAAAACATCATACTCAATGGACAAAAACTAAAACCATTTCCCCTAAGAACAGGAACAAGACAGGGATTCCCACTCTCACCACTCCTGTTTGACATAGTACTGGAAATATTAGCCATTGCGATCAGACAAGAAGAAGAAATAAAAGGCATCCAAATTGGAAAAGAAGAAGTAAAGCTATCCTTATTTGCAGATGACATGATACTGTACATAAAAAACCCGAAAGACTCAATCAAAAAAATTAATAGACTTAATAAATGAATTTAGCAATGTAGCAGGATACAAAATTACCGCCAAGAAATCTATGGCATTTCTATACACCAATAGTGATCTTACAGAAATAGAGACTAAAAAAGCAATCCCATTTACCATCGCACCAAAAAAATTAAGATACCTAGGAATAAACTTAACTAAGGAGGTAAAAGACCTATATGCGGAAAACTACATGATACTGAAAAAAGAGATAGAGAAAGATGTAAACAGATGGAAGAACATACCATGTTAATGGATTGGTAGAATCAACATCATTAAAATGTCCATACTACCCAAAGCAATCTATAGATTCAATGCACTCCCCATTAAAATACCAACGGTATATTTCACTGATTTAGAAAAAACTCTCCAAAAATTCATTTGGAATAAAAAAAGACCCCGAATAGCCACAGCAATCCTGAGAAAGAAGAATAAAGTAGGAGGGATCTCAATACCAGACCTCAAGCTGTATTACAAAGCCACTGTTCTCAAAACAGCATGGTACTGGCACAAGAACTGACATATAGATCAATGGAATAGAATAGAGAATCCAGATATCAACCCAAACCGATATGCTCAATTAATATTTGACAAAGGAGGCATGAACATACAATGGCGTCAAGACAGTCTCTTCAATAAATGGTGTTGGGAAAATTGGACAGATACATGCAAAAAAAATGAAACTAGATAACCAACTTACACCGTACACAAAAATAAACTCAAAATGGATAAAGGACTTAAACATAAGATGGAAAACCATAAAAATACTAGAGGAATCCACAGGCAGCAAAATCTGAGACATATGCCGAAAGAACTTCTTCACTGATACTGCCCCTAGGGCAATGGAAAGTAAAGAGAAAATGAATACATGGGACTACATCAAAATAAAAAGCTTTTTTACAGCAAAAGAAACTATCAACAAAACAACAAGAAATCCCACTGTATGGGAGAACGTATTTGCAAATGGTATCACTGATAAAGTTTTAATCTCCAACATCTACAGGCAGCTTATACAACTTAATAAAAGGAAGATAAATGATCCAATAAAAAAATGGGCAATGGACCTAAATAGAATCTTTTCCAAAGAAGACAGAAGGAAGGCCAAGAGACACATGAAAACATGCTCAAATCACTAATTATCCGAGAGATGCAAATCAAAACGACAATGCCGTACCATCTCAAACCGGTCAGAATGGCTATCATCAACAAATCAACAAATGACAAGTATTGGCGAGGATGTGGAGAAAAAGGAACACTAGTGCACTGCTGGTCGGAATGTAGACTAGTGCAGCCACTGTGGAGAACAGTATGGAGTTTCCTCAAAAAACTGAAAATGGAACTCCCATTTGACCCAGTAATCCCACTTTTAGGGATATATCTTAAGAAACTGGAAGCACCAATAATAAAGGATATATGCATCCCTATGTTCATAACAGCACAATTTACAATAGCTAATATTTGGAAACAGCCTAGGTGCCTGTCAGCAGATGACTAGATCAGAAAAGTATGGTACATCTACACAATGGAATATTATGCTGCCATAAAAAAGAAGGAATTCCTACCATTTGCAGCAACCTGGATGGAATTGGAGAACATCATGCTAAGTGAAATAAGCCATTCCATGAGAGAAAAATACCACATGATCTCACTCATCTATGGATAATAAAGAAAATTATAAGCTGTTGAACAAAAAGATAGATACAGAGACAGTAAAGCATCAAACAGAAGGCCAAATTACAGTGGGAAGGTTAGGGATAGGTGGGGGAGATAAGAGATCAACCGAAGGACTTGTATGCAAGCATATAAGCATAACCAATGGACACAAAACTCTGGGGGTTGAGGGCATGTATGGGAGTGTGGTGGTGGGTGCAACGTTAAGATATGTACACATATAATACCTTAATAAAAAAAGAAAAATAAAAACAAACAAAAAACAGCGTAGTACTGGCACAAAAGCAGGCATACAGATCATTGGAACAGAACAGAGAAGCTAGAAATTGACCCAAGCCATTATACTCAATTAATATTTGACAAAGGAGGCAAGAGCATACAATGGAGACAAGACAGTCTCTTCACTAAATAGTATTGGTAAAATTGGATTGGGACATGCAAAAAAAAAATACACTAGACCACCATTTTACATCATACACAAGAATAAACTCAACATGGATAAAAGACTTAAATGTAAGCTGGGAAACCATAAAAATTATAGGAGAAAACATGGGCTGTAAAATTTTAGACATCTCACATAGCAGTATTTTCATGCACACATCTCCTAGTGCAAGGGAAATAGGAAAAATAAACTAATGGAACTACATCAAACTCAAAAAAATTCTCCATATCAAAAGAAACCATCAACGAAATGAAAATGGAACCCACTGTATGGGAAAACATATTTGCCAACGATATTTTTGATAAGGGTTTAATTTCCAAAATATATAAAGAACTCATAAAACTCAACATCAGGAAGAAAAACAATCCAATTAAAAAAATGGGCAAAGGACCTGAATAGACACTTCTCCAAAGAGTATATACAGATGGCCAAGAGAAATATGAAAAAGTGTTCAAAGTCACTAATCATCAGGGAGATGTTAATTAAAACTACAATGAGGTATCATACCTGCCAGAATGGCTACCATCAATAAATCACAAATATCAAGTGCTAGCGAGGATTTGGAGAAAACAGAACCCTAGTGCACTGGTAGTGGGAAGGCAGACTAGTGCATCCACTGTGGAAAAGAGTATGGAGTGAGATCCAAGATGGCGGCCAATGGGACAGCAGGCTGCAAGACAGTGTGTGAGTGAGAGAGCTAAAGGAGATTACATGGAGTGCAGTGAGTGTCTGTATTTGTAAGTGAGGGACAGCTATATCCCACAGGACTGTTGGGGACTGGCAGACCAGGCTCCCCTGGCCAGGCAGCATCTACTACTGCAGAAATCTCTCCCAGAGCAGCCAGTTCTGCCAGAGAGACCACACCATCTAAAAGGGGAGAGCAGCTGTGATCTGAAGGCCAGCCTTACCTTTAACCAGGGAGACCTCGGATACCTCCCGGGACCCTACAACCACAATGCCCAGGGACCAACTGCCAGAGTTGTGAATACATGAACACTGAGACTCCAGCATCCCCAGCCGCAAGTGCCTAAAAAGTTTCTCCAGGGGAGACAAGGTGGCAGCAAAATACACTGACGGGTCCTGCGCCTTCTCACAGAGCAGATAGAAGGAACAGCTGAATCAAATAACATCCACCTGGAATTGGCAAATTAAACACAGCTAGTGAGGGAATCCATGGACAGAAAGTTCAGAGATTGCCTAGAGAGACTCAATGGAGGAGAGAGAGACCTACATAACCAGACACCCTGAGAGGAGTGAACATGGGAAGACAAAGACACAGCCCCCTTACTAAAGAAAAGGAGAAATCGCCAGAAAAGGAAGTTAATGAAATGGCAGCAAACAATATGTCAGAGAAAGAATTCAGACCAATGGTCATAAGGATGCTGAAAAGGATGGAACACAATTTCAACAATATGTGTAAGAACCAAGACAACATGAAGAAGGACCAAGAGGAAATAAAGAATAATATTACTGCAATAAAGAAAACAATAGAAAGCATCAACAGTACACTAGAAGAAGTGGAGGACCGCATTAGTAAGATAGACAACAATGTAGGAAAAAATATCCAAGCATAGCAGCAACTGGTAACAAAAATTAAAAAAACAGGAGGAGAATCTAAGGGAACTTTGGGACAACATGAAACAAAACAACATCCACATAATAGGGGTGGCAGAAGAAGAGGAAACTGAGCAAGGATTAGAAAACCTGTTTGAAGAAATAATGACAGAAAACTTCCCTGATATAGGGAAGAAAAAACTCATACAAGTCCAAGAAACTCACAGAGTCCCAAACAAGATGAACCCAAACAACCTGACACCAAGACCCATCATAATTAAATTGGCAAATGCCAACGACAAAATAAGAATTTTAAAGGCTGCCAGAGAGACACAAAAGTTACCTACAAGGGATCTCCCATCAAACTATCCACTGATTTCTCAACAGAAACACATCAGGTCAGAAGGGAATGGAATAAAATATAAAAATTCATGCAAAGTAGGGTCTGAATCCAAGAATACTGTACCCAGCAAGGCTATTAATCAAAGTTGAGGGTGAAATCAGGAGCTTCACAGAAAAAAAAAGGACTAAGGGAGTTTATTACCACAAAACTAGCACTGCAAGAAATGCTAAAGGGTCTGTTGTTTAAAGAAGAAATAGGAAGGGAAGAAGGAACACAGGGGTAAAGAATAAAAATGTTGACAAACAAGTACGTATAAATAATAATTTTGAATGTAAATGGATTAAATGCCCCAATCAAAAGACATAGGGTGGCTGATTGGATAAGAAAACATGACCCATATATCTGCTGTCTACAGGAAACCCACCTCAGAACAAAGGACTCACACAGACTGATGGTGAAGGGATGGAAAAAGGTATTTAAGGCGATTGGAAATGAAAAAAAAGCTGGAGTAGCAATACTTATATCTGACAAATTAGACCTCAAAGTGAAGGCCATGACAAGAAATAAGGAAGACAACTTCATAATACTAAAGGGAGCATTTCAACAAGAATATATAACTGAGGTAAACATATATGCACCCAATACAGGAGCATCCAAATACATAAACTTCTGGAAGATAGCAAGGGAGAGACTGACAGCAATACAATCATAGTAGGGGACTTTAATACCCCACTAACACCACTAGACAAATCCTCTAAACAAAGAATCATCAGAGAAACATCAATCCTAAATGACTCACTAGACCAGATGGAATTAGTTGACATCTTTAGAACAATCCACCCCAAAACCACAGAATATACATTCTTCTCAAGTGTACATGGGTCATTTTCAAAGATAGTCCACATATTGGGACACAGGCAAAGTGTCTACAAATTCAAGAAGATTGAAATCATACCAATCATCTTCTCAGATCACATCACAATGGCATAATATTAGAAATCAACTACAATAAAAACAATCAAGAAAATTCAAACACTTGGAAGCTGAATAGCATGCTATTAAACAATGATTGGGTTACCAAAGAGATCAAAAAAGAAATAAAATGCATCATGGCAACAAATGACAATGAAAACACAATAATCAAAAATCTATGTGAAAGCAGTCTTGAGAGGGAAATTCATAGCTCTACAGGCCTACCTCAAAAAAAAAACAAAAAAAACACAAGAAAAAATGGTAATACTAGTAAATAATCCAACCCTACAACTCAAAGAGTTAGAATGAGAGCAACAAGAAAAGCCAAGTATAAGCAGAAGGAAGGAAATAACAAAGATCAGAGTAGAAATAAATGACATAGAGACCAAAAAAAAAAAAAAAATACAAACGATCAACAAAACCAAGAGCTGGTTCTTTGAAAGGATAAACAAGATTGATGAACCTGTAGCCAGGCTCACCAAGAAGCAAATAGAGAGGACCCAAATAAACAAAATCAGAAATGAAAGAGGTGAAGTAACAACCAATACCACAGAAATACAAAGGATTATGAAAAAATACTATGAACAACTATATTCCAAAAAAATGGACAACCTAGAAGAAATGGACATATTGTTAGAAAAATACAAGCTCCCAAAACTCAATCAGGAGGAATAAAAAAACCAGAATAGGCCGATAACTACCAAAGAAATTAAAACAGTAATCAAAAATCTTCCGGCAAACAAAAGCCCTAGTATGGACGACTTTACAGGGGAGTTCTACCAAGTATTCAAAGAAGAACAAAAACCAGTTCTCCTCAGACTATTCCAAAAAATTCAAGAGTAAGGCACACTTTCAAGCTCTTTCTATGAAGCCAGCATTACCTTATTCCCAAAACCAGATAAAGACACAACAAAAGCCGAAACCGGTTTGGCTCAGTGGATAGAGCGTCAGCCTGCGGACTGAAAGGTCCCAGGTTCGATTCCGGTCAAGAGGCAGCTGATCGATGTTTCTCTATCACCGATGTTTCTAACTCTCTATCCCTCTCTCTTCTTCTCTGTAATAAAATTAAAAAAAAAAGACACAACAAAAAAAAAGAGAACTACAGGCCAATATCCTTGATGAGCATAGATGCTAAAATCCTCAACAAAATTCTAGCAAACTAGATTCAGCATTACATTAGAAAGATCATACATCATGATCAAGTGGGATTTATTCCAGAGATGCAAGGCTGGTACAATATCTGCAAATCAATAAATGTGATACATCACATCAACAAATTGAGAGACAAAAATCACATACTCATATGAATCGATGCAGAAAAAGCATTTGAAAAAAATCCAACACCCTTTCTTGATAAAAACTACCAGCAAAGTGGGAATAAAAGCTTTATATGAGAAACCTACAGCCAACATCATACTCAATGGGCAAAAACTAAACTCGTTTAGCCTAAGAACAGGGACAAGCCAGGGATGCCTACTATCACCACTCCTGTTCAATATAGTACTGGAAGTGCTAGCCATAGCAATCAGACAAGAAGAAGAAATAAAAGGCACCCAAATTGGAAAAGAAGAAGTAAAATTGTCCTTATTCGCAGATGACATGATACTGTACATAGAAAACCCCAGAGACTCCATAAAAAAACTACTAGACCTAATAAATGAATTCGGCAATATAGCAGGATACAAAACTGACACCCAGAAATGTATAGCTTTCTTTTTATACACCAATAATGAACTCACAGAAAGAGAAACTAAAAAAGCAATTCCATTTACCTTCGCACCAAAAATATTAAGATACCTAGGAATAAACTTAACTAAGAAGGTAAAAGACATATATGCAGAAAACTACAGGACACTGAAAAAAGAGATAGAGGAAGACGTAAACAGATGGAAGAACATACCATGTTCATGGATTGGTAGAATCAACATCATTAAAATGTCCATACTACCCAAAGCAATCTATAGATTCAATGCACTCCCCATTAAAATACCAACAGCATATTTCACAGACCTAGAAAGAACTCTCCAAAAATTCATCTGGAATAAAAAAAGACCCTATCAGTCACAGCAATCCTGAGAAAGAAGAACAAAGTAGGTGTTAACTCATTACCAGATTTCAAGCTGTATTACAAAGCCACTGTTCTCAAAAGAGCCTGGTACTGGCACAAGAACAGACATATAGACCAATGAAATAGAATAGAGAATCCAGATATTGACCCAAACCACTATGATCAATTAATATTTGACAATAGAGAATCCAGATATTGACCCAAACCACTATGCTCAATTAATATTTGACAAAGGAGGCATGAACATACAATGGAGCCAAGACAGTCTCTTCAATAAGTGGTGTTGGGAAAATTGGACAGATAATGCAAAAAAAAATGAAACTAGACCACCAACTTACACCATACACAAAAACAAACTCAAAATGGCAAATGGACTTAAATGTAGGATGAGAAACCATAAAAATCCTACAAGACTCCATAGGCAGCAAAATAGCAGACATATGTCTTAGCAATATCTTTACTGACACACCTCATAGGGCAATGGAGACTAAGGAGAAAATAAACAAATGGGACTACATCAAAATAAAGAGCTTCTGCATAGCAAAAGAAACAATTAACAAAACAACAAGAAAGCCATGGGAGAATACATTTGCCAATGCTATTACAGATAAGGGTTTAATCTTCAAAATTTAGAGAGAACTCATACAACTTAACAAAAAGAAGATAAACGATCCAGTCAAAAAATGGGCAAAGGACCTAAATAGACACTTTTCGAAAGAGGACATACAGAAGGCCGAGAGACATATGAAAACATGCTCAAAGTCACTTATCATCTGAGAGATGCAAATCTAAACAACAATGAGGTACCATCTCATATCTGTCAGAATGACTATCATCAACAAATGAACAAACAATTGCTGGTGAGGATGTGGAGAAAAAGGAACCCTCCTGCACTGCTGGTGGGAATGCAGACTGGTGCAGCCACTGTGGAAAACAGCATGGAGTTTCCTCGAAAAGTTAAAAATGGAACTCCCATTTGACCCAGTAATCCCACTTCTAGGACTATATCCCAAGAAACCAGAAACACCAATCAGAAAGGATATATGCACCCCTACGTTCATAGCAGCACAATTTATAATAGCTAAGATTTGGAAACCACCTAAGTGCCCATCAGCAGATGCATGGATTAGAAAACTGTGGTAGATCTACACAATGGAATAATATGCCGCTATAAAAAAGAAGGAACTCTTACCATTTGCAACAGCATGGATGGAACTGGAAAGCATTATGCTAAGTGAAATAAGCCAGGTGGAGAAAGATAAAGATCACATGATCTCACTCATATGTGGGATATAATGATCAACATAATTTGATGAACAAAAATAGACCCAGAGACAAATGGCAGGGGAGTTGAGTGGTTAGAGAGCAATCAAAGACTTGTATGCATGCATATTAGCATAACCAATGGATACAGACACTGAGGTGGTGGGGGCTTGCCCAGGGTGGGAATATCTGAGGGGGGTCAATCGGGGAAAAAGGAGACATATGTAAAACTTTAGACAATAAATTTTTTAAAAAAGAGTATGGAGTTTCCACAAACAATTAAAAATGGAGCTGCCTTTTGACCCAGCAATCCTCCTTCTGGGAATATATCTTAAGAATCCCAAAATACCGATCAGAAAGAATATATACATCCCTATGTTCATAGTAGCATTATTTCCAATAATGGAAACATCAGTAGTGCCCATCAATAGGGCCCATGAATGGATAAAAAAAGCTGTGGTACATTTACACAATGGAATGCTAGGTAGCTGTAAAATGGAGTTCTTACCCTTTGAGTCAGCATGCATGGACCCAGAGACTCTTATGCTAAGTGAAATAACCAGTTAGAGAAAGACAAATATCACATGATCTCACTCTAATGTTGAATCTAATGAACAAAATAGAGTGATGAACAAAATAGGTCCAGAGGTATGGAGGCATAGACACAAAGAACAGATTTTAGTAGGGTGGGAGGACAGAAAGAGATTAACCAAGGTACATATATGCATATATGCATAACCCATGTACACAGACAATAAAATAGGGTTAGCCTGGGGTGGAGCAGGGGTTGGGTGCAGGGGGCCAAAAAGGGAGAAAATGGGAAACATGTGTAATACTGTCAACAATAACAATTTTAAAAAGAAATAGCAAAGTTTAAACATAAGGAAATATCTCCTCCTATAAGTGACATTGTAGTATTACTAAATTATCCCTTATATTCATAATGCTCTTTCCCCACAAAGCCTAAAAGCTGCTTTAATATATAATACTATTTAATATAGAAGTAAATATTAGTGTCTCTAAATTTAAAATAAATAGAAAGTATTTGTTTGTCTCTTATACAGGTATAGTAAGACATTTTAATTTGAAAATTTTAATAGAAAATTTATTTGTTTTATTTATATTAATAAATACTTCTACATATCCCTTTAATATATATTAATAAGAAGCATACTTTTTCAAAATTTGCTAAATTTGGCATAATCTTTAAGTGGAAATAATCTAATTAGTAATATAATGTTGTTTTATTCAATTACAGTCTAACCTCAGTTCTCTAATGCCTCCCATCTTGAACAATTCAGTTCTTAACCATGTTGTTTACAGAAAAAAAATCTCAGTCTTTGAACAAAACTTGAGTTCTGGACTTGACAACACCTTCATGCTGATATATCAGCATGACAAAATGAGTCTCTCAGGCCACAAACAAAGGAGAGAATACCAGTCAATTTATTGTTAAGCTATCCTTGTTAACATTTCAGGAAATTGTGCTGTGAATATGTTTGTGGGGTTTTTTTGTTTGTTTTGTTGCTGGTAAAATGGACAATTAGCACAATTTTAAAACAAAGAGGCCATCAAGAGTGCTCAAGAGTGCTAATGTTGCTAAATATGTTAATGAAACAATGATTACAGGCTTTTGAAGAGGTAGATAAATCTCTTTAATTGGATAAATGAAAAACAGTTAACCAGTGAAGGCATTTCAGAGGCAGTGATATGTGAAAAAGCAAAGATGCTGCATGCTGAATTCCTAAAAGACACAGATGGAATGAGTGCTGAAAGTGACTTGTTTAAGGTTAGTAGGGGGTGGTTTAATAAATTTAAGAAAATACATGTTTGCTTATATATTAAACAGTACATTAGACATGTACTATATATGAGAAAGGCTAAAAGAGGAAATCATTTGAGTCTGGAACAAATTAATTAAATTTACATTATTTCGAATGGCAAAAATGATTCTGTTTTCGAACAAATCACTTCTCAAACAGCCTTCCTGAATGAACTAAGTTTTAAAACCTAGATTCCACTGTATATTGCCTTAAACTGGGCTATTAAAGTAGCACTTTTCACCTTCATTTATCCAGAGATTAGCCAAAGAACATATATGCATAGCCTATGGACACAAACAAGAATGTGGTGAAGGCCTGGGCGGGGGCTAGGTGGAGGTGGGCAAAGGAGGGGATAGGGGATATCTGTAATACTGGGGGGAAAAAGGAGATATATGTATTACTCTGTGTAATACTTTAAACAATAAAATTAAATTTAAAAAAATAAATAAAGTAGCATTTTTTTTCCTGAATGACTTGATAGAGAATATGCACTTTTTACTATTTCTCCTGCCCAGTACAACTAAAAACCTTGTCTATTACATGTATAACAAACACAAAAAGACCCTGAAAAGTGAAGAAAAGAAGACAGAATAATGTGGGCGAAAGGGGCCACATGCTAACTGATAAGCTCAGGGAAGGCCTGCATGGCAGTCTTGCAAATTCAAAGACCTAAAGTAACCACAAAGAATGGCCTGAAATGAAACTTTAACTAAAGCAGCTATGGTGGGTAGTCACCTTCTAGGCCAGTATCTTCCCTGACAAGGTCAGTCTTTACCTTAACTGAGCTTATTGACTTTTTGCATCTATGATAATATAATTTGAATGCTTTTTATTTCTTTTTCTTGTCTGATTGCTGTGGCAAATACTTCCAGTACTATGTTGAATAAGAGTGTCATGCTCCTGATTTTAAGGGAAATGCTAGTATTTTTCTCCCACTGAGAATGATATTGGCTGTAGGATTGTCATATATGGCCTTTATTATGTTGAGGTATGATCCCTCTTTTCCCAGTTTGCTGAGAGTTTTTATCATAAATGGGTGCTGAATTCTGTCAAATGCTTTTTCTACAGCTATTGATATGATCATATGATTGCTATCCTTCATATGGTTTATGTGATGTATTACACTTATTGATTTGCAAATATTGTACTAACCCAGAATAAATCCCACTTGATCATGGTATAGGATCTTTTTAATGTATTGCTGTGTCCAATTTACCAATATTTTGTTGAGAACTTTAGTATCTATGTTCATCAGGGATTTTGGCCTAAAATTTTCTTTGTTTGGTTTTGGAATTCAAATTATGCTGGCCTCATATAAAGAGCTTGGAAGTGCTCATTCCACTTGGCTTTTTGGAATAATTTGAGGAGGACAGGTGCTAGTTCTTCCTAGAATATGCTGTATAATTTACCTGTGAAGCCATCTGCTCCAGGAATTTGTTTGCCGGGAGTTTTTTTTTCTTTCTTTCTTTCTTTCTTTCTTTCTTTCTTTCTTTCTTTCTTTCTTTCTTTCTTTCTTTCTTTCTTAATGCTTCAATTTCATTAGTTGTTATTTGTCTATTCAGGTTTTCTGATTTTTCCTGAATGAGTTTTGGAAAACTGTATGTTTCTAGGAATTTGTCCATTTCGCTCAGGTTGTCCAATTTGTTGGTCTATATTTATTCATAGTCTTTTCTTATTATCCTTTGTATTTCTATGATGTCAGTTGTTATTTCTATTTCCTTTCTGATTTTATTTATTCAGGCCCTCCCTTTTTTTCTAGAGTACTCAAGTTTTTTTTTTTTATATATATATATTTTATTGATTTTTTTACAGAGAGGAAGGGAGAGGGATAGAGAATTAGAAACATCGATGAGAGAGAAACATTGATCAGCTGCCTCCTGCTCACCTCCTACGGGGGATGTGCCCGCAACCAAGGTACATGCCCTTGACCGGAATCGAACCCGGGACCCTTTAGTCCACAGGCCGATGCTCTATCCACTGAGCCACACCAGCTAGGGCTAGAGTACTCAGGTTAAAGGTATGTCAACCTTACTTATATTTTCAAAGAACCAGCTATTGGTTTCATTGATTATTGTATTGCTTTTTTAGACTTCATTTTTTAATTTTTGCTGTGATATTTATTTCCCTTATTCTACTCACTTTGGGCGTTGTTTGTTGCTCTTTTTCTAGTTCCTTTAAGTGTAAAATTAGGTTGTTGAAGATATTTCTTGTCTTGAGGTAGGCCTATAAGGCTATGAATTTCCTTCTTAGGATGACTTTCTGTGTCCAATAGTTTTGGGGTTCTTGTATTCCCAATTTCCTTTGTTTCAAAGCATGTTTTGATTTCTTCCTTGATCTCATTGTTAACCCATTCATTGTTTAATAACATCTTATTTAGCCCCCCTCCATGACTGTGTATTTTTCAGTGCTTTTATTTTAATTGATTTCTAGTTTCATATGCCATTGTGGTCAGAGAAGATGCTTGATATGATTTCAATCTCCTTAAATTTATTGTACTTGTTTTGTATCTTAACATGTGGTCTAACTTAGAAAATTTTCCTTGTGCACTTGAAAAGAATGTACTGCTGATTTTGGGTGAAATTCTCTGAAGATATTAAATCCATCTGATTTATTGTGTTACTTAAAGCTATCATTTCCTTATTGTTTTCCTTTCAGGAAGATCTATCCATTGATATCACTGGGGTGATAACATCCCCTATTATGACTATATGACTATCAATCTCTCCCTTTACGTCCATCAAGATTTGCTTTACATATTTAGGTGCCCAATGTTGGGTGCATAAATGTTTACAAGTTATAACCTCTTGCAAGATTGCTTTCTTTATCCTTATGTAGTATCCTTCTTTGACTCTTACTATATAGCCTTTGTTTTAAATTCTATTGTGTCAGGTACAAGTATTACTACCCCAGCTTTTTTCCCTTCTATTTGCATAAAATGTCTATTTCCTTCCCTTTACTTTTAGTCAGTGTGTATCTATTGTGTGTGTGTGTGTATATATATATATATATATATATATATATATATATATATATATATCTTGTCTTCTTATCATTCAACTACCCTATGTCTTTTGAATGAGCATTTAAGCACTTAAGGTGATTATTGATAGGTATATATTAATTGCGATTTTATCTTTTTCTTCTTCTATTCTTCTTCTCCCTCTCCCTTCCTCTTTCTCTTTGCCTCTCTCTTTCCCTCTTCTTCTTCTTGTTCAAAAAGGCCTTTTAACATTTCTTATAATACTATTTTGGTGGTAACAGAATCCTTTAACTTTTTCTTGTCTGGAAAGTTGTTTATTTCTCCTTAAATGATAGCTTTGCTGGGTAAAATAGTCTTGGTTGTAGGTACATGCTTTTCATCACTTTCAATATTTCATGCCAATCCCTTCTAGCCTGAAATGTTCCTAGTTGAGCAATCAACCGACAGTCTTATGAGAGCTCCCTTTAAGGAACTCTCTATTTCTTGCTTCTCTTAAGATTCTTTTATCTTTATCCTTTGCCATTTTAATTATAATGTGTCTTGATGTGGCCCTCTTTGGGTTTATTTTGTTTGGGACTTTCTGTGCTTCCAGGACTTGTTTGTCTTTTTACTTGAATAGGTTAGCAAAGTTTTCAGTTGTTATTTCTTCAAATAGGCTCTCACACCCTTGCTCTTTCTCTTCTCCTTCTGATACCGCTATACTGTAGATGTTCATTATGCCTCATGTTGTCCCAAAAGTTCCTTAAATTAGCCATGTTTTTTAAAATTCTTTTTGCCTTTTGCTGCTCTGATCAGATGTTTTCTGCTACATTGTCTTCCAAATTACTGATGATTCTCTGCTTCATCCAACCTATTGATTTTTCCTTGCAGTGTATTATTTATTTCAGGTACTGTATTCTTCATTTCTGATTCATTATTTTGTATGGCTTCTATGTCCTTTTTCATGCTGTTGAGCACCCTAGTAACCTTTTCTTTTTAACTCTATAGCTGATAAATTACTTGCCTCCATTTCATTCAGATCTTTTTTCTGGAGATTTCTCCTGTTCTTTCATTTGGAGCATATTTATTTATCTCCCAATTTTAACTGCCGCTTTGCGTTTGTTTCTATATATTAGAAAGACCTGCTATGATTTTCAGTCTTGGTGGAATGTCCTTAGTAGTAGGTGGCTTGTGGGGTCTAGTGGTGCAGTCTCCTCAATACCTGAACTGTGGGCTACAGGAATGCCCATTGTGTGGGTTAAGTGGAACATCCTGTTATAATTGAGTCTTGATTTCTATTTGCTAATATGTGGGTGGAATCAACCTTCAGACTGGCTGACTGTGATATTCAACCCTGACAGTGTGTGAATGGCTATGCAGGTGCTTACCACTTGAAACAAAATTTGCCTCATCATGGTCTTGTGCCTGCCAAGATGTCTCTTTGGATATGTTGCTAGTGAAGCTTATTAAATCCTGCTTTGATGTTGTCTGAAGCTGGCCACTGGGTGTGTTGGTTCTGGGCCTCTTGGGAGGGACTCTGGTGCAAGCCGATTATAGACACTGTGACTTGCCCTGGGAAACATGTTAGAATATACAAGCAAGCCACAGTTTGTGGATGCCTCTGTTGGGCCTGTGTCCATGCAGGAAGGACCAAGCTGTGCACTAAGGCTGGCTTTTACTGCCACCAGCCCACAGGAAAGTCAGCATAGTCCAAAAACCACCCTAAGATCTGCCTCCACCTGCCAGCGGCCTGTTAGTCTCAGTCACTGAAAGAGCCACTGGCAGTACTCAAGTTGCATGAGGTAGATTCTCAATGAGTCACCAGATAGGGGTGAGTAGTGTTCACTAGATTGATGTAGGTTCAAACTTGGTGCCAGTGCTTGATCTGAGGTCACTCAGAAAATGTCCCCATGAATACCAAGTCTAGCTGCCACTCACTGGGTGTTTGACCACAATTGTGTTGGGGAGGGGTCTCAGGGTATTCATCAAAGTGAGGCCAGCAAAGTGTGTCAGGCCCCAAAAGACCAAGATTTGGCTATGTGAAGGTAGGGATTTTCTTCAGTTGGCTGTGTGAGAGGAAAATGTCCCTTGTCCTAGCAGCACACAACTCAGTCTATCCCAGATTCTGCTGTGAGGAAAAGGAGCTTAGCATGGTAGGCCACTGGGAGTCAGGAGGATGCGACTTATGCCTCTAGTGACAAAGAGATGCTCACAAGCATCAGGAAAGGTGGGGGGATGTGCCCCATACCCCATAGACACACAACTCAGTCTGTTCCAGGTTTTGTCCCATCCTCAGCATGGCAGAGCCACTAGAAGTTGTGAAGATGGGTCCACAGGAAGCCTGAAGGGTGGGATTAGCAGATCTCCTTTGAGGGAGAAGCACCAGTAAGGTTTACCGCAAAGTGGGGGAAATGGGCTCCACCCTAAACCAACAGAATTGACACGCCCCCAGTCTGCCCAGACCTCTACATCCTGGTCAAGGCAGCTGACTCTTCAGCAGGTTGTAATCTCCACAGGGTAGGGCAAGAGGGAGTCCAGAAGGTGGGGCTATTGCTGTCCTCAGGCTAATGCCCCATGGAGGAGAGTGATTCACCCAAGAAAAATGGCATGTGCAGTGTGGGAGTAACTCAGCACAGGTATCCTGTAAGCTCTTCCATCAACTCTCTCCCCAGAGCTGCAACACTGGACTCTTCTCATGTAACTCTATTCCCCTCTTCCCACCCTATATCAGAGCCCAGGCTAAGTGGCTATGAACAAAATTTTGTGTGTTAGCTCCTTAGAAGGGCACCTGTATCTCTAGTACACTCCTGTCACTGACTGACAAATACAAATCCTGCTGCTTATCATAGCCAGATGTTAAGTGGGCACATATTCCCGAATCTGGTGCTGTGGCCTAGGTTTGAGACCTTATGTTTCTCAGGGGAACACTCCATAGCTGATATATCCCACCAAATCCTCAGCCACTGACCACAGGGTTGTGAACAGCCCTTTTCGCATCTCCACTTTTCCAACCAGTCTCGATGTGGCTTCTTCCATAAATCCTTGGTTATAAGGCTTCTCTTTGGGTAGACTTCAGTTGGTTATTCAGGATTATTGTTCTGTAATTTAGTTGTAATTCCAGTTTATTATTGGGAGGAAGAGCATGTACCTTCCACCTACTCCACTGCCATCTTGGATACCTGTTAACTTATTTATTTATCCAATTTCTACTTTTCAAAGCTATTAGTGATTAGTGAATGCCTATGAGACTTACTATAACATTTTTGTAGCCCTTGGTTTTTAATACCTCACATTTCAATTTTTTAATATATATATATATATATATATATATATATATATATATATATTTTTTTTTTTTTTAAGAGAAAGAGGAAGTGAAAGGTAGAAACATTGACGAGAGAGAAACATCAACATCGATTGGCTGCCCCCTGCACGTCCCCTGCCAGGGATCAAGCCCTCAACCTGGGCATGTGCTCTGACCAGGAATTGAACCAATGACCTCTTGGTGCGTGGGTTGAAACTCAACCTCTGAGCCACACTGGCCGGGCTCAAATTTCATTTCTTTATAAAAATACCCTACTGCCTCAATTGTATTTTTGCTCCTTGAAGTCAAAAGCTGTAGCATATATAATTTTTATATCCTCTACTACTTCATTGTTTTTTAAACTACAGAGCAAAACTAATAAAATCAATATAGTGGGTTGTAACCAGCATTAAAAAAAATAAAATAGAATAGGTAATATCAGAGAACATTGTACATACTAATGATAAAGTGCCGCATAGCCCATTGCCAGACAGTAAAGTTTTGAAGGCCTGGGATAGGGCAAGGGCTGGGTGCAGGGGGTCAAAGGGTATGGGGGGGATGGGTAACATGTGTAATAAGTTAACAAAAAAATTCCCCCAAAAAATAGAGAAAAAGAAGGCAACAACAAGTGCTGGCGAAAAAGTGAAGAAAGAGAAAACATTGTGAACTGCTAGTGGGGATGCAGACTGGTGCAGCCACTGTGGAAAATAGTATAGTGTTTTCTCACTAAATAAAAAAAATGTAACTGAATTTTGTTTCTGTATCCCACTTCTGGGAACATATCTTAAAAATCCCAAAACACTAATTTGAAAGAATATATGCACCCATCTGTTCATTACAGCATTATTTACAATAGTCAAGATCTGGAAATAGCCTCGACTATCTTATATAATAAAAGGCAAATATGCAAATTGTCCCCTCAACCAGGAGTTCGACCAGGGAACGGGGCTGGCTGACCAACCACCCGTGGCCCCTCCCCCTGGTAGGCTGCACCCCCAATCAGCCCCTGTCACCCTGATTGGGGGCAGGGCTAGCCGGCCAGCCACCAATGGCCGCTCCCCTGTCTGGCCCCACCCCCGATGCCCCTCACCCCGAGCAGCCCCAATTGCGGCAGGCTGGCCGAACCCCACCTGTGCACAAATTCGTGCACCGGGCCTCTAGTCATAAATAAGGGGATAAAAAAGTATTGGTACATTTACACAGTGGAATACTAGTCAGTAGTTTTAAAAAAAGGAAATCTTACCTTTTGTGACAGCATGGATGGAATTGGAGATTATTATAGTGACTGAAATAAGCTAGACAGAGAAAAATACCATATGATATCACTTTTATGTGGAATCTAATGAAAAAAATAAACTGACAAACAAAATAGAACCAGAGGCATGGATACATGGAACAGACTAATAGCTGTCAGATGGGAGCGGGGAATAGAGACTGGATGAAAGATACTGAAGGGAATAGCATGTATGTATATCCTAATATATATAAAAAGCTAGGGGCCATCACATCCAAAACGACTGGTCAGATGACCAAACAGCAAGGGGTCCACAGTGGGGGAAGGGCCGCGGCAGATGCCTCTCTGCACACCTGCACCGGGGGTCTGGTTCAAGTCCCGGATTGTGAGAGGGTAAGTGAGAATGACATAGGCTAAGGGACCAGCAGGGGGTTATTGGGGGTGGAGTTGATCTTGGATGAGCAGGGGGGTGAGGCTGAGCAGAGGGCAGAACTCTGGCCAGAGCCCTGCCAAGGAGGCCTGTGGTCTGGGTAAGGCAGCCATAGGAGGGATTAGTCCTGGGGATGACATGGGACTTTGGCATTGTAGAAAGAATAGGGTGGAGGATGGCTTGGCTTGGACTTGCCCAGAGGTGGGAGACCAGGCAGGAGGCTCTGCCAATAACAGTGGCAGCAGTCTGAGTTCCGGTCCCGATGCTGCTCCCCAGAGAACATTGGAGCTGGAAGGCACCTTCACAGCCACTCAATTACTATTCCCTTTACAGGTAATAAATCAAGGCCAGGGAGACCTGGTTCAAGTGCAGGGGGTCAGCAGTGGGGGTGGGGCCATGGCTGACACTTCTCTGCATGCCTGCGCCGGGGGTCTGGTTCAAGTCCCAGATTGTGAGAGGTTGAGTAAGAATGGCATAGGTTAAGGGACCAGCAGGGGGTCAGTGGTGGTGAAGTCGATCTTGGATGAGCAGGGAGGTGAGGCTGAGCAGAGGGCAGAGCCCTGCCCAGGAGGCCTGTGGTCTGGGTAAGGCAGCCATAGGAGGGATTAGTTCTGGGGATGACAAAGAACTTTAGCATTGTAGAAAGAATAACTTTAGCCATCGCAGATCAAACTGTGCACCCAAATGCTTTTTCTTGGATGGTCCAGGTGGTAGTGGAAAAACATATCTTTATAAAGTTTTAATACATTATATTAGAGGTTGTGGTGGTACTGTTTTACCCACAGCATCTACAGGAATTGCTGCAAATTTACTTCTCGATGGAAGAACCTTTCATTCCCAATATAAATTACCAATTCCATTAAATGAAACTTCAATTTCTAGACTCTATATAAAGAGTGAAGTTGCTAAAACCATTAAAAAGGCCAAACTTACCATTATTGATGAATGCACCATGGCATCCAGTCATGCTATAAATGCCATAGACAGATTAATAAATTATGAATTTGAATGTTGCATTTGATGGGAAAGTTCTCCTTCTCGGAGGGGATTTTTGACAATGTCTCAGTGTTGTGCCACATGCTATGCGATCAGCCACAGTACAAACAAGTTTAAAGTACTGTAGTGTTTGGGGATGTTTCAGAAAGTTGTCTCTTAAAACAAATAGGAGATCAGAGGATACTGCTTATAGTGAATGGTTAGTAAAACTTGGAGATGGCAAACTTGATAGCAGTTTTTATTTAGGAATGGATATTATTGAAATCCCCCATGACATGATTTGTAACGGATCTATTATTGAAGCTACCTTTGGAAATACTATATCTATAGCTAATATTAAAAATATATCTAATCATGCAGTTCTTTGTCCAAAAAATGAGCACGTTCAAAAATTAAATAAAGAAATTTTGGATATACTTGATGGAGATTTTCACACATATTTGAGTGATGATTCCATTGATTCAACAGATAATGCTCAAAAGGAAAAATTTCCCATTGAATTTCTTTATAGTATTACTCCTTCAGGAATGCCGTGTCATGAATTAAAATTGAAAGTGGGTGCAATCATCATGCTACTGAGAAATCTTAATAGTAAATGGGGTCTTTGTAATGCTACTAGACTTATTATCAAAAGATTGTGACCTAATATTATCGAAGCTGAAGTATTAACAGGATCTGAAGGAGAGGTTGTTCTGATTCCAAAAACTGATTTGACAATGGCCTCCCATTTAAATTAATTCGAAAACAGTTTCCCCGTGATGCCAGCATTTTCAATGAGTATTAATAAATCACAAGTACAAACTCTAGACAGAGTGGGAATATTCCCACCTGAACCCGTTTCACACATGGTCAGTTATATGTTGCTTTCTCTCGAGTTCAAAGAGCGTGTGATGTTAAAGTTGTAAATACTTCATCACAAGGGAAATTAGTCAAGCACTCTGAAAGTGTTTTCACTCTTAATGTGGTATACAGGGAGCTATTAGAATAAGTTTAATCAATTTATAAGTCAATGTTTGTATCAGTGTTGTTTTTACATCATGTTTTTGTTGTTTTTACATCATGTTTTTGTTTTTATATCATGTCTTTGTTGTTGTTATATCATGTTGTGATTGTTTATTTATTAATAAATTTATATATTATTTTCATATACATTTTACTAATTTTCTTTCTTCTCTGACACTTCTATTATAGAGAAAGGGCAAATAGCAATATTAAAATATTTCCTCTAATTAATTCCCTTTTAATGTGCATGGATTTCGTGCACCAAGCCACTAGTAAATGTATAACATGTAGGCACAGGCAACAGTGTGATGATAGACAGAAGGAAATGGGGGTAGGGCCTATGTGGAGTTGGATAATCAAGGGGAAAATGGGGCTGGAAGAGACTTTGCTTCAGGTAGTGGGTGTACAATACAGAGTGCAGATGATGCTTTGTTGAGTTGTATACTTGAAACTTGTATGGTTTTGCAAACCAATGTCAACCCAATAAATTAAATAAATAAAAAAAACTTTTCTAAAATTTAAAAAATTGTGGTGCAAAATGTTTGAGTTGAAGTTTAAGAAGAAAATTGCTGTCTCACACAGATATCTATTTGGATACAGATGGAATATTTTAATATTCTTTTTAGATTGGATATTATTTATTTATTTAAATTTCTTTATTGATTAAGGTATTACATATTTGTCCTCATCCCCCCATTCCCATCCCAAACCCCTCCCCACGCATGCCCCCACTCCCCTGTTGTCTGTGACCACTGGTTAGGCTTATATGCATGCATACAAGTCCTTTGGTTGATCTCTCCCCCTTACTATACCGAAACTCAAGAAATGATAGCTTCTTTTGTTAATGAGAGTATATGGAGAGATTATATAAGTGCTAGGAGTTACCTTTATGTTTTTATTTATTTACTAGAGGCCCAGTCCCTCAGCCTGGCCTGTGCCCTCTCGCAATCCAGGATCCCTTGGTGGATGTTGGACTGCTGATTTTGGCCCTATCACCAAGGGATGTAGTAGTGCACGAAGCGGCAGGCAGCTCGGAGGAGCCCAAGCCCAGGCTGGGTGCCATGCTGCTCCTGCTCATTCTGGCCCCACTGCACCTGCTGCTGCCACCACTGGGTAAACTCACTGAGTGCACTGACCACCAGGGTGCAGCTCCTGCATTGAGCGTCTGCCCCCTGGTGGTCAGTGCACAACATAGTGAGAGGACAAACGGTCAACCAGTCGAATGGTTGACCAGTTGCTTAGAGTTTTATATATAGACTAGAGGCCCGGTGCACGAAATTTGTGCACAGGGGTGGGGGGGGGGAGGTGTCCCTCAGCCCAGCCTGCACCCTCTCCAATCTGGGTCCCCTCAAGGGATGTCCGACTGCCCGTTTAGGCCCGAGCCCCCATCTTGTGGTGGCCATTTTGTGTCCACATGGGGGCAGGATCTTTGACCACATGGGGCAGCCATATTGTGTGTTGGAGTGATGGTTAATCTGCATCTTACTCTTTTATTAGATAGGATAGAGGCCTGGTGCACAGGTGGGGGCCAGCTGGTTTGCCCTGAAGGGTGTCCCGGATCAGGGTGGGGGTTCCCTTGGGGGGTGGGGTGGCCTGAGCGAGGGGCCTGTGCTGGTTTGCAGGCCAGCCACGCCCCCTGGCAACCCAAGCGGAGGCCCTGGTATCTGGAATTTATTTACCTTCTAAATTGAAACTTTGTAGCCTGCAGCGGAGCCAAGCCTCCTGCTCGCTCCGTGGCCGGCAGCCATTTCTGTTGGGGTTTGTGTATCTTCTATAATTGAAACTTTGTAGCCTTAAGCGGAGGCCTGGGCCAGTCAGGGTGTGCGGAAAGCTTTGCTTCTTCCATTGCCAGGGGCAACCCTACCCTCCCGCTCTTTCAAGCTCCGGGGTTGCCACCATTTCTGTTTGGATTTGTTTACCTTCTATAATTGAAACTTTGTAGCCTTGAGTGGAGGCTTAGGCCGGCAAGGGCAGGGGGAAAGCTTGGCTTCCTCCATTGCCTGGGAAACCCAAGCCTCCCTCCTGCTCTCTGTGACTGTAGCCATCTTGGTTGGGTTTATTTGCATACTCGCTCTGATTGGCTGGTGCGTGTGGCTGGTGGGTGTAGCAGAGTGATGGTTAATTTGCATATTACTCTTTTATTAGTATAGCTTTTTGAAAATATATTTTTATTGATTTCAGAGAGGAAGGGAGAAGGAGGGAGAGATAGAAACATCTATGATGAGAGAGAATCAAGGATCGGCTGCCTCCTGCATGCCCCCTACTGGGGATCAAGCCTGCAACCCAGGCATGTGCCTTTGACTGGAATCAAACTCACGATCCTTCAGTCTGTAGGCTGATGCTCTATCCACTGAGCCAAACCAGCTAGGGCTATGTTTTTATTTTTTATTTAAGTATAGTTGGTATACAGTCTTACCTTGGCTGTATTAGTTTCAGGTGTACAATATAGTGATTTGCCATTTTTATACCTTACAATGTGATCACCTCACTAATTCTAGTAATCATCTATCACCTTGTAAATTTATCACAATATCATTGGCTAAATTCCCCTTCCCCTTTTCACCCATCTCCCTACACTCTCCTTAATGGCAACCATCCCTTTGTTTCTGTTTCTATTAGTCTGTTTTTGTTTTGTTTGTGTGTGCTGTTTTTTTCAAGATTCCACATATATGTGTCTTTCTCAGCCTGACTTGTTTCACTTAGCATAATACCCTCTAGATACATCCATGTTGTCCACAAATGGCAATATTTCATTATTTTTTATTGTTGAGTAAAATTCCATTGTTTAAACATGGGCCTCTAGGTTGCTTCCACTATCATAAATAATGCTGCAATAAACATAGAGGTGCATATATCTTTTCAAATTAGTGTTCTCATTTTTTTTGGAGAAGTACCCAGAAATGCAATCGCTGAATCATATGGAATATCTATATTTGTTATGTTGTTTTTTTTTGAGGAATCTCCATACTGTTTTCCATAGGGGAAGCGCCAGTTTGTAGTCCTACTAACAGAGCATGAGGATTCCATTTTCCCCACATCCTCATCAACACATGTTATCTCTGTATATAAAAGCCTAAGTGACTGAACAACCAAATGACCGGTCAACCAGTTGCTATGATGCACACTGACCACCAGGGGGCAGATGTTCAATGCAGGAGCTGCCACCTGGTGGTCAATGTGCTCCCAAAGCCAACCTCCCGCGGCCAGCCAACCTCCCGTGGTCCCTCCCCCTAGCTGGCTAACTTCCCGTAGCACCTCCCTCCAGCCAGCCAACTTCCCATGGCCCCTCCCCATGGCAAGCCAACCTCCTGTGGCCCCTCTTCTTTGCCAGCCAACCTCCCGTGGCCCCTCCCCTTGGCCAACCTCCTGTGGCCTCAAACAGCCCCTATTGCTGGCCAGGCCAAGGGATCCCACCTGTGCATGAATTTGTGCACTGGGCCTCTAGTTGTTAATATTGGATATCTTCATATATCTGTGGGCCACCTTTATGCATATTTTGGAGAAATACATTTTCATGCCCTCTTCCTAATTTCGATAGGATTGTTTAATTTTTTATAGAATGTCTCTTCAACAAGTGGTGTTGGGAAAACTGGACAGATACATGCAAAAAAAATGATACTAGACAACTCTATTACATCATATACAAAAATAAATTCAAAATGGGTTGAATACTTGAATGTAAGGCCTGCAACCATAAAACCAGAAGAAAACATCAGTCTGAATAATATCTTTGTAAACACATTCCCTTGAGTAAGGAAACCAAAGGTAAAAATAAAGAAATGGGACTACATAAAAATAAAAAGCTTCTGCACAGAAAAAACAACACAAAAATAAACAAACAAAAACACACACACACAAACAAACAAAAAAACCTTCTAACAAAACCAAAAGACATTCAACTACCTGGGTGAATATATTCACACATGATATTTCCAATAAGGGATTAATATCAGAAATATATAAGAAACTCATACAACTCAGTATTTTAAAAATGGTATTTATTAAAGATCGGTTGCAATTTGGATACTGTTAGTGTCTAGAAACACATCAGTAAATGTTCAATTCTATGCATGGTATACATTTCTCCATCCTATCTAATAAAAGAGTAATATGCAAATTGACCATCACTCCAACACAAAAGATGGCTGCCCCCATGTGGACACAAGATGGCCGCCACAAGATGGTCAGCAGGAGGGGGCAGTTGGGAGGGACCAGGCCTGCAAGGGAGGGCAGTTGTGGGTGATCAGGCCTGCAGGGAAGGGCAGTTGAGGGGGACCCAAGCCTGCAGGGGAGAGCAGTTGGGGGGGACCAGGCCTGCAGGGGAGGGCAGTTAGGGGTGACATCCCTCCACCCAGAACCCATCCTCCCCCAGGCCTTGACCACAATACTGTCTGTGTCCATGGGTTATGCATATAAGTGTATAAGTTCTTTGGATAATCTCTTCCCTGCACACATTTCACTCAAATATGTCTATCTGTTACATGCTTCAATATCTCTGGATCTATTTTGTTCATCAGTTTATTTTGTTCATTAGATACCACATATAAGTAAAGTCATATGATACTTTCTTTTTCTGACTGGCTTATTTCACTTAGCATAATACTCTCTAAGTCCCTCCATGGTGTCTCAAATGGTAATATATAATTCTTTTAAACAGCTGCATAGTATTCCATGGAATAAATGTAGTATCATGTCAATTGTAAATAATGAGTTTTACTCCTTTCTGATTTGGATGCATTTATGTTTTCTTCTTTTCTGATCGCTGTGGCTAGGAATTCCAGTACTATGTTGAATAAAAGTGTTGAAAGCAGACATACCTGTCTTGTTTCTGTTGTTAGGGGAAATGGTTTTAACACTGTTGGCTGTAGGTATGTCATATATGGACTTTATGATGTTGAGGTATGATCCCTATATTCCCACTTTGCAGAGAGTTTTTATTAAAGAAGGGAATTGGGCCTAACCGGCTTGGCTCAGTGGATAGAGCATTCACCTGTGGACTGAGGGGTCCCAGGTTCGATTCCAGTCAAGGGCATGTACTTTGGTTGTGGGCACATCCCCAGTGGGGAGTGTGCAGGAGGCAGCTGATCGATGTATCTCTCATCGATGTTTCTAACTCTCTATCCCTCTCCCTTCCTCTCTGTAAAAAATCAATAAAATATATTTTAAAAAGTAAAAAATAAAAAAGGGGGGTTGGATTTTTTTCAAATGCTTTTTCTGCATCTATTGATATGATCATGTGATTTTTGTCTTTCAATTTGCTTACATTATGTATCATGTTAATTGATTTGCAAATATTGTACCATCCTTGCATCCCTGGAATAAATCCCACTTGATCATGTTGTATGATCTTTTGAATATACTGCTGGACCTGATTTGCTAATATTTTGTTGAGGATTTTACCAAAAAAAAAAAAAAGTGTTTTTCCTGGATATTGGCATGTAATTCTCTTTTTTGTATTATCTTTATCTAGTTTTTGGTTCAGGATAATGCTGGCCTCATAAAACGACCTTGGAAGTGTTCCAGCCTCTTAGATGTTTTTTTTAAATACTTTGGGGAGGATAGGTGTTAGGTCTTTGAATATTTGGTAAAACTCTCCTGTGAGCCATTGAGACAAAGGCTTTTGCTTGAGAGTTTTTCTTTGTTTGTTTGTGTTTGTTTGTTTAAATTACTGCTTCAATTTCGTCCATTGTTATTGGCCTTTTCAGGTTTTGTGGTTCTTTCTGATTCAATTTTTGAATGCTGTATTTTTCTAAGAATTTGTCCATTTCGTCCAAATTGTTCATCTTGTTGACACAGATTTGTTCATAGTATTTTCTTTTTTTAATAAATCTTTATTGTTGAAAGTGTTACGTATGTCAATTTTGTATTCCCCATTTCCATCTTCCACCACCTCTCCCCCAAGCCTTCATGACCCCACTGTCTGTGTCTATGGTCATGCATATATGCGTATGAGTTCATTGGTTGATCTCTTCCCCCATGCCACTTTCCTGTGCCTTCCCTCTGAGGTTTGAGAGTCTTTGCGATGTTTCTAAGTCTCTGGATCTATTTTTATTAATCAATTTATGTTGTTCATTAGATTACACATATAAGTGAGGTCATGTGATACTTATATTTCTCTGCTTTGCTTATTACACTTAGCATAATGCTCTCTAGTCCATCCATGCTGTTGCAAATGGTAAGAGTCATTTCTTTTTTACATCTGTGTAGTATTCTATTGTATAGATGTACCACAATTTTTCAATCCATTCACCAGCTGATGGAAACTTAGACTGTTTCCAAATCTTAGCTATTGTTAATTGCACTGCTATGAACAGAAGAGTGAATACAGTATTTCTGATGGGTGTTTCTGAGTTCTTGGGATATATTCCTAGAAGTGGGATCACTGGGTCAAATGATAGTTCCATTTTTAATTTTTTGAGGAAACTCCAAACTGTTTTCCACAGAGGCTGTACCAGTCTGCATTCGCACCAGCAATGCACCAGGGTTCCCCTTTCTCCACATCCTTGCCAACACTTGTTTGTTAATTTGTTGATGAAAGCCATTCTAACAGGTGTGAGGTGTTACCTCATTGTTGTTTTGATTTGCATCTCTAAGATGATCCGTAAGTTTGAGCACTTTTTCATATACATTTTGGCCTTCTGTATGTCCATTTTGGAGAAGTATCTACTTAGGTTCTTTGCTAATTTTTTATTTGGATTCTTTATCTTCCTTTTGTTAAGTTGTATAAGATAAACATAGATTTTGGAAGTTAACCACCTAATTGGATGTATCCTTGGCAAATAATATCTCCCACACAGTAGACACTCTTTATTTTATTGATAAAAACTTTTCTGTGCAGAAGCTCTTTATTTTGATGTAGTTCCATTTGTTTATTTTCCCCTTAATTTTCATTGTCCTAGGAGATGTAGCAGTCAACATATTGCTACAAGAGATGTTTGAGATTTTGCTGCAAATGGTGTCTTCTAGGATTTTTATGGTTTCACATCCTACATTAAAGCCTTTTATCCATTTTGCATTTACTTTTGTGTATGGTGTAAGTTGGTGGTCTAATTTCATTTTTTGCAAGTATCTGTCCATTTTTCCCAACACCATTAATTGAAGAGACTGTCTTTTGACTCCATTGTATGCTCTTGCCTCCTTTGTCAAATATTAATTAAGCATAATGACTTGGGTCGATCTTTGAGTTCTCTGCTCTGTTCCATTGGTCTATATACCTGTTCTTGTGCCAGAACCAGGCTGTTTTGAGTATAGTGACTTGGTAGTGTAACTTGATCTCTGATACTGTGATTCCTCCAACTTTTGTTTTTCTTTCTCAAGATTGCAGCAGCTATTTGGGGTCTATTTTGATTCCATATAAATTTTTGGAGTATTCTACATCTGTGAAATATGCTGTTGGTATTTTAATAGGGATTGCATTGAATCTGTAGATTGCCTTGGGTAGTATGGACATTTTAATGATGTTGATTCTACCAATCCATGAACACAGTATATTCTTACACTTGCATATATCTTCCTCTATCGCTTTTTTCAATGTCTTATAGTTTTCCAAGTACAGGTCTTTTACCTCCTTGGTTAAGTGTATTCCTAAGTATCTAATTTTTTTGTTGCAATGGTAAATGGGAGTGTTTGTTTGGTTTCCCTTTCTGATAATTAATTATTTGTGTATAAAAATGCCATAGATTTCTGGGTATTAATTTTAAATCCTACTAGGTTGCCAAATCCATTCATTAAATTTAGTAGTTTTCTGATGGAGTCTTTAGGGTTTTCTATATATACATATCATGTCATCTGTGAATAGTCACAGTTTTACTTCCTCCTTTCCAATTTGGATGCCTTTTATTTCTTCTTCTCTGACTGCAATGACTAGCACTTCTAGTACTATGTCGAACAGTAGTGGTGAGAGTGTAAATCCCTGTCTTTTTCCTGTGCTTATGGGAAAGGTTTTCAGCTTTTTTCCATTGAGTATGATGTTGGCTGTAGGTTTGTCATATAAGGATTTTATTATGTTGAGGTATGATCTCTCTATTTCCATTTTGTTGAAAGTTTTTATCAAAAAAGTGTTGGATTTTTTTCAAATGCTTTTTATGCATCTATTGATATAATCATTTTTTTAAATCTTTCAGTCTGTTTATCTGATTTTTCACATTTATTGATTTGTGAATATTGTACCAGCCTTGCATCCCTGGAATAAATCGCACTTGGTCATAGTGTACAATCTTTCTAATGTATTGCTGGATCCGATTTGCCAGAATTTTGTTGAGAATTTTAGTGTCTATGTTCATCAGGGATATTGGTCTGTAATTCTCTTTCTTTGTCATGTCTTTATTAGTTTTGGGATTAGGGTAAAGCTGGCCTCATAAAAATAGCTTGAAAGAGTTCCTTCTTTCTGAATTTTTTGGAATGGTTTGAAGAGGATAGGTGTTAGTTCTTCTTTGAATATTTGGTAAAACTCCCTCGTGAAGGTGTCTGGTGCACGTTTTTTGTTTGCTGTGAGTTTTTTTTTTATGATTGTTTCAATTTTATCAGTAGTTATCAGTCTGTTCAGGTTTTTTTATTCTTGTTGATTGAGTTTTGGAAGACTGTATTTTACTACAAATATGGCCATTTACTCAAGGACGTCCAGTTTATTGGAGTAGAGTTGTTCATAGTATTTTTTTATGACACTTTGTATGTCTGTGGAGTCAATTGTTACTTCACTGCTTTCATTACTGATTTTGTTTATTTGCGTCCTCTCTCTTTGTTTCTTGGTGAGTCTGGCAAGTGGTACATTGATCTTGTTTATCCTTTCAAAGGGCCAGCTTTTTTTTTTTTTTAATCTTTTGTATTTTTTTTTTTTTTTGGTCTCTATGTAATTTATTTCTGCACTGAACTTTATTATTTCCTTCCTTCTACTTACTCAGGGTTCTCTTGTTGCTCTCTTTCTAATTCTTTAAGTTGTAGCGTTACATAACTTATTATAATGTTTTGGAAGTAAGCCTGTAGTGCTATGAACTTCCATCTCAGTATTACTTTCACTGTGTCCCATAGGTTTTGGGTTGCTGTTCTTTCATTGTCATTTGTTTCGAGGATGGATTTTTATTTTATTTTTTCTTTGAGCTCTTTGGTAACCCATTTGTTATTTAATAGCATGCTATTCAGCTTCTGAGTGTTCGGAAAAAAGATGGCGACCAGCAGGAAGGTAGGGAGAGAGAGAGTGTGAGTGAGGAACCCATAGAGGAGAGTGTAGATGTGTGTGGTGTGTGTGTGTGTATGAGATAGGGTCAGTTAGATTCTGCAGGTCTTCCAAGGGGCTCCCTAACTGGGCAGTCCTAGACGGCACAGCCCCGCGCACAAAGCGGACACTTCTCGGCGGCTGGTGCGGACGCAGAGACCACGCCATCTTGAGAAACAGAGCTGCCTGAGACTCGGATCCTGGCTTCTGACACAAACCAGGACCCTGCAGCCACCGGGGACAGAGAACTGCTATCACAGCTTCAGACAAACAAACAAGAATCCAGACTTCCCGGCAGATTTCCGTGAGTCAAAGAGCCTATCCCCCTCCTCGCAGGCATAGTAACTGATAGACCTGCCCCTCCCCCAAGCTTCTGAGCGCCCACAGGTGCGCGGAAAGCGCCATAGTAACTGATAGACGCGCCCTTTGCCCAAGCTGCTCACAGGCGCGCACAGACAGCGCCATAGTAACTGATAGACCCGCCCATGGCCCAAGCTGCCAAGCTTTGCCCAGGGACGCGCTCCCTCTTAGGGAACTTGGCGCGCGCTCGCGCACGGGACAGAAGCAGCTCCCCGTCAGGGAAATCTGTCAGTGCACACAGAGGGCTCCCCTTCGGGGAATTTGGGGGAATTTGGCTCGCGGGTCACAGCTCCCCCTTTGGAGATTCTTAAGAGCATCCACAGAGGGGCTTCCCTTTGGGGAATTTGGCGCGCAGGACGGACTCCGCCCCCCTTCTGGGACTTGGGGAGAGTGCACTGAGCCGGCTCACCTTCAGGTTTTTAAGAATGTGCGCTCTAGCCGGTTTGGCTCAGTAGAGAGAGCACACACAGGACGCAGCTCCACTTCAGGGAATTTGGCACGCTGGACACAGCTGCCTGGGATCCCTGACTCACAGCGCATTCACACTAAGAGCCAGCGACCCCAATTGTTGGTGCGTGCACACACAAGGACCCTGATTCTCAACGAGAAACCGCACAAGGCAACAGAGACTTTGACACTCGAGTCTTGGTGCAGACACAGGGAAACTCTGACTCCTGGCACATGCTAAGGATCTCATTCTCGGCACATACCAACAGTGTGGTGCAGACAGGGCCCCTGATTCTAAATGTGCACACGAGACCACACAGAACACTGGGGACACTGATCCTGGGCAAGTCTGGTTCCCACCAACCAAAGACAGCCACACGTCCTAGTGTCAGAGCACTTCAGTGAAACTAGGGTGGAGCGAAGTCCCCACAGCACACGGCCCAGGTCCACGCAAACAGAAGCTTGAGCTTTCTGGTAATAGCCAGAATGGGGAAACGAAATAACTCACAGAGGAAAGAAAATGCGGAGTCGCCAAGAAAGGAAATTAGTGAAAATGAAGCTTGCAACATGACCGAAAAGGAGTTCAGAGTAATGGTCATGGAATTTATACATCGGATGGATGAGAAAATCAACAACTTATGCAAGAATCAGGAAGAAATGAAAAGTGATATAGCTACAATCAAAAACACCATGGAAAGTTTCAACAGTAGACTACAAGAAGCAGAGGACCGAATTAGTGAGTTAGAAGATCAGGTACAGAAACAAGCTCAAGCTGAACAGCAATTGGAGAAAAAAATTAAAAAGCAGGAGGAAAGCCTAAGGGAGCTTCGGGACAACATGAAACGAAGTAACATGCGTATAATAGGGCTGCCAGAAGGACAAGAAGAGCAGCAGGGATTAGAAAATCTATTTGAAGAAATAATGACAGAAAACTTCCCGGATATGGGAAAGATAAAAGTTACGCAAGTAAAGAGAGTCCCAAGCAGGATCAACCCCAAAAGACCCACACCAAGACATGTCATAATTTCAATGGCAAATATAAATGATAAAGAGAGAATCCTAAAGGCGGCAAGAGAGAGACAGAGAGTTACCTACAAAGGAACACCCATCAGATTGTCAAATGATTACTCAACAGAAACACAACAAGCTAGAAGTGAATGGAAGGAGGTATACAAAGTGTTGCAAAGCAAAGGACTGAATCCAAGAATACTATATCCAGCAAGACTATCAATCAAAATTGAAGGGGAAATCAGGAGCTTTGCAGACAAAAAAAGCCTCAGGGAGTTTATCACCACCAAACCAGCAATGCAAGAATTGCTAAAGGGAATACTGTAAAAAGAAGAAATAAACAGGTAAGAAGGAATACAGACACAAAAATAGATATGACTGCAAACAAATACCTTTCAGTAATAACTTTAAATGTAAACGGACTAAATGCTCCAATCAAAAGACATCGAGTAGCTGAATGGATAAAAAAACACGACCCATATATATGCTGTCTACAAGAGACCCACCTCAGAACAAGAGACTCACACAGATTGAAAGTGAAGGGATGGAAAAATATCTTTCAGGCAAATGGAAATAAAAAAAAAGCTGGGGTAGCAATACTTATATCTGACAAAATAGACCTCAAAGTAAATGCCATAACAAGAGATAAGGAAGGCCACTTCATAATACTAAAGGGAGAAATCCAACAAGAAGAAATAATTCTGGTAAACATATACGCTCCCAATATAGGAGCACCCAAATACATAAAAAAACTCCTGGAGGATATCAAGGGAGAGATTAATAGCAACACAATCATAGTAGGAGACTTTAATACCCCACTATCACCACTGGACAAATCCTCTAAACAAAAAATCAGCAAAGAAACAGCAATCCTAAATGACTCACTAGACCAGATGGAATTAATTGACATCTTCAGAACATTTCACCCCAAAGCCACAGAATATACATTCTTCTCAAGTGTACATGGGTCATTTTCAAAGATAGACCATATGCTGGGTCACAGGCAAAGTCTCTTCAAATTCAAGAAGATAGAAATTATATCAAGCATCTTTCAGATCACAGTGGCATAAAACTGGAAATCAACTACAATAAATACAATCCAAAGAAATCAAACACATGGAGACTAACCAGCATGCTATTAAACAAGGACTGGGTCACCAGAGAGATCAAGGAAGAAATAAAAAACATCATGGCAACAAATGACAATGAAAACACAACAATCCAAAATCTATGGGACACAGCGAAAGCAGTCTTGAAAGGGAAGTTCATAGCTCTACAGGCCTATTGCAAAAAACAAGAAACAATGGTAATAAATTACTTAACCCTACAACTCAAAGAGCTAGAAAAAGAGCAGCAAGAAAAGCCCAGTGTAACCAGAAGGAAGGAAATAACAAAGATCAGAGCGGAGATAAATGACATAGAGACCAAAGAAACAATACATAAGATCAACAAAATCAAGAGCTGGTTCTTTGAAAGGATAAACAAGATTGATGGACCTCTAGCCAGGCTCACCAAGAAGCAATGAGAGAGGACCCAAATAAACAAAATCAGAAATGAAAGGGGTGAAATAACAACAGACCCTTCTGAGATACAAAGGATTGTTACAAAATACTACGAACAACTCTATTCCAACAAACTGGACAATCTGGAGGAAATGGACATATTCCTAGAAAAATATAACCTTCCAAAAATCAATCAAGAAGAATCTAAACAGCTCAATAGGCCAATAACTATGGACGAAATTGAAGCAGTCATCAAAAAGCTTCCGGCAAACAAAAGCCCGGGGCCTGATGGCTTCACAGGAGAGTTTTACCAAACATTCAAGGAAGAACTAAAACCTATCCTCCTCAGACTATTCCAAAAAATTCAAGTGGAAGGAACACTTCCAAGCTCCTTCTATGAAGCCAGCATCACCCTAATACCAAAACCAGATAAAGACAACACAATGAAAGAGAATTACAGACCAATATCCCTCATGAACATAGATGCCAAAATTCTCAACAAAATTCTAGCAAATCGGCTCCAGCAGTACATCAGAAAGATCATACACCATGACCAAGTAGGATTTATCCCAGGAATGCAAGGATGGTACAATATCCGCAAATCAATAAACGTGATACATCACATAAACAAATTGAAAGATAAAAATCACATAGTCATATCAATTGATGCAGAAAAAGCATTTGACAAAATCCAACACCCTTTCTTGATAAAAACTCTCAACAAGGTGGGAATAGATGGCTCATACCTCAACATAATAAAAGCTATATATGATAAACCCACAGCAAACATCATACTCAATGGACAAAAACTAAAAACATTTCCCCTAAGAACAGGAACAAGACAGGGATGCCCACTCTCACCACTCCTGTTTGACATAGTACTGGAAGTATTAGCCATTGCAATTAGACAAGAAGAAGAAATAAAAGGCATCCAAATTGGAAAAGAACAAGTAAAGCTGTCTTTATTTGCAGACGACATGATATTGTACATAAAAAATCCGAAAGACTCCGTCAAAAAACTAATAGACTTAATAAATGAATTCGGCAATGTAGCAGGATACAAAATTAACGCCAAGAAATCTATGGCCTTTCTATACACCAATAGTGAACTTACAGACAGAGAGACTAAAAAGGCAATCCCATTTACCATCGCACCAAAAAAATTAAGATACCTAGGAATAAACTTAACTAAGGAGGTAAAAGACCTATACATGGAAAACTACAGGACACTGAAAAAAGAGATAGAGGAAGACGTAAACAGATGGAAGAACATACCATGTTCATGGATTGGTAGAATCAACATCATTAAAATGTCCATACTACCCAAAGCAATCTATAGATTCAATGCACTCCCCATTAAAATACCAACGGCATATTTCACAGACCTTGAAAGAACTCTCCAAAAATTCATCTGGAATAAAAAAAGACCCCGAATAGCCACAGCAATCCTGAGAAGGAAGAATAAAGTAGGAGGGATCTCAATACCAGATTTCAAGCTGTATTACAAAGCCACTGTTCTCAAAACAGCCTGGTACTGGCATAAGAACAGACATATAGATCAATGGAACAGAATAGAGAATCCAGATATTGACCCAAACCACTATGCTCAATTAATATTTGACAAAGGAGGCATGAACATACAATGGAATAAAGACAGTCTCTTCAATAAATGGTGTTGGGAAAATTGGACAGATACATGCAAAAAAATGAAGCTTGATCACCAACTTACGCCATACACAAAAATAAACTCAAAATGGATACAGGACTTAAACATAAGACGGGAAACCATAAAAATACTAGAGCAATCCACAGGCAGCAAAATGTCAGACATATGCCAAAAGAAATTCTTCACTGACACTACCCCTAGGGCAATGGAAGCTAAAGAGAAAATTAACAAATGGGACTACATCAAAATAAAAAGCTTTTTCACAGCAAAAGAAACCATCAACAAAGCAACAAGAAGGCCCACTGCATGGGAGAACATATTTGCAAATGGCAACACTGATAAAGGTTTAATCTCCAACATCTACAGGCAGCTTATACAACTTAATAAAAGGAAGGTAAATGATCCAATAAAAAAATGGGCAACAGACCTAAATAGAATTTTTTCAAAAGAAGACAGAAGGAAGGCCAAGAGACACATGAAAACATGCTCAACGTCACTAATTATCCGAGAGATGCAAATCAAAACAACAATGCGGTACCATCTCACACCTGTCAGAATGGCTATCATCAACAAATCAACAAACGACAAGTGTTGGCGAGGATGCGGAGAAAAAGGAACCCTCGTGCACTGCTGGTGGGATTGCAGACTGGTGCAGCCACTGTGGAGAACAGTATGGAGTTTCCTCAAAAAACTGAAAATGGAACTCCCATTCGACCCAGTAATCCCACTCCTGGGAATATATCCGAAGAAACTAGAAACACCAATTAGAAAGGATATATGCACCCCTATGTTCATAGCAGCACAATTCACCATAGCTAAGATTTGGAAACAGCCTAGGTGCCCGTCAGCAGATGACTGGATCAGAAAACTGTGGTACATCTACACAATGGAATACTATGCTGCCATAAAAAAGAAGGAATTCTCATCATTTGCAGCAACCTGGGAGGAATTGGAGAACATTATGTTAAGTGAAATAAGTCAGTCAATGAAAGAAAAATACCACATGATCTCACTCATTTATGGATAATAAAGAACATTATAATCTTGAACAAAAAGATAGATACAGAGACAGTAAAGCATCAAACAGACTGTCAAATTACAAGGGGAAGGTTAGGGAGAGGTGGGGGAGATAAGAGATCAATCAAAGGACTTGTATGCATGCATATAAGCATAACCAATGGATGCAAAACTCTGGGGGGTGGGCATATATGGGAGGGGGGTGTGGGGAGGGCAATGGTAAGATATGTACACATATAATACCTTAATAAAAAAATTGAAAAAAAAATAATAGCATGCTATTCAGCTTCTAAGTGTTTGAGTTTTTTGGATTGTTTTTATTGTAGTTTATTTCTAATAGTATGCCATTGTGATCTGAGAAAATGCCTGCTATGACTTTAATCTTCTTGAATTTGGGGAGACTTTGTTTTTGACCCAATATGTGGTCTATTTTTGAAAATGTCCAATGTGCACTTCAGAAGAACGTATATTCTATGGCTTTGGGGTGAAATGTTCTGAAGATGTCAATTAAGTCCATCTGATCTATTGAGTCATTTAGGATTGCTATTTCTTTGCTGATTTTTTGTGTAGAGGATTTATCCTGTGATGTCAGTTGGGTATTAAAGTCCCCTACTATGATTGTATTGTCGATCTCTCCCTTGATATCCTCCAGGATTTTTTTTTAAATGTATTTGGGTGTTCCTGCATTGGGTGCATATATGTTTATCAGGGTTATATCCTCTTGTTGTATCAATCCCTTTAGTATTATGAAGTGGCCTTCCTTATCTTTTGTTATGGCCTTCACTTTGAGGTCTATTTTGTCAGATATAAGTATTGCTACCCCAGCTTTTCTTCATTTCCATTTGCCTGAAACATATTTTTCCATCCCTTCACTTTCAGTCTGTGTGAGTCCCTTGTTCTGAGGTGGGTCTCTTATAGACAGCATATATATGGGTCATGTTTTTTTATCCATTCAGCCACTCGATGTCATTTGATTGGAGCATTTAGTCCATTTACATTTAAAGTTATTATTGAAAGGTACTTGTTTGTAGCCATTTCTGTTTTTTGTGCCTATATTCCTTCTTACATTTTATTTCTTCCTTTAACAGCATTCCCTTTAGCATTTCTTGCATTGCTGGCATAGCAGTGACAAACTCCCTTAGCCTTTTTTTGTCTGCAAAGCTCCTGGTTTCCCCTTCAATTTTGATTGATAGTCTTGATGGATAGAGTATTCTTGGATTCAGTCCTTTGCTTTACATCACTTTGTATACCTCCTTCCATTTCCTTCTAGCTTGATGTGTTTCTGTTGAGAAATCATTTGATAATCTGATGGGGGATCCTTTGTAGGTAACTCTCTGTCTCTCTCTTGCAGCCTTTAAGATTCTCTCTTTGTCTTTAACATTTGCCATTATAATTATGACATGTCTTGGTGTGGGTCTTTTGGGATTCATCTTGCTTGGGACTCTCTGTACTTGTGTAACTTTTTTCTTCCCCATATCAGGGAAGTTTTCTGTCATTATTTCTTCAAATAGATGTTCTAATCCTTGCTGCTCTTCTTGTCCTTCTGGCAGCCCTATTATATGTTACTTTGTTTTGCGTTGTCCCAAAGTTCCCTTAGGCTCTCCTCTTGCATTTTAATTTTTTTCTCCAGTTGCTGTTCAGATTTGGCTTGTTTTTGTACTTTATCTTCTAACTCACTAATTTGGTCCTCTGCTTCTTCTAGTGTACTGTTGAAACCTTCCATGGTGTTTTTGATTATAGCTATATCACTTTTGATTTCTTCCTGATTTTTGCATTGGTTGTTGATTTTCTCATCCATCCATCCAGTGTATGAGCTGTACGACCATTACTCTGAATTATTTTCTGTCATGTTGCATGCTTCCATTTTACTTATTTCCTTTCTTGGCGATTCCTCCTTTTCTTTCCTCTGGGGATTGTTTCATTGTCTCCCCATTCTATCACCAGAAGGTTCAAATGTCGAGTTGCGGGGGCCAGGGCTGTGTGCAGAGGGAGCTTCACACCCCCCAAGTGTCACTGAAGAACTCTGACACCAAGACGTGTGGCTTCCGTGGGTTAATGGGAGCCATGTTCACCCAGGATCATAGTCACAGGCTCTTAGTGTGGCCTCGTGTGTGCACCTAGAATCAGGGACCCTGCCTGTGCCATGCTGAAACAGAGACCCCACTGGCATGTGCCAAAAATCAGAGTTCCTTAGTGTGTGTCAGGTGTTAGAGATCCCCTGTGTCCGCACCAGGAATCGAGTATCAGAGCCTCTGTTGCTTGGTGCATTCTTGCACTGAGAACCAGGGTCCTTGTGTGCACATGTGCCAAGAATTGGAGTCACTGGCTCTTAGTGTGAATGCACTGGGAATCAGGGATCCCAGATGCGCGTGATGAGAAACAGAGTGAAGTCACTGGTGCTCAGTGCTACCTCTTGTGCAGAGAATCAGGGTCCCCGGTCTGCTTGGGGTACCGAGTTGCACAGTCGCAGTGTGTTGGCAGGAGTTCCACTCCAGCCCTGCGGAAAACAGCCTTCCATGTACGCTTGCCCTGAATCAGTCAGGTGGCACTGCCACCCAGTGTGGGCATGGGGTGTGGTCACGCGGGTATGCACTACAGGAAACAAACTCCCCATATCCGTGCACCCAGGTTGAAATTCAGTGCTGCCCCCCTGTGTGGGCAAGGGTCTGGTCATGGAAAACAAACTCCCAAAGATTGCTCACCTAGGCTAAAATTCAGCATAGCCTCCCTGCTTGGGGGTGGGGTCTGGTCATGGGAAACAAAGTCCCCAAGTTCTTGTGTCCAGGTTCAAATTCAGCGCAGCCCTCCTGCTTGGGCGCTGGGTCTGGTCATGGGAAACAAACTCCCTGAGTTCGTGCCTCCGTGCTCAAATTCAGCGCTGCCTCCCTGCATGGGTGTGGGATCTGCTCGTGGAAAACAAACTCCCCAAGTTCATGCACCTAGGCTCAAATTCAGTGCAGCCTACCTGCTTACCTGCTTGGGCGTGGGGTCTGGTCGTGGACAACAAACTCCCCAAGATCGTGCACCTAGGCTCAAATTTAGCAAAGCCTCCCTGCTTGGGCGCAGGGTCTGGTCGTGGAAAACAAACTTCCTGTGTCTACACACCCAGGCTCAAATTCAGGTAGAGCCACTGCTGCTGTGTGTGGGCAAGAGGCCTGTTTGTGCCAAGAGGGTCTGGAAGTTTCTATGCCACTGCCGCGGGGCCAGAGGGGAGGGGGATTGGCTCTGTGACTCACAGAAATCTGCAGCTGTGGTGCCTGGGGTCTTGGTGTCCGTGGCTCTACAGCTGTGGTTGCAGGTCTTTTACCCGAGTGGCTGTAGGGTCCCAGTTTGCAACTGAGACCAGATTGGGTAGTGGCAAGGCTAGGATCCTAGTCTCAAGCAGTTCTGTTCTTCAATATGGTGTGGTCTCTGTGCTGGCAGTGTCCTCCCTGGAGTGTTTCGATGGCAGCGGGGTTTCACCGTCTAAGACTGTCCAGTTTGGCAGCCCCTTGGAAGACCTGTAGGATCTAACTGTCCCTAGCTCTCACTCACACACACCATACATGTCCACACAGTCCTATATCACTTCCTCACTCTCTCACTCACTCTCCCACCCTACCTTCTTGCCTGTCGCCATCTTTGTATCTCTCCCACCATTGTCTCAGAAGTTGTTTTTTTATATATATTTAGGTGTTTCTATATTGGGTGAATATGTTTTCCGAGGTTATATCCTCTTGTTGGAGCAATCCCTTTAGTATTATGTAGTGACCTTTATTGTCTCTTGTGATGTCCTGCATTTTGAAATTTATTTTGTTACAAATGAGTATTGCTACCCAAGCTTTTTTGTCATTTCCATTTGCATGGAGATTTTTTTTTGCACCCCTTCACTCTCATCCTATGTGAGTCTTTTGTTCTCAGTTTAGAGATCGTATATTTGGGTTAGGTTTTCTTACCCATTCAGCATTCCTATGTCTTTTATTTGAAGCCTTTGATCTGTTAACATTTAAGGTTATTAAGATAGTTATTTTTTGCAATTTTAATTCTTTATGTCTATGTTTCTCTCTATCTCATATATGAGAGAGAAACTATCGATCTATATAATAGAAGAATATGCAAATTAGCCTGGACACTGTAACAACATGACTGAACAGCAGGGACCTGAGGCTGCATGGCACCTGGCCAGGGCAAGGGACCTCAGACTGCACACCCCACCCGGCGGGGCTTGACAGCAGACCTCAGGCCATGCCCCCTACCCTAGTGCTGGGCTGGGGGACCTCAGGCCATGCCCCCTGCCCAGCAGGGCTAGACAGGGGACATCAGGCTGTGCCCCCCGCCCGGCACCAGGCTGGGGGATCTGAGGCTGCACCCCCCGCCCAGAGGGTCTTGATGTAGGTGGGGCCGGCTGGGTCTGGGGCCGGCCGGGTCTGGGTCTCCTGCATTTTCGAAGTGTGTGCGGGTGGTGGGCAGGAACTTGACTCTAGGTCCCACGGTTTGCCACAGACTCTGACAGGAGGGAGATTTTCATATACATTTTACCAATTTCCTTTCATCTCTGACACTTCTATTATAGAGGAAGGGCAAATAGCAATATTAAAATATTTCCTTTACTTAATTCCCTTTTAATGTGCACAAATTTCGTGCACAGGGCCATTAGTATGTGTGTGTATACACACACACACACACACACACACACACAGCAGTCCCTTTAACATTTCTTTTAATTTTAGATTGATGGTGATAAACTTCTTTTACTTTTGTTTTTTTTTTTGTCTGGGAAGCTCTTTATTTCACCATCTATTTTCAATGGTAGCCTTGCTGGATATAGTTTTGGTTTCAGAATCTTGCTTTTTAATACCTAGAATACTTCATGCCATTCCTTTCAAGACTACAGTTTCTGATGAGAAATCAGATGACAGCTTTATGGGAGCTGCTTTGTAGGTAAAAAAAAATTGTTCTCTTGCTGCCTTTAAGATTCTCTTTGTTTCTTTAATTTTTGGTATTTTAATAGGATGTGTCTGGGTATGGACCTGTTTGTGTTTTTCTTGCTTGGGACTCTCTGTACGTCCTTATCTTATGTGACTTTTCCTTCACCAGGTTAGGGATGTTTTTTCTCATTATTTCTTCAAATTGATTCTCTATCTCTTGTTCACTTTCTTCACCTTCTGGTACTCATATGAGGTGGATATTGTTACATTTCATGTTGTCCCACAGCTCCCTTAAAACTGTTTAACCTATTTTTTTTAAGTGTGGGTTTTCTGTGTTTGTTTGTTTGTTTTGGTTCTTGGATTGAATTATTTTTTTTCTACCCTATCTATAAACTCACTGGTCTGATCCTTGGCTTCCTCTCATCTGCAGTTTATTCCTTCCAATGTGTTCTTTATTAGTGCTATGTCATTTTTCATTTCCGAATGGTCATTTTTCATAGTTTCTATATCTTTTCTCATGCTGTTAAGCATCCTTGTAATCATTAATCAGAACTCTTTTTCTGATAAATTGCTTACCTCCATTTCATTTAGCTCTTCTTCTTCTGAATTATCATGTTCTTTCATTTTGGGCCTTTTTATTTTTATTTTTTTGTCTCCTCCTTTTGGCTGCCTGTTTGAGTTTGTTTCTATGTATTAGGTAGATGTGCTACAACTCCCAGTCTTTTGGAGGGTCTCTCATGCAGGACAATTTCAGACACTCTTTGGAACTGGCACTGGGCACCTTGTTTGGAGCATCAGCAATCCATATCTTGTGGCTCCCTCTGCTGGGGTTTGGTGCCTTTTGACAGGATGAAGATATACACCAAGCTCTGCTTTTCCTAACCTCAGATCCAGAAGCAGATGAGGCAAAGACTCAAAGCACCCAGAGATCCTCCTCTACCTGCAGGCTGATTGCTATTCCGTTCTTTTCTAATTTTGCAGATGGTATTACCATATACTTCCTTGCAGCATTATTTATAATAGCCAAGATTTGGAAGCAATCCAAATGCCTATAAATAGATGAGTGGATAACAAAGCTGTGGTACATTTACAAAATGGAATAGTACTCAATCATAAAAAGAAGTAAACTTACCTTTTGCAATAGCATGGATGGACCTGGAGAGTACTGTGCTAAGTGAAATAAACTAGTCAGAATAAGACAAGTATCATATGATTTCATTTATATGTGAAATATAATGAACAAAATAAAGTATCAAACAAAACAGAAATAGACTCCTGGATACAAATAACATACTGACAACTGTCATAGGGAAGGAAGCTTGGGGGGCTGGATGAAAAAGGTGAAGGGAATAAGGGAAAAAACTCAGACAACACCCGGACAATGTGGCTCAGTGGATTGAGCACTATCCCATGCATCAAGAGGTCACTGGTTCAATTCCTGGTCAGGGCACATGCCCAGGTTGCTGGCTTGATCTCCAGTGGGGGGCATGCAGGAGGCAGCTGATCTCTCTCTCTTCCCCTGCTTTTCTCTCTATCTAAACATCAATAAAAACATATTTTTAAAATGAACTCAAACATAAGCAACAGTATATTGTTACACTTCCTTTTCTTGCAATTTTTAAAATTTTATTGAAGTTATTGGGGTGACATTGGTTATTTAAATTATATAGGTTTCAGGTGTACAATTCTATAACACAACATCTGTATACTGTATTGTGTATTTACCACCCAAAGTCACATCTCTTTCCATCACTATTTATCCCCTTTACCCTCTTCTACATCCCAGCCCACTGCTTTCTCTCTGGTAATCACCATACTGTTGTCTGTGTCTGCAATGGTCAAGCATGTGAGGGAAAAATGGCCCCTATCCTAGAGCCACACAACTCAGTATGTCCCAGATTCTGCTAGAAGTACAATCTCAGCAAGTAGGGGAGGTAGAAGTAGTGAATCTCCAGTAATTTGGAGGAAACTATCAGGCTTGAGGGAAGGTGTGGGTAGTGACCCCCACTGCAGAGCCACACAACTCAGTCCATACCAAATTCTGCCTAAACTTTGGCATAGTGGAGTCACCAGGAATCAGGAGGGTGGAGGTGCTGGGAGCCTGAAGAGTGTGGCCCACGCAGCTGATTCCTCAGCAGGATACAAGCTCTGCAGAATGGGGTGAGCAGGAGTACAGAGGGTGGTGCTATTGCTTTTGCCCAGGCTGATGCAGTAAGTTGGGGAGTGCTATACCCAAGAAAGATGGCATCTGTGGTATGGGAGAGGGGCTCAACTAAGGGATTCTGATGGCTGTCCCTTCATCTGTCTCCCCAGAGCCCCAAACTCCAGACCCTCATCCACTGTGCACTCCCTCTCCTGGAGCCCAGGGTGAGTGGCTGCAAACAAGATTTTTGTGTGCTGGCCCTTTAAGAGGGTGCATGTGTCTCTAGAAGACTGCAATCTCTCCCTGGCAGACAGAATCCCAGCTTATTCTCACAGCCATATGTTATTTGTGCCCTTATTCCTATCTCTGGTGCTCTGGGCTGGGGAGCCCAGCTTGGGGACTGCACCCTTCCTACCAGCCTCCATTTGGCTTCTGTTGTAAATACTTGGTTATTAGACTTCACTTCAGCTAGTCTTAAGTTGGTTTTTCAGGTTGCTTGTTCAATATTTTAGTTGTAATTCCAGTTTGGTCCTGGAAGTAGGTGAGAATAACATCCAACTACTCCACCAAAAGCTTGGATCTCCCTAGGTTACACTTCTTATAATTGTCTCATACTTTGATATTCTCTTTTTGATTTTTTTCTGTGTTTTTTCTTTGCTTTTCATTTTGGAAGTTTCTGTTTACATATATTCAGGTTCAAAGATTGTTTCCTCAGTTGTGTTGAGTCTACTCAAGAGCCCATAAAAGGCATTTTCATTTCTGTTACAGTGTCATTTTTTAAGCTTTAGCATTTTATTCTTTTTAGAATTTCCTTCTCTCTGCTTGTATCACCCATCTGTTCTTGCATGTTGTCTACTTTTTCTATTGTAGACTTTAGCATATTAATCATAATGATTTTAAATTGCTGGTCTAAAAATTCCAGTAACCGGGCATGTCCAACTGTAGTTCTGATGCTTGCTCTGACTTTCAAACTGTGTTTTTTAATATGTCTCATCATTTTTTGTTTAAAGCTGAGCATGATGTCCTCGGCAAAAGGGAAAATGGTAAGTAGACCTTTAATAATGTGGTGAAAACATGTGGTGGGAGGTGGGGTGGGGTGGAAGCGTTCTATAGTCCTATGACTCAGTCTCAGTCTTTTAGTGAGTCTGTGTACCTGGACTATGAACTTCACAAATGCTTCTCAGTTTTATCCTCTCCTTAAGTGGGACAGGATGTGAAGAACAGTACAGAGTAGAGTATTTCCTTTCCCTCAGGACAGTTAGACTTTGATAAAATCCCAATAGGTTGGGCTCTAGTAAATTAATTTCTGTTAAGGGTAGGCTAACAAAAACAAAATGCTCTGGCATATTTCAAAATGGCTTCTTTCCCCACTCCCACTACTGGAAGCAGGAGGTAATTTTTCTCTGATCTTCACAGTAATAACCTGGAATAACTCCTGGATGTAAAGATCATAAAAGTATGGGTGAGCCCCCTTAAAACTGGGCTCCTCTGGAGCTTTTAACTCCCATACTTGTCCAAACTGAGGCCCCAGCTATTTGTCTATTACAGTTCACATTTCCTAACCTAGCACTGATTACCATTGAGATTTAAGCTTGAGAGTCTCCACATGGATATGGTGTGATATCTGTATTTGCTTGTCTGTCTCTCAAATGGAAGAAGGGGAGTAGGATAGTAATGTGCCCTGTGATCTCAATTCTCTGATGGAACTAAGAAACTTTGTGGATTTTCAGTTTGTATGGGAAATTACTTGTTGTTAGGATGTAGAGACAATTTCCACACCTTACACAGCAGCCTAGAAACCAGACGTGCCTGTCTGAAACTTAGAATGCATTTTTTATACCCATGCATGATTTTCTAACATCAAAATTTAGTCATTTGTATTGATTCAGAGTTATAAAGATCTTCCAAATGTTGACCCATTTCATTATCAAACATAAAATACTTCATTTAATATCACTGATGATCTAATAAGAAAAGTTTTCAGTATTGCAAAGCAATCAAGTTCATGGCTATGAACAAAGCTTTTTTTTTAAAAGCCCATATTTTATCATTTGTAATAAATACGTTGTTGTGTGCCTTGAAAAAACAAGGTGACTTCATTCATTTTTGAGAAAATATTTGCATGACCACAGATTTATTGTGTGTGTGTTTTTCTTTCAGGTGAAAATAGTATTTCATGAGAAAAATTGTTAGTTTGGCTTAAAACTCAATCACACAAGTGTTTTTCCTCAAGTTAACCACCATATTTCTTTATATAGCAGAAGTGTTTTCCATGTATTTACTATTTTGTCACAAAGAATTCTAAATGGCATTCACACTAGATAAAGATTTAATAAAATTAGTATTTTTTGTCAAAATATCATCAGCTTTATTATTTTATTGTCAGGTTTTTAGCAGATATAGATCCAAAATGTGAGGGACAAGACATTTTTATAATTTTTGGAGACTATTTTAAGAAAAACAAACACAAACTTACAGCCAACATCGTACTCAATGGCCAAAAACTAAAACCATTTCACCTAAGAACAGGAACAAGACAGGGATGCCCACTTTCACCACTCATGTTCGACATAGTACTGGAAGAGCTAGCCATAGTGATCAGACAAGAAGAAGAAATAAAAGGCATCCAAATTGGAAAAGAAGAAGTAAAATGGTCATTATTTGCAGATGATATGATATTGTACATAGAAAACCCTAAAGACTCCATCAAAAAACTACCAGAACTAATAAATGAATTTGACAATGTAGCAGGATACAAAATTAAAACCCAGAAATCTCTGGCTTTTTTATAAACCAATAATGAACTCACAGAAAGAGGAACTAAAAATCAATCCCATTTACTACTGCAACAAAAAAACAATTAAGATACCTAGAAATAAACGTAACCAAGGAGGCAAAGGACCTGTACTCAGAAAATTATAGGATGCTGAAAAAAAGAGATAGAGGAAGACATAAACAAATGGAAGAATATACCATGTTCATGGATTTGAAGAATCAACATCATTAAAATGTCCATACTATCCAAAACAACCTATAGATTCAATGAAATCCCCATTAAAATACCATGGCATACTTCAAACACTAGAACAAACTTCCCAATAATTCATCTGGAATAAAAAAAGACCCCGAATAGCTGCAGCAATCTTGAGAAACAATAACAAAGTTGGAGGGATAACAATACCAGATATCAAGCTATACTACTAAGCCACTATTCTCAAAACTACCTGGTACTAGCCCAAGAACAGACATATAGACCAATGGAAAAGAACAGAGAACCCAAAGATTGACCCAAGCCATTATGCTTAATTAATATTTGACAAAGGAGGCAAAAGCATACAATGGAGTCAAGATAGTCTCTTCAATAAATGATGTTGGGAAAATTGGACAGATCCATACAAAAAATTAAACTAGACAACCAAGTTACACCATACACAAAAATAAATTCAAAATGGATCAAGAAATTAAACATTAGACAGGAAACCATAAAAATCCTAAAGAAGCCATAGGCATAAAATATCAGAAATATGTCATAGCAATATATTTACTGATACAGCTCCTAGTGCAATGGAAACTAAGGAGAAAATAGACAAATGGGACTACATCAAAATAAAAAGTTTCTGCACAGCAAAAGAAACCATCAACAAAACAACAAGAAATCCCACTGCATGGGAGAACATATTTGCCAATGTTATCTCCAATAAGGGTTTCATCTCCAAAATTTATAGGGAACTCATACAACTTAACAAAAGGAAGATAAACAATCCAATAAAAAAATGGGCAAAGGACCTAAATAGACACTTTCAAAAGAAGACAGACAGAAGGCCATGAGACATATGAAAACATGCTCAAAGTTACTAATCATCCGAGAGATGCAAATTAAAACAGCAATGAGGTACCATCTCACACCTGTCAGAATGGCTATCATCAACAAATCAACAAATGACAAGTACTGGAGAGGATGCTGAGAAAAAGAAACCCTCTTGCACTGCTGGTAGGAATGCAGACTGATGCAGCCACTGTGGAAAAAAGTATGGAGTTTCCTCAAAAAACTAAAAATGGAACTCCCATTTGACCCAGTGATCCCACTTCTAAGATTATATCCCAAGAAAACAGAAACACCAATCAGAAAGGAGACATACACCCCTATGTTCATAGCAGCACAATTTACAATAGCTAAGATTTGGAAACAGCCTAAGTGCCCAACAGCAGATGAGTGGATTAGAAAACTGTGGTACCAACTATACAATCGAATACGATGCTGCTATAAAAAACAAGGAATTCTTATTATTTGCAACAGCATGGATGGACCTGGATAGCATTATGCTAAGCGAAATAAGCCAGTCAGAGAAAGATAAATATCATATGCTCTCACTCATTTGCCGAATATAATGAACAACATAAACTGATGAACAAAAATAGAACCAGAGTCATGGAAGCATCGAACAAACTGTCCAACCTATGAGGGAAGGCAGGGGAATGAGTGGGTAAGAGATGAACCAAAGCAGTTGTATGCATGCATATGAGCATAACCAATGAACACAGACAGTAGGGTGGTGAGAGCATGTGCTGGGGGTTGGGGTTGGCTGGAGATAGGTCAATGTGGGAAAAAGGAGACTTATGTAATACTTTAAACAATAAAGAATTTAAATTAAAATATATATACTATAAAAAAGAAAAACTGCATATATTATAAATACTAGATATATTTCTTTGAACTGTTTTAGAATGGGTGATTACATGTACTGCTTATTTTTAAATGCTGAAAAACATCACAAATGTCACAAAATTTTGGAAAAAATAATTAAATTTATTTAATAGTTAACCAGCACCTCAATAATCATTTCTTTTCCAGCTGCATTCAATGTGAAAACTCCAAAAAATTTGGATTCCACTCCTTTCATACTTTTGACATTAACAATAATTCATAGCAGAGGTAATTAAATATCATATTTGAAGGTTACTGAATGGCACTAAAATAGTGGCCATTCTGTACATAGAAATACAGAGAACTGTCCTTGGCTTCTTAGAACAGAAACTAATGGCTGAATTCAATGGGCTCACACTTTTTGTCTGTATATGCAACAAAACTAACTGTCTACTCAAATTTTAATTGCTACTCAATAGTATAGAGCAGCCATCTCCAAATTTTATCTGTTAAAAACCAAGTGGTAAATACGTTTGTTTTTGTGATCCATATAATCTTTGTTGCAACTACTTAGCTATGCCATTCTATATAATAAAAGCCTAATATGCAAATTGTCCCCTCGACCAGGAGTTAGACGTGGAGTTCGACCAGGGGGTTGGGCCAGTCAGCCAACCAACCGCCCACAGCCCCTCTCCCCGGCCAGCGGTGGTGGCAGGTGGCCGGGGGAAGGGAGGCCCCAGTCGGCAGCCAGCAGCCGCTAGGGACCCTACCCATGCATGAATTTCACACACTGGGCCTCTAGTTATAACATAACAGCAGCTGTAGGCAATATATAACAATTATGTATGGTGTATTTTTTAACTTTTAAAAAATTTTTTTCAATTCCAGTTTAAATTCAATATTATTTCGTATTATTTTCAGGTATATAGCATAATCCTATGTAATAAAAGAGTAATATGCAAATTGACCATACCTCTGCTATACCCACAAGCCACGCCCACCAGCCAATCAGGAGCGAGTATGCAAATTAACCCAAACAAGATGGCTGCAGCCAGGGAGCGAGCAAGAGGCTTGGGTTTCCCCGGCAATGGAGAAAGCCAAGCTTCCCGCACACCCTGGCCGGCCGTGGATTTCACTCAAGGCTATAAAGTTTCAATTATAGAAGATAAATAAATCCCAGATACCAGAGCTTCCGCTTGAGTCGCCGGGGGGTGTAGCCGGCCTGCAAACCATCACAGGTCCCTCTCCCAGGCCACCCCACGCCCTAAGGGAACCCCCACCCTGATCCAGGACACCCTTCAGGGCAAACTAGCCGGCCCCCACCCGTGCACCAGGCCTCTATCTTATCTAATAAAAGAGTAATATGCAAATTGACCGTCACTCCAACACACAAGATGGCTGCCCCCATGTGGACACAAGATGGCTGCCACAAGATGGCCAGCAGGGGAGGGAGGTGGGAGGGACCAGGCCTGCAAGGGAGGGCAGTTGGGGGCGATCAAGCCTTCAGGGGATGTCAGTTAGAGGTGACCAGGCCAGCAAAGGAGGGAAGTTGGGGGCAACCGGGCCTGCAGGGAAGGGCAGTTGGGGGACCCAGGCCTGCAGGGGAGAGCAATTGGGGGGACCAGGCCTGAAGGGGAGGGCAGTTAGGGGCAAATAGGCTGGCAGGGGAGCAGTTAGGCATCAATCAGGCTGGCAGGAGAGTGGTTAGAGGGTGATGAGGCTGGCAGGCAGAAGCAATTAGGGGCAATCAGGAAGGCAGGCAGGCGAGCAGTTGAGAGCCAGCAGTCCTGGATTGTGAGAGGGATCCCAGATTGGAGAGGGTGCAGGCTGGGCTGAGGGACAACCCCCCCCCCGTGCACGAATTTCATGCACCAGGCCTCTAGTGGTTAAATAATCATATACCTTACAAAGTGCTCTCTCCTGATATTTCCAGTACCCAATTGGCACCATACATAGATATTATAATATTATTGAATATATTTCCTATGCTGTACTTTATATACCCATGACTATTTTGTAACTTCCAATCTGTACTTCTCAATCCCTTCACCTTTTTAACTCATTCCCCCAAACACCTCTCCCCTCTGACAACCATCAGTCTGTTCTCTGTATCTATGAGGCTGTTTCTGTTTTGTTTGTTCATTTATATTGTTCCTTAGATTCCACATATAAGTGAAATAAGGTGGTATTTGTCTTTCTCTGACTGACATTTTAATTAGCATAACACCCTCTAGGTCCATCCATGCTGTTGGGAAAGGTAAGATTTCATTATTTTTAATGGCCAAGTAATATTCCATTGTATACATATACCAAAGCTTTATTATCCACTTATCTATCGATGGTTCACTTGGATTGCTTCCATAGCTTGGCTATTGTAAATAATACTGCAATGAACATAGGGGTTCACATACTCTTTTAAATTAGTGTTTTGGGCTTCTTTGGATATATGACCATAAGTGGAATCTCTGGGTTACAAGGCAGTTCCATTTTAAATGTTTTGAGGTAACTCCATACTGTTTTCCACAGTGGCTGCACCAGTCTGCATTCCCATCAATAGTGTACAAGGGTTCTCCTTTTTTTAAAAAAATAATTTTTTGTTGATTTCAGGGAGTTTCAGAGAGGAAGAAAAGAAGATGGAAATATCAATGATGAGGGAGAATAATTGACTGGTTACCTCCTGCAAACTCCACACTGGGGATGGAGCCCGCAACCCAGGCATGTGCCCCGACTGGGAATCAAACCAGTGACCTCTTGGTGCATGGGATGAAGCTCAATCCACTTAGCCATACTGGCTGGTCATTCCCTTTTCTCTACATCCTAGCCAACACTTGTTGTTGTTATGATTTATTGATGATAGCCCTTCTGACAGGTGAGAGGTGATATCACATTGTGGTTTTATTTGCATTTCTCTGTTGATTAGTGATGTTGAGCATCTTTTCATATGTCTATTGGCCATCTGTATGTTCTCTTTGGAGAAGTGTCTATTTAAGTCCTTTGCCCATTTTTAAACTGGATTGTCTGTTTTGTTATGTTTTGTTTTTTGGTGTTGAGTTATGTAAGTTCTTTATAACTTTTGGATAATAACCACTTATCAGATATATCATTGGTGAATATATTCTCCCCTTCAATGGGTTGTCTTTTCATTTTGTTAATGGTTTTCTTTGCTGTGCATAAATTTTCTAGTTTGATGTAGTCCCATTTGTGTATTTTTAAATTTTGTTTCCTTTGCCCAAAGACATATATCAGAAAAATTATTACTAAGAAAAATGAGTTTTTATTGCATATGCTATTTTCTAGGAGTTTTATGGTATCAAGTCTTACATTTAAGTATTTAATCCATTTTGAATTTATTCTTATATATGATGGAAGATGGTGGTCTAGTTTCATTTTGGGGGGCATATACCTGTCCAATTTTCCCAAAACAACTTATTGAATAGACTATCTTTAGCCCATTATATGTTCTTGCCTCCTTTGTCAAATATTAATTGACCATATATGTGTGGGTTTATTTCTGGGTTCTCTATTCTGTTCCATTGATCTATATATCTGTTTTCTTGCCAATACCATGCTGTTTTGATTACTATGGTCTTGTAGTACAGGTTGATATTAGGTAATGAAATTTCTCCAACTTTGTTCTTCTTTCTCAAGACTATTGTGGCTATTGGTTATTCGGGGTCTTTTGTTGTTCTACCTAAATTTTTGGATTATTTGTTCTAGTTTTGTGAAATATACCATTGGTATCTTGAGAGGAACTACATTGAATCTATAGATTACTTTGGGTAATATGGACATTTTAATGATGTTGTTTTTATCCATGAGAATGGAGCATATGCTTCCTTTTATTTGTATCTTTTTTCAATAAAATTGTTCTTAAAAATGTTCTTTCATCAAGGATATTCTAAAATTGATAATTTTTTGCTGAGTGTGGTGGTGAAGAATACAATAATTACTAATACCATTTTTTGTAGCCCTTCCTTGATTTATGCTAAGATGTAGTTGATTTTGCCCCAGAAGTGGAAATATCAACATAGTAAAAATATCTTTGCATGATTTTGAAAATAGTTTTGACTTCATGGACCTCCTAGAATGGTCTCATGGACCCCTGAATTTCTGAGGGCCACACTCTGAGGAACATTGGTACAGTGGAAAGAATAATGGATATTGGAGCTTTACAGACATGCATTTAAATTCTACTTTCCCAACCACTCTTGCAGTTGGACAAATCTGTATTTTTCTCTCCTTGACTTTAGTTTTAATTTTTTAATAATACATTTTATTTTTAGAGCAATTTTAGGTTCACAGCATAAATGTGCATGAAGTACAGAAAAGTTTTCATGTACCCCCTTATCCCCGAATACTCACAATGTTCCCCACTCCAAACCTGTATTTAAAGATGGCTCAGACATTCATCATATCTTGAACAAATCACTTCATCACTTTGAATTTCAGTTTTCTCATCTATATAATTAAAATTAATATTTATATAAAGTATCATCAGGAAGATTAGAGCTAATCTTACTAACATTACCTTGCATTATACCTCCTATATAGTCAGTATTCAAAAATTTAAAAACAATAAAAACTTTACCTAAAAACAACTATCTTGACAGGCTAGAAAATGGGTTAAAAAATAACAAGATGAAGCATAAAAAGGTATGTATTCACACCCTGTCTGCTGAAATAAATTACCACAAATTTGCTGGCTTAAAACAAAACATATTTATTCTCTTACAGTTTTATAAATCAGAAGATCAAAATCAATTTCACTTGGCCAAAACCATGGTGTCAGTATGGCCACTCCCTTTTAGAGTTTATTGCCTTTTTTAGATTCTGGAGCTACATTTCTATTTTTCCTTGGTTTGTGACCCTTATTTGCATTTCAAAGCCAGAGGCATGGCATACTGGTATTTTTTTTGTCACATTATCTTCTTTTCTGGTCACATCTCCTACTTTCTCTCTCTTATAAGACCACATGATGTCATTTAAGGCCCACAGAGAAAATCCAGGATAATCCCCCCTCCCATCATTTCAAATAGCCTTAATTTAATCACATTTGCAAAGTCCCTTTCACTATATAAGGAAACATTCACACATTCCAGAGATTATTAGACTGGATAACTTCGGGATAACTTTGTAGTTTGTTTGTTTTTTTTAATTAATGACACTGAGCATCTTTTTATATGTTTATCAGTCATCTGCATGTTCTCATTGGAGAAATATCTATTCACATCCTGTGTCCATTTTTCAATTGGATTGCTTTTTTGGTCTTAAGTTGTATGAGTTCCTTATATATTTTGAATATTAATCCCTTACCAGGTGTATCATTGGTGAATATCTTCTCCCACTTAGTAAATTGTCTTTTCATTTTGTTGATGGTTTTCTTCACTGTGGAAAAGCTTTTTAGTTTGATGTAGTACCATTTGTTTATTTTTTCTTTTGTTTCCCTTGCCTAAGACATATCCAAAATATATTACTAAGAGTGATGTCCAAATTTACTGCCTATATTTTCTTCTGGTGTTATGTTTTATATTTAAGCCTTTAATCCATTTTGAGTTTATTCTTGTATATGGTGTAAGGCAGTAATCCACTTTTTTTTTCTTTATTTTTTAAATTTCTTTATTGATTAAGGTGTCACATATTTGTCCACATCCCCCCATTCCCATTCCACACCCCTCCCCATGGATGCCCCAACCCCCTGTTCAGCTTAACCATTGGTTAGGCTCATATGCATGCACACAAGACCTTTGGTTGATCTCTCCCCCCTCCCCCCACCCTCCCCTATCCTCCCTCTGAGGCCCGATAGTCCGATCGATGCCTCCTTGTTTCTGGTTCTGTTCTTGTTCATCAGTCTATGTTGTTCATCATTTCCCCTAGATGAGCGAAATCATGTGTCACTAGAGATATACTTATAAGAATTGAATGTGCAACGAGCAATAATAGTTATGCTGACAGGCAAATGAATCAGTCTGTAGTGAGTTTCTTTCTGGACCCACAGTTCTTCTGAGACCCAATATCAATGTCCACCAGTTCCTTATGAGTACATGTCGGCACTGACCCCTCAGCTCTGGATGGTGGACAAATGGTGATAATGCAGGTCCGACTCCCTCTGGTTTGGTCTCGGCTGGACCCAGGGGCACGGCTTCACCCGGATTCAGGGGCCCACGGCCTCACCCGGACCCGGGACCCAGACTCACCCGGATCCAGGGGCACACGGCCTCGCCCAGACCCAGGATTCAGCTTCACCCGGACCCAGGGGCGCATGGCCTCACCCGGACCCAGGGGCGCGTGGCCTCTCCCGGGCCCGGGATCCGGCCTCACCCGGATCCAGGGGCACACGGCCTCGCCCGGACCCGGGATCTAGCTTCCCCCGGACCCAGGGGCATGTGGCCTCACCCGGACCCAGGGGTGCGTGGCCTCTCCCAGACCCAGGGTTGCGTGGCCTCACCCGGATCCAGGGGCCCATGGCCTCACCTGGATCCAGGGGCCCACGGCCTCACCTGGACCCGGGGCCAGGCTCACCCGGAACCAGGGGCCCATGGCCTTGCCCGGACCCGGGATCTAGCTTCCCCCGGACCCAGGGGCACGTGGCCTCTCCCAGACCCAGGGTCACGTGGCCTCACCCGGATCCAGGGGCCCACGGCCTCACCCAGACCCGGGACCCAGCCTCACCCGGATCCAGGGGCACACAGCCTCGCCCAGACCCAGGATTCAGCTTCACCTGGACCCAGGGGCGCATGGCCTCGCCCGGACCCAGGGGTGCATGGCCTCACCCGGACCCGGGACCCAGCCTCACCCTGACCCAGTTCCCAGCCTCACCCGGACCCAGGGGCGCGCGGCTTCACCCGGATCCGGGACCCAGCGGGGTTTCGTCTTCTTGATCCCAATTCCTGTTGGTCAATTCCCTCTCAGCAATTCCTCCGGCCATTTTCTCAGAGCTCCAGGGCAGCCACCGCAGAACTCGTTGGGCAGTGGGCTCGGCGAAGCTCCGGTGTGCCTGGTGCGCGGCGGCGGGCTGGTCCGGGGTGGCTGCGTCGGCCCTTGGGTCTGCAGCGGTGGCCGGTCGCCGAGCGTGCACACCTGGCTGCTTCCGGGGCGTTGAGATTCTTGAAGGACTTGGAGGTCAGCAAGCGCGTAGTCTCCCACCCCATGTCTCCCAGGGGCTCGTGTGTCCGTGCTCGGCAGCGAGTGGAGTCTTCCCCTCAGCCGGAGACCGCTGGGGGAACTGCGCTGAGCACGTTCCAGGCTGCCATTGTGTTGCCTGAGCCGTAGTTTTTAAAGTGTGGTCTTTGGGTCACCGGCATCAGCTTCATCCCGCGTACCCCTCTCTTTTATTCTAGTTGTAGAGCATCTGCTCAGTCAGCCCTCCGGTGGTTCTGGATGGTGTCTGCTCTGCTCTCCCGTCGTAGTCTCAAAATTGTTGTGGTAGGCAACAATCAGGCTTCTGCCCTATGCCTCCATCTTGGTCCTTGTTTGTATAGTTAAGTCTTGATTGTTGTTGGTGTCACTGGGAGGAATTGTCCTCCAGGCCACTTGGCTGTGCGGACCCTCTGTGTCTATAAAGGAAGAGTTGCTGTGCGGGAGACACGTTTATGTGCCGGGTCTTGGTGCAGCAAAGCTTTGGCGCTCACTGCGTCTGCCTCTTGAATGTGTCCCTTATGCGAGTGGTTGAAATCTGGTGTCATCTCACACCGACCACTAGATGCCCTCGTTTCTGGGTCTCCAATGGAGTGTAGGTCAGCTACTGCCTGAGGCCCCTCAGCAGGAATTACAGCATCCCTTATATTCGTGACCTGTTACGGTGTCTTCCCCTTTTGGCTGCCTCCCTATCGCTCAGCTTCCCCAATCTCCCTAGGTGGTCGCTCTTGATACCACCCTTTGTGGGCTGAGTGCAAAGTCTTGGTCTTGTTAAGCCTTGATTGCTGTTGGTACACTGGGAGGATGTGACCTCCAGTCCAATTGGCTGTGAGGATCAGCTGTGTCTATGCCAGGAGACAGCCCCATTCAACTAGACTTGCAAAATTGTAAAAGCCTCTGTGTTCAGCTTCGATGGGGCGGAGTTACAGGGCGGAGCCTACCGCCTTGGCTTCCCATCAGCCCCGCCCTATGAGGTTCCTGTGTCTCAGTGTCCCTCTGTACTCCCAGCAAACACCTCTGAGAGAAAAGCACCCTGGAGTTTCGCGCGCTGCCAAACAGTCTAGTCTCTCCCCCAATGAATCTGGATTCCCAGATTCTCGCCCGGAACTGGGTTTCCGTGTAGTCGGAACTGGGGCTCACCGCAGTCTGGCGCTTTTGTCTCCTTCCCACCAGGGCGACTCAGCGGCACAGTCAACAGCCCAACCTCCATGCACAATCCCGTGCGCACCTCCGGTGCTCTGCTCTTCGCCGCCTCTCTGCACCTCTGCCCCACAGCCCAGCTTTCCCCAGCATGAGCCTGGCTTCCCCGGGTCTCTCCCAGAACTGGGGTTCAGTGCAGTTGGAACCGGGGTTCAGCACGGTCAGGAGCTTTTGTCTCCCTCCCGCTAGGGCAATCCAGCGGCACAGGCAACAGTCCCTCCTCTGCGCACATTCCTGTGCGCGGCTCTGGCGCAACTCCTCTGTGCCTCCGCCCCACAGCCCAGACTCCCCCAGCCTGAGCCCGGCTTCCCAGGGTTTCGCCCGGAACTGGGGTTCAGTGCAGTCGGAGCTGGGGTTCAGCACAATCTGGCGCTTTTATCTCCTTCCCGCCAGAGAATGCCAGCCAGGCCGTCAGCCGCCCCTTCCTCTCCTGCTCCGTCTTCCCCGCATGCGTGCGGGCTCGTGTCTCTGCCCGTGTCTCCATACCTCAAGCTTTTACGGCTTCTCTGATTTTCCTTGTGGTTTTCTCTTTCCTTCTAGTTGTGGGCATTTCAGTCAGCCAGCTTTCCTGTGGTTCTGGATGATGTCCGTTTTGACTTTTAGTTGTGTTTTTGAAATTGTTGTGCCAGGCTGTAGGTTAGGTGTTTAACCTATGCCGCCATCTTGGTTTCTCCAGTAATCCACTTTTGTTCTTTTGCATATATCTGCCAGTTTTCCCAACACCATTTATTGAAGAGACCTGCTGGGAACCAATTCCAACATGTCATAATTACAAGAGTTTCATCAAAAGGTTGGTGAACCTTGGGGGTGCTCAACAAGGGCTGAGCCACATATGAAATTACCTGTTGGAACCGCTGGAAAGGCACTTCCCCCTAACCTGAATAGGATAATTGCTTGCTGCCAGACAGCTCAGAGCATCTTAATCTGCATGTTATTGCCTCCTGTTGGCCAAACACCTGAACAGCTGTAGGCTATTCCCCATTCTGACAATGCTTCTGTAAACCCTACCCTTTGAAACCCTACCCTTTGAAGTGTATTTTCTCCACCTTGCCTTAGGACAATTTGTGTTAATAAATAGCACGGGATCCTGAGTCAAGGGGTAGTCTTTAGCTCCTTTAGCTGAAGCTCCTCTGACCCCCAATGCCTTTCAAAATCATCTTTTGTCTTTGGACTCCTTCTTAATCTACACGCAGCTCCTTTCTCCAGATTGCTGAACCCTTCATAATGCTGGGACAAGAACCCCGGCATTAATGGACGCCCACCCAGGGGCTCCAATAGAGACTGTCTTTAAACTATTGTATAATGTTTCATCCTTTGTCACAGATTAATTGCTCATAGAGGTGTGAGTTGATTTCTGGGCTATTTATTCTGTTCCATTGATGTATGTGTATGGTTTTATGCTAGTACCATGCTGCTTTGATATCAGTAATTGTGAAAACTTATACTTTATTTTTCTTTCTCAAAATTGCTTTGGCTATTTGGGGTCTTTTGTGGTCCCATATAAATTATATGATTAATTGTTCTACTTCTGTGAAAAATACCATTGATATTTTTATAGGGATACATTATACCTATAGATTGCTTGAGGAAGTATAGACACTTTTGTTAATTCTTGCTATCCATGAGCATAATTACCTTCCCACTTTTTTGTATCTTCAGTTTCTTTCTTCAATGTTTTTAGTTTGCTGAGTATAGGTCTTTTACCTCTTTGGTTAAATTTACACCTAAGTATTTTATTCTTTTAATGCAATTGTAAATGGGATTATTTTCTTAATTTCTCTTCTGATAATGCATTACTGGTACATAAAAATGCAACCAATTTCTGAATATTAATTTTGTTTCCTGCTACTTAACTGAATTCATTTATTATTTCTAGTGAATTTTTTAGAGATCTCTATTATATAGTACTAGAGACTAGAGGCCCAGTGCATGAAATTCGTGCACGGGTAGGGTCGCTAGCGGCTGCTGAATGCCAGATGGGGTCTCCCTTCCCCCAGCTGCCTGCCATTGCCGCCGGCCAGGGCCTCCCTTCACATCCGCCTAGGCCTGGCGCTGCCTGCTCACCAGCTCCACCATCCTGCTGTAGTCCTGCTCTACTTGGGGCCCATCAGGGCCAGCATCGCCTACACTGCCGCCCGCTGCCAGCGCTGTGTTGCTGACACCTGCCATGTTTCGCACCGCCCGCTGGTGGTCAGCGCACATCTAACTCCCGGTCAGTCTAACTCCCACCTGTGGGGACAATTTGCATGTTAGCCTTTTATTATATAGGATTATGTCATCTGCAAATAATGATAGTCTTATTTCTTCCTTTCCAATTTGAACTACTTTCAGTTCTTTTTCTTTTCCTATTGCTGTGGTTAGGACTTCTAATGCTATGATAAATAGAAGTAGTGAATGTGGACATCTTTGTCTTATTCCTGATCTTAAAGAAAAATTTTTCAACTTTTTACATCAAAGTATAATGTTAGCTGTGGGTTTGTCATAGATGGCCTTTATTATGTTGAGGCATGTTTCATTTATCCCTACTTTGCCAAGAGTTTTTATCATAAATAGATGTTGTATTTGGTCAAATGCTTTTCTGTATCTATTGATAAGATCATATTTTTATCTTTCATTTTGGTTTTGTGGTGTATCATGTTAATTGATTTACGAATAGTGAACCAATCTTGCATCACAGGAAGAAATCCCACTTTGTCCATGATGCATGACATTTTTTTTCATTGTTAATAAATCTTTATTGTTCAGATTATTACAATTGTTTCTTCTCCCCCCTCATATCTCCCCTCCTCCCAGTTTCCACCCTTCCCTCTGCCCTTACCTCCCCCCCCTCGATATCCTTATCCATAGGTGTATGATATTGTCCAGTCTCTTCCCGTATCTCCCACACAGACACCCCCTTCCCCTGAGAATTATCAATCCACTCCCATTCTATGCCACTGATTCTATTATGTTCATCAGTCTATTCTGTTCTTCAGATTTTTAATTCACTTGACTTTTATATTCACTTGTTTATAGGTATGTATTTGTTGTTCATCATTTTTATCTTTACTTTCTTCTTCTTTTTCCTCTTTTTAAATAATACCTTTCAGCTTTTCATATAACACTGGTTTGGTGGTGATGAACTCCTTTAGTTTTTTCTTATCTTTGAAGCTCTTAAACTGCCCTTCAATTCTGAATGATAACTTTGCTGGGTAGAGTAGTCTTGGTTGTAGGTTCTTGCTATTCATAACTTTGAATATTTCTTGCCACTCCCGTCTGGCCTGCATAGTTTCTGTTGAGAAATCAGCTCATAATCGTATGGGTGCTCCCTTATAAGTAACTAACTGTTTTTCTCTTGCTGCTTGTAAGATTCTCTCTTTGTCTTTTGCCCTTGGCATTTTAATTATGATGTGTCTTGGTGTGGTCCTCTTTGGATTCCTTTTGTTTGGGGTTCTGTGCGCTTCCTGGACTTGTAAGTCTATTTCTTTTACCAGGTGGGGGAAGTTTTCGGTCATTATTTCTTCAAATAGGTTTTCAGCGTCTTGCTCTCTCTCTTCTTCTGGCACCCCAAAAATTCAGTTGCTGGTACGCTTGAAGTTGTCACAGAGGCTTCTTACACTATCTTCTACTTTCTGAATTCTCTTCTCTTCTTGCTTTGCGGGAGGCGTGTCCTTTGCCTCTTTGTATTCCAAATCTTTGACTTGATTCTTGCGTTCCTCTAGTCTGCTGCTGGGTCTCTGTATAATATTTTTTATTTCAGTCAGTGTATGTTTCATTTCTAGTTGGACCTTTTTCATATCCTCGAGGGTCTCATTAAATTTATTGGCTTTTTCCATGAAATTCTTAAAAAACCTTTTAACCGTGGTTTTGAACTCTATGTCCAGTCGTTTGTTCTCCTCCATTTCTTTTGTTTGGGATCTGTTCCCTTGCCTCCTCATTTTCATTTTTGCTGCTTCCCTGAGTTGGTAGGGTAGTTTTGTGTCCTATTGTTTCCTATTGGTTCAACGGGTCAGCCTCCCAGTTATCTGAGGTGGACGCTCTTGGTGCACACCTTTTTAGACTGTGTGTACAGCTTTGTTGTAGTTAAGTCTTGATTGTTGTTGGTGTCACTGGGAGGAATTGACCTCCAGGCTAATTGGCTGTGAGGACCCGCTGTGTCTATAAAGGAAGAATTGCTGTGCTGGAGACACGTTTATGGGCCAGGACTTGTTGCAGTAGGGCTTTGGCGCTCACTGAGTCTGCCTCTTGAATGTGTCCCTTATGGGAGTGGTTGAAATCTGGTGTCGTCTCACACCGACCACTAGATGCTCTCGTTTCTGGATCTCCAATGGGGTACAGGTCAGCTATTGTCTGAGGCCACTCAGGAGTTACAACAAAAACTGCAGTTTTCTCCTCTTTGCTTGAGTGGTTTTGGAGCAGTCTGACTGGAGCTGCAGTTTATTTGGTTAAGCTGCCATAGGGCAGGCCATTTATATGCAAAAGCTGCTGTTTGGAGCTGGGGCGGGTTTGTAGAATGTGTGGGGCGGGTCTCAGGGCGGGGCGGGGTCTCAGGGCGTCACTAGGCTAGGGCATGGCAAACAGCAATGGCTGCTAGTCTGCCTTTTTTGCCTTTCCCATTTCCAAGTCCCTACGTCCAGTGCTCCAGCGCAGTAAACACTGATTGCTGGGCGCACCTCTGCATGAAAGTCACTCTCACTTTCCGACACGATGGCCGAGAGTCCAGCTTCTCCCCGTAGGTGTCTGGGTCACCCGCGCATCCCCAGAAACTGGATTTCAGAGTGATCGGGAGCTTATCTCCCTTCGGGTTGGAAAAAAAGCCGTGCGTCCCGTCGCCTGCCACCAGCCCGATTCACGCGCCTCCGTACCTCAGCCCTTCCACGTTTGTTCTTTCTTTTTCCTTCTTAGTTGTAAATCTACCATTCAGTCAGCTTTCCTGTGGTTCTGGGTGGTAGACACTTTATCTTTTAGTTGTATTTTTGAAATTGTTGTGCACGGCGGCAGTTTAGTTGTTTAACTTTGCCGCCATCTTGGTTTCTCCTCGATGCATGACATTTTAAAATATATTGTTGGTTTAGGTTTGCTAATATTTTGTCGTGTATTCTTGCATCTATGTTAATCAAGGACATTGGCCTATAATTTTCTTCTTTTCTTTTTGTAGTATCTTTGTCTGGTTTTGGTATCAGGGTTATGCTGGACTCATAAAATAAATTTTGGAGCCTCCTATCCTCTTCATTTTTTGGAATAGTTTGAGAATGATGTATATTAATTGTTTTTGAATGATAAATTCACCTGTGGAGCAATCTCATCAAGAGTTTTAGTTTGTTGGGAGTTGTTGTTATTTTTTATTACTGAGTTGATTTTAAAACTTACTGTATTTCAATTTTAGTTGTATCAAAAGAAGTAGAGGGTTCAGAATGAGGCAACAGGCTTAGTCAAATCACACTTAGATTATTACACTGTTATAAACTCCACAATTTAAAAAGCGACAATGAGGAGAACCAAGATGATGGTAGAAGTAAATGCTGGAACTCGTCGCCTCCCACAACCACATCAAAATTACAACTAAAATACAGAACAATCATCATTCAGAACTGACTGAAATCTGGCAGAATGGAAGTACTACAACTAGAGAAGTAAAAAAAGACAGCACACTGAGACTGATAGAAGGAACATAGGAATGGAATGGGCTGGTCTGAAACTCATTGTTTTTGTTTTTGTTTTTAATTGGGCAATATATTTTGGTTGTGGAGGCTTCCCATGAGAAGCAAGGGGAGCCAGCCCCACACCAGACACCTAGTATGAGGTTCCAGAGGTGGAAACATAAGTCCCCAAAACTTCAGGCTGTAAAAACCAGTGGGGATTGTGGCTGAATGACAAGGCGGCTGCAGGAGTCTCAGGTGGTTCCTCTTAAAGGGCTGGCACACAGCCCTAGCCAGATTGTCTCAGTGGATAGAGCATTGGCCTGTGGACCAAAGGGTCCTGGGTTTGATCCAGACAAAGGCATATACCTCAGTTACAAACTCCTCCCCAGCCTGGGCCCTGTCAGGGCACGTGCAAGAGGCAACCAATCGATGTGTTCCTCTCACATTGATATTTTTCTCTGTCTTTCCCTCTCTTTTTCACTCTGTCTGAAAATCAATAGAAAAATATCCTTGGGTGAGGATTAACAACAACAACAACAACAACAAAAAAAAGGACTGGCACATGAACTTACCTGGTCTTGCTTCCTCTGTGGTCCATCACTGGGTGGGGCACTGGGGGAACCAAGGACATATAGGAAGAAACTGGACTGTCTGGCATCGGGGCAGGAACTTGAGGGCAGCTTTCTCCCAGAAGGGAGTGCTCACAGGGGTCATGATTCCTGTGCTGGGGACCCAACTCCACCTACCCCCATCACAGAGCAGACACACAGAGTTTCCATCAGTGTGGCCTACACTATTCACTCCACTCTGGTGATTCCATAAGACCCCTCCCCATCAAATTTGCATCCCCACCCAAGCTGCTTGCAGTGGCTTTTCCATATGAATGGCCTGTCCTAACTTTTCTAAAATCTTTCAAACCATCTGCAGCTGGCATCAGCATTCCAATACCCTATCAATAAGAGGCCCAAGACCTGGCACTAGCACCAGCTGCCTGGCTTCACAGTATGGCCTCAACTGGGCACTTCCAAGCCTCATAAGTAGCAGCCATCTGCAGATCTCTCTGTAGCTCCTGCTGGGTGGCCCCAGGCAGTGGCTGACTTTGCACCTCCTTGGAGGCCTGAGAGCCAGTAGTACACCCAGGGGACAGCTTGAGACCATACCAGATTACAACTCTATACATCCACAAGCAACACACTAGAGGGGCAGGCTCAGTGAGCACCAACACCCCATTGAAGCACGTCCTGCTCCACAGGGGTGTGTACTACACAGCAGCTCTTCCGCTGTAGTCACAGCTGGGCCTCACAGCCAATTGGCCTGAAGGTCAACTCCTCACAGTGACACCAAAAACAATCATGGTTCAACTACAACAAGACTCGACACACAACTCACACAGGGGCACACCTAGAGTACCCAGCTCAGGTGAATGGGGAGGCTGAACAACTGGGCCCTATAGGCCATCTATTACACAAGCCCACTCTACCATTTCCAGGAAACATAGCAGCTCTACCTAACACATAGAAACAAACAAAGGGAAGGAGCCAAAATGTGCCAGAAACAAAGAAATATGTCACAAATGAAAGAACAGAAGAAATACCAAGAAAAAAGAATTAAATGAAATGGAAGCACACAAATTACTGGATACAGAGTTCAAAACAATGGTTATAAAGTTGCTCAAGGTTGTGAATGAGAGCTTCAAGGGATTTAATGAGACTTTCAAGGCTCTTGGTGAGAACTTCAAAGACATGAAAAAGGACTAAGCATACACTAACTGAAATGAATAATTTCCAGGGATTCAACCATAGAGTATAGGATTTTGAGAATCAAATCAACAATTTGGAATAAACACCCACCAGAAAAGCAAAAAGCAAAAAGAATAAAAAAATATGAAGATAGTGTAAGGAGCCTCTGGGACAACTCCAAGCATACCAATATTTGCATCATGGGGGTGCCAGAAGGAGAAGAGAGTGAGCAAGATATTGAAAACCTATTTGAATAAATAATGACAGAACACTTCCCCTACCTGGGGAAAGTACTAGACTTACAAGTCTGGGAAGCACAGAGCATCCCAAACAAGAGGAACCCAAAGAAACCCATACCAAGACACATCATAATTAAATGCCAAGGGTTAATGACAAAGAGAAAATCTTAAAAACAGCAAGAGAAAAGCAGTTAGCTATCTACAAAGGAACACCCATATGACTGTCAGCTGATTTCTCAACAGAAACTTTGCAGGCCAGAAGGGAGTGGCAAGAAATATTCAAAGTGATGAAAAGCAAGGACCTACAACCAAGATTACTCTACCTAGCAAAGCTATCATTTAGAATTGAAGGTCAGATAAAAGAACTTCACAGACAAGAAAAAGCTAAAGTATTTCATCACCACCAAACTAGTATTACATGAAATATTGAAGGGTATTCTTTAAGAAGAGGAAGAGGAAGAAGATGAAGAAGGAGGAGGAGGAGGAGAAGAAATGAACAATAAAATGGAAATAAATACATATCCATCAACAATTAAATCTAAAAATAAAAATAAGAAAGCTAATGAACAAAATAAACTAATGAATAAAATAGAACCAGAGGCATGGAAAAGAATGACAAATCTCAGAGGGAGGGGGCGCAGGAAGAGATTAACCAAAGATCTATTATGCATATATGCATTACCTATAGACACAAACAATAGGGTGGTGAAGACCTGGGGCGGGGAGGGAACCAGGTGTAGGAGGGTAATAGAGGGAAAAAGGGGGACATCTATAATACTCTCAACAATAAAGATTTTAAAAATTAAATTAAATTAAAAAGAGACAATGAAAAAATTATATATATGTGTGTGTGTATATATATATATATATATATTCCTATCTAATAAAAGGATAATATGCAAATTAACCATCACTTCATCACAAAGATGGTGGCGCCCATAGCCACAAGATGGCGACGCCCACTCCTCTCAGCCCTGCCAGAGTCCTCCATTCCTGGGGGCGGCAGCTGAGAGTGGGCAGCGTGAGTGGCCGCCCCGCTGGAGTCCTCCAGTCACCTCAATTTCCCTGGAACCTGGGGGAACCCTACAAAGATGTTGTGATGATTCTCACCATTATGTTAATATTTCACCTCCAGTAGCTGTGCAAAGTTTGGGTGGGAGGAATGGAGGTGGATATCAGTTCCATGACAGGTAGGGGACGGGTCGGGCAGGGAGCCTCCACCTCAATATGGGGCGGAAAGCTAGGGTTGGTCCCCCTGGGTGTCTGCCCCTCAGTCTGAGCTCAGCGATGGCCTCTTGCAAAGCAGATCGGATCCTGCCCCTGGCACTCACCCTGGCCGCAGTGGCCACGGTGTCCTGGGCGAGAAGGCCGCCTGATGCACTCCGGCCGGGGCAGGGCTACTCTACGCTGGGCCACTGCTGCCCTAGCCGTGACCCGACCTGCACAGCACACGGGCCCCCGCCCGCGCTGCTTCTGCGACCAGGTGTGCGGCGCGGCGCAGGACTGCTGCATGGACTACTTGCAGGCCTGCCCAGCTGCGCCCGGGAGCACTCGGTGCCGGCAGAACACTCGGCACGTTGGGGAGCAGGGTTTGGGATGTGGCGGGAGATGTAAAGATGCTGTTCCTGGAGGGTTCTGGGCCTGGAGGTGCGCATGGAGAAAACTGCACAAGACATGGACCAGAGCACCTGAGTCTTGGGGGTGGAATGGAGAGGGATGCTTGGAGAGTTGAGGGGTGTTCCAGAGAAGGGGGTGCAAGGACTCTGCGCTGGACTTGGAGGGGGCTTGAGAATGGGGAACTCATGGAAGAGGCGCGCTGGCCAGCGCACTGGTGCAAGACAGACACTGTACGGAAATAGGCGAGTTGGGGGCATGGAGGGGTATGAGGTGGGAGAGGGTGCTGGGGTTGGAGTATGGTGCCAGATTTAGCAAATAAAAATACAAGAGGCCCAGTTAAACTTGAATTTTGGATAAACAACCAATAAGTTTTTTTTAGTATAAATACATCCTATATATATCACAGGCCACACTTCTTTTAAAAGCCATTAATTATATTTTTTCTGAAATTCAAATCCAGCTGGGCATACAGTGTTTTATCTGGCAACCTAACAGGGCAGTGGGGGGAGGGGGGAGGAAGAGACGTGGGGCATGGAGAGTTGCAAGGGAGGATTGAGTGCACAAGCTGTATTGTAGACACGGGGGGTGTCACAGGGCAAATGGAGAGGGTGTTGAGAAGGCCGAGGGCTGGGTGAATCTGGAGGGGCAGGAGAACTGGGGGTGGGTGGGGGGAGGAGCAGGATAAAACTTGGTTAGGCCAGCAGAGGTGAAGGTAATGCCTCCCTGTAGTCCTGGTGCTGGAAGTGACCAAGGGACCAGGGTCTAAGCCAGTGATGGCGAACCTATGGCGAGCCGCGTGCCGAGGATGAAACATTTGCTGTTCCTGAGGATGAAACATTAGTAAAATAATGTTTTTTCCTCAAAGTGACACACTACCCGAGTTATGCTCAGTTTTTTTTGGCAAAGTTTGACACACCAAGCTCAAAACGTTGCCCATCACTGGTCTAAGCATTTCCTGTAAAGACCCCGCCTGAGTAGTACCCACCGGGCTCTGAAATCAGGGGCTGATTTGTTGAGTTACTAGTGGGGAAGATTCTGTCTTCTTTGAATCCCAGGAGTAAGTTTTTCACACCCACTGGAGACAAAAATCTACATTCTGTAAAGTGGATATGACCCAATTTTGTCAGGCAATATAGCAATTGGACCCTTCTATCCTGAGACATCAGTGGTCCTTCAGGAATTTACATTGAAAAGAATTTACATTTAAAATTTTAAGAATTTACAATTTTAAAAAAAACTCACCTGAGGATATTTTTCTCCCAATGATTTCCAGAGAGAGTGGAAGTGAGGGAGGCAGGGGGGAGAGAGAGAAACATCAATGTGTCACATCAATTGATTTCCTCCCCCCTGCACCCTTATTGCGCTGGGAAATCTGCAACTGAGGTACATGCCCTTGACCCAGAATTGAGCCCCTGACCCTTCAGTCAGTGGGCTGGTGCTCTATCCACTAAGCCAAACCAGCCAGGGCAAGAATTTACAATTTTTAAAAACTCAAAATTGAAAGCACCCAACATTTATTAATCATTTACCATGTCTGTGCCAAAGAGCTAAGCTGGGTGTCACATCAAACCTGATTACTTTCTGTCCTGACCGGTTTGGCTCAGTGGATAGAGCGTCAGCCTATGGACTCAAGGGTCCCAGGTTCGATTCTGGTCAAGGGCATGTGCCTTGGTTGTGGGCACATCCCCAGTAGGGGGTGTGTAGGGGGCAGCTGATCAATGTTTCTCTCTCATCGATGTTTCTAACTCTCTATCCCTCTCCCTTTCTCTCTGTAAAAAATTAAAAAAAAAAAAACCTGATTACTTCCTCACAGTACTCTGGGGTCCCTGCATATAATAATGTCCCCATTCAGCAGATGAGAAAATCTGGGCTTGGAGAGGAGAAAGCTTTGGCCAGCCAAGGTGTTCCAGCAGGTTTTGGAATATTAAAATATTTCCTCTAATTAATTCCCTTTCAATGTGCACAAATTGACCAAATGGCAGAACGACAGGTCTATGACACACACTGACCACCAGGGGGCAGACGCTCAACACAGGAGCTGCCCCCTGGTGGTCAGTACACTCCCACCACAGGGGGAGCACCGCTGAGCCAGAAGCCCAGCTCACGGCAGGCCTACGGATGTCCAATTGCCAGCTTAGGCCCGCTCCCCAGGCCTAAGCTGTCAGACATCCCCAGAGGGCTCCTGGACTGCGCGAGTGCAGGCCAGGCTGAGGGACAACCACCTCCCAGCACCGCTGAGCCAGAAGCCTGGCTCCCCAGCAGCCCTATGGATAGGATGTCCAACTGCCAGCTTAGGCTGGCTCCCCAGGCCTAAGCTGTCAGTCAGACATCCCCCAAGGGCTCCCGGACTGTGAGAGGGCAGGCGCAGGCCGGACTGAGGGAATCCCCCACCATGCACAAATTTTGTGCACCGGGCCTCTAGTACACACACACACACACACACACACACACACACACACACACACACACAAAGGAAAATAACTAGGATGATGAAAGTAAAAAATCTGTTTCATAATAAATAGCTAAGGCCTATTATTTACTACTAGAGGCCCAGTGCATGAAATCCATGCACTCGGGGGGGGGGGGGGGGGCGTCCCTCAGCCTGTCCTGCACCCTCTTGCAGTCTGGGAGCCCTCAGGGAGCAGGCCTAAGCCATCAGTCGGACATTCTTAGGGCTCACCAGCCGTGAGCCAGCTCAGGGCTTCTGGATGAGTGGTGCTACTCCTGTAGGAGTGCACTGACCACCAGGGGAACAGCTCCTGCATTGAGCGTCTGCTCCCTGGTGGTCAGTGCGTGTCATAGCAACCAGTCATTCTACTGTTTGGTAGATTTGCATATTAGCCTTTTATTACATAGGATATGCCAGGCCCTGTTCTAAATAAATTACTAACTTTATTTTATTTTTTTCAACAATTCTGAGGTAGATACTATTTCTTAATTTTCCTAATTTTCCAGGTACAAATTTTCTGGTAACCTGCTCAAAATTGTACATGTAGCAAATTATTATGCCACATTCAAACCCAGGCAATTGTGTTTGGAGCCCAAATCACCACAGTCTATTGTTTTTTTCTAAGGCAGCAGGGAATGGAAGAATCATTTCAAGAGGTGAGAAAAAATTTTATTGTATAACTAAAATATTGTCAGGCAGAAGATGAATTAGACTTAGTCTGTGTCATTATATAAATCAAGACCAAGACTAAGGGTTGAAAATTACACCATTTGAAAAAGTTTAATAGATTTATTTTGAATATGCTTTGTGATATTGTTAGTCTTCCACTAATGGAAATGATTAAGTAGGATCTAAATACCTGTTCAAAATGTTCTAGAAGCTAGATGCAGTGCTGAGGACTACAACTTTCTAAGAATAGCTCACTATTACAGTCATGGCAGAAAGTAGGCCTGTGTACTTTGCAAAAGCCCCTCCAGTGAAAATCTTCCATCACAACCTTTAAGGGCACTTTTCTTACCTCCCTCTTGAGAATCACTATCATAGACATTTTCTAAAGAGAGATTATAAGATTCAGCAGTAACCTGTAAATGTTTATGAATGTTCATTTTATCCAGCACCCTGGTTAATTAAAAACTATTAAATGTTAATTTTATCCAGCACCCACAGGCTAATTCAAACCTTGCCTTTATTATTACCTCCACAATATATCTGTCATGTGGAGGCCACAGATCATATTAAGACAATGGTCTCCAAACATTTTCAATCATGAGTCAAAATAACAAATACAATTTACATCACTACTAAGTGCAAGACTTTCATAAATAATACTTACCCTAACATACACTCTAATATTTTCTATTCTCATTTATTTTATTTTTAAACTATTGCTGATCATAACTCATGAAATTAATTCCACAAGTTCACCAATTATTTTCAACTTACAATATAAAAACTTTGAGCTATGACTAGTATTTACCTATTGTTTCCCAAGTATTTATGAAGTTTTCTACTGCTATATATTCACTGATTTTAAAAAACAGGCTTTCTGTACTCTCCGTTCCTTGTTTGACTTCTTCACTTACAGTAATCTTTTCCTCCACCTTACCTCAGCTACCCTGACTCATGGTCAGATCCTATACCTTTATCTAAAACTGTACAACTTCTAAAATGCCATTTGCAAGCATACTACTCTTTGCCCATCACCATCATATTTTCTGACTGTCAAGAAAACCACTCTTCCTAACATTCTTTGATTGCACATCCAATCAATTCGCCCCACCACTCCTGACTCTCCATTGTCCCCTGGAGTCTTTATAGAGCTTAGATCCCACAGTCCATCACCATAATCACCTCTTATATATACCCCCTCTACTCCCTTTCCATTGTCTTCCTTTGTCATACTTTTTTTTGTAAACTGACAACACTATTTAAATTCAAATACTCCTTCACTCTTCTCACATAATTCAGTCCTAAAGCCATATAGTGGAATATAGCAAGAGCAAAGAAGGTGTCAAGAGTCCAGGAGATTAGTTATGGTAGTTTGGATGGAGTGTCAGGAACCCAAGAGTGTGAGAAGCGCATCCACCAAGAGGGCATCCTGATATGGGGTGTCAGAGCCCAAGGGTGTTGAGGAGGGGTGTCTGTCTGTGAAGTGGTGTACATATGTTGAGGGGAGGGGAGTGGCCTATAATGGGGATTCAGAGCCTGAGCAAGATTCTAATATAATTCCCATGAGGAAGAGAGTGGTGGTAGAAATGTGAGATTGGTTACAAGGGAATTGCTCAAAGAAGTAAATATATTAAGATAATGAAAGTCAGGTTTCTTATTGTCACAAATGGGGAAAAATAACAAATCCTATGGTGTTAAATTTGCTTTAGAATTCATGAGTTTTTAATATTTATAGTATACTAGTATATAGAAATTAATACAGATGTAAGTAATTGTGTAATCTCAAAGTGTTAAAATCATAAAGTCAAAGACTCAGGATCTGTTCAAGACTGTAGAAGACTAAAGGTGCACATAAATGCAACATATTATCTAAGCTGGATGTTTTTTCATAAAAAATAATATTGAGACAATTGGTGGAACATAAATGAGTTCTAAGGATATGACCATAGTGCATCATTGTTATTTCTTTTTATTTTGCTGGATGCTTTGTGGTCATGTAAAATGTTCTTGTTTGTAGGAAACATACTTTAAAGTATTCAAATGTCAGCAACTTTCAAATTGTAGTTTTAAAAACTTATTTGTACTAAATGTCCAACTTTTCTCTAAATCTATTGTTATTTTCAAAATTTTAAGAATGAAAATAAAACCCACATACCAATGCCGATCTTGTTTCACTTTAAATTTATAAACCACAATCAGTGCTAACAGTCCTACTCTATTTCCCTAGTTGGTTCACTCTCACTTATTGATATTGCTGTCTCACATCTCTTCTATCCTCAAATCTTCAAAACCTCCTCCCCCTTCTCCCTCTAAGCTGATAACTTTGTTTCTATTTCAGAAAAACAAAACAAAACAAATTTTAAAAAATACACCAGGTGGCCTAGGAAAGAATTTTGTGCTCTGGCAAGTGGCACCAACAGGAGCTGCAGAAGCATGAGAAGAACAAAACAGATGACAATAGCATTGAAATTACCGAAAACAAAAACGTCACAGGACTGAAAGCCTACAAAGGTAGGCAAAAACCTATAATCTAAATCTAAATAGGATGACTGTCTGCTGAAATATAAGATTTAAATAGGATCAAAAGACTACTAAAATAGTAACCAAAATGCCCAGGGTGCAATAAAAAAAATCACTTCTCATGCGAAGAACCAGGAAAGTCACAATTTGAATGAAAAGAAATACTTACCTGACAACAATACCAAGGTGACTTAGTTGTTGGAGTTATCTGACAATTTTAAAGCTGCTATCATAAAAATGTCTCAATAAACAATTAAAATTCTTTTTTTTTCTCCCTGAAAGCCTTTCTTTCAACAGTTTATTTTATTTTATTTTTTAATAATAAATCTTTATTGTTCAGATTATTACAGGTGTTCCTCTTCTTTCCCCCCACATAGCTCCCCTCTACCTGACTCTCCACCACACCGCATGCCCTTACCCCCCACCACTGTCTTCATCCATAGGTGTAAGATTTTTGTCCAATCTCTTCCTGCACCCCTCAGACCCCCTTCCCCCTGAGAATTGTCTGTCGCCTCCCTTTCTATGTCCCTGATTCTATTATATTCACCAGTCCATTCTGTTCTTCAGATTTTTTATTCACTTGATTTTTAGATTCACTTGTTGGTAGGTAGGTATTTGATGTCTTTTTGTTGTTCATCATTTTTACCTTTACCTTTTTCTTCTTCTTCCTCTTCTTAAAGAATACCCGTCAGCATTTCATGTAATCCTGGTTTGGTGTTGATGAACTCCTTTAGCTTTTTCTTGTCTGTGAAGCTCTTCGTCTGACCTTCAATTCTGAATGATAGCTTTGCTGGGTAGAGTAAACTTGATTGTAGGTTCTTCCTGTTCATCACTTTAAATATTTCTTGCCACTCCCTTCTGGCCTGCATAGTTTCTGTTGAGAAATCAGCTGACAGTCGTATGGGTACTCATTTGTAGGTAACTAATTGTTTTTCTCTTGCTGCTTTCAAGATTCTCTCTTTGTCTTTTGCCCTTGGCATTTTAATTATGATGTGTCTTGGTGTCGTCCTCTTTGGATTCCTCTTGTTTGGGGTTCTGTGTGCTTCCTGGACTTGTAAATCTATTTCTTTCACCAGGTGGGAGAAGTTTTCTGTCATTATTTCTTCAAATAGGTTTTCAGTATCTTGCTCTCTCTCTTCTTCTGGCATCCCAAAAATTCGGATGTTGGTATGCTTAAAGCCGTCCCAGAGGCTCCTTACGCTATCTTCACACTTTTGGATTCTTCTTTCTTTCCGCCTCTCTGGTTGAGTGTTTTTTGCTTCCTCATATTCCAGATCTTTGGTTTGACTCTTGGGGTATGGTGATCTACAGTTGAGTTTCTGTATATTCTTTATTTCAGACAGTGTATGCTTAATTTCTGACTGGTCCTTTTCCATTTTTTTTGGGGGGGGGGCATTCTCATTAAGGTCCTTGAAGGTCTCACTAAGTTCCTCGGAGGTCTCTTCAAGTTTCTTAGCGGTTTTTAGAAGATTCTTGAGTAACGTTATAAATGTGGTTCTGAATACTGTCTTCCAGTAGTTTACTTTTCTCCATCTCTCCTATTCGTGACATGCTTCGGTGTCTCCGCATTTTGGCTGCCTCCCTGTGTTGATGGAGTGGCTTTGTGTGGTCAGTGACCTATAGGGGCAGGTAGCTCAGCTTCCCCAATCACCCTAGGTGGTTGCTCTTGGTACACCCCTTTGTGGGCTGAGTGCAAAGTCTTGGTGTAGTTAAGCCTTGATTGCTGTTGGTACACTGGGAGGAATTGACCTCCAGTCCAATTGGCTGTGAGGACCCGCTGTGTTTATAATGGAAGCACTGCTGAGGTGGAGACACGCTTATGGTACAGGACTTGTTTCAGTGGGGCTTTGGTGCTTATTGAGTCCGCCTCCCAAATGTGTCACTTACGGATGTGAGGAATTGAAATCTGGTGTCTCACACTGACCACTAGGTATACTGGCTTCTAGATCTCCAATGGGGTGCAGTTCAGCTACTGTCTGAGGCCACCCTGCAGGAGCTACAACGAGAACTGCTGTCCTCTCCTCCCTGCTTGGAGCTTGGAGGCTTTGGAGCTGTCTGCACCGGGTTGCAAGTTTACTAGCTTAAACTGCAATAGAGAAGACCATTCATATGCAAAAGCCACTGCTAGGAGCTTGGGTGTGTTTGTAGATTGTGCGGGGTGGAGTCTCAGGGCATCACTAGGCTAGGGCGTGGCAAACAGTGATGACTGGCAGTGAGCTGCCTCCAACCATGTCCCCACATCTCGCGCCCCAGTGCAGCCAACAATTGTACCTCCATGCAGCTCTGCTAGCAAGCCACCCTCACTCTCCGACCCGATGGCAGACAGCCCAGTCTCTCCCCAGAAACTGGATTTCAGAGAGATTGGGAGCTTGTCTCTCTTCGGATTGAAGAAAGCAACGCCCGCCACCAGCTGGGTTCCGCCGCCAGCCCGTATCACGCGCGCGCGCTCCCTGTACCTCAGTTTTTCAGCATTTGTGCCCTGCTTGCTCCCCTCTCTTTCGGTCTAGTTGTAGAGCTTCCGCTCAGCCAGCTTTCCCGTGGTTCTGGATGACAGACGTTCTATCTTTTAGTTGTAGTTTTGGAAATTGTTGTGGACGGCAGCAGCCCAGATGTTTACCTACACTGCCATCTTGGATCTCACCGAGCCTTGTCCCAATTAAAATTCTTGAAACAAATATGAAAATAGAAAATCTCAGCAAAGGAAAATGACTTATTTACAAAGATAACCAAAATGAAATTATAAAAATGAAAAAAAAATACAGAGGTCAATTAAAAGAATTTGATGGACTCAATATAAGACAACAGATCACAGAATAGAATCAGTGAACTTAAGTAAATCTGAACAAAGAGAGAAAACAGAATGGGGAAAACAGAGACTTAGAAATCTATGAAACAATAACACAAGATCTAAAATTTATATCACCAGAGGCCCAGAAGAAGATGACAAAGAATATGAAACTAAAAACGTAGTTGAAAAAGAAGGAAAAACAGATGGAACAAACAGAAAACAAATAATGAAATGAAGATTTTTGATGTCATCAAAATTACAGAATAGAAAATCCCAGACTCTCTGAAGCTCAGAGGCATCAATTCAAAAATACATGCATCAAATACTCTTTATGAGAAATCCAGAAAGGTGCAAAAAGCTTACTTGAAGAAATAATAGCAAATGTCCCAAATATAAGGAATAAAATGGACATCTACATTCAGAAGCTCAAGGAATTCTTATTATGATGAATCCAAAGTAATTCACACTGAGACATGTTATAATCAAACTATCCAATCCTATCTAATAAAGAGGTAATATGCAAATTGACCATCACTCCGACACACAAGATGGCCACCCTCATGTGGTCAAAGATGGCCGCCCCCATGTGAACACAAGATGGCCGCCACAAGATGGCCACCAGGGGAGGGCAGTTGTGGGCAATTAGGCTAGCAGGGGAGGGCAGTTAGCGGTGACTGGACCTGCAGGGGAGGGCAGTTGGGGGCAATCAGGCCTGCAGGGGAAGGCAGTTGGGGGGGACCAGGCCTGCAGGGGAGAGCAGTTAGGGGTGGCCAGGACAGCAGGGGAGGACAGTTGGGGGGACCAGGCCTGCAGGGTAGGGCAGTTAGGAGTGACCAGGCCTGCAGGGGTGGGCAGTTAAGGGTGACCAGGAGTTCCATGGGAGGGCAGTTGGGGGCAATCATTCCTGCAGGGGAGGGCAGTTGGGGGGGGGACCCAGGCCTGCAGGGGAGGGAAGTTGGGTGGGACCAGGACTGCAGGGGAGGACAGTTGGAGGGGACCATGCCTGCAGGGAGGGAAGTTGGGGGCGACCAGGCCAGCAGGGGAGGGAAGTTAGGAGTGACCAGGCCTGCAGGGGAGGGCAATTGGGGGTGACCAGGCAGGCAGGTGAGGGGCAGTTAGTGATGACCAGGCTGGAAGGGGAGGGCAGTTAGGGGCAATCGGGCCAGCAGTGGAGGGCAGTTAGGGGCGACCAGGCTGGCAAGGGAGGGAAGTTAGGGGTGACCAGTCCCACAGAGGAGGGCAGTTAGGGGTGACCAGGCTGGAAGGGGAGGGCAGTTAGGGGCAATCGGGCCAGCAGTGGAGGGCAGTTAGGGGCGACCAGGCTGGCAAGGGAGGGAAGTTAGGGGTGACCAGTCCCACAGGGGAGGGCAGTTAGGGGTGACCAGGCCATCAGGGGAGGGCAGTTAGGGGCAATCGGGCTGGCAGGGGAGCAGTTAGACATCGATCAGGCTGGCAGAGGAGTGGTTAGGGGGTGATCAGGCTGGCGGGCAGAAGCAGTTAGGGGCAATCAGGCAGTCAGGCAGGCGAGCAGTTGGGAGCCAGTAGTACTGGATTGTGAGAGGGGTGTCCCAGATTGGAGAGTGTGCAGGCTGGGCTGAGGGACAACCCCTCCGTGCATGAATTTCGTGCGCTGGGCCTCTAGTGTCAAAATAACAGAGAGATTTTGAAACTACCAATAGAAAAGAGACTTTTCAGGTAAAGGGAGCACTCATAAGGCTCAATGGATTTGTCATCAAAAACCTTGCTGACAAAGATAGTGGGATGATATAGTCAAAGTGATGAACAGCAAAAACTGCCAACCATGAATACTATTTCTGGAAAAATTGTCCTTCAAACAGGAGGAATAAATAAAGAATTTCTTGGATAAACAAAGACTGAAGTGTTCATTAACAGTAGACCTGTCTTAGAAGAAATGCTAAAAAGAGTCCTTCCAATATGAAATGCAAGATGCTAGAAAGCAATATAAAAGCATATGAAAGTACAAAGTTCACTGATAAAGGGAAATACATAGACAAAACAGAAAACTATAATAATTTAATGGTGGTGTATAAATCACTTAATACAGGTATAGAATTTTAAAAAAGTATGAAAATTTAACTACAAAATGTTACTGAATACAGATTATAAATTATATTAGAGGCCCGGTGCATGAAAATTCATGCAGTTGGGGGGGGGGTTTCCCTCAGCCTGGCCTGCCCCCTCTCACAGTCCAGGAGCCCTCAGGGTCAGAAGATGACCTGGCGATCAGGGGACGGTGACACCCCATCATACCTCTGCTGCTGCCACTGCTGGCAGCGCAAGCCTTGGCTGGCGCTGGTTACCTGAGCCTCAGGCGGCCCTGGGTGGCTGGGCAGCCGCCATCTGAGGCTTGCCTGTGCCTTAGGCCAGCCCTGGGCAGCTGGGAAGCCAACATCTGAGGCTTGCCTGCACCTCGGGCATCATCTGGACAGCCGCCATCCAAGGCTTGCCAGCACCTCGGGCCGGTCCTGGGTGGCTGGGGGGCTGAGGGGACTGGGCTCCGCCATCTTGTGGCTGTGGGTGCAGCCATCTTTGGGGTTGTGGCAGTCCTATAGCATATTCCCTCCTTATTGGCTGTGGGCGCTGCCATCTTTCAGGGTGGTGCAGTCAATTAGCATATTCCCTCCTTATTGGCTGTGGGTGCCGTCATCTTTGTGATGGCGTGAAGGTCAATTAGCATATTCCTTCTTTATTAGATAGGATCATTTATAATATCAATAACGAAGTGTGGGGGAGAAAAGGTAAAAGAGTAGAGAGTGTTGTATGCAATTAAAATTAATTTGTTATTGGCTTAAAATAGATTGGGATAACTGTAAGATGCTTTATATAATCTTAATGGTGATCACAAAAAATACATACAAAAGATACACACAAAAAAATGAGAAAAAATGAAAGCATGTTACTACAAAAATATGAAGGAAAACATCAAAAGAGGTAAGAGGGACAAAAAACTACAAAATAGACAGAAAACAACAAAATAGCAGTTGTATGTCCTTTCCTGTCAGTAATTATTTTAAATGTAAATAGATTTTACTCGCCAATGAAAATACATAGATTGCTGAATGAATTTTTAAAATTCCAACTATATGCTGTCTATAAGAAAATCATTTTAGATTTAAGGTCACACATATGCTAAAAGTGAAAGGACAGAATAAAATGTTCTATGATAATGAAAAGAAGAAGTGGTCATATTCATATTAAACAAAATAGATTTAAGTCAATAACTGCCGCAGAAACAAAGAAAAATATTTATAATGATAAAAATAAATTCAACAGGACTGTATAACAATTATAAATACACTAGTGGCCCAGTGCATGAAATTCGTGCATGGGGGGTGGGGAGGTTGGGTCCCTCAGCCCGGCCTGCACCCTCTCCAATCTGGGACCCCTCGGGGGATGCCCGACTGCCGGTTTAGATCCCTGTGGGATCAGGCCTAAACTGGCAGTCGGACATCCCTCTCACAATCCAGGACCACTGGCTCCTAACCACTCATCTGCCTGCCTGCCTGATCACCCCTAACCACTCAGCATGCCGGCCTGCTCATCCCCAACTGCCCTCCCACCAGCCTGATTGCCCCCAACTGCCCCCACCCTGCTGGCATGCTCACCCCCAACTGCCCCCCACCGCCTGCCTGCCCACCCTGCCAGGGCTCTGGAATCAATGGCAGAGCAGAGGCAGGCATTTTCCACCCAGCCTGGGCCCCAACATTAATCCCCGCCCACAGGGAGGCCCTGCCCACTAAGCCTGGGCTCTGTTCAATAGCAGAGCAGAGGCAGGCGTTTCCCACCTGGCCTGGACTCTGCCATTAATCTCTGCCCACAGGGAGGCCCTACCTGCCCTGCCCACCCTGCCATGGCTCTGTGATCAATGCTGCACAGAGGGAGGCCCTGCCCACCCAGCTGGGGCTCTGTGATGGGCCCTCCCAGCCTTGGTGGCTTGCTTCCGCCCTCCCAGCCATGGCTTTGTCTGTAAGGTCGTCCGTAAGGTCTCCTGGTCTAATTAGCATATTACTCTTTTTATTAGTATAGATATGCACCCAACATCAGATAATCCAAATATATGAATCAAGCATTGACAGCACTAAAGGCAGAAATAGAGAGCAACACAACAATAGTAGATTTCAATACTCAAGTTCAATAATGGATAGAACACCCATACAGAATATCAATAAGAAAGCAGAGAACTTGCACACTATAAACCACTTTAGAATACTATGGGCCTGATGGGACAGTGTAGTATTTATTTTTCATAAGTGCATATGAAACATTCTCTGGGATAAATCACTGCATATCACAAAATGAGTCTTAAGAAATGTAAGAATTAAGAAGACTGAAATCATACCAAGTAGCTAGTCTGACCTCAATGGAATGAAATTAGAGATGAATAGCAAAACGAAAATTGGAAAATTCACAAATATGTAGATATTAAACAACACATTCTTGAAAAACCAATGTGTCAATGAATATATCAAAAGGCAAATAAGAGCCTCATAGTGGCATAAGGCATTCCTTCTTTTTGTTTTCCTTTTTAAGTAATGAATTAGACATCCATTCACGAACAAAAGTAATGTTGTGAAATCTAGCACTATCTACCAAGAGGCCCAAGAAAAGTCTTGCCCACCAGTGCATCTGACAATAGGCAGACAGACCTCAGAATAGACTTTGGAAACTGTGGATACAGCAAACCTGCCCAGACCAAACAGGAACAAACCCTAGAGAATGCTGACCTTAGCAGATTCCCACACATAATTTGCGATGTTTCCTGAGGGGAGATTCCAGGATGGCATTGGAAAAACACACACAACTTTGGTTGCAGCAGAAACAGTGGTAAAATAAATTTTCCCAGCACCATCCCCCTATCAAGGATATCCTACACAGGGCTAATCTATTAATGGCAGTGACTTCTCCTTCTGGGAAGAAAGAAAGCGGTGAGTGAGTGTCTCCTAAGCCTAGTTGTGCAGGATGCATCGGGTGAAGCCTGTTTTTCTTCAGAGCACCAAGAATATTGAGATGAGACCTCTATGACTGGAGGGAGACAGGATGTTGGGGAAGAAGCAAATAAGAATAGAATTATATACTTGAAACCTATATAATTGTGTTAACCAATGTCACCCCAATAAATTTAATAAAATATAAATAAAAATAGACCTCTGAGATTGAAAAAAAAAAGTTTTCCAAAGGGTGATAAAGGGATTGCACTCAGCAAGAAGTCCATCCATAAACCTTTGTGATTACCACACCCAGGGGTATCTCTGCCAGGTCCATGGTCACTCTCCATGCCATAAGTAATAAACCCACACCTCTCCCCCACTCTGAAATTGGTCCCTTGTTTGCACCTCTGTGTGCAGCACAGGATAAAGAGCTCCAGTAGACAGAGAAGCCTCAGTCTATGGGCAAGGTAAAAAGCACAAACTTGAGCTATAGTGTCACCTACTAAAAAACAAAGAGAATTCTAGTAGTCAACCCAGTGAGTTGTCAGAACCAGAGAAGACATAAAATATTAATAATTCTGCCACAAGAGAGAGCAAGAACAGTGAAGCAGGTGTAGTGATACAAAGACAGAGAAAACACCAGATAATATCATCATCAAATAGAATGTTCCATCCAAAGATAACCAGCGAATATTTAAGGAGATGTCTACTGATTCAAATGCAAAAGCAACTATACAAAATGACAAGAAATTTGAAAAATCAAGGAAATATACCATCATAAAAAGAAAATAATAATTTTCTAATAAATGAGCTCAAAGGCACTAATTTTGTGCATTTGAATTTAAAATTGCTATTTTGAAGAAATTCAATGAGCTACAAGAAAATTCAGGAAAAAAAATCAATGAAATCTTGACAAAAACTTAATCAAAATGAAATGTTTACCAAAGAGGCAGAAGTCATAAGAAAACATAAATTATGGAACTGACAAATACAATGAATGAAATATAAAATGCAACAGGTGGCATCTGCTGTAAAGTAGAGCAAATGGAAGATAGAATATGTGAGTTGTACATGCTATTGGCCACTGATTCATCTCTGACTCCTGGGGATCCTATGAATAAGTGATGTCCACAATATCCTGTCCTAAATTTTGAAATAACCCAGTTAAAGGTGAACCAAAATGAAGAACAAAAAAGAGCAAAGAAAGCCTATATTACATATGGGATTCAAATTAAAAAAAAACAAATATTAATAAAAATTAGGAATCCTGTGGAGAAGAAAGGGAGAAGGGAGATGAAAATATAATTAAAGAACTAATCGCTGAGAACTTCCTAAACCTAGAGAACTGCACATCCAAATACATGAAGCTAATAGATCACCCTATTATCTAAATACAAAATATCTCTAACACATAAAGCTGAAAAATAAAAGTTAAAGAAATCATTCTAAAAGCAGTTATTTATTTATTTATTTTTTAAAAAGGACAGTAACCTACAAAGGAATCCCCGTTAAGCTAGCAATGGATTTGCAGCAGAAACTTTCAGGCCAGATGAGATTGAAACGTCATATTCAAAGTGTTGAAAGATAAAAATTGGCAGCCAATAATACTCTATCCATAAAAGTTATCTTTCAGATATAAAGTATATAAATAAAGACTTTCATAGACAAAAGTGAAAGTTTATCACCACTAGACTTGCTTTGGAGCAAATACTTAAAGAAGTTGTTCAAGCTAAAATGAAAAATACTAGTTAGTGGGATGTAAACATAAAAAAGTACACCATACACTAGCAGACTTGAATATAGAGTCAAAACTATAAAACTATACATGTGAAATAGGATGGTGTGTTTACCATTCAACTATAGTATAAAGGTCAAAGGGAAAAGATTATTAAAAATAATTATAGCCCTGGCAGGTGTGGTTCAGTTGGTTGGGAGTGTTGTCCTGTACACCAAAAGGTGGCATGTTTGATTCCCATTCAGGGCACATATCCAAGTGGCTGGTTCAATCCTTGGTTGGAACACATATGTGAGATAGCCCATTGATGTCTCTTACATCGATGTTTCTCTCTCCCTCTTTTGGAAAGATCAATTAAAATTTTTTTAAAAAATACTAAGTATAGCCCTAACCGGTTTGGCTCAGTGGATAGAGCATCGATCGGCCTGAGGACTGAAAGGTCCCAGGTTCGATTCCGGTCAAGGGCATGTACCTTGGTTGTGGGCACATACCCAGTAGGGAGTGTGCAGGAGGCAGCTGATTGATGTTTCTCTCTCATCGATGTTTCTAACTCTCTATCCCTCTCCCTTCCTCTCTGTAAAAAATCAATAAAATATATTTAAAAAAATACTAAGTATAGCCACTATAATGTGTTTATAAATAAACAATATTAAAAAAAGGTAAATAGGGCATAAAATATAAAAATGAGTGAGTAAAAGAGTGAAGATTTTGTCTACGGCCATACCACCCTGAACGTGCCCGATCTCGTCTGATCTCGGAAGCTAAGCAGGGTCGGGCCTGGTTAGTACTTGGATGGGAGAGTGAAGATTTTGTACATGATAAAGTCAGGTTGCTATCAGCTTAAAATGGGCTGTTTTATCTATGAGACTAGAGGCCTGGTGCACGAAATTTGTGCATGGGGATGGTCCCCTCAGCCCAGCCTGCACCATCTCCAATCTGGAACCCCTCGGGGGATGTCCGAATGCTGGTTTAGGCTCGATCCTAAACTGGCAGTCGGACATCCCTCTCACAATCCGGGACCACTGGCTCCTAACTGCTCACCTGCATGCCTGCCTGATCACCCCTAACTGCCCCCCCCCTGCTGGCCTGGTCACCCCCAACTGCCCCCCCACCAGCCAAGTCTCCCCACCAGCCTGGTCACCCCTTACTGCCCCCCCTGCCGGCATGGTCGCCCCCAACTACCCCCCCTGCCAGCCTGATCACCCCTCATTGCCCCCCTCTGCTAGCCTGGTCGCCCATCACTGCCCGCCCCTGCCAGCCTGGTTGCCCCCAACTGCCCCCCTGCAGGCCTGGTCACCCCATGCAGCCTGCTGTTTGGTCATTTGGTCATTTGGTCGCCCCTCACTAACCCCCCACTGCTGGCCTGGTCGGCCCACGCAGCCTGCTGCTCAGTCATTTGGTCGCCCCTCACTAACGCCCCTGCTGGGCCTGGTTGCCCCACACAGCCTGCTTCCCAGTCATGTGGTCACCCCTCACTAACCCCCCTGCCGGCCTGGTCGCCCCATGCAGCCTGCTGCCCAGTCGTTTGGTTGTCCCTCACTAACCCCCCTGCCGGCCTAGGCGCCCCATGCAACCTGTTTGGTCGTCCGTTTGGTTGTGATGGTTGCTTAGGCATTTATTATTATAGATGCTTCTATAAGCCTCATGGTAACTAAAAAGCAAAAACCTAGAGCATATAAACATAGGGGAAACAGAGCATACTGGTATGGAAAATCACCAATTTATAAAAGTAGAAACAGAGAGAAAAATAAACAACCAGGAAACAATTAACAAGATAAAATTAGTAAGTTCTCACATATCAATAAATCTAAATGAATTGAATTAACTAATGAAAGGGTACAGAGAGTGGCTGGATAAATTAAAAAAAACAACAACAACTAACAAACAAAAAGACCCAACTATACAAGAAGACACTCACTTTAGCTTTTCAGTGGCACACAAAAGCTCAAAATGAAGGGGGTGGAAAAGGATATTCTATGCATGTGGAAAACAAAAGAAAGTAGGGACAACTATACTTATATTCGACAAAATAGACTTTAAGACAAAAACAGTAACACGAGACAAAGTCATTATATAATGATAAATGGGCCAATTCATCAATAATATAAAACAACTGTAAATAGATATGCACACAACATTGCAAGCACCTAAATATATTAAGCAAATATTACCAGATATAAAGGAAAAAGTAGAAAACACTGTAACATTAGGGGACTTCAAGAGCCTACTGAGAGCAATGAATAGATCATCAACAAGGAAACAATGGACTTGATACATTAGACCAAATGGCCCTAACAGAAATTTTTAGAATACTGTATCCATCAGGAGAATACACATTTTTCTCAAGAGCATACAGAGCATTATCTAGCATACCCACATAAGAGGACACAAAACAAGTCGCAGAAAATTTAAGAAGATACAAAACAAGTATCTTTTCTGACCACAATGTATAAAACTAGAATTCAATAAGAGAAAAAGCTGGAGAATATACAAATATGTATAAATTAAACACACATCTGAACAATCAATGGGTCTAAGAAATAAATCAAAAGTAAAAAAATATCAAAACAAATTAAAATGAAAACACAACACACCAAACCTATGTGATGCTGTAAAAACAGTTTTGAGAGGTAAGTTTATAGTGATCAATGCCTTCATTAAGAAAATGGCAATATCCCTAGTGTACAATCTAATTTTACACCTCAAGAAACTAGAAAAAGAAACCAAGCCCAAAGCAAAAGGAAATAAGAACCCAGAAAAACAATAGGAAAAAAATCAACAAAACAAAGAGCTGGATTTTCGACAAAATAAAATTGACAAACAAGCTAGGCTAACTAAGGAAAAAACAGGGACTATTCACATAAATAAAATAAAAATCAAAGAGGAGATACTATAATAACAAAATAGGTAGGAATATAAGAGATTACAGGCAGTCCTCGGGTTACGTTGGACTTGACATACGTCATTTCGTGGTTATGTCGCCATCTCCCATTTATTTATTTTAAAAAAATGTTCTAGAGACAGAAGATGGCAGCTGGCAGGATGGAGGTGAAGGAGAGGGTGTGAGTGAGTGAGGAGTGAAAGGAGAGAGTGTGGATGTGTGTGGTGTGTGTGTGTGAGTGAGTGAGGGACAGTTAAATCCGGCAGGAGTAACAGGAGCTGGCAGACCAGGCTCTCCTGGACAGGGAGCACCTACCATCACTGTGGGCACTCCCTGGGCTGCGGGACTTGGGCATGGAGCCCATGCCATCTTGAAGGGGACAGCGGCCTCTTCTAGGAACTCATCAACACCACCATGCAGATAGGCCTTGGACACTTCCCACAACCCTGCAGTCACTCCAGCCAAAATCTTGCTGCCTTGCCCCAGACCTGCAGAACCTTGGACATCTACTTCCAAAGGTGCACGCTCCCGCAGCAGTAAATGCAACTTCCCCCTCCCCAGCAGCAGAACTCCTGATGCCACAGTCACATTTTTCAGGTGCGCTGGCCGCCTGAGCCCACCACTCCAGAGGCCGCTAGTGGGTGCTGCTGCTGGGCACACTCTTATCCAAACAAGGGCTATCTGCCCCTGCAGTAGAAATTCTCAACGCCCCCTTCCTAGATACTTCCTCACAGTCACCTAGGTCGCGTGGATTCAGAGCCAGGGCCCCTCTGAGTGCCTAAGCGCACTGCCACTGGCGCGTTCAAACTCAACCAAGGCACAAGACCGCGGCAGTAGAAATATGGACTTCCCCATTCATAGCTGCCTGACCACAGACACCTCAATCACGCGGCTTTAGCACAAGGGCTTCTCTTAGTGCACTGCCCTGGCTACCAGCCCCAGGGTAAACCTTTGAGCCATCACTGGGTGCAAGCAAATTCAACCAAGGGCGCAGCAGCAAAAACTGAGTTTCCCCACATCACAGCTGCCAACCTCTGGACACCACAGTCGTGCTCTGCCAGCTTGCAGGCCGCCTGAGCCCAAGGCCACAAAAACAGCTCTTGGGAGCCTCTGTGAGCCTCTGCTGGGCCCGCTATTATCCAAACAACGGCACACTGCCCCAGCAGTAGAAATTCTGGATTCCCCCTTCCTGAATAACTGCCACAGTCACCTCAGTTGTGCAGCTTCAGTGCCAGGGCCACTCTGAAAGCCTGAATGTGCAGCCACTGGGCGCAGATGAATTCAACCAAGGGCTTAAGGACTCAGCAGCAAAAACTGAGTCTTCCCACTCCACAGCTGCCAACCTCTGGACACAGTAGTCACGGCTTTCCAGAGTGCGGACCTCCTGAGCCCCACCACCCTGAGAGACGGCTCCTGGGTGCCTTTGTGAGCCCCAGCTGGGCACACGAGATTTCAACGAAGAGCACAAGAAAGCAAAAATTGGGACATCCCCCTCCCCGGCTGCTGAACTCTGGACACCACAGTTTCGCCTTTCCAGCACGCAGGCCTACTGAGCTCACTGCCCCAATAGGCTGCTCCTGGGTGCCTCCTTGAGCCCCAGCTGGGTGCGCTCATATCCAAACAAGGCCACGCAGCCCCGAAAGTAGAAGTTTGGACTTCCCTCTTTCCAGGTGCCTACCCACAGACACCACGGTTGCATGGTTTCAGCACGCAGGCCCCCTGAGGACACTGCCCAAGCAGGCGATGCCCAGGTGCCCCTGTGAGCTGCCACTAGGAGAACTTGTATCCAACCAAGGGCTCAAGGCCCCACAGCAGAAACTCGGACTTCCCCCTCCTCAGCTGCCGACCTCCAGTCACTGCAGTCGCACCATTCCAGTGCGCTAGACCCCTGAACCCACTGCCCTGGCAGGTGGCCCCCGGGTGCTTCTCTGAACCACTGCAAGGCACAACCCCAGCCACTGGAATTCAGTCCACACAGTAGTGCTGTTCCGGCACAAGGGCCTCTTGAGCCCACTGCCCGAGCAAACGGCTCCTGTGCACCTCTGTAAGCAGCCGTTGGGCGTACGTATGCAACCAAGGGTGCACATCCCAAGAAGCAGAAACTGGGACTTGTCCTTCCACAGGGCCGGTGGCACACCACAATCACTCTGATCTAGAGAGTGGCCCCACGAGCACACACCCCCAGCAGACAGCTCCTGGGCCCCTCTATGTGATGCCACTGGGCATGTGCCTCTCCAACCAAGGATGCACAGCTCCCTCAGTAGGATCCACAACATCCCTCTCCTGGCTACCTACCTCAGGACAGCTCGGCGAATTACTGAGGACTTGCCTCTGTGGACAAGGTCACATTACTTCAGCCACAGACCCTGAGATTCCCACATCCCCAGATGCTGGATCCTAAACCCCATTGTGATTCAGAGACACCCGCTGCGCCCAGTGTCACAGGCTCTGGACCTCCTGTAGGGCGTTTCAGAGTGACGCTAATCCAGCAATAGTCACATCACACTGGCCAAAGCCACAGTAACTGAGCCTCAGGCCCCAAGACACCTTCCTCCCAGGCCGTGGACTCTGGGAAACCACAGTGAGCACAAACCAGTGAGACCTCAAACAACCTTTACCACAAGAGCCAGAAACACAATCACATCCAAAACAGCATGCACAACGAAGCCAGGAGTGAGTCACATTGCCAACCCGAGAAGAGAATTTATCCATGAATAAGAAACTAACATTCAACATCCAACTACATCAAGAGAATCCAAATAGCTCAAGTAGGGAGCTCCATAAATCACAAAGCCAAAAAAACTTTAGAGATCACACCTCTAGTACCAACCCCAAAAGAACCTGGGTAGTGAAGCAGTTGGATCTAAGAAACAGAAATAATTAAAACATTACAGCAAAAAATGGGGAGACAAAAAAATAATCCCCAAAGTAAAGAAAAGGAGAAATCACCAGAAAGGGAATTTAATGAAATGGAGGCAAGCAACATATCAGAGAAAGAATTCAGAGTAATGGTTATAATATAAGGATGCTCTAATGGCTGGATGACAAATACAACTCAATGAGAATTATAAGGAGCTGAACGAGAATGTCACCAACATGAAAAGGAACCTAGAGGACATGAAGAACGACATTGCTGCAATAAAGAACACAATGGAAGGCTTAAACAGTAGACTAGAAGAGGCTAAGGACCGCATCATTGAATTAGAAGACAAGGTAGGAAAAACACACAAACACAGCAATAACTGAAAAGAAAACTTAAAAAGCAAAAGTAGAGCCTAAGAAAGCTTTGGAGCAACACAAAACAAAACAACATCCACATAATAGGGGTACCAGAAGGACAGGAAACTCAACAGGAAATAGAAAACCTATTTGCAGAAATAATGAAAGAAAACTTTCCTGATATAGGGAAGAAAAAAGCCATGCAACTCCAAGAAGCACATAGAGTCCCAAACAAGATGAACCCAAAAAGAACACCAAGACACATCATAATTAAATTGGCAAACATCAACGACAAAGTAAGAATCTTAAAGGCTGCCAGAGAGACACAAAAAGTTACCTACAAGGGACCTCCCATTAGAATATCAACTGATTTCTCAACAGAAACACTACAGGCCAGAAGGGAATGGAATGAAATATACAAAGTGATGCAAGGCAATGGACTGAATCCAAAAATACTAATGCCAGCAAGGCTATTATTCAAAATTGAAGGTGGAATCAGAAGGTTCACAGAAAAAAAAAAGGGGGGCTAAGAGAATTTATTACCAAAAAGCCAGCAATGAAAGAAATGCTAAAGGGACTGCTGTAAAAAGAAAAAAACAGGAAGACAAGAAGGAACACAACATTAAGAATAAAAATGATGACAAACAAGTACTTATCAATAATAACATTAAACATAAATGGATTAAATGATCTAATCAAAAGACATAGGGTATCTGAATGGATAAAAAAACATGACCCATATATTTGCTCTCTACAGGAAACCGACCTCAGAAAAAAAGACACACAAAGACAGATGGTGAAGGGAAGGAAAAAGGTTTCTCAGGCAAATGGAAATGAAAAAAAGGCTGGGGTTGCAATACTTATATCTAACAAATTAGATCTCAAAGTGAAGAACATAAAAATAGATAAGGAAGGCCACTTCATAATACTAAAGGGAGAAATCCAACAACAAGAAATAACTCTGGTAAACTTATACACAGCCAATACAGGAGCATCCAAATTGATTTAAAAAACAACAACAACAAAAAAAAAACTTCTGGAGGACATCAAGGGAGAGATTGACAGCAATACAATCATAGAAGAGGACTTTAATACCCCACTATCACCATGGGACAAATCCTCTAAACAAAAAATCAGCAAAGAAACATCAATCCTAAATGACTCACTAGACCAGATGGAATTAATCGACATCTACAGAACATTTCACCACAAAGCCACAGAATATACATTCTTCTCAAGTGCACATGGGTCATTTTCAAAGATAGACCATATATTGGGCCACAGGCATAGTCTCTTCAAATTCAAGAAGATAGAAATCATATCAACCATCTTCTCAGATCACAGTGGCATAAAACTGGAAATCAACTACAATAAAAACAATCCAAAAAAATCAAACACCTGGAGTCTAAATAGCATGCTATTAAACAATGACTGGGTTATCAGTGAGATCAAAAAAGAAATAAAAAACATCATGGCAACAAACAACAATGAAAACACAACAATCCAAAATCTATGGACACAGCGAAAGCAGTCTTGACAGGGAAGTTCATAGCTCTACAAGCTTACTGCAAAGACAAGAAACAATGGTAATAAATTACCTAACCCTACAACTCAAAGAGTTAGAAAGAGAGCAACAAGGAAAGCCCAGTGTAAGCAGAAGGAAGGAAATAATAAAGATCAGAGCAGAGATAAATGACATAGAGACCAAAAGAAACAATAAAAAGATCAACAAAATCAAGAGCTAGCTCTTTGAAAGGATAAACAAGATTGCTGAACCTCTAGCCAGGCTCACCAAGAAGCAAAGAGAGAGGACCCAAATAAACAAAAACAGAAATGAAAGGGGAGAAATAACAAGAGACCCCACAGAAATACAAAGGATTGTTTAAAAATACTATCAACTCTATTCCAACAAACTGGACAACCTGGAAGAAATGGACACATTCCTAGAAAAATACAACCTTCCAAAACTCAATCAGAAAGAATCTAAACATCTCAATAGGCCAATAACTATAGAAGAAATTGAAGCAGTCATCAAAAAGCTTCCAGCAAACAAAAGCCCGGGGACAGATGGCTTCACAGGAGAGTTTAACCAAACATTCAAGGAAGAACTAGAACCTATCCTCCTCAGACTATTCCAAAAAATAAAAGAGGAAGGAACACTTCCAAGCTCTGTCTATGAAGCAAGCATCACCCTAATACCAAAACCAGATAAAGACAACACAATGAAAGAGAATTACAGGCCAATGTCCCTCATGAACATAGATGCCAAAATCCTCAACAAAATTCTAGCAAATCGGATCCAGCAGTACATCAGAAAGATCATACACCATGACCAAGTAGGATTTATCCCAGGGATGCAAGGATGGTACAATATCCGCAAATCAATAAACGTGATACATCACATAAACATTGAGAGATAAAAATTACATAGTCATATCAACTGATGCAGAAAAAGAATTTGACAAAATCCAACACCCTTTCTAAATAAAAACTCTCAGCAAGGTGGAAATAGAGGGATCATACATCAACATAATAAAAGCCATATATGACAAACCCACAGCCAACATCATACTCAATGGGCAAAATCTAAAACCATTTCCCCTAAGAACAGGAACAAGACAGGGATGCCCACTCTCACCACTCCTGTTCGACATAGTACTGGAAGAATTAGCCATTGCGATTAGACAAGAAGAAGAAATAAAAGGCATCCAAATTGGAAAAGAAGAAGTAAAACTGTCCTTATTCGCAGATGACACGATACTGTACATAAAAAAAACCCTAAAGACTCCATCAAAAAATTATTAGACTTAATAAATGAATTCTGTAATGTATCAGGATACAAAATTAACACCAAGAAATCTATGGCATTTCTATTCACCAATAGTGAACTTTCAGAAAGAGAGACTAAAAAAGCAATCCCATTTACCATCGCTCCAAAAAATATTAAGATACCTAGAAAGAAACTTAACTAAAGAGGTAAAAGCCCTATATGTGGAAAACTCCAGGACACTGAAAAAAGAGACAGAGGAAGACATAAACAGATGGAAGAACATACCATGATCATGGATTGGTAGAATCAACATCATTAAAATGTCCATACTACCCAAAGTAATCTATAGATTCCATGCAATCCCCATTAAAATACCAATGGCATATTTCACAGACCTAGAAAGAACTCTCCAAAAAATTCATATGGAATAAAAAAGACCCCGAATAGCTGCAGCAATCCTGAGAAAGAAGAACAAAGTAGGTGGGATCTCAATACCGGACTTCAAGCTGTATTACAAAGTCACTGTTCTCAAAAGAGCCTGGTACTGGTACAAGAACAGACATATAGACCAATGGAATAGATTAGAGAACCCAGAAATCGTCCCAAGCCACTATGCTCAATTAATATTTGACAAAGGAGCCATGAACATTCAGTGAAGTTAAGACAGTCTCTTCAATAAATGGTGTTGGGAAAATTGGACAGATACATGCAAAAAAATGAAACTAGACCACCAACTTAAACCATACACAAAAATAAACTCAAAATGGATAAAAGACTTAAACATAAGACAGGAAACCATAAAAATATTAGAGGAATCCACAGGCAGCAAAATCTCAGATATATGCTGAAGCAATTTCTTTTCTGATACCACTCCTAGGGCAATGGAAACTAGAGAAAATAAACAAATGAGAGTACCTCAAAATAAAAAGCTTTTCCACAGCAAAAGAAACCATCAACAAAACAACAAGAAAACTCACTGTATGGGAGAATATATTTGCCAATGTTATTACTGATAAAGTTTTAATCTCCAACATTTACAGGGAACTCATACAACATAACAAAAGGAAGATAAACGACCCAATAAAAAAATGGGCAACGGACCTAAATAGACACTTTTCGAAAGAAGACAGAAGGATGGACAAGATACATATGAAAACATGATCAGAGTCACTAATTATCCGAGAGATGCAAATCAAAACGACAATGCGGTACCATCTCACACCTGTCAGAATGGCAATCATCAAGAAATCAACAAACAACAAGTGCTGGAGACGATGGGGAGAAAAAGGAACCCTCGTGCACTGCTGGTGGGAACGCAGATGGGTGCAGCCACTGTGGAGAACAGTATGGAGTTTTCTCAAAAACTAAAAATGGAACTCCCATTTGACCCAGTAATCCCACTTCTAGGAATATACCCCAAGAAACTAGAAACACCAATCAGAAATGATATATGCACCGCTATGTTCACAGCAGCACAATTTACAATAGCTAAGATTTGGAAAGAGCCTAAATGCCCATCAGCAGATGAGTGGAATAGAAAACTATGGTACATCTACACAATGGAATACTGCACTGCTATAAAAAAAGAAGAAATTCTTACCATTTGCAGCAGCATAGATGGAACTGGAGAGCATTATGCTAAGTGAAATAAGCCAGGCAATGAAAGAAAAATACCACATGATCTCACTCATTTATGGAAAATAAAGAACATTATAACCCAATGAATAGAAAGATAGATACAGAGGCAGTAAAGCATCGCACAGACTGTCAAATTACAGAGGGAAGTTTGGGGAGTGTTGGGGAGGGGGGAAAAGAGATCAACCGAAGGACTTGTATGCATGCATATAAGCACAACTAATGGACCCAAGACACTCGGAGGGGGGGGGAATGAGGGCATGTGCCAGGGGGTAGGAGAGGCTGGGGGAAGGTCAATGGAGAAAAAAAAGGAGATATATGTACTAATATTTGTAATACTTTAAACAATAAAATAAAATTTAAAAATATGGGAGACATAGCCCTAACATGTCAATAATTGTTAATATATGAATAGTCTAAATGTACTAATTAAAAGACAAAGTTTGGCGGAGTGGATTAAAAAAACAGGGTCTAAGCATGCCCTCCTTGGAGCATACCCTTGCCCTTCTCTTGGCACATACTCTTTTCCATCTTTTCTCCTAACCTGTAAGTGTCCCAAGGAGACTTGCAACCAGGGGAGCCGAGAGCAGCAGCATAGGACTCTCGTTTTTGCCTCTGCCACTTTGTTTCCTGAGTTCACACAGCCACTACTATAGCCTACCCACTTCCTACCTCTCCGAGGGCATACTATCTCTTTTCATTCTAATAAATCTTGCCACTATTGCTTATATTTTTTAAATGGTCTGAAATATGCTCTGTACAAGAAATTCACTTCAAACATAAAAACGTGTAGATTAAATGTAAATGGATGGAAAATATATAACATTGAAACATGAATTTTTAAAATACACTTTCACATAAAGTAGACTTCAGAGCAAAGAAAATGGCTAGGGATAAAAGGAACATACAACATTCATGAAATGACATTAATTATAAAGATAGAGAACATGTTAAGGCTCAGAGGCTAGGGAAGGGGGCAAAGAAGGTGAGTGTGGCATAATAAATAATTAGAATGAGAGAGCCTTGTTATTGATACACTTAAGTATCTTGATGTAGTTATTACATGAAGGTACACACACAAGTGCTTATATAAGTGGGAAAATCTGACCAAGTTCAATGCAAATGCACCATAATATTGGGGAAAGCCAGGTAAAGGATACACATGATCTCTCTGTATATTTATTACAACTTCCTATGAATCTAAAATTATTTTAAAAATTATATATATGTATTTATGTATATGAATATACTTCAGATCTATCTATTCAGAATCTACTTTTCACTTCCCCCACTACTGTGACCCTAATATAACCACTTTCTCTCACCTAGATTACTATAACATTCTCCAAACTAGTCTCCCTGCTTCTTCTCTTTCTCTCTTGAAGTTTATTTTCCACACAGCAGCCAGAATACTCTCTTTACATATAAGTCAAATCAAGTTCCTATTCTCCCACCTTCCCAATGCTTTTTCAACACACAGAGTAAAACCCAAAACCCATGTTTTGTCTTAAACGGCCTACATGATTTGGCCTCTGAATACATCTCTGACACTTGCTACCTGTCTCGCTCACTCTCTACATTTTATAGTTACATTGGCCTTCTTGCTGTTTTTGAACACGCCAAGCAGGTCACCATCTCAAGGCCTTTGCACACTTTTCTCTCAACCTGAAATGTTCTTTCTCTAGATATTCATATGTCCTGCTGTCTTGCTTCATTCAGGTCTCTGCTCAATGTTACCTCATCAGAGACACCTTCCCTGACTACTGTAATCTAAAATAGCACTACTTGGCCCTAGCTGGGTTAGTTCAGTGGATAGAGCATCAAACTGCGGACTGAATGGTCCCAGGTTCAATTCCAGTTAAGGGCACATGCCCAGGTTGTGGGCTCGATCCCCAATAGAGGGAATGCAGGAGGCAAGCCAACCAATGATTCTCTCTCATCACTGATGTTTCTATCTCTCTCTCTCCCTCTCCCTTCCTCTCTGAAATAAAAAATATATTTTAAAAAATAAAATAGCACTACTTGCTATTCTTTATCCTCTCAGCTTATCAGCCTCACATCCCTTATCACTAATTGGCAATATATATTATATACTAGAGGCCCAGTACACGAATTCGTGCATGGGTGGAGGTCCGGCTGGCCCGGCCCCCATCAGGCCAGTTGGACAGCCACAGTGCGCGTCATACTGATCAGTCAGTCGTTCCAGTCGCTTGGCTTTTATATGTATACTAGAGGCCTGATGCACAAAATCCTTGCAAGGGGCTCAGCCCTCACAGCCCCAGCTGCCTTGGCCCTCACAGCCCCGGCTTCATCTGGAAGGTTGTCCGGACAGTTGTCTGGACAGTTGTCTGGACAGGCGTTCTGCTGTTCGGTCTAATTAGCATATTAATTCTTTATTATATAGGATAGATTGTTCACTGCCTGCATCATCCTCTGGAATGCAAACTCCATGAGTGCAGGAACTGTGTTTTGTTCACCATGGTATACCCAGTGCCTAAAGCAGGGCTGGGTACATAGCACTCAATAAATAAATGTTAAATGAAAGCATAGATCAAGAGGGGAATAACAGATTTTGTTTCTAAACTAGGCTTCACAGTAGCTAAAATATCATATTTATATGATTGCTTCTTTAAGCCTAGCAGCATTAAATCACATAGTCCAATTATTTGTTGGCTCTTCAAAATCACCTTCTGTTTCTATATATCTTTCCTTTTTTATTTATTTTTATTTGTTTACTTTATTGGGGTGACATTGGTTACTATCATATAGGTTTCAGGTGTGGGCTTCTATGTTACAAGATCTGTAAATTGCACTGTGTACCACCACCCAAAGTCAAATCTTCTCCTGTCACCATATATTAGGACCCCCTTTTATTTCTTTTTTAAAGTTACTTTTGAAAACATGGACTTCTGATGTCCATTGTAATGATATGGGAGAGAGATTTTGCTTTTCCTTTATATTTGCTTTGTTTAGACAAAAATATTCATCAAAAATTAACTTATATTATATAGGCCTCTTTCAAATTGTGTTAACATTTTATTAGATACTCTGGTTACTTAGCTGCTAGCAGTTAGGAAAAACTAGAAACCACAAAGTTAGGATTCCAGTTATAGATCTTCATGTGACCTTTGATAATTTTTAAAATCATTTCTGGGCCTCAGATTTCTTCTCCTTAAAAAAAGGAAACTTCATAATATGATATCTAATGTTCATTCTTGTTCTATGAATGAAGATAAGCAAATATGGTGTATTTTTTATTATACTCCATGGGAGATACCATTTGAAATTTTGTTCATCCCACACCTCTCTTTCTGTAGGAACTGTATGTTCCCACACTTAGGATTGGGGCCAAGTAGCTATATTTGTACCACATGATCTTACCTTTCCCATCCACAGATTATTAGATACTGGATTGATATCTGATCCAAACTGAGTAATCAGAATTGGGAATTGAGATTCAGAAATGTTAATAAGCCTGCTGATTGCCAGAATTTAGAATATGTAAACTTGGGGGCTCTAGGATAGGCCATGTTTGGCTATGTGCTGAGGGAGTAAGAAGAATAAAGCAGGCAAGATTAAAGGAACTGAGATAAACCGGAGATCTTTGGCCCCAGGGTTGGGGAAAAGAGGTAAAAAAGCTCCTTTAGCCATTGACAGCTTTTCATTCCTAGTTATACTTTCTCATGTGCCTGCACTATACTTTGTCCCCTTGGAATCCATGAGAACTTCTTGTACCCTTAATATAAATTATTTTCTATTTTCATTTAGTTTGAAGTAGACCTTTATTATTTGGAACCAAAAACCTCTAATCAAGAAAGACACAAATGGGTCAATGGTCAACAAACAAAATTATGCACAAATTAATGCTCTAGACATCTTATGCAAAGCATCCTTGCCCCAGTTTCATTACATACTTGGATTAATCCTTAGTTAATTAGAAAGTTCATTAACCAAGATATTTTATTCAATACCTTTTAGTTAACTGAGTCTCTGATACTGCCCAGATTACAAACATTCATTTTCAAATGTAAAAACAAAAACTCCCTTCCAAGATCAAATGATTAAAAACTTTTTTTCTAAGCGCCTGCCCTGCTCTGTTAGAGCAGACTACTAATAATTAAATAGATTTCACTAATTCCTAGTCTTCATTGGATATTTAGCTGTGAAAAAAAGTGTTACACAAACACTCATTCTCTATTCCTCTCATTCATAATGGTAAAGGGGTGGGAGATGAAGAGAATTCTAATTAGTTAAAAAATCCCACAGGGCTAAATTTTTATGTTTTCTTTTTGTTTTGTTTTTTATTTTTAGGGAGGGAGAAAGATATAGAAACATCAATTATGAGAGAGAATTATCAATTGATTGCCTCCTGCACGCCCCCTACTAGATTGAGCCCACAACCCAGGCATGTGCCCTGTCCTTGAATCAAACTGTGACCTCCTGGTTCATGGGTCGATGCTCAATCACTGATCCACACTAGCCAGGATAAATTTTATTCTAGTTAGTCCAATACTTTTGCTCTTGTTCCTATGATCTAAGTTCTGTAAGTGAAGAGCAATGAGTTACACAGTAAAGGCAAATTATCTTACGTTATAATAGAGAAACATGCAAATTGACCGCACCTCCGCTATGCCCACGATTGGGCCGGCAGGAGGCTGGGGGCGGGACTCCGGGTGGCATATCCGCCTTTGAGAAGATCAAGATGGCGGTGCCCAGTGGCCGGGCCCATGCCGCCGCTCCCGGGGGTGCCTGGGCGATCGGCACCCCCGGGGGCGTGGTCAGACCCATGCCGCCGCTCCCGGGGGTGCCTGGGGCCATTGGCACCCCGGGGGGCGTGGCCGGGCCCATGCTGCCACTCCCCGGGGTGCCTGGGTCGATCGGCACCCCGGGAGACGTGGTTGGGCCCATCGGCACCCCGGGGGGGCGTGGCTTGGCCCATGCCGCTGCTCCCGGGGGTGCCTGGGGCGATCGGCACCCCAGGGGGCGTGGCCGGGCCCATGCCGCCGCTCCCCGGGGTGCCTGGGGCAATTGGCACCCCGGGGGGCGTGGCCGGACCCATGCCGCCGCTTCCCGGGGTGCCTGGGGCGATCGGCCACCAGGGGGGGCGTGGCCCGGCCCCTCCTGCCCCTCCCGGGGGTCCCGGGTGTCCATCGGACACCTGGGGGGGCGTGGCCGGCCCCTCCCGCCGCTCCTGGGGGTCCCAGGGGCCGAGGCTTTCCGGGCCTTGGGCACCAGCGGGGAGCCTGCACTGATCGCAGGAAACCACTGGGGGTCGGCTCCTGTGATAGGTAGCAGGGAGGCTGGGTGTGGCGAGCCCAAGGCCAGGAAAGCCTGGGGCGGAGGCTTTCCCGGCCTTGGGCACCAGTGGGCAGCCTGCATGGATCGCAGGAAACCACTGGGGGTCGGCTCCTGCGATCCTTAGCAAGGATGTTGGGTGCCGCCGAGCCCAAGGCCACCGCCCGGGGCCAAGCCCCAACCCTGAAAAAGGCAGAAGGCGGTGGCCACAGCCAAGGCCTGGGTCCCTGGTGCCGGCAGAAAACTGGTGCAGGCAGCCAGGTGAATGAAGGTCTATTGCACGAATTTTCGTGCAAACGGGCTACTAGTCATTACTATAAAAGGCATGAAGCAAAGAACTAGCTTTTCTCCCCTCCCAAAAGAATATCCTATCCTATATAATAAAGAGGTAATATGCAAATTGACCATCACTCCAACACACAAGATGACCGCCCCCATGAGGTCAAAGATGGCCACCCCCATGTGGACACAAGATGGCCAGCAAGGGAGGGCAGTTGTGGGTGATCAGGCCAGCAGGGGAGGGCAGTTGTGAGGGACCAGGCCTGCAAGGGAGGGAGTTGGGGGCAATCACGCCTGCAGAGGAGGGCAGTTAGGGGTGACCACGCCTGCAGAGGAGGGCAGTTGAGGACAACCAGGCCTGCAGGGGAGGGCAGTTGGGGGGAACAAAGCCTGCAGGGGAGGGCAGTTGGGGGCAACCAGGCTGACAGGGGAGAGCAGTTGGGGGCGACCAGGCCGGCAGGGGAAGGCAGTTAGGGGCAATCGGGCTGACAGGGGAGGGCAGTTAGGGGTGACCAGGCCAGCTGGGGAGGGCAGTTAGGGGTGACCAGGCTGACAGGGAGGGCAGTTAGGGGCAATCGGTCCGGCAGGGGAGCAGTTAGATGTCGATCAGGCTGGCAGGGGAGTGGTTAGGGGGTGATCAGGATGGCAGGCAGAAGCGGTTAGGGGCAATCAGGCAGGCAGGCAGGCAGGTGAGCAGTTGGGAGCCAGCAGTCCTGGATTGTGAGAGGGATGTCCGACTGCCCGTTTAGGCCCAATTCTAAATGAGCAGTTGGACATTCCTCGAGGGGTCCCAGATTGGAGTGGGTGCAGGCTGGGCTGAGGGACACACACCCCCCCTCCCCATGCATGAATTTTGTGCACCGGGCCTCTAGTCAATACTAATAACAAACTTCCAGCAACCTTATCATTAGGTGTAGTTGTACCCTATCCTGATTTACTCTGACATTCATTCCAGTTTCTTATTAGTAGAATTTCATTCCATAACACCAGAAATGCTGGTTTTTAGAGCTTATTAATCATATAAATAGTAAAAATCTGTATAAATATGCATGCCTGCATTTTATGGTTATTAATTCAGAATTGAAGGAGAGGGATGTCTAAACTTTTACTAGTTTCAGAGTTGTTGCAACATCATTAACATATTAAGAGTTCTAGATATAACTTTTAATGTACATTTTACTTTCTTACTTTGATGAATTGATAAGAAGAATTTGTAAGTGCACAGAATTTACATGCAAATAATATTGCTACTGTAATTTTTAAAACGTCTGAAAGCAGTGCACCATAAATATTGCCCAATTTTGCTTAAACTATTAAATCATGTTAAATCTCTTTTCTTTTTAAAAAAATATACTTTATTGATTTTTTTACAGAGAGGAAGGGAGAGAGATAGAGAGCTAGAAACATCGATGAGAGAGAAACATCGATCAGCCGCCTCCTGCACACTCCCCACTGGGTATGTGCCCGCAACCAAGGTACATGCCCTTGACCAGAATCGAACCTGGGACCCTTCAGTCCGCGGGCTGACGCTCTAGCCACTGAGCCAAACCAGTTAGGGCTAAATCTCTTTTCTTGTAAACAGCCCAATGTAATTAATATCCTAATTCTCATATACTCAATAGAGCATTTAGAAGATGTTTTTAAAACCTAGATGGTTCCTACCTTCATCCCTCCTAGCACTAATTTTAATTCAATGTCAGTGCTTTTATAGTCAGTAAAGAAGCTGTGATATTCCTAACCTCTGGTAAGACTCTAGTTGCTTCTCTCATAGAGTGTAATCTATCAGCAGCTTGGAGTAGACATTCTTCTGAAGGTATTTTTAGCATAAATATTATGACCAGGCAATAACAAATTTTTCATTAGGGGGTCTGAATTAAGGAAATTTTATTGTACTGTAATTTGGACACCACTGATTCAGAATTTGTGATAATTCAGATAGGGGCTGAGATTAAATTGACCTAAGTATTATTTAGGAACAAAGAGTTTACTAAGCTAATGAATAGTGTCAACATGATAGTAGGGAAGATATTGAAAGTACTTAAATGAAAAGCATGCCTCCAAGCATATTTAAATACTCAAAAATTTTTACATATAATTCATTGATACACTAACTACAAATCATTCTCATCTATTTATTAAACCAAGTTCCCTAAGAGTAATTAATACTTTGTTAACCTAATTTTAGTTACTACATGTGCAAGGAATCCATGAAAACTGCAGTTCATAAAAAATATTCTAAAGTCGAAAACTTCAATCATTTTAGAACTATTCTACCAAAGTTACTATAAATTAAGAAAAAATTGAAACATAAAATCTAACACTTATTTTTCTTATACCCCTACTTTTTCTCTTCTTTTATGGAATCACAGTATCCATACCAATTTGGCAGTAAGACAACCCATTAAGTCTACTGATGATGAGCAAAAACTGTGAAGGCAATTTGGGCTAGTTCACCACCGGCGCCCTCCCCCCCCCCCCCCCCCCCCGCCGCCCCGGGAAACCTGCATTCTGATGCATATTCTTGCTAGCCTATAATTAAGCCCCAACCTCCTTCCCGCTTGTGTCTTGGCCTTGCAAAACCTGTTTCCCTGAATGCTTATCTTGCAGGGGCCATAAAAGCCCCCACAGAAGATTAACTTCTGGTGCCAGCCGGTCCTTTGGTCATAATCTCCCTTCCTCCTTACAACCGTCCTAGGGGCTGCAAAAGCCCGTGAAAAGCAGACAAAGAAACTTAGGGCTATATAAACAGACCCCCACTGCATTGGGCTGCTCAGCTTTGGGATCTGATTCCCTGAGCCATGCACAGGTGCTCCTGCAATAAAGTGTTTTTTCTGAATCTTCCAAGTGCCTGGTTGTGTGTCCTCCAGTCGCCTGGTAATTTCTACAACAAAACAACCCAGTTAAGAATAGCCTTGACAGTACACAGGAAGAGAAACAAGATAAGCATCTGTGTGCACAAAGATTAAACTAAAACTCAACATGAACAATTAAATGAATTAACATATAATATATGCCCAGCCCTTCAAAGGGCAAGGAACAACTAATAAGCAATATGAGACTGGCTTATGTATAACCTGTGGAATCAAATTTATTACATACATCACACTCTTATGTCAACTAGTTTTCAATGTGAAAGATAAATAAATATAGTTCCAGGTGGATGATAAGAAATGTCACAAAAGGTAAAAAGAATGCTTTGAATTCCTCAGTTGAAAGATATATAAAATGAAGTATAGCAATAAGGCAGAATGGAAAAATAGAGAAGATACACCTTTTTTATTCTAAAATTTAAAAAACTAGGTATAAATAAAGTTTATATGGTAAAAAGTAATTAAGAACTCTGAATTGCTCTGAATGAAACTTCTGACATTATATTTCCTACAATAAAGAAAATAATTATTTTTGAAGTAAAAATCCAGTGATTCAAAAATTGCCTGAATTAGACACAGAACTTGGGTTAGTCTTCTTCTTACTGCTACTTGCAGTCAAATCACCCAGTTTCAAATGCAGTTTATTTGATATGGATCCAGCCTTTTAGGCTATGATGGAAAATCATTCCTGAATAACTTTATAAAAATATAAGCCTATTTTGTAAAACTCATTTAGGGGCCACAAAAAGTAGTTCAGACGTGACAGTAAGAACAAACCAATATTCACAGTGCTTAGGAGAAGTGGAAATGAGATACAGAAAGTGAAGATAATAATGAAGAGCTATGTAATTCAAGACTGTGAAAGGTTATAGATATTAATACTTAATGTACAATGGTTTTAGGAAGACTGTCAGGAAATGTGCATTTTCCTCATCATTAATCATGTCAAAATTCAATTCCAACTTTTCAGTTAATACTTATTGCATTTTAAAAATGGCTACAACAAGTTTCTATTTCAAGAACAAAATCTCACCAGCAAATCCCTGAGGTACATCTGTCATCTATATATATAAAAGGCAAATATGCAAAGTCGAACTCGGGAGTTCGATTGCTCATTATGTCGTGCACGGACCACCAGGGGGTGGCACAGAATGAAGAAAGGCCCCAGACAGCAGCCAGCAGCAGGGGAAGGAAGGCCACGGCCAGCAGCTGGAAGGCCCCAATCAGCCCTGATCACCGGTCAGGCCTAGGGACCCTACCCGTGCATGAATTTTGTGCACTGGGCCTCTAGTTAGGAAAATAAGAATGAATCATATCACAGGGAAACTTTTGTGGGCCAACAGTCCAAAGAAAATTAACAATTCATAATATAAGATGCCATTAAGAGAATGATAATTGTGTTTGGAACTGTTCTTATGAATATTAGTTTACAATGTATATATGAAGGTTTTGTTTTGTTTTATTTTGTTTGTAGGTATTAAACTTTAGGGAATTCTCCTCTCCACTTTTATTCCTACACTAGAGGCCCGGTGCACGGAATTCATGCACGGAGGGGGGTTATCCCTCAGCCCAGCCTGTGCCCTCTCCAATCTGGGACCCCTCGAGGGATGTCCGACTGCCCGTCTAGGCCTAGTGGGATCGGGCCTAAATGGGCAGTCGGACATCCCTCTCACAATCTAGAACTGCTGACTCCCAACTGCTTGCCTGCCTGCCTTCCTGATTGCCCCTAACCGCTTCTGCCTGCAGCCTGATCACCCCCTAACCACTCTGCTGCCAGCCTGTTTGCCCCCAACTTCCCTCCTCTGCCGGCCTGGTCACTCCTAACTGCCCTCTCCTGCAGGGTTGATCACCTCCAACTGCCCTCCCTTGCAGGCCTGGTCCCTCTCAACTGCCCTCCCTCAACTGCCCTCCCTCAACTGCCCTCCCTTGCAGGCTGGGTGCCTCCCAACTGCCCTCTCCTGCTGGCCATCTTGTGGTGCCCATCTTGTGTCCTCATGGGGGCAGGATCTTTGACCACATGGGGTAGCTATATTGTGTGTTGCAGTGATGATCAATCTGCATATTACTCTTTTATTAGATAGGATAGAGGCCTGGTACAGGGTGGGGGCCAGCTGGTTTGCCCTGAAGGGTGTCCCTGATCAGGGTGGGGTTCCCTTGGGGTGTGGGGCAGTCTGAGCGAGGGGTCTGTGGTGGTTTGCAGGCCAGCCACGCCCCCCCTGGCAACCCAAGCGGAGGCCCTGGTATCTGGAATTTATTTTCCTTCTACAATTGAAACTTTGTAGCCTGGAGTGGAGCCAAGCCTGGGGCTCCCTCCGTGGCCGGCAGCCATTTCTGTTGCGGTTATAATTGCAACTTTGTAGCCTTAAGCGGGTGGGTCCGGCCAGGGTGTGCGGAAAGCTTTGCTTCCCCTGTTGCTGGGAGCAACCCTGGCCTGCTCTCTCAAGCTCCATTCTGCCGCCATTTCTGTTTGAATTTGTTTACCTTCTATAATTGAAACTTTGTAGCTTGATTGGAGGCTTAGGCCTGGCAAGGGCAGGTGGAAAGCTTGGCTTCCTCTGTTACCTAGGAAACATTGCTCTCTGTGGCTGTAGCCATCTTGGTTGGGTTAATTTGCATACCCGCTCTGATTGGATGGTGGGCGTGGCTGGTGGGCGTGGCTGGTGGGTGTGTCGGGGTATGGTCAATTTGCATATTTGTCTATTATTAGGTAGGATTGAATATGCTGTGGGTATTTTTCACTTAATGTAAAAGGTTATGTTCTAGGAAAATACACTCCAAAAAGAATTGTTAGATCAAAGCCATTTTCCCCATAAGCTTCTATAATAAAATTTAGAGATGTTCTCAGCTGGGAAAGTTTTCAATTCATTGACATAATAAAGATGATCTTAAGAATATGATAACATATTTAAAACTACATATTTAAAGAAAATTATAACTTATGGACACATCATTGGTATTCAGTGTAAAGCTGCTCTACCTCTAGACTCAGTAATATGGTAAAAATATTTAGTTATTTATTACATAGTAACAGAAACTGACAATCCCTTACCCTATTTCACATGCTGCCACCACTGAAATTTATCAAATTACCTAAGATGTGTATCTGCCTTAAACCATCATAATACTCAGAAGTTGACATAAGTTACTTTTTAATTTTCTCAGCAGTTTGCCCATTATTTGAATTCACCAATGCTCTTTCCAAAGATCTTCCCTTTTGATACCAGCATAAGCAGCTAAATAAGAACAGAAATGTGCAATACTTGCTTAGTAAAGAAGACTAACCCCAATGCTATCTGAATATATTTTGGTTTCTATTGGTTAATGTCCAACAATGATAAAATATTCATTGACTGTATCTGTGTGGACAGTTAACTTCTTTATATAACTCACTAGAGGCCCGGTGCATGAAATTCATGCATAGGGGGGATGTCCCTCAGCCCAGCCTGCACCCTCTCCAATCTGGGACCCCTCGAGGGATTTACGACTGCCTGTTTAGGCCTGCTCGCCTGCCTGCCTTCCTGATTGCCCCTAACCACTTCTGCCTGCCAGCCTGATCATCCCCTAACCAGTCCCCTGCCAGCCTGATTGATGCCTAACTGCTCCCCTGCCAGCCTGGTCACTTCTAACTGCCCTCCCCTGCAGGCCTGGTCACCCCCAACTTCCTTCCTCTGCCAGCCTGGTCACCCCTAACTGCCCTCCCCTGCTGGCCTGATCTCCCACAATTGCCCTCCCTTGCAGGCCTGGTCCCTCCCAACTGCCCTCTCCTGCTGGCCATTTGTGGTGGCCATCTTGTGTCCACAAGGGGGCAGGATCTTTGACCACATGGGTGCAGCCATCTTGTGTGTTGGAGTGATGGTCAATTTGCATATTACTCTCTTATCAGATAGGATAGAGGCCTGGTGCATGGGTGGGGGCCAGCTGGTTTGCCCTGAAGGGTGTCCCGGGTCAGGGTGGAAGTTCCCTTGGGGCATGGGGTGGCCTGGGCGAAGGGCCTGTAGTGGTTTGCAGGCCAGCCACACCCCCAAGCAGAAGCCCTGGTATCTGGGATTTATTTATCTTCTACAATTGAAACTTTGTAGCCTGGAGTGGAGCCAAACCTCCTGCTTGCTCCGTGGCAGCAGCCATTTCTGTTTGGATTTATGTATCTTCTATAATTGAAACTTTGTAGCCTTGAGTGGAGGCCTAGGCTGGCAAGGGCAGGCGGAAAGCTTGGCTTCCTCCATTGCTGGGGAAACCCAAGCCTCCCTCCTGCTCTGTGTGGCTGCAGCCATCTTGGTTGGGTTTATTGGCATATTTGCTCCTGATTGGCTGGTGGGCGTAGCGGAGGTACGGTCAATTTGCATATTACTCTTTTATTAGATAGGATAGCTTATGTCCTAAGTAGAGGATGCTCAAAAGAACAATTATATTTGTTGAAACTATTAGCTACTGTAAATTAAAGTTTATTAGTAATAACTATAATCTGAGAAGAGTATTACTGGCAGCAAAAGATACCAATGAAAGGTATAAGATGGTGTATAGAACCCTCCAAAATATCAAGTCTGGACATATTGTTTCTTAGAGTAAATCTGTGAATTAAATCAAGATGCCTTTATATTTGTAATTGTAATATGTGAATTTCTGTTGGGGTACAACCCTCTTTTGAAGTAATAATTATAATGTATTTTCTTATTTTTTTATATATATACAAACATCAACTTACAATTTTTGACTAAAACCCAGAAAACTGTTGGTCATGTAACTAATTCTCAACACAACAAAAAGTTATTGGAAAAGCAGTAAAATAAGTCTTGCAGAGGTTTGTAATTGCAGATTAAACATGAATGTTAGTTGCCAATTATTAATTCATGCATTATTAATGACATTACTAAAATTTTGACAGACATCAATGTGCAGGACTCTGATATACTCCCTTTGTTTTCAGAAAATAATAAAAATAGTAGGACTGATTAGTAGTACTAAAACTAAGTTATATACTTTAATGGACCAAAATTCACGTTGCTCAAAGAATATCCCTAATTTACTTTATCAAGAGATACTCTTTAAAGCATATTAATAATCTAAAGTTGTAATAATAAAATCATTTAGATTATAACTGTACAAAACAGATTATAACTATCTTAGGAAACAGTGAAAAAATGAACAGGTTATAAAAATATATGAACTTAATACTTTATAAATGCTTAGAAAATATTCTCAACTGCCTCAGGAAATAGGATGATTATTTTAAATCTGACTTCTATAATATGTACATTTGAAAAGTTATTTATATTAAATTTAGTAGTTTAATATGTAAATTATCATTAAAAAATCTATGTCCACTACAAAAGAATTCATTGTCACTGACATTCCCCTCCCCTTTAGGTTTATCCAGGAGAGTAATATTCACAAAGATTAGAAAGTCAAGTGTCTTATTTCATGCCATGCTGAACTTCCCTCTTCCAACAAAGTCTGTTCTTCTATCAAAAACTGAATCAAGTCTGACTTTCTCTATAAAGACTTTCCAGACAACCACCAGCCTTCAAAGATCTTTTACTCTTAATTATTTTAGTTCTAATTCTGTATAACTCTATGTTCCAATTGTTGACCATGATATCTTATATATGCATTTTCTTTCTCTAATGGGTAAGCAATTTAACTCCGGGGACTTGTCTCTGTTCTATTCTCCATAGTACCAAATATAGTAATGGGCACTTGGAGAAGATAGAAAATAAAAACATGTTGAAATCAATTTTTTAAAAGAGACTAACTCATCCCAGAGTTTACTGGTCAAGTGCCTTGATTGCACTTGCAAAAATAACTATTAATATTATCTTATAATGTGGTTATGACATGCTAAGTAAATGCTCTTAAGAATATGCACCTTCATAACCATACTCATTACAACAGAATTCTAAATTGGATCCAAATTACTTCTTGGTTCTAAAAGTATGTGAAAATGAACAGCAAGTACCCAAATGGTACATCATTATTTCATATTAGAGGCCCAGTGCACGAATTCATGCACAGGTGGGTTCCGGCTGGCCTGCCCTGATGGGGCTGCCAAGGGAGAGGGGACACAGGAGGTTGGCAAGCTGGCCCCGCCCCCTGGTTTAACTTCAGGTCGAGGGGACAATTTGCATATTAGCCTTTTATTATACAGGATAATTCAGACTTGAATTCATCAGCAGCTTTTCCAAAACAAAACAAAAAATCTTATAACTTTGGAAATCTAGCAACTAGGATCATGTCAATTTGCCAGTTCACAAAACAATACCTGCTAAGGTCCAAGATTATTATGCAGTGATACCAGAATTATACTGTGCTTTAAACCCTATCAAAGAGAACCTCAATCATGAAAATTGTCAAAATAAAACATTTTACCCAAAGCAATCAGGGAATTGTTGGTCTTCACTTATTCACTAGGTAAATTTATCTAATCACAAATGACATCTAGTCTATATCCTTTTTAAAGATCTTTAGTTTAAAAGCATTTACCCAAAACTAAATTTAGCTTTTCCATTATTGCACTTCTTTTCCACTTCTTTTCAAAAAAAGAAAACTAAAATGGCTTATAAACCAGCACAAAGGGAAATCAAATAAAATAAGGAACCCATACTTCATTATCTGTTCACAGAAATACCTTACAATCAAAATTACTAATTAATCTAAATTCAGTCCACTTTTAAAAAGGGGTCAACTGTTAACTGTAAGTTTTTCAACCATTTGCTTTATTAAAACAATTTCACTCCTCAAAGATAATATTGCTAATTTTTAAAAAGCGCCTTACAACTTTAGATCTTCATCTAATTACCCTATCCAAAATATCACTTCAGGTCCCTCATGCCAAAGTTTTTTGTAAGTAACTATTCTCAACTGCCGGCTACCCCAGAAAGAACAGATAGATCATAACATATCCTCGCTTTTATTAGGAATATTTCACGTTTCATTATATTTATTTTAAAAGATGTGCCATTCTGGATGAAGAGTAGTTAGTTGATAAAATCTGTTTCCCCTGTTACCAATCAGCTACTCTTTGTCTACTTCAAGTTTGATGCCAATTTGGAAGTCAAGTGGGATGTTTGCTGGTTTGTTTTATTGTTATCATCATCATCATTATTTAAGTACGGTCTAATTCGTCTCTGTCAGGATTCAGAAGCCAGGCACAGGACTTTCAGAAGCTCTTGATACACAAATAGCAAGAAACCTGAAACTAAGAGGCCACACGAGGCATGGGGCAACAGCAACCTGAGAATCCACTCTTGAGAAGCCTGTGGTCAGACTGAGCTTCCAGAGACCAAGAGCAAGGGAAAAGGGGTGAGCTCGGCACTGGGAAAGTCTTTCCCCAAATCAGGGGCCAGACTACAGGATTGTACACAGAATTAACAGCATCTATGGCATCTAAGAAACAGAGCCAGGCCTTAAACACCGACCCGCATTCCTGGACGCCAGGGTTGAGACCAAAGACCGGTGGTTTTGAGAAGGAAAACTACCTCAAAGGTAATAGGGAGCCGCGAACAGATGCAGGAGAGGCGCCAGAAGCTTCTGCAGGAAAAAGCAGCGCTATGGTCGCCTCCCAGGGCCCCGAAGGTCAGAAACATACTCCAGCACCAAGCGAGTACGGTGCCACTACTCACCCCTACTCTCCTATGGTCCCCGTCGTGGCCCTCCTGGACTCAGCCCCCGCAGGGGGAGCACCTCCCCCGCCCGCCGCCAGGGGTGGTCTTAGCGGACGAGAGGAGGTGGCGGCGCTGATGTCCGTGAGCGCGGGCCAGAGAAGCCCACCAAGAAGAGTCTGATGCCTTGCGCTCCCTAGCGCCGCCAACTTCACCACCATCGACTTGGAAGGGTGAGGGGAGGCAAAGAGGTGAGGCCCTCGTCCAGTGGCCCGGACCCTCCCGGAGTACTAGGCCCAAGCTCGGGCGGGACCGCCGCTGCCGCTCCGCTCCGCGACGGGACCCCCAGGCTTGATTCCAGTCCCTCAGCCCCCGCGGCCACAGAGCAGCGGTGGCTCCCTCTGGGTGCGCGGTCACAGCTGCATCCTCGTGCTCCTCCTCCTCTGGCGCTGCTGCCTACACACAGCCCAGCGCCTTTAGAGCCGCGGCGCCCTGACTGTCGTCGCCTAGCAACCACGCGCATGCGCTCCACCCACAGCTGGCGCGGCTGTAGGAGCTCAGTCCTCCACCTAAGAAAGTGCGCAAAAGCCCCCTTCTTGGAGCCTGGATGGAACTTCGTCAAAGTAGGGGTGAGGTAGGGAGAGGTATAGGATGCTTTTAGATCAGAAGAGGCCATAGGACTTAGGACCTTCTCCTGCCCCCTCGACCGGCACCTCAGTGGTAGAATGACAGTCCCAGCAATCTCAACATATTGTTTAGTCTTTCCTACTCCACTCCAATCCATCTTTCACAAGGACTTCCAGATGAATGTTCCAAATAACCTCTCTGACCTTGTCACTCATCTGCATAACTCCTAGGTCAAAGGATAGTCCACTTAGATAGGGCCTAACAGTTCTTGACTACTACAACAACATCTTCAATGGTCTCCCTGCCTTTAGACTTATGTCCCTGCGATCTGTTCTCATACTTCTACCAGAATGATCTTTGTGAACTATAAATCTCCGGCTCTCACTTCCTTCCGGTTTAGAGAATGGGCTTTTGAGTTAGAGCCAATTTTTAATTTCTGCCCTACCACTGAGTAGCTGTTTCTTTGAACTAGGATGCTTAACCTCTATTAATCTGTTTCATCTGTAAAATGGGAATAATTATAGAACCTATAAAACAATTATGTGGATTACCTTAAAGAGTGCACTTAACATACATAACTTACTCTGGCACAACATAAGCACTTGGTGAAAGTTAAAGGTGTTTTCAGTAGACTTCATTGCTTATAAAAAGGGATAAAGTATAAACTCCCTAGGTAAGCATTAGAAGTACTAGAAGATTTTGCCTCTATCTAGCCCTAACTCCTTTCCACTCCCACTTGAGCACCCAGCCACAGACCGGTCCTTGCAGTTTTTGAAATACATCTATATCTATAAATTACTTAGATATATTTCCCCAAGGTTCATATGGAGAAGAAATCTATGTAACGTATCCAATGATCCTTCCCAAATTACACATTAATTTTAAAATATTGACACTGAGAAATGACATGTAGTTAGTGACTATTCACAGAAATTGTGAGGTTTTCTGAAGGTTTATTTACTTGATCTTTTTTGAAATTGGGCTTAGAGTTCCTATAATATGTAATGAGAAAAATGACAGCAATTTTGAACTTAATACAATGCATAAAATGGCAGCAAATTTGAATTTAATATATGTAAACATATTTACAAACATCATGTGCCCTGTTAGATTTTACTTAATAAAAGGTTTAAACATTTTAGGAAGTGGAAACATAGCTGTACCATGTGTAAAAAGTCTGAGAGGCCCAAGATCAATTGCTAATGAAACATTAGTAGAGAATTAAATGGAATATAAGACTACAATGAAATTTTATGAAAACTAGACAGCCAGAAAATATTGAAAAAAAGAACAATTGAAAATATGAAAAGAATGAATTACTCTACGACTAATGAAACAGAAGTACCAAATGGAATTAATCAACAAACTGTAAACAGGGAGGATCATCACATAGGGAATATATATTACAACTGAATATAGCAGTGACTTTGAAAAGAGTTCTAACACAGATTATATCTTTTCTTCCATATGATACAGACATGCCTTTCAGGTTCAAAGGAAGACACTTCCTTAATGTTCAACCTTTTTCAAGGACCACCAAGGACTCACAGGGACAGACCTCTAACATAATTTACTCAGGTCTTCTAAAATCTGTATTAAGTTATATAAAATCTACAGTTTACATTTATTGAACTCATCATTCTATAGCTGATATCTGTTATGTCTACAGTGAAACAAAGAAATAAATATTTAAGTTTTACTAGTCACCTTAATTCTTCCATATTCATTTCTAGATGCAGAACTGTGTCACTGTTGCACTTAAACTCCTTCAATATTTTTCCTGGGGTTTCAATATAAAATCTGAGCTCCTTCGCACACATCAACCTATCTGCCTTTATGTTGGTGAAGTATAAATTCCCATCAGCAAAGAGAGACCTATCCACATCAATATGGAATAAAATAAAACATTTATTATGGAGTAAGCACAACACAGTACATGCATATAGGTAGCCCGCAAGAGACTACAACGTCAGGATAAAATTCTATGCAACTTTTACAGTAAAGCAAATTCAAAGTTCAATTGGGAATTGAGGTAGCTATTTGTTTAGTTAATTGACTTCCCCCAGGGGGATAAAAAATTCCTCTAGCTGCCATCTTGCATCCCCCTGTGTGTGAGCTTGTTCTCAGCTGGTCTGCCCAAGACCCCCTGAGTGCCAACCCTAGTCCCGCTCACTGCCCCATTTCCTCCCCAACAAGATGAAAGAAACTATCCTGAACCAGGAGAAACTCGCCAAACTGCAGACACAAGTGTGCATTGGTGGGAAATGAACTGCTCCTAGAAAGAAGAAAATGGTTCACAGAACAGCTATAGCAGATGATAAAAACTTCAGTTCTCCTTAAAGAAGCTAGGGGTAAACAATACCTCTGGTATTGGAGAGGTAAATCAGTACACAAACCAGGAAATAGTGACCCACTTTAAAAACCCTAAAGTTCAGGCATCTCTGGCAGAGAACACTTTCACCATTACAGGCCATGCTGAGACAAAGCAGCTGACAGAAATGCTATCCAGCTTGGTGCAGACAATCTGACTAGTTTAAGGAGACTGGCAAAGCTCTGCCCAAAGCACCATTTGCTACTGGAGAAGATGATGATAATGAAGTTCCAGATCTTGTGGAGAATTTTGGTGAGGCTTCCAAGAATGAAGCAAACTGAATTTAGTCAACTTCTAAAAAAGGTTAACTTGAAGAAGTTACTAGGAGCTGCTATTTTATATTATGATTGCTTTTTTAAATTTTGTTTATGGATCTGATAAAATCTAGATCTCAATTTTTTTTAAGCACAAGCCCCTTGGACACTGCAGCTCTTTTCTGTTTTTGCTTATATACAAATCATTCTTTGCAGCTAATTAAGCTGAACAAGCCTGGGAATAAAGCTTGAAACAAAGGTTTATAAAGTTCTTTGCCTGGTAAAAAAAACAAACACAAAAACAAACAAACAAAAAAACTCTTCTTTTCTCCCCCAAAGACACCTTGAATATCCTTGAAAGGCAAATGATTACACCTAGAGATGAGATCTCTCACATTAGTTCTGTAGATACATATTTACTTTTCAAAGGAAAATATGGCTCATGACCTTGGAAACATGTTGACATTATAAACAGAACACTAAGTACTTTTAGTGCCTGCAAAGATTTATCTACAATCCAAAATTTAAAGAAAGTATTTGGGCCTACTTTATCCCCCAAGAAGACACTGTAAGAAGTAAAAGAAAGAGAAATATTCTCTTTTTTACTCATTTTTATTTACCTCTACAGTTTAGTGAGATCTTAAAAAAAAAAAAAACTTTGTGAACCTTGTAGATAATGAGGAAATCTTTCTTAAATAAGTAAGAAAGTAATAGAAGAGTTTGGCATTGCTCTGGGTATTAACAGATGAGTAAGAGTTTTCCAGAAAGGGATAAGAATATTCCACACAAAGGAAAAAGTATGTTCAAAGGTCCAGAAAGTGTGAAAGTCCATGGTATATTAAGTGAAAGTAGAAACGTTTGACTTATACAAACTACATTTGTATTTAGGGGCTGTGCAGCATAAAAGGATATTGGAGTTGAGTACAGAAAAGTAGATTGGAGAAAGATTGTGAAATGCCCTTAATGTCATCCCAAAGAGTTTTGAAAAAGTCTATCTATATCTAATGTCTAAAATAAGACAATATACTGCTAATTGTTTTGTGGTCAGGGAAAAATATTACGCAGTACCTCAGCCCCAAAGAGCTTATAATCTGATGGATGCAAGAAGACAAAATAAATAAAATACCATAAGTTGACAGATGTATTTGAGGAGGAGAAAATAGGATTGTAGATAGACTTTTGGATAAAGTTTCGGAGAAAGCTTCTTGGATGATTTCATCTTGACCTATAATGTAAACTTTCTCCAAAATTGGAGATGTTCCTGGAATTCCAAACGCTGGGAACCTATGTATCCATATGCTATAGTTTTCCCCCACTTTGTTTCCTGTTTCCATTCTGGCTCTTCTGAAGAAAATCACTCTGACCTTTAATCCAAATTAATGTCACCACAGATTTAGTTTCTCATCTCACCACTTGGCATCACTTGGCAATCCTTTCACTTTTTCTTGGTCAGTTCCTCTCGAATTCTTGTCAACTATTATTCCAAGCCTTATCTATTCTCCACTCTAATGACTTCACTACCCACCCTTCACACTCACTACTCAACTGATTACCTCATCACCTACCTTCCTGTAAAAAATTGAAGCTATGACGCATTTTTCTCACCTACAATCTGCATCTGCTCCCTTATTATACTTTAATTCCTTCAGCCTCACAAAGGCTATGCAAAGCTAAATTCTTCATCTGAGTTCCTGATAATTATTTTACCCAAACCTTCAGAGATCTTGCTCTATCACTTTTTCTTTCTGTCTTCAATACCTTACACTTCTCCCTCTCTGTTGACTCATTCCCCTCAGCCTATAAGCATACTCAAAACTCTTCCATCCTTAAAACAAAACCGAAACACTTTTCTTTTATCATGGATCCTCCTCTAGTTTTCTTCAGTGTCTCTTGCGTTACCATAAAACCAGAGGTCTCAAAAATTTTTGTCTACATTTACTGCTTCTATTCCTTCACTTCCCATTTACCTTTCAACCACTGCAATAGGAATTTCACCTGCACCTCTCCACTGAAACCTCTTTTGTTAGGAACACCAATTACTGACAAATTTCTCTATGCAATAGGCACTTTTAAGCCTCTTTCTTAATAGACCTTACTGCAACATATGTTAGCGTTGAATACCTTAGCATGCTTGAAAATCTCTACTTACTTGAATTCCAGACCCATTCTACTTTTTCTAGTCCTTCTGCTTTAGCTTTTTTATTTATGAAACTTTTATGGATTTCTCTTTTTTTCCCCTACCTCTTAAATGTTTCTGCTATTTCATGGTTCCGCTCATGGCCTATTTCTTTTGTTCTACACCCCACACCTATGCCTGGATGGTTTTCAAACCTATATTGCTAGTTTACACCTCCTTCATGATATCTAGGTCAGTAAGTCAAACTGACCACTAGACATCCTCACCTGAATGCCATCCAAGCAATTCAAATTCTTTTTGTTCATAACTGAACTCATCATTTTCCCATGCCAATGTGTTTTTCTTCCTTGTTAAGGAAGATTGAAAAAAAAAAAACTCACCAAAGAAAGACCCTTATCATCACACAATAATTTCATCTTCTCATAGAAACGGATGAAATGACTAGATTATGACCACTTAACGTGAGTTATGCCAAGATTGCTGTACCAATTCCTAAAAAAATAGGTTGCATATATACACCAAGGAGAAATAAGTTATATAACTTGAATGGAAGCTCCATGAGGACTGAGATTTTTGTCTATTTTATTCACTGCTGTATCTATAGGCTTGGAATAGTACCATGCACATATTAAGCCCTCAATAAATAAATTAATTTGTAGATTCCCTCCTTAAAGAGCCTTCGTATAGAAAGTATGCTACATTGTAGCAAAATATATACATATATTTATATTTATATTTATATTTATAGTTGAGGAAAGGATGTATCCTTTTTGTATCTTAAATGAGGGGAAAGGAAATTGTAACTGCATTTGACCCAGATTTCCGCCCATGGAAAACAGAGAAAAAAGTTCAGGAGAGGATAAAACACTTCATATATCACGTGAAACAGTCCTTCCTTAGAAATGTGGAATCTACAGTAACAGATTTCGGCCCGCTCTGGCTGCTGTTTTTTTATGCTGAGTAGTGTACACTTCAGTACTGTTGGCCGCAGCCATTTTTATACCATATGGTCTGGGAAAGAGAAAAAAGTGGTCTGCTATGAAAGATGAAGCAGACACATGGAAGAGATGCAAGTATGAGAAACAGAGACTCCAGATAGCAGATAAGTCCTTAACTCCAACGTATTCCTTTAAGCCCACCTGACTTATTGTTCTTGGGTTTTATAAGATACTCTATCCTTGTGCTAAATTTCTTTTGTTGACAAAGGTAGTTTAAATTGAATTTCTCTTCTTTGCAAAAAACAACAACAAACCACCACATTGTTCTCTCATATCATGTTGTTTAACACTCCTGTGTCATTCCTAACTATTTTCCATTTAACTGGAAAAGTATAGCTCCCCCCACCTCCACAATTTTGTCTGAATAATTTCTATATCAGCAGAGAAATTAGAATTCAGGTCCTATACCTGCACCAAGAAGGTACCTGCTTTTTTACCCCACACTATACTCTTAAAAACAACAACAACAAAAAACAGTAGTACTGATATCATAGGTGTGAACCCTGAGGGGGAAAAAGACACCTACGATGAAGGGTTCCTGATGGCTAAATGGGCTCAATTTTTTTTATTGATTAAGGTATTAGATATGTGTCCTTATCCCACCATTGCCCCCCCCCAACCACCCAGCTCGTGCCCTCACCACCCTAGTGTCTGTGTCCATTGGTTATGCTTATATGCATGCATACAAGTGCTTTGGTTGATCTCTCCCACTTACCCCCACCCTCCTCTATCTTCCCTCTGAGGTTTGATGGTCTGATCTATGCTTCTCTGTCTCTGGATCTGTTTTTGTTCATCAGTTTATGTTGTTCATTATATTCCATAAATGAGTGAGATCATGTGATATTTATCTTTCTCCGACTGACTTATTTCACTTAGCATAATACTCTCCAGGTCCATCCATGCTGTTGCAAATGGTAGGAGTTCCTTCCTTTTTACTGGAGCAGGGGTCCTCAAACTACAGCCCACGGGCCACATGCGGCCCGCCAAGGACATTTATCTGGCCTACCGGGTGTTTTTACTGCCGCTGCCTGTCCTGCTTAGCAGCTGACTTAACAGTGTGCATAGGAATTTGTTCATAGTTTTTTTTTTTAAACTATAGTCCGGCCCTCCAAGGGTCTGAGGGACTGTGAACTGGCCCCTTGTTTAAAAAGTTTGAGACCCCTGTACTGGAGCATAGTATTCCATTGTGTAGATGTACCAAAGTTTTTTAATCCATTCATCTGCTGATGGGCACGTAGGCTGTTTCCAAATCTTAGCAGCGGTAAATTGTGCTGCTATGAACATAGGGGTGCATATATCCTTTCTGATTGGTGTTTCTGGTTTCTTGGGATATAGTTCTAGGAGTGGGATCACTGGGTCAAATGGGAGTTCCATTTTTATTTTTTTTAGGAAACTCCATACTGTTTTCCACAGTGGCTGCACCAGTCTGCATTCCCACCAGCAGTACACGAGGGTTCCTTTTTCTCCGCATCCTCCCCAGCACTTGTCTTTTGTTGGTTTGTTGATGATAGCCATTCTGACAGATATGAGATGGTACCTCATTGCTGTTTTGATTTGCATCTCTCAGATGATTAGTGACTTTCAGCATGTTTTCATATGTCTCTTGGCCTTCTGTTGTCCTCTTTTGAAAAGTATCTATTTAGATCCGCTGCCCATTTTTTTTAATTGGATTGTTTATATTCCTTTTGTTAAGTTGTATGAGTTCCCTGTAAATATTGAAGATTAAACCCTTATGAGAGATAACATTGGCAAATATGTTCTCCCATGCAGTGGGCTTTCTTGTTATTTTGTTGATGGTTTCTTTTGCTGTGCAGAAGCTTTTTATTTTGATGTAGTCCCGTTTGTTTATTTTCTCTTAAGTTTCCATTGCCCTAGGAGTGGTATCCGTAAAGAAATTGCTTCAGCATATGTCTGAGATTTTGCTGCCTGTGGATTCTTCTAAGATTTTTATGGTTTCCCATCTTACATTTAAGACCTTTATCCATTTTGAGTTTATTTTTGTGTATGGTATAAGTTGGTGGTCTAGTTTCATTTGTTTGCATATACTAGTATCTGTCCAATTTTCCCAGCACCATTTATGGAAGAGACTCACATGCTTCCATTGTATGCTCTTGCCTCCTTTGTCAAATATTTATTGAGCATAGTGGTTTGGGTCAATTTCTGGGTTTTTTGTTTTATACCATTGGTCTATATGTCTGTTTTTGTGCCAGTACCAGGCAGATGTGAGAATATTAGCTTTGTAATATAGCTTGATATCTGGTATTGAGATCCCTCCTTCCTTTTTACAGCAGCATAGTATTCCATTGTGTAGATGTACCACAGTTTTTTTAATCCACTCATCTGCTGATGGGCACTTAGGCTGTTTCCAAATCTTAGTTATTGTAAATTGTGCTGCTATGAACATAGGGGTGCATATATCCTTTCTGATTGGTGTTTCTGACTTCTTGGGATATATTCCTAGAAGTGGGATTACTGGGTCAAATGGGAGTTCCATTTTTAACTTTTTGAAGAAACTCCATACTGTTTTACACAGGAGCTGCACAAGTCTGAATTGCCACCAGCAGTGTATGAGGGTTTCTTTTTCTTCACATCCTCGCCAGCACTTGTTGTTTGTTGATTTGTTGATGATAGCCATTCTGACAGATGTGAGATGGTAACTTATTGTCATTTTGATTTGCATCTTTCCGATGATTAGTGATTTTGAGCATGTATGCATATGTCTCTTGGCCTTCTATATGTCCACTTTCAAAAAGTGTCTATTTAGGTCCTTTGACCATTTTTTAATTGCATTGTCTAGTTTCCTTTTGTTGAGTTGTATGAGTTAACTATAAATTTTGGAGATTAAACCCTTATTGGGTGTAACATTAACAAATATGTTCTCCCATGCAGTGGGCTTTCTTATAATCTTATTTATGCTTTCTTTTGCTATACAGAAGCTTTTTATATTGATATAGTCCCATTTGTTTTTTTTTTCTTCTTTGTTTCCATTGTCCTAGGAGCTGTATTGGTAAAGATATTGCTAGGAGATATGTCTGCTATTTTGCTGCCTATGGATTCTCCTAAGATTTTTATGGGTTCCCATCTTATATTTAAGTCCTTTATGTATTTTGAGTTTATTCTTGTGTATGGTGTAAGTTGTTGGTCTAGTTTCATTTTTTAATGTATCTTTCCCATTTTCCCAATATCATTTATTGAAGAGGCTGCCTTGACTCCATTGTATGCTCTTGCTCCTTTATCTAATATTAATTGAGCATACTGGCTTGGGTCAATTTCTGGATTCTCTGTTCTGTTCCACTGGTCTATATGTCTGTTATTGTGACAGTACCAGGCACTTTTGAGAACAGTGGCTTTGTAGTATAGCTTGATATCTTGTATTGTGATACCTCCAACTTTGTTCTTCTTTCATAGGATTGCTGTGGCTATTAGTTGTTGTTTTTTTTTTCCCCATATAAATTTTTCGAAAGTTTGTTTAGGTCTGTGAAATATGCCATTGGTATTTTAATGAAAATTGCATTGCATTTCATAGATTGCTTTGGGTAGTATGGACATTTTACAGATGTTTATTTTACCAATCCATGACTATGGTATATTCTTCCATTTGTTAATGTCTCCCTCTATGTCTTTTCTCAATGTACTGTAATTTTCTGAGTACAGGTCTTTTATCTCATTTGTGAAATTTATTCCTGAGTATCATAATTTTTTTGTTGAGATGTTAAATGGGAGTTTTTTTTTTTGTGTTTTTTTTTAGTTTCTCTTTCTGTGAGTTCATTATTGGTGTATAAAAAAGCCATAGATTTCTGGGTGTTGATTTTGTATCCTCCTACATTGCCAAATTAATTTTTATATATTTTTGAATATTTATTTTTTATTGTTTAAAGTATTACATGTAGTAGTACATATATCTCCTTTTTTCCCCCATTAATCTTCCCCTAGCCTCCCCTACCCCCTGTCGCATGCCCTCATCCCACCACCCCGCAGTGTCTTGTGTCCATTTGTTGAGCTTATATGCATGCATACAAGTCCTTTATTGATCTCTTTCCCCCTTCCCCAACACTCCCCAGCCTTCCCGCTGTAATTTGACAGTCTGTTTGGTGCTTTACCGTCTCTGTATCTATCTTTTTGTTCATCAGGTAATAATGTTCTTTATTTTCCATAAATGAATGAGATCATGTGGTATGTTTCTTTCATTGCCTGGCTTATTGCACTTAATATAATGCTCTCCAGGTCCATCCATGCTGCTGCAAATGGTAAGAATTCCTTCTTTTTTATAGCAGCGTAGTATTCCATTGTGTAGATGTACCATAGTTTTCTAATCCACTCATCTGCTGATGGGCACTTAGGCTCCTTTTCAAATTTTATCTATGGTGAATTATGCTGCTATGAACATAGGTGTGCATATATCCTTTCTGATTCGTGTTTCTAGTTTCTTGGGATATATTCCTAGAAGTGGGATTACTGGGTCAAAAGGGAGATCCATTTTTAGGCTTTTGAGGAAACTCCATACTGTTCTCCACAGTGGCTGCACCAGTCTGCATTCCCACCAGCAGTGCACGAGGGTTCCTTTTTCTCCGCATCCTCTCCAGCACTTGTCCTTAGTTGATTTGTTGATGATTGCCATTCTGACAGGTGTGAGATGGTACCTGATTGTCGTTTTGATTTGCATCTCTTGGATAATTAGTGACTTTGAGCATGTTTTCATATGTCTCTTGGCCTTACTTCTGTCTTCTTTTGAAAAGATTCTATTTAGGTCTGTTGCCCATTTTTTTATTGGATCATTTATCTTCCTTTTATTAAGTTGTATAAGTTCCCTGTAGATGTTTGAGATTAAACCTTTATCAGTGATAACATTGGCAAATATGTTCTCCCATGCAGTGGGCTTTCTTGTTGTTTTGTTGATGGTTTCTTTTGCTATACAAAAGCTTTTTATTTGATGTAGTCCCATTTGTTTATTGTCTCTTTAGCTACCATTGCTCTAGGAGCAGTATTAGTCAAGAAGTTCTTTCGGCATATGTCTCAGATTTTGCTGCCTGTGGATTCCTCTAGTATTTTTATGTTTTCCCATCTTACATTTAAGACCTTTATCCATTTTTAGTTTATTTTTGTGTATGGTGTAAGTTGGTTATCTAGTTTCATTTTTTGCATGTATCTGTCCAATTTTCCCAACACCATTTATTGAAGAGACTGTCTTGACTCCATTGTATGTTCATTCCTCCTTTGTCAAATATTAATTGAGCATAGTTGTTTGGGTCGATATCTGGATTCTCTATTCTATTCCGTTGGTCTATATGTCTGTTCTTGTGCCAGAACCAGGCTGTTTTGAGAACAGTGGCTTTGTTATACAGTTTGAAATATGGTATTGAGATCGCACCTACTTTCTTCTTTCGAAGGATTACTGAAGCTATTCGGGGTCTTTTTTTATTCCAGATGAATTTTTGGAGTGTTCCTTCTAGGTCTGTGAAATATGCCATTGGTATTTTAATGGGGATTGCATTGAATCTGTAGATTGCTTTGGGTAGTATGGATATTTTAATGATGTTGATTCTACCAATCCATGAACATGGTATTTTCTTCCATCTGTGTCCGTCTTCCTCTATCTTTTTTTTTTTTTTTTTAGTGCCCTGTAGTTTTCCGCGTATAGGTCTTTTACCTCCTTAGTTAAGTTTATTCCTAGGTATCTTAATTTTTTGGGTGAGGTGGTAAATGGGATTGCTTTTTTAGTCTCTCTTTCTGAAAGTTCTCTATTGGTGTATAGAAATGCCAAAGATTTCTTGGTGTTTATTTTGTATCCTGCTACATTGCTGGATTCATTATTAAGTCTAATAGTTTTGGGGTGGAGTCTTTAGGGTTTTTAATGTACAATATCATGTCATCTGCGAATAGGGACAGTTTTACTTCTTCTTTTCCAATTTGGATGCCTTTTATTTCTTCTTCTTGTCTTATTGCAATGGCTAATACTTCCAGTACTATGTCAAACAGGAGTGTTGAGAGTGAGCATCCCTGTCTTGTTCCTGTTCTTAAGACAAATGGTTTTAGTTTTGGCCCATTGAGTATGATGTTGGCTGTGGGTTTGTCATATATGGCTTTTATTATTTTGAGGTATGATCCCTCTATTCCCACCTTGCTGAGAGTTTTTATCTAAAAAGGGTGTTCGATTTTGTCAAATTCTTTTTCTGCATCAGTTGATATAACTATGTGATTTTTATCTCTCAATGTTTATGTGATGTATCACGTTTATTGATTTGCATATATTGTACCATCCTTGCATCCCTGGGATAAATCTTACTTGGTCATGGTGTATGATTTTTCTGATGTACTGCTAGATCCGATTTGCTAGAATTTTGTTGAGGATTTTGGCATTTATGTTCATGAGGGATATTGGCTTGTAATTCTCTTTCATTGTGTTGTCTTTATCTGGTTTTGGTATTAGGATAATGCTGGCTTCATAGAAGGAGCTTGGAAGTGTTCCTTCCTCTTTCATTTTTTTGAATAGTCTAAGGAGGATAGGTTTTAGTTCTTCCTTGAATGTTTGGTAAAACTCCCCCGTGAAGCCTTCTGGCCCATGGCTTTTGTTTGCTGGAAGCTTTTAGATGACTGCTTCAATTTCTTCCATAGTTATTGGCCTATTGAGATATTTAGATTCTTCCTGATTGAGTTTTGGAAGGTTTTATTTTTCTAGGAATATGTCCATTTCCTACGTGTTGTCCAGTTTCTTGGAATAGAGCTGTTTATAGTATTTTTAAACAATTCTTTGTATTTCGGTGGGGACTGTTGTTATTTCTCTTCTTTCATTTCTGATTTTGTTTATTTGTGTCGTCTTTCTTTGCTTCTTGGTGAGCCTGACTAGAGGTTCATCAATCTTTTTTATCCTTTCAAAGAACCAGCTCTTGGTTTTGTTGATCTTTTGTATTGCTTTTTGGTCTCTATGTCGTTTATCTCTGCTCTGATCTTTATTATTTCCTTCCTTCTGCTTACACTGGGATTTTCTTGTTGCTCTCTTTCTAATTCTTTGAGTTGTAGGGTTAGGTAATTTATTATCATTGTTTCTGGTTTTTGTGCAGAATTCCTGTAGAGCTATGAACTTCCCTCTCAAGGCTGCTTTTGCTGTGTCTCATAGATTTTGGATTGTTGTGTTTTCATTGTCGTTTGTTGCCATGAAGTTTTTTATTTCTTTTTTGATCTCTCTGTTAACCCAGTCATTGTTTAATAGTATGCTATTTAGTCTCCATATGTTTGACTTTTTTGGATTGTTTTTATTGTAGTTGATTTTCAGTTTTATGCCACTGTGATCTGAGAAGATGCTTGATATGATTTCTGTCTTCTTGAATTTGAAGAGACTTTGCTTGTGACCCAATATATGGTCTATCTTTGAAAATGACCCATGTGCACTTGAGAAGAATATATTTTCTCTTGCTTTGGGGTGACATATTCTGAAAATGTCAATTAATTTCATCTGGTCTAGTGAGTCATTCAGGCTTGATATTTCTTTGCTGATTTTTTGTTTAGAGGTTTTGTCCAATGGTGATAGTGGGGTATTAAAGTCTCCTACTATGATTGTATTGCTGTCATTCTCTCCCTTGATATCCTCCAGGAGTTTTTTAAGTATTGGATGCACCTTTATTGGGTGCATATATGTTTACCAGACTTATTTCTTGTTGTTGGATTGCTCCCTTTAGTATTATGAAGTGGCCTTCCTTATCTCTTTTTATGGCCTTCATTTGAGATCTAATTTGTCAGAAATAAGTATTGCTACCCGAGTTTTTTTTTCATTTCAATTCACCTGAAAAACCTTTTCCCATCCTTTCACCCTTAGTCTGTGTGCGTCTTTTTTTCTTAGGAGAGTTTCTTGCAGATAGCAGATATATGGGTTGTGTTTTCTTATCCAATCTGTTACCCTATGTCTTCTGATTGGGGCATTTAATCCACTTACATTTAAAGTTATTATTGATAGGTACTTGTTTGTCACCATTTTTATTCTTTACCCCTGTGTTCCTTCTTCGCTTCCTATTTCTTTCTTTCTTTCTTTTTTACAGAAAACTCTTTAGCATTTCTTGCATTGCTGGTTTGGTAGTAATAAACTTTCTTAGTCCTTTTTTTTTTTCTATGAAGCTCCTGATTTCACCTTCAATTTTGATTGATAGCCTTGCTGGGTACAGTATTCTTGTATTCAGACCCTTCGTTTGCATGACTTTGTATATTTCATTCCATTCTCTTCTGGCCTGACGTGTTTATGTTGAGAAATCATTCGTTCCATTCTCTTCTGGCCTGACGTGTTTAGGTTGAGAAATCAGTCTGATGGGGGATTCTTTCTGTACCTCTTCTGGCCGCTTTTAAGATTCTTACTTTGTCGTTGGTGTTTGCCAATTTAATTATAATGTGCCTTGTTGTCCGTCTTTTGGGGTTCATTTTGCTTGGGACTCTGTGAGATTCTTGGATTTTATTGGTTTTTCCTTCCCTATATCAGGGAAGTTTTCTGTCATTATTTCTTCAAACAGCTTTTCTATTCCTTGCTCAGTTTCCTCTCCTTCTGTAACCCCTATTATTCGGATGTTATTTTGTTTCATGTTGTCCCAACGTTTCCTTAGGCTCTCCTCATGCTTTTAAATTTTTGGTTCTAGAAGCTGCTCTACTTGGGTATTTTTTCCTACCTTGTCTTCTAGCTCACGGATGCTGTCCTCTGCTTCTTCTAGTCTACTCTTGATGCTTTCTATTGAGTTCTTATAGCAGCGATGTCATTTTTCATTTCTTCTTGGTTCTTCATTTCTTCTTGGTTCTTACACATATTGTCGAATTTGTCTTCCATTCTTTTCAGCCACCTTATGACATTTTCTCTGACTTTTTTTTCTGACAGGTTGCTTGCCTCCATTTAGTTTACTTCTTTTTCTGATGATGCCTGCTTTTCTTTCATATGCGGGCTGTTTCTTTTTCTACCCATGATATCTCTTCTCTGGGTGTCTGGTTATGTAGTTATCTCTCTCCTGCGTTGATTTAAAGGCAGAAAATACAACACAGCCAGGTTGTACAAGGCACTGAACAGAAATGTATTCACGATATTAATAACCCCAAATAAAGGTGACCACCAGAGAAAGGTGAATTAGAGGATAGGAGAGAAAGGAGAAGAGAAAAAAAGGAGTGCAAAAATGAAATTAGGAAAAGGAAAAAAAAAGTAAGAGAAGAAAGAAAGAGAATAAGAAAGAGGAGGGGAACAAACTATATATATGGGGAGAAAACTCCTGTAGAGCAGCCACCAATCCCAACAAATGCTAGCAACAATTACCTCGTGATGAATACAAACTACAAACAACAACTAATATCAAGCGAGGTGAGGGAAAACAGAAGGAAAAAACAAACAAAAACAAAACAAAAAAAGAAAGAATAAGCAAAACAATCTCACAAACAAGCATAAAAATCGTTATAATCAATAATCAAGCAAACAACAACAAAGGGACAGAGAGAAAAATTTTTTTGGGGATAGGGAAGAGAGAGGTGTGAATGGACTTGGAGCAGGGCATTGGAAATTAGATATATAAGTAGGGTGAAATATTAACAGGGGTAAAAAGAAGGAATAGGGAAAATCTAACGCAGGAATAAGGTAAGAGAAACAGGACAACAAAAGGGGAAAAGTGAGGAAGAGAGTGTTGACATAAAGGTAAAGTTGAGATAGAGTAAAGTGATGCTATAGGAAAGATGAAAATAGAATGTCGAACACTAATCCCAAAGTAAAATAAAGAGAAAATAAAACGACACTTTAAAAAAAAAAAAAGGTAATATAGTAGTAGTAATAATACTGATTGAAAATAAAAATGTAATAATTAAAAAGGTAAAATCAAGTGAGGAAAAAAGAAAAAAATTAGATTCTTAAGTAAAATATGAAAAAAATAAAAATGTGCAGTAGTGAAGGTCATTCACTTCCTCTGCTCTTCTGTTTGGCATGCCTGTTTCTTAGTCAGGACAGTATTGACGTTCCCGGAGTTCCACTGCTCCTCAGTGTTGTAAGCCAGTCCTGATTTTTAAGCAGGCAGTACGTCTCTATTTCTTGCATTCCTTTATTTGTGTTTACACAAGAGTCAATTTGTGATTCATCCCCTGGGTGGCAGTGTTTCTGGATTGACTTCCAGGTCTATAGGTCCTCTCTAGCTAGTGTTTAGGTTTTGTTTTCCCTGTGGCACTTAATACAGGTTTGTGGGCATGGGTTGCCCCAGAGCTGGTTCTCTGATGGTTATTCCCCGCTCTGATCCCCAGGTTCCAGAAAAACAACTTTCCCCTGCAGTCTCTCAGGGTATCCCCAATTGGGTGATCCTATATATTGGACTTAGTAATCAGAAGCAAGGATTTAAAGAGGAAATAGAAAGAAAGAAAGAAAGAAAGAAAGAAGAAAGAAAGAAAGAAAGAAAGAAAGAAAGAAAGAAAGAAAGAAAGAAAGAAAGAAGAAAGAAGAAAGGAAAGAAAGAAAGAAAGAAAGAAAGAAAGAAAGAAAGAAAGAAAGAAAGAAAGAAAGAAAGAAAGAAGGAAGGAAGGAAGAAAGAAAGAAAGAAGAAAGAAAGAAAGAAAGAAAGAAAGAAAGAAAGAAAGAAAGAAAGAAAGAAAGAAAGAAAGAAAGAAAGAAAAAGTGTGTGCAGTCTTTTTTTTCCCCCTTGGGTCTAATCAGCTGGCACATTTTAAAAAATTTTAGGCTGTCCTTTTGAATCCAGATTAAAATCGGTTGCTTTTTAGAGTTCCCTTCTGTTAGCAGCTCTGAGGACCCCCTTCCACATTCACGGATCATGCCAGCCCCAACAGCCATGGATTTTTCTAGGCGCAGACCTCCCCAGGTTCTCCAGCTCCCGCAGTGCACGTGTTTCTCTCTCCTGCAGGGACCACAAACCTCACCGTATCCCAGGCGAAACCTGACCTTTCTGTGAGGGAGCGTAGAGCCCCTCTGAATCCGTGTGCTTGCGCCAATTGGGGACAGGTGTTCTTGGGTTTGCAGCTGTTCGGTGGGTGCTGTAGTTGTAGATTCTCTGGGCTTATCCACTTTCCCCTTCAAGATGACGTGGTCTCCGAGTCCGAGCTGGTCGCTCCTGGAGGGAACCCAGCAGCAGTGGGGGCTGCCTGGTCAGGGGAGCCCAGTCCAGCAGTCCCCCACAGTCTCCTGGAGTATAGCTGTCCCTCAACTCACCAGCAAACACTCCCCGTGCGACCACACACTCTCCCTTTGTTTTCTCACTCACATACTATCTTGAAGTCTGCCTTCCTGTCAGCAGCCATCTTCTCTCTCCCTCTCACCAAATTATTGTGTTAAATCTAGTAGTTTTTTGATGGCGTCTTTAGGGTTTTCTATGTATAATCTCATGTCATCTGTGAATAATGACAGTTTCACTTCTTTTCCAATTTGGATATATTTTATTTCTTCTTGTTTGATCACTATAGCTAGCACTTCCAGCACTATGTTGAACAGGAGTGGTGAATGTGGGCATTCCTGTCTTGCTCCTGTTCTTAGGGTGAATGATTTTAGTTTTTGCCCATTGGGTATGATGTTTGCTGTAGGTTTGTCATATGATCCCTCTATTTCCACTTTGCTGAGAGTTTTTATCAAAAATTGTTTGTTGGATTTTGTCAAGTGCTTTTTCTGCATCAGTTTATATGATTATGTGATTTTTGTCTCTCAATTTATTTATGAGATGTATCACATTTGTGGATATTGTAATGGCCTTGCATCCCTGGAATAAATAACTCTTGCTCTTTGTGTAGATCTTCCTAATGTAATACTGCATTCAATTTTCTAGAATTTTGTTGAGGATTTTAGTATCAACATCAGGGATATTGGCCTGTTTTGGGTTTAAGATAATGCTGCCTTCATAGACAGAGCTTGGAAGTCTGCCTTACTCTTGAATTTTTTGAACAGTCTAAGGAGGATAGGTTTTAGTTCTTCCTTAATTGTTTGGTAAAAGTCCACTGTGAAGCTGTCCAGACCAGGGCTTTTGTTTGCTGGAAGTTTTTTGATTATTGCTTTAATTTCATCGGTAGTTATCAGCCTATTCAGGTTTTTTGCTTTTTTGTGATTGAGTTTTGGAACTTGTATTTTTCTAGGGATATGTCCATTTCATCTAGGTTGTCCAGTTTGTTGTAGTAGAGTTGTTAATAGTATATATATATATATATATATATATATATATATATATATATATTTTTTTTTTTTTTTTTTTTACAAAACTTTGTATGATTGTGTGGTCACTTGTCACTTCACCTCTTTCATTTCTGATTTGTTTATTTGGGTCCTCCCTCTTTGTTTCTTGGTGAGCCTGCCTAGAGGTTCATCAATTTTGTTTATTCTTTCAAAGAACCAGCTCTTGGTTTTATTGATTTTTTGTATTGATTTTTGGTCTCTATGTCATTTATTTCTACTCTGATCTTTATTATTTCCTTCCTTTCCACTTACTCTGGGCTTTTCTTCTTGTTCTCCATCTAATTCTTTAAGGTGTAGGGTTAGATAATTTATTTGCAATTTTCATTGTTGTTTTTTTTTTGAGTTAGGCCTGTAGAACTATGAATTTCCCACTTAGGACTGCTTTCACTATATCCCATAGATTTTCATTGTCGCTTGTTTCCAGGATGCTTTTTATTTCTTCTTTGAGCTCTTTGGTAACACAATCATTGTTTAATAACATGACATTTAGCCTCCAAGTGTTTGGTTTTTTATTCTTTTTATTGTAGGTGATTTCTAATTTTATGCCATTGTGATCTGAGAAGATGCTTGATATGATTTCAATCTTCTTGAATTTGTAGAGGCTTAGTCTGTGTCCTAATATGTGGTCTATCTTTGAAAATTTCCCATGTGCCCTTGAGAAGTATGTGTATTCCATTGCTTTCAGGTGATATGTTCTGAAGATGTCAATTAACTCCATCTGACCATTAACTCCATTGAGTCATTTAGGATTGCTGTTTCATTGTTGATTTCTTTTCTTTCATGGTGGTAATAAACTCACTTAGACTTTTTTTTTTTTGTCTTGAAGATTTATCCAGTGATGTCAATGGGTTATTAAAATCTCCTACTGTGATTGTATTGTTGTTTATTTCTCCCTTTATATCTTCCAATAGATTTTTTTATGTATTTGGTTGCTCCTCTATTGGGTGCATATATGTTTGCCAGAGTTATATCCTCTTGTTTTATTGACCCCTTTAGAATTATGAAGTGGCCTTCCTTATCTCTTGAATTATGAAGTGGCCTTCCTTATCTCTTGTTGTGGCCTTTACTTTTAGGTGAATTTTGTCTGAGATAAGTATTGCTACCTTAGCTTGCTTTTTTTTTCCCCTTTCCGTTTGCCTGAAGAACTTTTTTCCATTTGTTCACTTTCAGTGTGTGTGAGTCTTTGTTCTGAGGTGGGTCTCTTGTAGACAGCATATACATAGGTTATGTTTTCTTGTACATTAAGCCACCTTATGTCTTTTGATTGGTGCATTTAGTCCATTTATGTTTAACCTTTTGCACTCGGATGTCGAGTGGGACTCGACACTGTTAGCATTAGAATAAAGGAATCAAGAAAAAAGCAAGCGAGTGCAAAGGGTTAAGGTTATTATTGATAGGTACTTGTTTCTTGCTATTTTTATTCTTTATGCCTGTGTTTCTTCTTCCCTTTCTATTTCTTCTTTTCACAACAGTCCCGATAGGAATTCTTCCATTGCTGGATGGTGGTAATAAACTCCTTTAGCATTTTTTGTTTTCAAAGCTCTTTATGTCACCTTCAGTTTTAATTGATATCCTTGCTGGATAGAGTATTCTTGGATTCAGTTCTTAGTTTTTTTTTTTTATTGAGGTATTATATGTGTACATATCTTACCATTGCCCCCCCCCACACCCATACATGCCTTCACCCCCCAGAGTTTTGCGTCCATTGGTTATGCTTATATGCATGCATACAAGTCCTTCGTTTGATTTCTTATCTCCCCCACCTCTCCCTAAACTTCCCCCTGCAATTTGACAGTCTGTTTGATGCTTTACTGTCTCTGTATCTATCTTTTTCTTCATCAGTTTATAATGTTCTTATTATCCACAAATGAGTGAGATCAGTGGTATTTTTCTTTCATTGACTGGCTTATTTCACTTAGCATAATGTTCTCCAATTCCATCCAGGTTGCTGCAAATGATGAGAATTCCTTCTTTTTATGGCAGCATAGTATTCCATTGTGTAGATGTACCACAGTTTTCTGATCCAGTCATCTGGTGACGGGCACCTAGGTTGTTTCCAAATCTTAGCTATTGTAAATTCTGCTACTATGAACATAGGGGTGCATATAACCTTTCTGATTGGTGTTTCTAGTTTCTTCGTATATATTCCCAGGAGTGGGATTACTGGGTCAAATGGGAGTTCCATTTTCAGTTTTTTGAGGAAACTCCATACTGTTCTCCACAGTGGCTGCACCAGTCTGCATTCCCACCAGCAGTGCACGAGGGTTCCTTTTTCTCCGCATCCTCGCCAACACTTGTTGTTTGTTGATTTGTTGATGATAGCCATTCTGACAGGTGTGAGATGGTACCGCATTGTTGTTTTGATTTGCATCTCTCGGATAATTAGTGACGTTGAGCATGTTTTCATGTGTCTCTTGGCCTTCCTTCTGTCTTCTTTTGAAAAGATTCTATTTAGGTCTGTTGCCCATTTTTTTATTGGATCATTTATCTTCCTTTTATTAAGTTGTATAAGCTGCCTGTAGATGTTGGAGATTAAACCTTTATCAGTGATGCCATTTGCAAATATGTTCTCCCATGCAGTGGGCCTTCTTGTTGTTTTGTTGATGGTTTCTTTTGCTGTGAAAAGCGTTTTATTTTGATGTAGTCCCATTTGTTAATTTTCTCTTTAGCTTCCATTGCCCTAGGGGTAGTGTCAGTGAAGAAGTTCTTTTGGCATATGTCTGAGATTTTGTTGCCTGTGGATTCCTCTAGTATTTTTATGGTTTCCCGTCTTATGTTTAAGTCCTGTATCCATTTTGAGTTTATTTTTGTGTATGGTGTAAGTTGGTGATCTAGTTTCATATTTTTGCATGTATCTGTCCAATTTTCCCAACACCATTTATTAAAGAGACTGTATTGACTGCATTGTATGTTCATGCCTCCTTTGTCAAATATTAATTGAGCATAGTGGTTTGGGTGGATATCTGGATTCTCTATTCTGTTCCATTGATCTATATGTCTGTTCTTGTGCCAGTACCACGCTGTTTTGAGAAGAGTGGCTTTATAATACAGCTTGAAATCTGGTATTGAGATCCCTCCTACTTTATTCTTCTTTCTCAGGATTGCTGTGGCTATTCGGGGTCGTCTTTTTATTCCAGATGAATTTTTGGAGAGTTCTTTCTAGGTCTGTGAAATATGCTGTTGGTATTTTGATGGGGAGTGCATTGAATCTGTAGATTGCTTTGGGTAGTATGGACATTTTAATGATGTTGATTCTACCAATCCATGAACATGGTATGTTCTTCCATCTGTTTACGTCTTCCTCTATCTCTTTTTTCAGTGTACTGTAGTTTTCTGCGTATAGGTCTTTTACCTCCTTAGTTAAGTTTATTCCTAGGTTTCTTAATTTTTTTGGTGAGGTGGTAAATGGGATTGCTTTTTTAGTCTCTCTTTCTGTAAGTTCACTATTGGTGTATAGAAATGCCATAGATTTCATGGCGTTAATTTTGTATCCCGCTACATTGCCGAATTCATTTATTAAGTCTATTAGATTTTTGATGGATTCTTTTGGGTTTTTTATGTACAGTATCATGTCATCTGCAAATAAGGACAGCTTCACTATTTCTTTTCCAATTTGGATGCCTCTTATTTCTTCTTCTTGCCTAGTTGCGATAGCTAATACTTCCAGTACTATATCAAACAGGAGTGGGGAGAGTGGGCATCCCTGTCTTGTTCCTGTTCTTAGGGGGAAATGGTTTTAGTTTTGGCCCATTGAGTATGATGTTTGCTGTGGGTTTATCATATATAGCTTTTATTATGTTGAGGTATGATCCTTCTATTCCTACCTTGTTGAGAGTTTTTATCAAGAAAGGGTGTTGGATTTTGTCAAATGCTTTTTCTGCATCTATTGATATGACTATGTGATTTTTATCTCTCAACTTATTTATGTGATGTATCACGTTTATTGATTTGCGGATATTGTACCATCCTTGCATTCCTGGGATAAATCCTACTTGGTCATTGTGTATGATCTTTCTGATGTATTACTGGAGCCGATTTGCTAGAATTTTGTTGAGGATTTTGGCATCTATGTTCATGAGGGACATTGGCCTGTAATTCTCTTTCATTGTGTTGTCTTTATCTGGTTTTGGTATTAGGGTGATGCTGGCTTCATAGAAGGAGCCTGGAAGTGTTCCTTCCTCTTGAATTTTTTGGAATAGTCAGAGGAGGATAGGTTTTATTTCTTCCTTGATAGTTTTGTAAAACTCTCCTGTGAAGCTGTCTGCCCCGGGCTTTTGTTTGCCAGAAGCTTTTTGATGACTGCTTCAATTTCTTCCATAGTTACTGGCCTGTTGAGCTGTTTAGATTCTTCCTGATTGAGTTTTGGAATGTTGTATTTGTCTAGGAATATGTCCATTTTCTCCAGGTTATCCAGTTTATTGGAATAGAGTTGTTCGTAGTATTTTGTAACAATCCTTTGTATTTCGTCGGGGTCTGTTGTTATTTCACCTCTTTCATTTCTGATTTTGTTTATTTGGGTCCTCTCTCTTTGCTTCTTGGTGAGCCTGGCTAGAGGTTCATCAATCTTGTTTATCCTTTCAAAGAACCAGCTCTTGGTTTTGTTGATCTTTTGTATTGTTTCTTTGGTCTCTATGTCATTTATCTCCGATCTGATCTTTATTATTTCTTTCTTTGTGCTTACACTGGGCTTTTCTTGTTGCTCTCTCTCTAACTCTTTGAGTTGTTGGGTTAGGTAATTTATTACCATTGTTTCTTGTTTTTTACAGTAGGCTTGTAGAGCTATGAACTTCCCTCTCAGGACTGCTTTCGCTGTGTCCCATAGATTTTGGATTGTTGTGTTTTCATTGTCATTTGTTGCCATGATGTTTTTTATTTCTTCCTTGATGTCTTTGGTAACCCAGTCATGGTATAATAGCATGCTGTTTAGTCTCCATGTGTTTGACTTCTTTGGGTTTTTTTAATTGTAGTTGATTTCCAGTTTTATGCCACTGTGATCTGAGAATATACTTGATATGATTTCTATCTTCTTGAATTTGGAGAGACTTTGCCTATGTCCTAACATATGGTCTATCTTTGAAAATGATTCATGTGCACTTGAGAAGAATGTATATTCTGAGGCTTTGGGGTGAAATGTTCTGAAGATATCGATTAATTCCATCTGGTCTAGTGAGTCATTTAGGATTGATGTTTCTTTGCGGATTTTTGTTTAGAAGATTTGTCCAATGGTGTTAGTGGGGTATTGAAGTCTCCTACTATGATTGTATTGCTGTCAATCTGTCCTTTGATATCTTCCAGGAGTTTTTTAATGTGTCTTGGTGCTCCTGTATTGGGTGCATATATGTTTACCAGAGTTATTTCTTCTTGTTGGATTGCTCCCTTTAGTATTGTGAAGTGGCCTTCATTATCTCTTGTTATGTCCTTCACTTTGAGATCTAATTTGTCAGATATAAATATTGCTACCCCAGTTTTTTTTTCATTTCCATTCGCCTGGAAAACCTTTTTCCATCCCTTTACTCTCAGTCTGTATGCGTCCTTTTTTTTGAGGTGGGTTTCCTGTAGACAGCAGATATATGGGTTTTGTTTTCTTATCCAATCTGTTACCCTGTGTCTTTTGATTGGGGTATTCAATCCATTTACATTTAAAGTTATTATTGATAGGTACTTATTTGTCGCCATTTTATTCTATACCCCTGTGTTCCTTCTTTGCTTCCTATTTCTTTCTTTCTTTCTTTTTTTTTACAGCAGACCCTTTAGCATTTCTTTCATTGCTGGTTTGGTGGTAATAAACTCCCTTAGTTCTTTTTTTGTCTGTGAAGCTCCTGATTTCACCTTTAAGTTTGATTGATAGCCTTGCTGGGTACAGTATTCTTGGATTGAGACCCTTCCTTTGCATGACTTTGTATATTTCATTCCATTCCCTTCTGGCCTGATGAGTTTCTGTTGAGAAATCAGTTGCTAGTCTGATGAGGGTTCCTTTGTATGTAACTGTCTGTCTCTCTCTGGCTGCTTTTAAAATTCTTACTTTGTCGTTGGTGTTTGCCAACTTAATTATAATGTGCCTTGGCGTCGGTCTTTTGGGGTTCATTTGCTTGGAACTCTGTGAGCTTCTTGGATTTGTGTGTGCTTTTTCTTCCCTATATCAGGGAAGTTTTCTGTTATTATTTCTTCAAACAGGTTTTCTATTCCTTGCTCAGTTTCCTTTCCTTCTGGTACCCCTATTATCCTAATGTTGTTTTGTTTCATGTTGTCCCGAAGTTCCCTTAGGCTCTCCTCATGCTTTCTAAGTTTTGTTTCTAGAAGCTGTTGTACTTGGCTATTTTTTTCCATCTTGTCTTCTAGCTCACTTATGCGGTCCGCTGCTTCTTCTAGTCTACTCTTGATGCTTTCTATTGAGTTCTTTACAGCAGCGATGTCATTTTTCATTTCTTCTTGGTTCTTCTTCATTTCCTCTTGGTTCTTACTCATATTGTCGAATTTGTCTTCCATCCTTTTCAGCCACCTTATGACCATTTCTCTGAATTCTTTCTCTGATAGGTTGTTTGCGTCTAATTCGTTTACTTCATTTTCTGGTGATGCCTGCTTTTCTTTCCTATGGGGGCTATTTCTTTGTCTCCCCATGGTCTCTCTTCTCCGGATGTCTGGTTATGTAGTTCTCTCTCTCCGTCGTTGATTTAAAGGTACCAAAAAACATCACAACCAGGTACAACACACAAGGCACTGAACAAAATTTTATTCATAATATTAATAACCTCCAATAAAGGTGACCACTAGAGAAAGACAAATTATGGAATAGGAGAGGAAGAGGAAGAGTAAAAAGGAAGAACAAAAAAAAAAAAAGAGTGTGAATCTGAACTTGAGAAAAGAGAAGAAAAAAAAGAAAAGAAAAAAAAGTAAGAGAGACAAGAATGATACTAAGAGAGACAAGGGGAACAAACTATATATATGGGGAGTAAACTCCAATATAACAACCACTGATCACAGCAAATTCCAGCAACACAAGCCTGGAGATTAATACAAACTGCAACACCAACTAATATCGAGTGAGGCAAGGGAAAACAAAAGTAAAAAACAAACAAAAACAGAGCAAACAAAAGAACCAACCAACCAACCAAAAAGAATAATCAAAACAATCTCATAAGAAAGCATAAAAATTCAATCTAATCAACATTCAAGCAAACAACAACAAATGGCCAGAGAGAAAAACAATTTTTTAAGGTAGCGTAGAGAGAGGTATATATGGATTTGGAGCAGGGTGTTGGGAATTATATATATAAGTAGGGTGAAATTTTAGCAGAGGGTAGACTGAAAAGGTAGGGAAAATCTAAAGCCAGAAAGGGTTAAGATAAACAGGAGACCAAAAGGGGAAAGGTTAGGAGGAGAGTGATGGTATAATATTAGCTTTGAGATAGGGTAAAACGATTGTAAGGGAAAGATGCAAATAGAATGTAGGACACTAATCCCAAAATAAAAGAAAGAGAAAATCAAATGACATTTAAAAAAAAAAGTAAAATAATAGTAATAATAATGCTGATTGAAAATAAAAATGTAATAAGTAAAAAGGTGAAAATCGAGTGGGGAAAAAGAAAAAAATTAGTTTCTTAAGTAAAAGATGCAAACAATGAAAATAAAAAATAAAAAATTAGAATAAAAATTTTAAAAAAATTAATAAAAATAATTTAAAATAAAAAATAGGAAGACTAAAATGTGCAGTAGTGGCTGTCATTCACTTCCTCTATTATTCTGTTTGGTATGCCTGTTTACCAGTCTGGGCAGTATTTCAGCTCCCTTCGTTCCACTGCTCCTCAGTGTTGTAAGCCAGTCCTGATTTTTAAGCCGGCTGTGTCTTAATTTCTCGTATTTATTTTTGATTACACCAGAGGCAATTAGCGTTTTGGCCCCTGGGTGGCAGTGTTTCTGAATTGACTCCCGGGCCTCTCTAGCATTTTTTTTTTCCCCTCTATGGCACTCACTACCGGTTTGTGGAGGTGTGCGCTTCCGAGCTGCCTCTCCGATGTTCACACCCAGCTCTACTCCCCAGGTTCCGGAGAAACAACTTCCCCGTGCAGTCTTTCAGGGTATTCCTTAACTGGGTTTTCCTATGTATTGGGCTTAGTAATCAGAGTCGGAAAGAGCTCAAGTGTGCGGACAGTGGGTCTGCGCGCAAGACTAAGGAGCCTGCACTCCTTTGAAAATTCTTAGTCTGACCCTCCTCGTCAGATTAAAATGAGTTGCTTTTAAGAGATCACTTCTGTTAGCAGCTCAGAGGACCCCCTTCCACATTCACGGGTCATGGCAGCTCCAACTGCCGCAGATTTTTCTAGGCACAGACCTCCGGGGTCCTGCTGGTCCTGCGGCTCACACGCTTCCCTCTCCCACCACGGGGACGAGAAACCAGACCTTATTTCAGGCAAAATCTGACCTTTCCGTGGTGCAGTGAAGAGTTCCTTTGAATCCGAATGTTTGCGCTGATAGGGGACCGGTGTTCTGGTGCTCACAGCTGTTCAGTGTTTGCAGTTGTCGCGGAAAGTCAGGTTTCCAATAAAATCCTCCTTTCCTTGCAAGATGGTCAGGCCCCCAGTGAGCCCGCAGCTCCGGGAGGGGACCCAGCCCCTGTGGGTGCTGCACGGTCAGGGGAACCCTGCCCAGTACTCCCCCGCCTTCTCCTGAAGTTTAGCTGTCCCTTAGCTTGCCAACATGCACTCCCCCTGTGAACTTCTGTCGCTCCTACTCTCCGCCCCAGTACCAGACTCCAAACCTGACTCTATTCAGCCGCCATTTTGAGCCAGTCCCAGTTCTTAGTCTTGCATAACTTTGTATACTTCACTCTATTCCCTTCTGGCTTGATGTATTTCTATTGAGAAATCATTTGATAGTCTAATGGGAGATCCCTTGTAGATTACTTTCTGTCTCTCTCTTGCAGCCCTTAAGATTCTTTCTTTGTTGTTAATGTTTGCCATTGTATTTATGATGTGTCTTGGTGTGGGTATTTTTGGGTTCACCTTGCTTGGGACTCTCTGCTGTGTGACTTTTTTCTTCCTCAAGTCAGGGAAGTTTTGTTATTATTTCTTCAAATAGCTTTTTTTAATTCCTCACTTCTTTTCTTGACCTTCTGTCACCCCTATTATGCGAATGTTGCTCTGTTTCATGTTGTCCCAAAGCTCTCTTAAAATCTCTTGCTTTTTAATTTTTTTCCAATTGCTGTTCAGATTGGAGTTTTTTTTCTACCCTGTCTTCTAACTCATTGATTTGGTCCTCCCTTCTAGTCTACTGTTGAAACCTTCCTTTGTGTTCTCCACAAGTCTGCATCTCCACCTGCACCTCACCCACGGGTGAGTGTCTATATTTGAAAGGTCCTATGAACTAGGCTTAGTGAAGAAAAGCAAACACCAAAAAGAGAGGAAAGAGCTGCACCATTTTAAGCCCCTCTCCCCCCAGCATGGTGCAGCCTGGGCAACAATACAGGCTACCTTCTCTAGGCTCAGTCTCTCTTGGCTGTGGAACCAGATCTATAATCCCCTGCCACCAGCAGTGCTGCAGACCTTCTTTCCACAGTCATATGCTTCGCCTGTCCCAAGGAACGTGGCCTTGGTGCTGTGCAGTTTCCCTCTGACCCCCTGGGCTTGGAGGTCTTGCAGTTTTCTCCAGCCCAGAGTCCTGATTTTACCATTCTCCAGGCCTCCTCTGCCCTTCCCAGCTGCGAATTGTCTCACCAGCGCTGTCTACTTTGCCATTTCGGGGTGGATGTTATTCGATTTAGTTGCTCATTCTATCTGCTCTGGGACAAGGCTCGGGACATGTCCGTCTATTCCACTGCCATTTTGTCTCTCTATGTCATGTATTTCTAGTCTCATCTTTGTTATTTCCTTCCTTCTACTTACTCTGTGCTTTTCTTGTTGTTCTCTTTCTAATTCTTTTAATTGTAGGGTTAGATACGTTATTAAACTTTTTTTGTTTTGTTTTCTCAGATAGACCTGTAGTGCTATAAACTTCCCTCTCATGACTGCTTTTGCTTTTACCCAGAGATTTGGGGTTGCTGTGTGTTCATTTCCAGTTGCTTCCAGGAAATTTTTAATTTCTTTCTTGATCTCTTTGGTAAACCATTCATCTATCTTACTTAATAATAGACAAACATGTAAATTGACCGTACTTCCACTACGCCCACAGCCAATCAGAGTGAGTATGCAAATTAGAAGGTCAAAGATGGTGGCTGCCCAGCTGCTCCAGGCGCAGAGTGGCCAGGCGGGGCAGGACGCCTGTTATGAGAGGGAGGGCGGGGGATCTACAGGAGCGGAGTGCCACAGCGAAGACAAGACTGCAGACTCCGGAGATGAAGATGGCAGACTCCAGCCGGAGTCAGCAGCAAAGACGAAGAAGGCAGACTCTGGCGGGAGCAAAGGCTTGGGTCCCAGGTGCTGGAGGAAAACCAGTGCTGGAAGCCAAGGGAAGGAAGGCCTATTGCATGAATCTCTTCGTGCAACAGGCCTCTAGTATATATATAAAAGGCTAAGCTACCATCTGACTGTCCGACTGGCCAGTAGTTATGATGCGCACTGACCACGAGGGGACAGACACTCAACGTAGGAACTGCCGAGCTGCAGTGACTTGGCAGCAGGGGTTCTCAGGTGACACACCCTGGAACCAGAGAGGAGGGAGCCCGATTCCAGGGTGCATCACCACCCTCTCGCAATCTGGGACCCCTCGGGGGATGTCAGAGAGCCAGTTTTGGCCTGATCCCCACAGGCCAGGCTGAGGAACCCCACCTGCTGGAGGGACCCCACTCACTCTACAGACACCCTTCAAGCCATGGTGCTTTCCCAGGTGTGGCCGGCCGGGGAGGGACCACAGGAGGTTGGCTCCAGGGTGTATCTAGCCCATCTCGCCCAGTTCCAGCCCTCCAGCTACCTTCTCATTAATTTCCTTTCAATGTGCATGAATTCATGCACCTGGCCACCTTGTTGTTTAATAACATGCTATTTAGCCTCCATGTGTTTGAATTTTTTGAGTGTTTTATTGTAGTTGATTTCTAATTCCAGGCCATTGTGATCTGAGAAAATGTTTGATACAATTTCAATCTTCTTGAACTTGTAGAGACTTAGTTTGTGTTCTAACATGTAGTCTATCTTTGAAAATGTCCCTTGTGCACTTGAGAAGAATGTATATTATGTAACTTTGGGATGAAATGTTCTGTAAATGTCAATTAATTCCATCTGATCTAGTGTGTCATTTAGGATTGCTTGTTTCCTTATTGATTTTTTAGAAGATCTACCCATTGATGCCAGAGGGGTGTTAAAGTCCCCTACTATGATTGTATTGCTGTCCATCTCTCTTGTAATCTCCTTCAGAAGTTTTTGTTTTTTATATTTGAATGCTCCTGTATTGGGTACATATATGTTTATCAGAGTTATAGCCTCTTGTATCGAAGTAGCCTTATGTATTTAGTATTATGAAGTAGCCTTCATTGTCTCTATAATGGCCTTCACATTGCAGTCTATTTTGTCACATATAAGATTGCTCCCCTGGCTTTTTTTTTTTCCACTTCCATTTGCCTGGAAACTTTTTTTTCATCCCTTCACTTTCAGTCTTTTATTGTTTTTTAATAAATTTTTATTGTTGAAAGTATCACATATGTCCCCCCTTTCCCCTCATTGACCCCCTCCAGCCTGTCTGTGCCCCCTGCCCCAGGCCTTCACCACCATATTGTCAGTGTCCATGGGTTATGCATGTATGCATACAAGATTTTGGTTGATTACCTCCCACCCACCATCCCTCCCCTTGCATTCCCTCTGAGATTCTGCACTCTGTTCTATTCTTCCATGTCTCTGGTTCCACTCCATTCATCAGTTTATTTTGTTACTTAGATTCCACATATGAGATCATGTGATACCTGTCTTTCTCTGACTGATTTATTTCACTTAGCGTGATACTCTCCATGCTGTATCAAAAGGTAAGAGATTCTTCTCTTTTACTGCTGCATAGTATTCCATGTTATAAATGTACCACAGCATTTTTATCCACTCATCTACTGATTGGCACTTGGGCCTTTTCCACATCTTAGCTATTGTAAATTGTGCTGCTATGAACATAAGGGTGCATACATTCTTTCTGATTGGTGTTTCAGGTTTCTTAAGATATATTCTTAGAAGTGGGAGCACTGGGTCAAGTGGCAATTCTATATTTAATTTTTTGAGGAAACTCCATACTGTTTTCCATAATGGCTGCACCAGTCTGCATTCCCACCAGCAGTGTACTAGGGTTCCCTTTTGGCCACATCATCACCAGCACTTGTCATTTGTTGATTTGTTGATGGTAGCCATTCTGACAGGTGTGAGGTGATACTTCATTGTCATTTTGATTTGTAGCTCTCTGATGATCAGTGACTTTGTGCATTTTTTCATATGTCTCTTGTCCATCTGTATGTCCACTTTGGTGAAATGTCTATATAGGTCCTTTGCCCATTTTTTAATTGGATTATTTGTCTTCCCTTGTTAAGGTGTATGAGTTTCTTATATATTTTGAATATTAACCCTTTATCAGATGTATCATTGCCAAATATGTTCTCCCATGCAGTGAGCTCCCTTTTCATTTTGTTGATGGTTTCTTTTGCTGTGCAGAAGCTTTTTATTCTGATGTAGTTCCATTTGTTTATTTTTTCTTTAGTTTCCTTTGCTCTAGGAGATGTATTAGTAAACATGTTGCTATGAGAGATGTCTGAGATTTTGCTGCCTACGTTTTCTTCTAGAATTTTTATGGTTTCATGACTTACATTTAAATCTTTTATCCATTTTGAGTTTATTCTTGTGTATGATGTAAATTGGTGGTCTGGTTTCATTTTTTTGCATGTATCTGTCTAATTTTCCCAACAACACTTACTGAAGAGATTGTGTTTACTTCAATTGTATGATTTGGTGAATGTAGACTGAAGAGATAGCTGCACTTCTACTGAATCTAGATTGGAAGGCAGAGTCCCACATGGAGAAAGGAAATTTCTCCTTATTGCCAGCCAGGATAGACCCTGTGAACAAAAAAAAAAAAATTGGGTGTACATGCTTTTATGCAATGATTGGCAGGACAGCATCTTGCTCTCTCATACTCCCCAACCTACCTTGTCTCTCACTTGGAGCTGAATAATGGTATAGTTCTCCAAGACAGGTCACATCCTGCTGTGGCAGGAAAATTTAGATGGTAGAAGAAAATCTGTGTTATTATTTGCTACCATAGCCTGGGAAATTCAAAAGCTAATGTAAAACAATGTTGCCATGAATCTATTTGGTAAGTGCCAATAGTATCAGCACAGAGCTAATAAATATTTGAGATTCCACAAGGCTCTTAGAAAATAAATATGGAAGCTCACTTGACCTCTTGACAATTTCTCAGTTGAATTTTATTTAATAGGTTATAGACACTGCAGTTTTAGTTTAAATTTACAGGTATACAGATAAAACTAGAAACAAGATTTTCCCTCTTTTTTCTGTTCACTCTCTGTCCTTATTCCCCAAGCAATAGGGTTGGTAACAGTAACATGGGGACATTATTTTTACTCTGGATTGGCATAAGCACTTAGTTGTATATTTTATGAGTGTGGGACTGAAACTTGAGAAAAGGAAGACCCAAGGGAGACTTGAAGTTGTATAAAAGTGTTAAAAGAGTTACAATGCCAGTGCAATGTAACCAAATCTGTAGCTGCTAAAGGAAACCATACATCACCCTGGCATCTGCATGATACCTCCTCTGGCCAAGGGAAAGACACATAACATATTGGAGAGAAGATCATGTTTGGCTTTTATTTCTACAAAAGAAGCAGGTTTACATATGGGATCTCTATCTTTGCAAAAACTTAATATTTGAGGGTTTTCATATTGTTCAAATGAAAGACAAATTGCTGATCTAATGTTACACTATCCAGACTATGCTGACACGTTGTACTTATTGAACAGAGTTGGGGAACTGTAGATAAACATCATTTGAGATAGGAAATAAAATAGTGGGTTACATTTTTGGCTTGCTGTGCAGCTTTGGTCCTGGGAGGATATATAAAAAATGATGTATTTCAGAGAGATGGAATCACAAAAGGAGGAACAGAACTTTCATGATATTCTCATGGCTCTTCTCCCACAAGTGGGCTGATTACCATTCCAGCTGAGCATCATCATGGCTGTTGAGCCCAAATAGTTAAGAGAGAACAAGTGTTCCCTGTTCCTCTTCTCACATGAGATGGCTTCTACACATATTCCTTTTCTTTTCTTCCCTCTTCCTAAACAGGATGGAACACCAAACTAATTAATCAGATGGAAAGACACTGCCTGGATCACATTTACTGATGAGCTGAGAAATGGTTTCATTGGACTAAAGACAGACAGCTGGGCATTGCCTAGTTCTAAGCTGTTCCTCTTTATTCTGCCAGCATTATCAAAGTTCTTTGTCTTCACCTAAGGTTCCAGTGCCCTGCAGGCTATAAAATGGTGATAATATTTTTATTCATGCTGAGTTGGTGAGGTAGCAGCCTCTATTAGGCCTCAAGTCTGTGCCATGCACTTCAAATTAGGTTTTCCAAAACTCTGTCTTGAATATATTGGGCCCAGGCCCAACTAATAAAAACGTAGTGCTCTATTTACCATTTTTATTGTTCTTTTTTCATGGAACAGTTGAGGAGTAGAATAAGGCAGAATTTAGGCATTCTGGGGATTCTAGCCAATACCAATACAAACATAACCTCTTCACCAATACTATTTATGTTCAAACTTTGTTGTATCAAATACCTATGGGATTATATACCCAGAAACTCTCTCTAGGAATTCTGCTCCTCTTGTCTTGTTCCTCCACCCCCATCTATAAGGTTACAACAAGCGCTGCCATGTTATTCCAACATAATCATGACCAGTAAGCATAGTTGATTGAACCAGGGGTGAGCACAATATTTCAGGTGGACCTTCCCCCTAGGTTAAGAAAACAGCACCAGCTACATCTGTCCCTTTTATTAGCAGAGCAGAAGCTTTCCTTGGAGCTCCTCCAAAACTATTTTCCTTCATGATTATTGGTCAAAACTGGGTGCATGGCCACCATGACTTTAAGGAAACTGGAAAAGTGATTATCCTGCCTGAGACCAGTAACATCGCTTCCCAAAACAAATTTAGTATTCTGTTGGCAAGGAAAAAAGAGGGAATACGTACTTGGAAAGCAATTAACAAGGACTGCCACACTAACTTATTTATTTCATAAAGAGGGAGAGAGAGGCATAGAAACAGAGAGATGGGGGAGAGAGAGAGAAACATCAATGTGAGAGAGAAACATTGACCAGTTGCCTCTTGTGCTCACTCCAAACAGGGACTGAAGCACAACCTATGTATGTGCCTTGACCAGGAATCAAACCCACAACCTTTCGGTGTATGGGCCAACACTATAGCCAACTAAACCATAGCAGCCAGGATGGTAATCCATTTATTTATAAATATAATGCAAAAACAAATTTGCTGAATATAAACCTAAGTTCTTTGCAAAGAAAGTGATCTATTTAAGAAGGAAACTGTTTGGCAGCATATCTTTATGGGTTGGGTAGGCAAGCTAGTAAGGAGCCAGGAAGGACAGAAGTGCTATACATAATAAAGGAGCAAGTGTTGGAAACTATGGGAGCAATCTGGGAAGGAGGGAGATAAGAGAAGAGATGAGAGGAGGAGAAAGAAGGTGGTGGAAGCCACATGGTTTGTGTTAATGAGCTTTCCCTGTTATATCCAAATCTTCAATAAAGTATAGAACTCACAAAAGGATTTTGAGAATAGATTTCTTGTGAAAACTGGGGAAGGATTGAGCTCTGTGTATAAATTTTATTGAGTAAAAACTCAGACAGCATGTGTAGAAACAGGAGCCATAGGCCAGAGCCCCAAGAAAGCAAGAAGGTATAAGTCCCACAGGTGAGCAAAGAAATCATAAGGAGAGTCAAGAGTTCATGTATCATGGAATGACAAAGGCAAAAAACAAGTATTAGCCGAAACCGGTTTGGCTCAGTGGATAGAGCATCGGCCTGCGGACTCAAGGGTCCCAGGTTCGATTCCGGTCAAGGGCATGTACCTTGGTTGCGGGCACATCCCCAGTAGGGGGTGTGCAAGAGGCAGCTGATCGATGTTTCTCTCTCATCGATGTTTCTAACTCTCTATCCCTCTCTCTTCCTCTCTGTAAAAAATCAATAAAATATATTTAAAAAAAAACAAACAAACAACAACAACAACAAAAAACAAGTATTATAAGATCTCTGAGAAGTAAGGCAAGCCCAGCCAATATCTGAGTTACATGTGTTTCTTGTCTTCACTAAATGATGAGCTCCTTGAGAACTGGAATAGCACCTTATTCATCATTGCAATCATTGCATCCTAGCACTTAGCACATTTCCAGAACATAGTGGATAGTCTATAAATATTTCTTGAATTAAATTGAACTGACATGTCCTATATTATAATCCTCAAAACACTGATCTTAACTCCCTTAGTAAATTGGAATCTCCATTAAGAATGTGTCTGGCCTTAACCGGTTTGGCGCAGTGGATAGAGCATCAGCCCGTGGACTGAAAGGTCCCAGGTTCAATTGTGATCAAGGTCATGTACATTTGTTGTGGACACATCCCCAATAGGGGGTGTGCAGGAGACAGTTGATCCATGTTTCTCTCTCATCGATGTTTCTAACTCTCTATCCCTCTCCCTTCCTCTCTGTAAAAAATCAATAAAATATATATATTTTTAAAAAGAGTGTGTCTGAGGGGGGGCAGGAGCAAACTGGGAGAGGTCAATGGGAGAAAAAGGAGACATATGTAATATTTTAAATAATAAAGAATTTAAATTTTTAAAAAAGTGTGTCTGATTCACTTCTCCAAAGAGGACATATAGGTGGCCAATATACATGAGAAAAATGCTCAACATCACTAATCAGAGTGATGCAAATTAAAATCACAATAATATATCACCTAACACCTGCCAGAAGGGCTATCACCTATAAATCAACAAACAGTAAGTGCTGGCAAGGATGTGGAGAAAAACAAACCCTCTTATACCAGGAGTCCTCAAACTACAGCCCGCGGGCCACATGCGGGTGTTTTTTTGCTTCAAAATAAGATATGTGCAGTGTGCATAAGAATTTGTTCATAGTTTTTTTAAACTATAGTCCGGCCCTCCAACGGTCTGAGGGACAGTGAACTGGCCCCCTGTTTAAAAAGTTTGAGGACCCCTGCTCTTACACTGTTGGTGGGAATGCAGACTGGTGTAGTCACTGTGGAAAATAGTGTGGAGTTTCCTCAAAAATTAAAAAATGGAATTGCTTTTTGATCCAGTGATTTCACTTCTATGAATATATATTAAAAAACTCAAAACACGAATTCAAAAGAATATATGTACCCTTGTGTTCATAGCAGCATGATTTATAATAGTCAAGATCTGGAAACAGCCCAAGTGCCCAGCAATAGATTAGTAGATAAAAAAGTAGTAGTACATTTACACAATGGAATACCACTTTGCCCCCCCCCCCCACAAAAAAAAGCCTGGCTGGACATGATGGACATGATCAGTGTTTGAGCATCATCCTATGAACCAGTAGGTCATGATACAATTCCTGGTCATGGCACAGGCCTGGGTTGTGGGCTCCATCCCAAGTGGGGGATGTGCAGGAGGCAGTCAATCAATGATTCTCTCTTGTTGTTGATGTTTCTATCTCTCTCTCCCTCTCCTTTCCTCTCTGAAATCAATAAAAATATATATTTTTTAAAAAAGAAAATCTTACCTTTCGCAACAGCATGGATGGATCTGGAGATTATTATGCTAAGTGAAATCAGCCTGTCAGAGAAAGACAAATACCATTATGATCTCACTTTTATGTGGAATCTAATGTACAACAAAAAAGTGACAAAATAGAAATAGAAACAGAGGCATGGAACAGACTGACAGCTGTCAGAGGGGAGTGAGGAGCGGGGACTGGATGAAAGAAGGTGATGGTATGAGCCAAAGAGCATACATATATAACACACAGACACAAACAACAGTGTGGTAATAGCCAGAAGGAAAGGGAGGATGGGGCTGGTGGAGATGGGCAAAGGTGGGGAAAATGGGGATGGAAAGAGACTTTGCTTGGGGCTATGGACACATGATGCAGTGTGTAGATGAGGTTTTATTTAATTGTACACTTGAAACCTGTATGATTTTGTGAACCAATATAACCCAATAAATTAAATAAAAAAACAGAATTCAAAATCATATGTACTAAAATCTCAATTGAATTTTAATATTAAATGAACAAGGAATAAAATAAGCCACATAACTTACAATAGTTATCTCTAGGTATGGACAACTTTTCTGTTCTTTTAAAAATTTTTCTGCATTTTTAAAATGTTTTATATGAATATTCATCTTTTATATAGTAATAACAATAAATTTTATTCAAATAGAAAGAAAAGTGTGTGTCTGATTCATTTTTTTATTGAGTAAGGTGCCTTGAACATACTAGGTGCTTAAAGGGACAATTTTCAAAGCCCTACCTTCATGGGAAAGGATAAACTCTCCAGTAATCTGAGTCCCATTTATAGTGTGAAGGCTCTGATTTATTGGCAGCTTGTTTCCCTTAGGCCAATATAAAATGAATTTGCATTCCCAAACAAATATTAAATGATAGCAAGAGAAAGTAGCACAGATACATGATGTGTATGTAGCAGAGGGAAAGCAGTTTGGGATTTCAAGTTGCCACCAATGATCTACTAAGTAGACAGTTAAGCAGAAAACCAAGATTTGTCAGTTTATGGCAGTGGTCGGCAAACTCATTAGTCAACAGAGCCAAATATCAACAGTACAACGATTGAAATTTCTTTTGAGAGCCAAATTTTTTAAACTTAAACTTCTTCTAATGTCACTTCTTCAAAATAGACTCGCCCAGGCCGTGGTATTTTGTGGAAGAGCCACACTCAAGGGGCCAAAGAGCTACATGTGGCTCGCGAGCCGCAGTTTGCCGACCACGGGTCTATGACATTACTCACAATTAGAAACCATAGTTCATTTATTATAAGTATACCTGGGCACAGAAAAAATACTGGAATGATAGGCACTATAATGTTGAGTGTGTAAATCTTTACAAAGTGAAATGGGTGATGTTTTTCTTCTTTATTCTTTTATGCAATTAGTAAACTGTATAATAAGTTCATAAAGACTCTTTAAAATAAAAGACAGGGAAACAACCAAATTGTCCTGTGATAGAGGACTGAATAAAGAAGATGTGTTATATATACACAATGGAATACTACTCAGCCATAAGAAAGAAATACTGCCATTTGAAACAACATGAATGGACCTTGTGAATATTATGATAAGTGAAATAAGTCAGTCAGAAAAGGCTAAGAACTATATGATTTTATTCATATGTGGGATATAAAACTGACATTTGTGAACACAACAGCATTGCGGTGGTTGCCAGAGGGAAAGGGATGGAAGAAGATGGTGATGGGAGAAGATTTGACTTTGGTTGGTGGGCACACAGTGCAAAATACAGATTGTATGTATAACATAGAAATCCACACCTGAAACCTATGTGATGATATTAAGAAAATAAAATGTTACTGTAGGAGCTTGACTTCAAACTGGTAAACTTTGGACCAAATTCAATCTAAAAGTAATAATAATAAAATAAAATAAATACAGTTCATTTTTGTCACCAAGAATAGAATTAACGTTTATTGAATGCCTATTATGTGTCAAGCACTATACTTGGCACTTTATAAATGTTATATCATTTAATCCTTGGTAATGCCTTATTCAGCTAATTTTATGGATGATGTAACTGAGTTCTAGAGAAGCAAAGATATTTCCTCCAGACTGCAGTCAGAAAATTCAAGTGTAAAGATTTAAACCCAGTTTTTTCTAGAGGTCTTGGTGAAAAAAGGATTGCTGGGTCCCATCCCCAGAGATTCTGATTAAGTAGATTTAGTGTTGGGCTGGGAGTTTTCATTCTAACATATACTCAAATTATGCTGACCCTGCTCTTCTGGGAATCACACCATCCATGAAAACCGTGCTCCAGGTAATCTAGGTATTATGGAAGCTGTAACTCATCTAGTCTTGAGCTTTCAAATCAGTGGAATAAGGCACAATGGTATGTAACAAATGAATGACAATTGTGGAGAGGTATTGAATCTCTCGTCTTCAGAAAGGGACCTGGATTAACTAGTCACCTTGGGCCACAAGCAGCCTTGTTGTTTATCCACAGTGAGCCATAAAAATATTTTCTAGAATATAAAAAGTGTTAGAAATCACCGATCTGGTTCAATTGCTCATATGATGCCTGAATCCTTTCCACAAAATCTCTAACAGGTGGTCTTATAGCTTTAGCTTGAATACCTCAGAGATGGGGAACTAATTTACCTATTTTTTATTTAGTGCCACTTTGAGAATTCTCTAACTTAAATATCAGCAAGTGTTTCCTCTACACAAGCAGACGGCAAGAAGTTTGATGTTCTGGAGATTTCTATCATTTCCTTCCTGTATCATTTTTTGGTTGTGAAACTAATTGCCTGCAAAATATAGCAGTTTAAGACAGCTCACATTTTTAATCTCACAGTTTGTGTAGGTCAGGAATCCAGGCATAGCTTCATGGGTTCCACTACTTTAGGGTCTCTCACAGGCAATTAATTGCTAAGGTATTGGCTGGGCTGTAGTCATCTCAAAGCTCAAATTTGAAAACATCTACCTTCAAGTTCACAAGGTAGTTGGCAGAATTCAATTACTAGTGGATTTTTGCACTAGGGATGAGCCTCAGTCTTTTGTTAGCTATTGGCCAGAGGCTGCTCTTAGTTCCTTGCTACATGAGTCACTTCAACACGGCAGCATGTTTCATCAAAGCTGCAAGCTAAGAAGTAGATTGGGTCTGTAAGCAAGTGGGAAGCCACAATCTTTTGTAAACTAATTTTGAAAGAGACATCCCATGACTTTGACCATATTCTATTCATCAGAAGCAAGTCACTTGGCCAAGTCCACATTCAAGGGAAGGAGACTACACAAGGAGTGAATGATAGGAGGCAGCGATCATTGGGGGTCCTCTTAGAAGCCTACCTACTACAGAGACTCTTCTATATTCCTTTTTAGAGAAGCTATCCTAGTCACAGCCCCAATAAAGTAGACCTTATCACTATGTTTCCTCATTTCCTTGGATTGGACAGTGACTTATATTAGAATGAACAGAAACTGGCTTGTCTGCTACAAGGACCTGAGCTGGCAGGTCCTTAGAGACCTTTAGTTACCAATATAGTACCAATTTTTATATTCTTTCTTGCTAGCAGAACTGATATTTTATTCAGGACAACAAAGTGCCTAGCTCACTTTCCCTGCTCACTTTGTAGGTGGTGGTGGCTATAAGACTTATTTCTGACCCATGAAATGTAAGGGAAAATTTGATAAGCTTTTTCTGGGAATGCTTTGCTTTTCTAGAAAAGGGACAAAATGGTCAGTTCTTTCTTCTATCCCTTTCCTCCTTTTTTCTGCCATGATCATGGCTATGACGGCTGGAGTTCAATCAGCTACCTTATAACCATGTGAGGAAGGTAACTGAAATATTGGCTCTAACATCATTGAACTATTCTATGAACACCAATAACCTCCTACATCTAGACATATTAAATTATTAAATGAGAAAAAAACTCATTTAAGTACTACAATTGTATTTCCTGTTCATTGCTGTGGAAAGCATGCATACCTAGTGCAGTAATGTAGACTAGAAGCCTGAAACTTCCTTTTTTGAGTTTGAGGACGAAGTATTTTATTATTATTATTATTATTATTATTATTATTATTATTTTGTAATTCTTTATTGTTGAAAGTATTACATATGTCCCCCCTTTTACCCCCATTGACTCTCTCCAGCCTGCTCCCCCACCCCATCCCAGGCCTTCAGCACCATATTATCTGTGTCTATGGGTTATGCATATATGCATACAAAGTTTTTGATTTATTACCACCCGCCCACCCACCCTCTCCTGCCTTCCCTCTGAGATTCTGCACTCTGAAACTTCCATTTTTTTATACCCATGATTGGCTATGATAAATTGATGATTGGCTCTGGTAAATAAGAAGATGAAGCTAGTCTTCAAAAAGAAGTAGGATTGTTGAATATGTTTAGAGAGAAATGGTAAGATATTATACAGTCCAAGAAAGAGTGAGTTAGGGCCAAAGGTATAATGTGTTTTCAGTTCCCTGAGGCATGATTGAGTTCCTCTAATTGGGTTCCACAAGATTCTCTAATATATCATTACAATAACCTCCTTTTTACTTGAGTTAATTTCTGTAACTGGCAACCAAATATACCTTACATAAACACTTGAATTAATTTGGAAAAGCAGGATACTGAAATATTGCAATTAATCTAATATACTTAATTTCCCAATGGTTTTTATAGCTCCAGAGCCTAAAATGGCTCCAAAAAGCCATAATATCACCAGAAGCCTCTCAAAATGGCATACTTTATCTCCCCCAACAGGGAATTCTTCAGCCCCAAAGAACACCCAGCTTCTTGATGTCCATCTGTAAATCTCAATTTGTGTCCTTGATCTGTAGGGTTGCCACTTTTTTTTGTACTCCCCCTAATCTGATTATCAGACTAAGACCATAAACTGAATTCTGGGAGAATACCTTCACTGCTTCACACCTCATACAAATAACAGGACTAGGTCCCAGATCTCTCCCTGTCTCAGCTTGCTAAATCCAGCTAATTGTCTCACTGTTCCAGGAATCAGATCAGAAGAACTGAACTAAGAGGAAGGATTGAGCAAAGGGGAACAAGTTATAACACAATGAGAAGAGAGCATGGGCTTTCGAGTCAGACAGACTCAACTACTTCTTAGCTGGGACATTCTAAACAAGTAACTCACCCCTTGAGCCTCACATTCCTCAACCAGAATATAAAGAAAATAATACCTACCATTGGGTAACAGTGATAATTAAAATTAGCAATATTTGTAAAAAGCACTTTGCCTTATTTTATGACTGACATAATTAGGTGCTCTTTTAGTGGAAAATTTATCTAAAGCTTAAAGGAGAGATCCAAGATGGCTGCCAATGGGACAGCAAGCTGCAAAATAGTGTGTGAGTGAAAGAAGGAAAGGAGAGTGTGTGGATGTGAGGGAGTGTCTGTATTTGTGAGTGAGGGACTACAAGGAATTGTAGTGAGTTATACTACAAGGAATTGTTGGGGACTGCTGGACTGGGCTCCCTGGCCCGGCAGCCTCTACTGCTGCTGAAATCTCTCCCAGAGCGGCCAGCTCTGCAGTGGAGACCACGCAATCTTGAAGGGGCTAGTGGCCGTGATCTGAGGCCCAGCCTTACCTTCAACCAGGGAGCTTGGATACCTCCTGGAACCCTACAACCACAACCCCAGGGACCAGCTTCCTCAGATGCGAACCCAGGAATACCAAGGCTCCAGCCTCTCCAACCACGGGCACCTAGGAAGTCTGTCCAGAAGGAGAAAAAGTGGCGCGAATACAAGGACGAGCCCTGTGCCTTCTCACAGAGCAGAGAGAAGGAACAGCTGAATTGATTAATATCCACCCAGAATTGGCGAATTAAACACAGGTCAGATATCGCCTAGGGAAAAGTGAGATCTGGGATCCAGGCTGGAGGTAGAAACGCGCGTGAAAAGCATGTGAAACACGCGCAGCAGGAACTAAAGTCTCAGAGGAAGACTGCACCCCGCAAAATCCACAGCTACTGGGGTCAATGTAGCCCTCAAATGTGGAAGGGGGTCCACAGGGATGCTGGCAGAAAGGGACTATAGAAATTAACCCGCAGTAAGGCTGGGCCCAGAAAGGTAGCCTAAAGTTCTACAAGTATACAGGCTGCAGAGTGCCAGGGGAAAAAGATGTGAGTCTGCGTGTGTCCTGTGGTGTTTTCTTCCCCTTCTTTTTCTTTTTAAATCCTTTCTTTTGATTGCTAAGTCCAGTACATAGGATCTTCCAATTAAAAAGCATTCACCAGGATTTCAGGAGAAAGCTGTTTTTGTGGAACCTGGGGTTCAGAGTGGGGAGAGACTAACAGAAAACCAGCTCTAGGACAATCTATTCACCGCTACACAGTATTGAGTGTTGCAGGGAAAGCAATCTAAGCACTGGGTAGGGGAGGGGTCTTTTAGCACCGGATATCAATACAGAAACACTGCCACGCAGGGGTTGTATCAGAAATTGACTCTTGTGTAAATACAACTAAAGGCAGGCTGAGAAACAAAGAGCTCCCAACTGCTTGAAAACAGTGTTGTGGCTTATGACACAGAGGAGTGGTGCAGCGCAGGGAACTTCAATACCGAGCTGTCTACCTGACAGGAAACAGACCTGCCAAGCAGAACAGTAGAGGAAGTGAATGATCTTCACTACTTCACATTTTTATTTTTTATCTTTTACTTGAGAAACTAAATATTTTCTCACTTGATTTTGCCTTTTTTATTATATTTTTATTTTTAATTATTATTACTACTATTATTTTACCTTTTTAAAAAGTTTTATTTTATTATTTATTTATTTTATTTTATTTCATTTTGGGATTAGTGTTCTATATTCTATTTTTATTTTTCCTTTAGCATTATTTTACTCTATCTCAATTTTTCCTTTATGCCAACACTCTCTTCTTCACTTTCCCCTTTTGTCCTGTTTCTCTTACCCTGTTCCTGCTTTAGTTTTTCTCTATCCTTTCTCTTTACTCCCTGTTAAAAATTGATCTTACTCACATATCTAATTTCTGCTCCCCTGCTCCAAGTCCATGCACACTTCTCTCTTCTATTTCTTCACTATCCAAATTTTCTTCTTCTTCCTTTTTTTTTTGGCCTTTTTCTCTCTATTTGTCTTATTATTCTTTGTTTGATTGTTGATTAGTTTGGATTTTATTGCTTGTTTGTTTTTGTTCTTTTTGTTTAGTTTGTTTGTTTGTTTTTATTTGTTTTTCTTCTCCTCGCTTGCTCTTTACTCCTACTAATAGCTTAACTAATTCCAATCACAAACTCAGGCCTCTCTACACTCTATTCTCCTTTTCCAATAGTAAATGAATATACAGAATACATAGATAGATAGATAGATTAAAGAAGGGGAAAAGTTATATATATATATATATATATATATATATATATATATATATATATATATAAATTTTCTTTTGTGAGGAGAAACCAAGATGGCGGCATAAGATATACACCTGTACGTGCAGCCTCTTACAACCACACCAAAACTACAACCAAAAGACAAAACGTCTATCACCCAGAACCATGGGAAAGCTGGCTGAGTAGAAGTTCTACAACTAGAAGGAAAGAGAAAAGAGTATTGAGACTGGGTAGGACATGCACAGGCACGGAAAAGCAGAGGTACGGAGGCGCGCGAATTGGGCTGGCGACTTGATGCGCTGTTTTTTTCAATCTGAAGAGAGACACAAGCTCCCGACTGCTCTGAACTCCAGTTTCCGGTGAGACTCTGGGGACCCAGACTCCTATGGGGAAAAGCTGGACTGTCTGCCATAGGGTGGGAAAGTGAGGGTGGCTCTCTCGCAGAGGTGCTCACAGGAATCACTGTTTACTGCCCTGGGGCATGGGATACGGGAATGCAGAAACGCGGAGACACAAAGAGGGCTGACTGGCAGCCATCACTGGTTGCCAAGCCCTAGTGATTCCCTGAGACCCCACCCCGCCCTATTTACAAACCCACGCAAACTGTGTGCAGTGGCTTTTGCATATGAATGGCCTGCACTTTCGCAGCTTAACCTAACAAACTGCAACTGGGTCACACAGATCCAAAACTTCCAAACCTCAAACAAAGAGGAGAAATCTGCAGATCTCGCTGTAGCTCCTGCTGGGTGGCCTCAGGCAGTAGCTGACCTGCACCTCCTTGGAGATACAGGCACCAGTGTACCTAGTGGTCAGTGTGAGATGACACCAGATTTCAACACCTCACATCCATAAGTGACACACTCAAGAGGCAGACTCAGTGAGCACCAAAGCCCCACTGAAGCAAGTCCTGCCCCATAAGGGTGTCTCCAGCACAGCAGTTCTTCCACTGTAGACAGAGCGGGACCTCACAGCCAATTGGTCTGGAGGTCAATTCCTCCCAGTGTACCAACAGCAATCAAGGCTTAACTACAACAAGACTGTGCAATCAGCCCACAAAGGGGTGCACCAAGAGTGTCCACCTCAGGTGATTGAAGAGGCTGAGCCACTGGGCCCTATAGATCACCTACCACACAAAGCCACTCCATCAACACAGGTAAGCAGCCAAAATGTGGAGACAAAGAAACATGTCACGAATGAATGAAATGGAGGAAAGCAAACTACTGGATATAGAGTTCAAAACCACAGTTATAAGGTTACTCAAGAATCTTCTAAAAACCTCTGAGGAACTAAGTGAGACCTTTAAGGACCTTAATGAGAATGCCAAAAAAATGGAAAAGAACCAATCAGAAATTAAGCATACACTGTGTGAAATAAAGAATAATATACAGAAATTCAAAAGTAAAATAGAGGACCCCAAGAATCAAACCAAAGATTTGAAATATGAGAAAGCAAAAAACACCCAACCAGAAAAAAAAAAAATAATCCAAAAATATGAAGATAGTGTAAGGAGCCTCTGGGACAACTTCAAGCATACCAACATCCAAATTATGGGGGTGCCAGAAGAAGAGAGAGAGCAAAATATTGAAAACCTATTAGAAGAAATAATGACAGAAAACTTTCTCTACCTGCTGAAATAAATAGGCTTATAAGTCCAGGAAGTGCAGAGAACCCCAAACAAGAGGAATCCAAAGAGGACCACACCAAGACAAATCATAATTAAAATACCAAAGGCAAAAGACAAAGAGATAATCTTGAAAACAGCAAGAGAAAAACAGTTACAAGGGAGTACCCATATGACTGTCAGCTGATTTCTCAACAGAAACTATGCAGGCCAAAAGGGAGTGGCAAGAAATATTCAAAGTGAGGAATTGCAAGAACCTACAACCAAGATTACTCTACCCAGCAAAGCTATCATTTAGAATAGAAGGTCAGATAAAGAGCTTCACACATAAGAAAAAGCTAAAGTAGTTCATCACCACTAAACCAGAATTATATGAAATGCTGAAGGGTATTCTTTAAGAAGAGGAAGAAGAAGAAAAAGGTAAAGATAAAAATTATGAACAACAAAGTGACAACAAATACATATCTATCAACAAGTGAATTTAAAAATCAAGTGAGTAAAAAATCTGATGAACAGAATAAACTGGTGAATATAATAGTATCAGGGGCATAGAAAGGGAGTGGACTGACAATTCTCAGTGGAACGGGGGTGTGAAGGGTGCTGGAAGAGGTTGGACAGAAATCTTACACCTATGGATGAGTACAGTGGCGGGGGGTAAGGGCATGGGGTGGGGGTGGAATTGGGTGGAGGGTAGCTATGGGGGGAAAAAAGAGGAACATCTGTAATAATCTGAATAAAGATTTATTTAAAAAAGAAAAAGAAAAATGTTTATATTAAAGTAAATTACAAAATGAAAAAAATAAATTTTCTTTTGTATATATACATATATATATATATATGTATACACACACACACAAATAAAAGAGTAACATGCTAATTGACTGTACCTTTATGACACCCACCAGCCAATCAGGAGTGAGTATACAAATTAACCCATCAAAGATGGCAGGTTAATTTGCATACACATGCGCCATGCGGCTGGGGGCGAGGTAGGATGCTTGTGTCATCGCCACAGCAATGACACAGGCATTCTGCACCACCCCAGCAGCTCGGGGCCTCTGGGCAGCATGGGAAGGCAGAAAGGCAGCTCTGGGCCAGAGTGGAAAGGTGACTCCAGCCAGAGCAAAGGCGGTGTTGGCAGCCAGGGGACAGAAGGCCCATTCTTGCATGAATCTTCTTGCATCGGGCCTCTAGTCCTATATAAATAAAAAGCTAATATGCAAATGGTTGTCACACTCTTGTACCGGGGCCAGGGGACCTGAGGTTGCGCCCCCCGCCCTGCAGGGCTTGATGAGGTGGGGCTGGCCGGGTCTAGGTCTTGAGCGATTTTGAGGCACGCTTGGGTGGGCAGGGACTTGACTCTGGGTCCCATGTTGTGTCCCAGACTCTGACAGGAGGGAGATTTTCATAAACATTTTACTAATTTTCTTCCATCTGTGACACTTCTATTTTAGAGAAAGGGCAAATAGCAATATTAAAATATTTCCTCTAATTCCCTTTTAATCTTCACAAATTTCCTGCACCAGGCCACTAATATGTGTGAGTGTGTATGTGTGTGTATACACACACACACACACACACACACATATATATATATTTCTGTCTGTGTTTAGTTTTTTACTTTTCTTATTATACACTCACTAGAAGCCTGGTACACAAAATTCGTGCACGGCGGGGGGTTGTCCCTCAGCCCAGCCTGTACCCTCTCCAATCTGGGACTCCTAGAGGGATGTCCGACTGCCCATTTAGGCCCGATCCTGGGATCGGGCCTAAACGGGAAGTCGGACATCCCTCTCACAATCCAGGACTGCTGGCTCCCAACTGCTTGCCTGCCTGCCTTCCTGATTGCCCCTAACCACTTTTGCCTGCCAGCCTGATCACCCCCTAACCACTCCGCTGCCAGCCTGGTTGATGCTTAACTGCTCCCCTGCCAGCCTGTTTGCCCCCAAGTTCCCTCCTCTGCCAGCCTGGTCACCCCTAACTGCCCTCTCCTGCAGGGTTGATCACCTCCAACTGCCCTCCCTTGCAAACCTGGTCCCTCTCAACTGCCCTCCCTTGCAGGCCTGGTCCCTCAAACCTGCCCTCTCCTGCTGGCCATCTTGTAGTGGCCATCTTGTGTCCACATGGGGGCAGGATCTTTGACCACATGGGGGCAGCTATATTGTGTGTTGCAGTGATGATCAATCTGTATATTACTCTTTTATTAGATAGGATAGAGGCCTGGTGCACGGGTGGGGGCCAGCTGGTTTGCCCTGAAGGGTGTCACAGATAATGGTGGGGCTTCCCTTGGGGTGTGGGGCGGCCTGAGCTAGGGGCCTGTGGTGGTTTGCAGGCCGGCCACGCCCCCTGGCAACCCAAGCAGAGGCCCTGGTATCTGGAATTTATTTTCCTTCTACAATTGAAACTTTGTAGCCTGGGGCAGCAGCCATTTCTGGGGCAGCAGCCATTTCTGTGGCAGTTAATTCACCTTCTACAATTGAAACTTTGTAGCCTTAAGCGGGTGAGCCCGGCCAGGGTGTGCAGAAAGCGTTGCTTCCTCTGTTGCCACCGGCAACCCTGGACTGCTCTCTCAAGCTCCATTCTGCCGCCATTTGTTTGAATTTGTTTACCTTCTATAATTGAAACTTTGTAGCTTGAGTGGAGGCTTAGGCCTGCAACGGCTATGGAAAGCTTGGCTTGATCTGTTACCTGGGAAATCTTGCTCTCTGTGGCTGTAGCCATCTTGGATTGGGGTTAATTTGCATACTCACCCTGATTGGCTGGTGGGCGTGGCTTGGCTGGTGGGCGTGGCTTATGTAGCGGAGTGATGGTTAATTTGCATATTACCATTTTATTAGAGAGGATTCTCTATCCACCTCCTCTATACAGAATTGTGGCTATTTCCTCATTCATTCAATTCGTTGACCTTACTGGAAATAAGCTCTGCTTCCTCAGATTCATCTGGGCGTTTGTTGTTTGAGGGTTTGTAGTTTATATATTTTGGATTAGTTGTTGTTTGTGGTTTGCATTCATCTCTGGGTGTTTGTTGTTTGCATTTTTTGGATTAGTTGTATCATTGGAGTTTTTCTCCCCATATACATATATTATTCCCCACTTCTTTTTTTTCTCTTTCTTTCCTCTCTTACATTTTTTCTTTTCCTCAATATCATTTTTACACTCTTTTCTATTCCCTAACTCTCTTTTCTCTAGTGGTCACCATTATTTGGGGTTATTAGTATCGTGAATAAATTTGTATTTGGTGCCCAGTGTGTTGTGTCTTGTTGTGTTGTATTTTGTGCCTTTAAGTCAATGCAGGAGAAAGAGAGAGCTACATAACCAGACATCCAGAGAGAAGCAATCATGGGGAGACAAAGAAACAGCCCACATATGACACAAAAAGAGGAATCATTAGAAAAGAAAATAAACAAAATGGAGGCAAGCAACCTGTCAAAAAAAGAATTGAGAGAAATGGACAGAGGGTTGCTGCTAAGGATAGAAGACAAATTCAACAACATGTGAAAGAACCAAGAGGAAATGAAGAAGAACCAATAGAAATGAAAAATGACATCGCTGCAATAAAGAACTCAATAGAAGGAATCAACAGTAGATGAGAAGAAGCAGAGGACCACATCAGTGAGTTAGAAGACAAGGTAGAAAAAAATACCCAAGCAGAGCAGCATCTAGAAAGAAAACGTAAAAAAACAGGAGGAGAGCCTAAGGGAACTTTGGGACAACACAGAACAAAACAACATCTGCATAAAAGAGGTGCCAGAAGGAGAGGAAACTAAGCAAGGAATAGAAAACCTGTTTGAAGAAATAATGACAGAAAACTTCCCTGATATAGGGAAGAAAAAACTCATACAAATCCACGAAGCTCACAGAGTCCCAAACAAGATGAACGCCAAAAGACTGACATTAAGACACATTATACTTAAACTGGCAAACATCAATGAAAAAGTAAGAATCTTAAAGGCTGTCAGAGAGAGACAGAAAAATTAGGTATAATGGATCTCCCATCAGACTATCGACTGATTTCTCAATAGAAATATATCAGGCAAGAAGGGAATATACAAAGCAGTGCAAAGGAAGGGTCTGAATCCAAGAGTACTGTACCCAGCAAGGCTTTTAATCAAAACTGAGGGTGAAATCAGGAGCTTCACAGACACAAAGGACTAAGGGAGTTTATTACCACAAAACCAGCAATGCAAGAAATGCTAAAGGGTCTGCTGTAAAAAGAAGAAATGTGAAGGGAAGAAGAAACACAGGCATAAAGAATAAAAATGACAACAAACAAGTACCTATCAATAATAACTTTGAATGTAAATGGATTAAATGCCCTGATCAAAGAAGACAGGGTAGCTGAGTGGATAAGAAAACATGACCCATATATCTGCTGTCTACAGGAAACCCAGCTCAGAACAAAGGACTCACACAGAATGATGGTGAAGGGATGGATAAAGTTTTTTTAGGCAAATAGAAATGGAAAGAAAAAAAAAAGCTTGGGTAGCAATACTTATATCTGACAAATTAGATCTCAAAGTAAAGGACATAACAAGAGATAAGGAAGGCCACTTCATAATACTAATGGGAGCAATCCAACCAGAAGAAATAACTCTGGTAATAATATATGCACCCAATACAGGAGCACAAAAATACATAGAAAAACCTTCTTGAGGCTATAAAAGGAGAGATTGACAGCAATACAATCATAGTAGGGGACTTTAATACCCCACTATCACCATTGGACAAATGCTTTAAACAAAAAAACAGCAAAGAAACATCAATCCTATGTGACTCACTAGACCATATGGAATTAATTGACATCTTCAGAACATTTCACCCCAAAGCCACAGAATATATATTCTTCTCAAGTGCACATGGGTCATTTTCAAACATAGACCATATATTGGGTCACAGGCAAAGTCTCTTAAAATTCAAAAACATAAAAATCATATCAAGCATCTTCTCAGATCACAATGGAATAAAACTAGAAATCAACTACAATAAAAACAGTAAAAAAAAATCAAACACCTGGAGGCTAAATAGCATGCTATTAAATAATGACTGGGTTACCAGAGAGATAAAAAAGAAATAAAAAACATCATGGCAACAAATGACAATGAAAACCCAACAATCCCAAATCTATAGGACACATTGAAAGCACTCTTGAGGTGGATGTTCATAGCTCTACAAGCCTTCTGCAAAAACAAACAAACAAAATAAACAAAACAAGAAACAACAGTAATAAATTACCTAACCCTACAACTCAAAGAGTTAGAAAGAGAGCAACAAGACAAGCCCAGCGTAAGCAGAAGGAAGGAAATTATAAAGATCAGATTGAAGAGAAATGACAGAGAGGCCAAAAAACAATACAAAAGATTAACAAAACCAAGAGCTGGTTCTTTGAAAGGATAAACAAGATTGATGAAACTCTACCTAGGCTCACCAAGAAGCGAAGAGAGAAGACCCAAATAAACAAAATCAGAAATGAAAGAGGTAAAATAACCGATCCCACAGAAATACAAATGATTATGAAAAAATACTATGAACAATTCTATTCCAAAAAATGGACAACTTAGATGAAATGGACATATTCATAGAGAAATAGAATATCCCAAAACTCAACTAAGAATAATAATAATAAAAAAAAACCGACTAGACCAATAACTACCGAAGAAATTGAAACAGCGATAAAAAATCTTCCAGCAAACAAGAGCCCTGGTTGGGACGGTTTTACAGGGGAGTCCTACCATGCATTCAAAGAATAACTAAAACATGTCCTCCTCAGACTATTCCAAAAAAATAAAAAGCAAGGAACACTTCCAAGCTCTTTCTATGAAGCCAGCATTACACTAATCCCAAAACCAGATAAAGACACCACAAAAAAAGAGAACTACAGGCCAATATCCTTGATGAACAGAGATGCTAAAATCCTCAACAAAATTCTAGCAAATCGGATTCAGCATTACATTAGAAAGATCATACACCATGACCAAGTGGGATTTATTCCAGGGATGCAAGGATGGTACAATATCCAAAAATCAATGAATGTGATACATCACATAAACAAACTGAGAGACAAAATTCACAAATCATATTAATTGATGCAGAAAAAGCATTTGAAAAAATCCAGCACTCTTTCTTGATAAAAACTCTCAGCAAATTAGGAATATAAGGATCTTACCTCAACATAATAAAAGCCCTATATGACAAACCTACAGCCAACATCATACTCAATGGGCAAAAACTAAACACATTTCCCCTTAGAACAGTAACAAGACAAGGATGCCCACTTTCACCACTCCTGTTCGACAAAGTACTAGAAGTATTAGCCATAGCAATCAGATAAGAAGAAGAAATAAAAAGCATCTAAATTGGAAAAGAAGGAGTAAAACTGCCCTTATTAGCAGATTACATGATACTATACATAGAAAACCCCAAACACTCCATCAAGAAAACTATTTGACCGAACAAATGAAATTGGCAATGTAGCAGGATACAAAATTAACAGCCAGAAGTCTATGGCCTTTTTATACACCAATAATGAACTCACAGAAAGAGAAATGAAAAAAACAATCCCATTTACCATTGCACCAAAAAAATTAAGATACCTAGGAATAAACTTAACTAAGGATGTAAAAGACCTGTACTCAGAAAACTACAGGACATTGAAAAAAGAGAGAGGAATACAAAAATAAATGGAAGAACATACCATTTTTATGGATTGGTAGAATCAACATCATTAAAATGTCCATACTACCTAAAGCAATCTCCAGATTCAATGCAATACCCATTGAAAATACCAATGGCATATTTCAAAGATCTAGAAGAAACTCTACAAAAATTCATCTCGAATAAAAAAAGACCCTAAATAGCCACAGTTGTCCTGAGAAAGAAGAACAAAGTTGGAGGGATCACAATACCAGACATCAAACTATATTACCAAGCCACTGTTCTCAAAACTGCCTGGTACTGGGACAAGAATAGATGTATCGACCAATGGAACAGAATAGGGGACCCAGAAATTGACCCAAGCCATTATACTCAATTAATATTTGACAAAGGAGGCAAAAGCATACAATGTAGTCAAAACAGCCTCTTTAATAAATGGTGCTAAGAAATTTCATCAGATACATGAAAAAAAAAGAAAGTAAGAAAGAAAGAAAGAAAGAAAAAAGAAAGAAAGAAAGAAAGAAACTAGATCACCAACTTACACCATACACAAAAACAAACTCAGAATGGCTAAAGGACTTTAATGTAAGACAAAAAAAAAACACATAAAAATCCTACAAGAATCGATAGGCAGCAAAATTGCAGATATATGTTGTAGCAATATCTTTACAGACACAGATCCTAGGGCAAGAGAGGCTAAGGAGAAAATAAACAAATGGGACTACATCAAAATAAAGAGCTTCTGCACAGCAAAAGAAACCATCAACAGAACAACAAGAAAGCCTACTGCATGGGAGAACATATTTGCCAATGTTATCTCCGATAAGGGTTTAATCTCCAGTATTTACAGGGAACTCATGCAACTTAACAAAAGAAAGATAAACAACCCAATCAAAAAATGGGCAACGGACCTTAATAGACACTTTTGGAAAGAGGACATTCACAAAGCAAAGAGACACATGAAAACATGCTCAAAGTCACTAATCATCCGAGAGATACAAATCAAAACAACGAGGTACAACCTCACACCTGTCAGAATGGCTATTATCAACAAATCAACAAATGAAAAGTGCTGCAGAGCATGCAGAGAAAAAGGAACCCTCCTTCACTGCTGGTGGTAATGCAGACTGGTGCAGCCATTGTGGAAAACAGTATTGCGTATCCTCAAAATTTTAAAATGGAACTGCCATTTGACCCGGTAATACCACTTCTAGGAATATAGCCAAGAAAATGGAAACACCAATCAGAAAGGATATATGCACACCTATGTTCATAGCAGAACAATTTACAATAGCTAAGATTGGGAAACAGCCTAAATGCCCATCAGCAGATGAATGGATTAGAAACTATGGTACATCTACACAATGGAACACTATAATGCTATAAAAAAGAAGGAATTCTTACCATTTGCAGTAGCATGGATTGAACTGGAGAGAATTATGCTAAGTGAAATACACCAGGCAGTGAAAGAAAAATACCACATGATCTCACTCATTTATGGATAATAAAGAACATTATAAACAGATGAACAAAAATAGATACAGAGGCAGAGAAGCATCGAACAGAATGCGAAACGACAGCGGAAAGGCTGGGGAGTGTTGCAGGGGGTGGGGGTAAGAGGTCAACAGAAGGACTTGTATGCATGCATATAAGCATAACCAATGGACACAAGACACGGGGGAGGGAGGTGTGAGGGCATGTGCTGGGGGTAGGGGGTAGAGGAGGCCGGGGAAAGTCAATGGGGAAAAAAGGAGACATATGTACTACTATTTGTAATACTTTAAACAATAAAATAAAAAAATAAAAATAAAATACTAAAAACATACACAAAAAAACTTCTGGAGAATATCAAGGGAGAGATAGACAGCAATACAATCATAGTATGAGACTTTAATACCCCACTAACACCACTGGACAAATCTTCTAAACAAAAAATCAGCAAAGAAATATCAATCCTAAATGTCTCACTAGATCAGATGGAATTAATTGACATCCTCAGAACATTTCACCCCAAAGCCACAGAATATACATTCTTCTCAAGTGCACATGGGTCTTTTTCAAAGATAGACCACATTTGAAACACAGGCAAAATCTCTTCAAATTCAAAGAGATAGAAATCATATCAAGCATCTTCTCAGATAACAATGGCATACTACTAGAAATCAACTACAATAAAAACAATAAAAAAATCAAGCACCTGTAGGCTAAATAGCATGCTACTAAACAATGATTGGGTTACCAAAGAGATCAAAGAAGTAATAAAAAGGATCATGGCAACAAATGAAAATGAAAACACAATAATCCAAAATCTATGGGATACAGTGAAAGCAGTCTTGAGAGGGAAGTTCATAGCTCTATAGGCCTATCTCAAAAAACAAGAATGAATGGTAATAAATTATCTAACCCTTCAGCTCAAAGAGTTAGAAAGAGAGCAACAAGAAAAGCCCAGCGTAAAGAGAAGGAAGGAATTATATTGATCAGAGCGGAGATAAATGACATAGAGACCAAAAAACAATACAAAAGATCAACAAAACCAAGAGTTGGTTCTTTGAAAGGATAAACAAGATTGATGAACCTCTAGTCAGGCTCACCAAGAAGCGAAGAGAGAAGACCCAAATAAACAAAATCAGAAATGAAAGAGGTGAAGTAACAACCGATCCCACAGAAATACAAATGTTAATGAAAAAAATACTATGAACAACTCAATTCCCCCCCCCCCACCAAAAAAAAATGGACAACCTAGATGAAATGGACAGATTTTTAGAAAAATACAAGCTTCCCAAATTCAATCCAGAACTATAAAAAAACCTTAATCGGCCAATAACTACTGAAGAAATTGAAGCAGTGATCAGAAATCTTCCAGCAAACAAAAGCCCAGCTCCGGACGGCTTTACAGGGAAGTTCTACCAAGCATTCAAAGAAGAACTAAAACATGTCCTCCTCAGACTATTCTAAAAATTCAAGAGGAAGGCACACTTCCAAGCTCTTTCTATGAAACCAGCATTATCATAATCCCAAAACCAGATAAAGACACCACAAAAAAAGAGAACTACAGGCCAATATCCTTGATGAACAGAGATGCTAAAATCCTCAATAAAATTCTAGCAAATCAGATTCAGCATTACATTAGAAAGATCATACACCATGACCAAGTGGGATTTATTCCGGGGATGCAAGGATGGTACAATATCTACAAATCAATAAATGTGATACATCACATAAACAAACTGAGAGACAAAATTCACAAATCATATTAATTGATGCAGAAAAAGTGTTTGACAAAATCCAACACCCTTTCTTGATGAAAACTCTCAGCAAAGTGTGAATAGAGGGATCATATCTCAACATAATAAAAGTGTTATATGACAAACCTACAGCCAACATCATACTCAATGGGCAAAAACTAAACTCATTTACCCTAAGAACAGAAACAAGCCAGGGATGGCCACTATCACCACTTCTGTTCAATATAGTACTGGAAGTGCTAGCCATATTGATCAGACAAGAAGAAGAAATAAAAGGCATCCAAATTAGAAAAGAAGAAGTAAATCTCTCCTTATTCACAAATGACATGATACTATACATAGAAAACCACAAAGACTCCATCAAGAAAACTACTAGACCTAATAAATAAAATTGGCATTGTAGCAAGATACAAAATTAACACCCAGAAATCTATGGCCTTTTTATATACCAATAATGAACTCACAGAAAGAAAAATGAAAAAAAAAATCTCATTTACCATTGCACCAAAAAAAATTAAGATACCGGAAAGAAAGATGGCTGCCGATGAGAAGGCAGACTGCAAGATAGTGCGTGAGTGAAAGAAAGAAGAAAGAGTGTGTAGTAGCATGGGGAGTGTTTGTTTGTTTGTTGAGGGACAGCTATACTCCAGGGGACTGTGGGGGACAGCCAGATGGGATTCCCCTGAATGGGCAGCCTCCACTGCTTCTGGGATCCCTCCCGGAGCGACCATCTCTGATGCAGAAACCGCCCCTTCTTGAAGGAGAAAGTGGATGTTGTTGGAAGTCTGAAAATCCCTGGAATTTACAACAATGGCACCCAAAGAACAGCTGCAAACCCTGGAACACCGGTCCCCAAGTGTGCGAGTACATGGATTCAGAGGAGCTCTGCACCCCCTCTCAGAAAGTTCAGATTTCACCTGGTAAAAGGTGAGGTCTATGGTCTGGCAGGAGAGAGAAACGTGCACACAGGGAAGTCTGCTCCCAGAAAGAATCCGAGGGCTGGCGTGATCCGCGAGTGTGGAAGGGGATCCACAAGGCTGCTAACAAAAGGGAACTCTAGAAAGCGGCCCATAGCTGAACTGAGTGTAAAAGGGCAGCCTAGGGATTTTAACAGTGTTCCGGCTGCTTGGACCCAAGGGGCAAAAAGACAGCGTGGACTCGCGAAGCAGCTGCCGGACAGCGCACGCTTGCTCTGGCTCTTTTTTTTTCTTTTCCTCTTTAAATCCTTGCTTTTCATTGCTAAGCCCAATACATAGGATCACCCAAGTGGGGACACTCTGGGAGACTGCAGGGGAAAGGTGTTTTTGTGGAACCTGGGGATCAGAGTGGGGAATAACAATCAGAGAACCAGGTCTGGGGCACCCCATTCCCCAAAACTGGTATTAAGTGCAACAGTGAAAACAATATCTAAACACTAGCTAGAGAGGACCTATAGACCTGGAGGTCAATCCAGAAACACTGCCACCCAAGGGTTGATTCACAAATTGACTCTTGTGTAAACACAAATCCTACCTAATAAAAGAGTAATATGCTAATTGACCATACCTTCGCTATGCCCACAGCCAATCAGGGCACTATGCAAATTAACACAGTAAAGATGGCGGCCCCCACGAGCTGCCCCGCCCCCCATTGCTGAGCTGCTGACAGACCCGGGCCGGCAGGAGGTGCGGCTGCTGCTCCGATCGCTGAGCCGCTGACCTACCCAGGCCGGCAGGAGGCGCCCAGATCGCAGCTGGCGGCGTAGGGCGGGCAGCGCCCACCCCACCCCGCTGCTGCCCGGGGCCAAGCCCTGACCCTGAAAGAAGGCAGAAGGCAGTGGCCAGAGCCAAGGCCTAGGTCCCCGCTGCCAGTGGAAAACTGGTGCAGGCAGCCAGGTGAATGAAGGTCTATTGCATGAATCTTCGTGCAATGGGCTTCTAGTAAAGGAGTATAAGAAACAAAGAAGTACTGCCTGCTTGAAAATCAAGACTGTGGCCTACAACACTGAGGAGCAGTGGAACTCAGGGAACTTCAATACTGTCCTGACTATGAAACAGGCATGCCAAACAGAACAGTAGAGGAAGTGAATGACCTTCACGACTGCACTTTTTTTTCATTTTTTTTTCATCTTTTACTTAAGAAATTATATTTTTCTCTTTTTTCCTCACTTGATTTTACTTTTTTAATTATTACACTTTTATTTTTAACCTGTATTATTACTACTACTATTTTACCTTTTTTTTTAAAGCGTCATTTTATTTTCTCTTCATTTTGGGATTAGTGTTCTACATTCTATTTTCATCTTTCCTTTAGCATCATTTTACTCTATCTCAACTTTACCTTTATGCCAACACTCTCTTCCTCACTTTTCCCCTTTTGTTGCCCTATTTCTCTTATCCTATTCCTGCTTTAGATTTTCCCAATTCCTTCTTTTTACCCCCTGTTAAAATTTCACCCTACTTATATATCTAATTTCCAATCCCCTGTTCTAAGTCCATACACACTTCTCTCTTCTCTTTCTTCATTATCCAAATTTTATTTTCTCTCTGTCTTTTGTTGTTGTTTGCTTGATTGTTGATTATATTGGTTTTTTATGCTTGTTTGTGAGATTGTTTTTCTTTTTCTTTTTTTGTTTTGTTTTTGTTTGTTTTTGCTTTTGTTTTCCCTTGCCTCGCTTGATATTAGTTGTTGTTCAAAGTTTGCATTCATCTCTAGGTATTTGTTGCTGGAATTTGTTGGGATTAGTGGCTGTTCTGTTGGAGTTTTCTACCCATTTAAATAGTTTTTTTTGCCCTCTTCTATTTTATTCTCTTTCTTTTCTCTCTTACATTTTTTTCCCTTTTCCCAATTTCATTTTTTCTCTCTTTCTTCTTTTTTTCCTCTTCTTATTTCTTTCTTATCCTCTAATTCTCTTTTCTCTGGTGGTCACCTTTATATGGGGTTATCAGTATCGTGAATACATTTGTGTTCAGTGCTGTGTGCGTTGTGCATTGTTGTGTTGTATTTTGTGCCTTTAAATAAATGCAGGAGAGAGATAACTAAATAACCAAACACCCAGAGAAGAGAGATCATGGGGAAACAAAGAAACAGCCCACATATGACACAAAAGAAGCAATCATCTGAAAAGGAAGTAAACAAAATGGAGGCAAGCAACCTGTCAGAAAAATAATTCAGAGAAATGGTCATAAGGTGGATGAAAAGAATGGAAGACAAATTCAACAATATGAGTAAGAATCAAGAGGAAATGAAGAAGAACCAAGAAGAAATGAAAAATGACATCACTGCTATAAAGAACTCAATAGAGAGCATCAACAGTAGACTAGAAGAAGCAGAGGGCCACATCAGTGAGCTAGAAGACAAGGTAAGAAAAAATACCCAAGCAGAGCAGGTTCTAGAAAAAAATTAAAAAGCAGGAGGAGAGCTTAAGGGAACGTTGGGACAACACGAAATGAAACAATATCCACATAATAGGGGTGCCAGAAGGAGAGGAAACCAAGCAAGGAATAGAAAACCTGTTTGAAGAAATAATGACAGAAAACTTCCCTGATATAGGGAAGAAAAACCTCACACAAATCCAAGAAGCTCGCACAGTCCCAAACAAAATGAACCCCAAAAGACCAATGCCAAGGCATATCATAATTAAATTTGCAAACTCCAACGACAAAGTAAGAATCTTAAAAGCAGCCAGAGAGAGACATAAAGTTACCTACAAAAGATCCCCCATCAGACTAGCAACTGATTTCTCAAAAAAACAACAACAACAACAAAAAAAAAACCACAGGCAAGAAGGGAATGGAATGAAATATACAAAGTCATACAAAGGAAGAGTCTGAATCCACAAATACTGTACCCAGCAAGGCTACCAATCAAAATTGAAGGTGAAATCAAGAGCTTCACAGACAAAAAGGGATAAGGTAGTTTATCACCACCAAACCAGCACTTCAAGAAATGCTAAAGGGTCTGCTGTAAAAAAAGAAATAAGAAGCGAAGAAGGAACACTGAGGTAAAGAATAAAAATGGTGACAAAAAAGTTCCTATCAATAATAACTTTAAATGTAATTGGATTAAAGCCCAAATCAAAAGACATAAGGTAACTGAGTAGATAAGAAAACATGACCCATATATCTGCTTCCTACAGGAAATCCACTTTAGAAAAAAAGACAAATACACAATGATGGTGAAAAGATGGAAAAAGTTTTCTCAGGCTAATTGAAATGAAAAAAAAAAGATGGGGTAGCAATACTTATATATGACAAATTAGATCTCAAAGTGAAGGACATAAAAAGAAATAAGGAAGGCCACTTCATAATACTAAAGGGAGCAATCCAACAAGAAGAAATAACTCTGGTAAACATATACGCACCCAATACAGGAACAAAAAAAATACATAAAAAATCTTCTGGAGGATATCAAAGGAGAGATTTACAAAAAAAAATCATAGCAGGGGACTTTAATACAACACTATCACCATTGGACAAATCCTCTAAACAAAAAAATCATCAAAGAAACATCAATCCTATATAACTCACTAGACCAGATGGAATTAATCGACATCTTCAGAACATTTCACCCTAAAGCCACAGAATATATATTCTTCTCAAGTGCACATGGGTCATTTTCAAAGATATACCATATATTGGGTCACAAGCAAAGTCTATTCAAATTCAAGAAGATAGAAATCATATCAAGAATCTTCTCAGATCACAATGGCATAAAATGGAAATCAACTACAATAAAAACAATCCAAAAAAAATCAAACACCTGGAGACTAAATAGCATGCTATTAAACAATGACTGGGTTGCCAGAGAGATCAAAGAAAAAAGAAAAAAACATCATGGCAACAAATGACAATGAAAACACAACAATGCAAAATCTCTGAGACACAGCAAAAGCAGTCTAGAGAGGGAAGTTCATAGCTCTACAAGCCTACTGCAAACAAACAAACAAACCAGAAACAATGGTAATAAATTACCTAACCCTACAACGCAAAGAGTTTGAAAGAGAGCAACAAAAAAAGCCCAGTGTAAGAAGAAGGAAGTAAATAATAAAAATCAGAGTGGAGATAAATCACATAGAGACCAAAAAATCAATACAAAAAATCAAGAAAACCAATAGCTGGTTTTTTGAAAGGATAAACTAGATTGATGAAACTCTAGTCAGGCTCACCAAGAAGCAAAGATAGAGGATCAAAAAAAATTCAGAAATGAAAGAGGAGAAATAACAACATACGCCACAGAAATACAACGGAATGTTAAAAAATACTATGAACAACTCTATTCCAACAAACTGGACAGCATGGAGGAAATGGACATATTCCTAGAAAAATACAGCCTTCCAAAACTCAATCAGGAAGAATCTAAAAATCTAAATAGGCCGCTAACTGTGGAAGAAATGGAAGCAGTCATTGAAAAGCTTCCAAAAAAAAAAAAAAAAAAAAGCCTGGGGCCAGACAGCTTCACAGGGCAGTTTTACCAAACATTTAAGGAAGAACTAAAACCTATCCTCCTCAGACTATTCCAAAAAATTCAAGAGGAAGGAACACTTCCAAGCTCATTCTATGAAGTCAGCATCACCCTAATACCGAAACCAGATAAAGACAACACAATGAAAGAGAATTACAGGCCAATATCCCTCATGAACATATATGCCAAAATCCTCAACAGAATTTTAGCAAATTGGACAGCAGTACAACAGACAGATCATACACCATGACCAAGTAGGATCTATTACAGGGATGCAAGCATGGTACTATATCTGCAAATCAATAAACGTGACACATCACATAAACAAATTGAGAGATAAAAACCACATAGTCATATCAATTGATGCAGAAAAAATCCAACACACTATTTTTATAAAAACTCTCAGCAAGGTGGTAATAGAAGGATCATAACTAAACATAATAAAAGCCATATATGACAAACCCACAGCCAACATCATACTCAATGGGCAAAAACTAAAACCATTACCCCTAAGAACAGGAACAAGACTGGGATGCCCACACTCACCACTCCTGTTCGACATAGTACTGGAAGTATTAGCCGTTGCGATTAGACAAGAAGAAGAAATAAAAGGCATCCAAAATGGAAAAGAAGAAGTAAAACTGTCCTTATACACAGATGACATGATAGTGTGAATAAAAAACCCAAAAGACTCCATCAAAAAACTATTATACTTAATAAATGAATTTGGCAATGTAGCAGGATACAAAATTAATGCCAAGAAATCTATGGCATTTCTATACACCAATAGTGAACTTACAGAAAGAGAGACTAAAAAATCAACCCCATTTACCATCACACAAAAAAATTAAGATACCTGGGAATAAATTTAATTAAGGAGGTAAAAAACCTATACATGGAAAACTACAGGACACTGAAAAAAGAGATAGAGGAAGATAAATGGAAGAACATAACATGTTCATGAATTGATAGAATTGACATCGTTAAAATGTCCATACTACCCAAAGCAATCTATTGATTCAATGCACTCCCCATTAAATTACCAATGGCATATTTCACAGACCTAGAAAGAACTCTTCAAAAATTCATCTGGAATTTAAAAAAAGACCCCAAATAGCCACAGCAATCCTGAGAAAGGAGAACAAAGTAGGTGGGATCTCAATACCAGATTTCAAGCTGTGTTACAAAGCCACTGTTCTCAAAACAGCCTGGTACTGGCACAAGAACAAGCATATACACCAATGGAATAGAATAGAGAACCAAGATATCAACCCAAACCACTATGATCAATTAATATTTGACAAAGGAGGCATGAACATACAATGGACTCAAGACAGTCTTTTCAATAAATGGTGTTTGGAAAATTCAACAGATACATGCAAAAATATGAAACAAGACCACCAATTTACACCATACACAAAAATAGACTCAAAATGGATATAGGACTTAAACATAAGACATGAAACCATAAAAATACTAGAGGAATCCCCAGGCAGCGAAATCTCAGACATATACCGAAGAAATTTCTTCACCAATATTGCTCCTAGGGCAATGGAAGCTCAAGAGAAAATAAACAAATGAGACTACATCAAAATAAAAAGCTTTTGCACAGCAAAAAAAACCATCAACAAAACAACAAGAAAATAAACAAACAAACAAACAAAACAACAAGAAAGCCCACTCTATGGGAGAACATATTTGCAAATGTTATCACTGATAAAGGTTTAATCTCCAACATTTACAGGGAACTCATACAACTTAATAAAAGGAAGATAAATGATCCAATAAAAAAATGGGCAACGGACCAAAATAGAAACTTTTCAAAAGAAGACAGAAGGAAGGCCAAGAGACATATGAAAACATGCTCAAAGTCACTAATTATCCAAGAGATGTAAATCAAAACGATAATGCGGTGCCATCTCACACCTGTCAGAATGTCAATCATCAACAAATCAACAAATGACAAGTGCTGGCGAGGATGTGGAGATAAAGCAATCCTCGTGTACTGCTGACTGGTGCAGCCACTGTGGAGAACAGTATGGAGTTTCCTCAAAAAACTAAAAATGGAACTCCCATTTGACCCAGTAATCCCACTTCTAGGAATATATCTGAAGAAACTAGAAACACCAATCAGATAGGATATATGCACCGCTATGTTCATAACAGCACAATTCACCATAGATAAGATTTGGAAACAACCTAAATGCCAATCAACAGATGAGTGGATTAGAAAACTATGGTACATCTACACAATGGAATACTACGCTGCTACAAAAAAAGAAGGAATTCTTACCATTTTCAGCAGCATGGATGGAACTGGAGACCATTACACTAAGTGAAATAAGCCAGTCAATGAAAGAAAAATACCACATGATCTCACTCATTTATGGAAAATAACAAATATTGTAACCTGATGAACAAAAAGATAGATACAGAAGCAGTAAAGCATCGAACCAACTGTCAAATAACAGCGGGAAGGCTTGGGAGTCTTGGGGATGGGGAGAAAGAGATCAACTGAAGGACTTGTATGCATGCATATAAGCACAACCAATGGACACAAGACACTGGGGGGGATGTAGGATGAGGACATGTGACAGGAGGTAAGGGAGGCTGGAAGAAAGTCAATGGGGCAAAAAAAAAGGAGATATATGTACCACTATGTGTAATACTTTAAACAATAAAAAATTAAAAATAAAGATACCTAGGAATAAACTTAACTAAGGATGTAAAAGACCTGTACTCAGAAAACTTCAGGACATTGAAAAAAAAGATAGAGGAAGACATAAGTAAATGGAAGAACATACAATGTTCATGGATTGATAGAATCAACATCATTATAATGTCCATACTACCTAAAGCAATCTACAGATTCAATGCAATTCCCATTAAAATACCAATGTCATATTTCAAAGATCTAGAACAAACTCTTCAAAAATTCATCTGGAATAAAAAAAGACCTCGAAAAGCCACAGCAATCCTGAGAAAGAAGTACAAAGTTGGAGGGATCACAATACCAGACATCAAACTATATTACCAAGCCACTGTTCTCAAAATATTACTGGCACACGAACAGACATGTAGACCATTGGAACAGAACAGAGAACCCAGAAATCGACCCAAGCCACTATGCTCAATTAATATTTGGAAAGGAGGCAAGAGCATACAATGGAGTCAAAACAGTCTCTTTAATAAATGGTACTGGGAGATTTAGACAGATACAGAAAAAAAAATGAAACTAGATCACCAACTTACACCATACACAAAAACAAACTCAAAATGGCTAAAAGACTTGAATGTTAGACGGGAAACCACAAAAATCCTACAAGACTCCATAGGCAGCAAAATAGCAGACATATGTTGCAGCAATGTCTTTACAGACACAGTTCCTAGGGCAATGGAGACTATGGAGAAAATAAACAAATGGGACTACATCAAAATAAAAAGCTTCTGCACAGCAAAAGAAACCATCAACAACACAACAAGAAAGCCCACTGCATGGGAGAACATAATTGCCAATGGTATTTCCGATAAGAGCTAACTCGCCAAAATTTACAGAGAACTCATACAACTCAACAAAAGGAAGATAAATGATCCAATCAAAAAATGGTCAAAGGATGTAAATTGACACTTTTCAAAGGAGGACCTACAGAAGCCAAGAGACATATGAAAACATGTTCAAAGTCACTAATCATCTGAGAGTTGCAAATCAAAACAACAATGATATACCATCTCACACCTGTCAGAATGGGTATCATCAACAAATCAACAAACGACAAGTGCTGGAAAGGATGTGGAGAAAAAGGAACCTTATTTCACTTCTGGTGGGAATGCTGACTGGTGCAGCCACTGTAGAAGACAGTATGGAGTTTCCTCAAAAAGTTAAAAATGGAACTCCCATTTGACCCTATAATCCCACTCCTAGGACTATATCCCAAGAAACCAGAAACACCAATCAGAAAGAATATATGTACTCCTATGTTCATAGCAGCATAATTTACAATTGCTAAGATTTGGAAACAATCTAAGTGCCCATCAGCAGGTGAGTGGATTAAAATACTGTGGTACATCTACACAATGGAATACTATGCCGCTATAAAAAAGAAGGAACTTTTAACATTTCCAATAACATGGATGGAACTGGACAACATTATGCTAAGTGAAATAAGGCAGTCGGGGAAAGATAAATATCACATAATCTCATTCATATGTGGTATATAATGATCAACATAATTTGATGAACAGGAATAGATCCATCCAGAGACATATTATAGGGGAGGGAGAGTTAGAAAGCAACCAAAGGACTTGTATGCATGCACATTAGCATAACCAATGGAGAAAGACACTGGGGTGGTGGGGGCTTGTCTGGGGTGGGAATGGCTTGGGGGAGTCAATTGGGGAATAAGGAGACATATGTAAAACTTTAGACAATAAAAAAATAAAATAAAATAAAGCTTAAAGGAAAAAGATTGTTTATGCTGCTATTGGTTTTTTTTTCCTGCCTAGTGAACTCCTATCCAACTCTCAAGACCTAACTCAAATCCATTTTTTTCTGAAAGTCTCAGCACTTAAGTTAAAATAAAACACACTAATTCACCAAATAGGTAATCTGAACTATTAATGTTTCTAAATGTATATGATTGGACTAAATTAGGCACTGCTTAAATGATTGAAATATTAGTTTGATAATAGTAACTATATAAATTCTGTATTTGTGCAAAATAATCTTTTATTTTCTATCAATTATATTTTATTCACATTGAAATTAAATTATGTTTTAATCAATATATCTAAGGAAATAAAAATATAAAAGATGTCAAGAAATGAATATGTGGTATTTACCATAATTACATGAAATGATTTTATGTGGCTAAAAATAAATATTTTGGAACAATTATTGCTGACCTACCCTCTCTGAAAGACTACATAGAGATTCTCTGAGCTCCAGTAAGAGGAAGAGAGATTTGGAAAAGAAAACAAGCTAGTTCATGAGATCTCTTAGGAGGCACTCCATACTCTCATCCTACCGATCACCTACCAAGGGTTAGCTTCAATAAGATTGGAACCTACAAAAATATTTGGAATAAAAAACAGAGGATACTTATACCTGCTTTTCATCTGAAAACTTGGAGGTGGGGACAGCCTTGCAAGAGTTCCTATGACATCATGGTATAAGAACTCAAAGCAAAGAGGACTAAGTATTGTTACAGAAGCAGAGATAGCCTGAAACAAAATATTCAATAGCCCTTGAGTTGTAGGAAGAGCACCTGAACTTTCCTGTGCTTCTAATAAGGATGTGTAACTTAGTTGAGAAGGAGAACTGAAAGGGTTTTGACTTCATAATGAGGTATTTCTACAGTGGAAAGCAACATGGGCCTTATTGCTGGAGTCTAGGATAAATTGCCAAAGCATCAGAAAATTGCACTGTGGTGAAATGACCATGTCCAAGACCAAAAAGGCATTCACCTCAACAGATTACAGCACAGAACACCAGATGCCTTCCTATGTATGCTATTGGAACTTTAGTCAAGCCCGACGGAGCCATAGGAGTCTTAGATGGAATTTCATGGGCAGGAGAAAAGGGATTAGATAGAAGTAGGTGGATTACATGATTACTAGAAGCGCTAAAGGGTATGCTCATGACCAAAACTTTGTCAATTAGACTATCTTCTGAAACTGTAAAACTTGAATAAAGTGATGCGTGATTGTGGAAAAATATTTGGAGTCGGTTCCCTAAGCTGACAGCTCTTGCTCTCTGGTCTCTGGAGCTACCCTAACTCTTATGTTTTTGCAACCTTCCCATCGATTTTGTAGTTCCCAGGTAGCCTTATGTTTCCTTTTTTTTTTAATTAGCCAGGGTCATTTTCTGTTGCTTGCAACCAAAGAAATCTTCTTCATGCAGGTATTTTGATGAAGGTCATTGATACTCACCATGTTGGTTTTCTCTCAGTTCCAAACCCACCTTTATAAACTCTGCTTTATGAATTGGGACACTGCAAACTGACGTTTCCTTTGCCACTGACTTCCTGTTAGGCTTTTCCAAGTCTGGCAGAGGGAGAAGTGACTTTTCCTTCTTGTTATGATTTCTGTTTCTGTTCATGTTGTTCCAGCAATGGCCTTTTACCTAGTCTGTGGCAGTTGGTTATAATAGCAATTGATTCCAATCTTCAGTTTCTGCCACACTATCAGAATTCACAAAGCCAGTTTTATATGCTCCCTTAGAGACCCCAGCACCAGCAAAGCAGGGTCTCCTGTTCCCCTGGTCTCCTCCTTTAAGTTTCTAAAGTCTAAAATCCCAACTCCTTTTCAAAAATTTTATTTTATTCTCCAGAGTATTACAGATTTTCTCCATTTTTCCCCTTTTGCCCCCATCCACCCAATTTCCACCCCATTTCAGGTCTTCGCCTATTATCTGTTTCAATGGGCTATGCACATATGCTTATCAGGCCTTAGTTAATGTCTTCCTACCCTTATTTTTGCCTTCCCCTCTGATATCTATCAGTACGTTTCATGCTTTTATATCTGTGGTCCTATCTTATTCATCAATTTATTATGTTCCTTAGAGATCATGTGATATTTGTCTTTCTCTGACTGGCTTATTTTTTTACTGTTTTTCATAGTGGCTGCATGAATTCTGACTGGTGTGAAGTGATACCTTTGTTGAGGATTGTCTTATATGTCTGTTGGCCATCTGTATGTCCTCTTTGGAGAAGTATCTATTCAAGTCCTTTGCTCATTTTTCAATTGGATTATTTGTCTTCCTCTTGTTGAACTGTATGAGTTTTTTGTATATTTTGGAAATTAACCAACTTTGTCCCTTTGTTCCTCTACCCTTAGAGATTGCAATGGCTTACTGCAGTTACCATCTCTCTGATACCTCAATGTCTTTGTTTTTTTGCCTTTTTAATTTTTTATATTATATTAGAGGGCCAGTGCACGAAATTTGTGCGTGCGTGTGTGTGTGTGTGTGTGTGTGTCCTTCAGCCCAGCCTGCACCCTCTCCAATCTGGGACCCCCTCAACGGATGTCCGACTGCCCATTGGGATCTGGCCTAAACGGGCAGTCGGACATCCCTCTCACAATCCAGGACTACTGGCTCCCAACCACTTGCCTGCCTGCCTTCCTGATTGCCCCTAACAGCTTCAGCCTGCCAGCCTGATCACCCCCTAACCACTACCCTGCCAGCCTGATCAATGCCTAACTGCTCCCCTGCTGCCCGATTGCCCCTAACTGCCCTCCCCTGCTGGTCTGGTCCCCCCAATGGCCCTCCCCTGCAGGCCTGGTCCCCCCCAACTGCCCTCCCCTGCAGGCCTGGGTCCCCCCCAACTGTACTCCCCTGCTGGTCCAGTCACCCATAACTGCCTTCCCCTGCCAGCCTGTTTGCCCCTAACTGCTCTTCCCTGCTGGCCTGGTCGCCCCCAACTGCCCTCCTCTGCTGGCCCAGTCACCACTAACTGCCCTTCCCTGCAGGCCTGATTGCCCCCAACTGCCCTCCCCTGCAGGCCTGGTCCCTCCCAACTGCACTCTTCTGCTAGCCATCTTGTGGCAGTCATCTTGTGTCCATACGGGGGCAGCCATCTTTGACCACATGGGGGTGGCCATCTTGTGTGTTGGAGTGATGGTCAATTTGCATATTACCTCATTATTATATAGGACTAGAGGCCCAGTGCACGAAATTCGTGTATGGGGGTGTCCCTCAGGCCAGCCTGCACCCTCTCCAATCTGGGACCCCTCAGGGGATGTCTGACTGCTGTGCAGTTGGACATCCCTCTCACAATCCAGGACTGTTGGTTCCTAACCACTCACCTACCTGCCTGCCTGATTGCCCCTAACCAGTCTGCCTATCAGCTTGATAGCCCCGTAACCACTCCCCTGCTTGCCTGATTGACGCCTAACTGCTCCCCTGCCAGCATGATCATTCCCAACTGCCTTCCCCTGTGGGGCTGAGGGGACTGGGGGACCCTGGCTGGATGAAGCATGGCTGAGGGATCTGGAGGACTGAGGCTGGATGAGGCAGGGCTGAGGGGACTGGAGGACTGAGGCTGGATGAGGCAGGGCTGAGGGGACTGGGGGACTCTAGCTGGATGAGGCATGGCTGAGGGGACTGGGGGACTCCAGCTGGATGAGGCAGGGTTGAGGGGACTGGGCACCACCATCTTGTGGCTGTGGGTGCCACCATCTTGTGTGGGTGTGGCAGTCAATTAGCATATTCCCTCTTTATTAGCTGTGGGTGCTGCCATCTTGTGAGGGCATGATGGTCAATTAGCATATCCCCTCTTTATTAGATAGGATTCTTTGTATAAATAACTGGTGTGATTTGTTTCTGCACTACACTCAGGTATAGTCACTGATATTCGGAAGAGGGTAAATATGTGTCGGGGGGAGATAATGGGTGAATTTTGGATTTATTGATTGTGAGATCTCTTGAAGATAGCCAAAAAGCAGTTGGATATATGAATCTGAAACTAGAGAGTTCTAAGATAGAGGTAAATATTTAGGGGTCATGAACATACAAATAGTGAAATCATGGGAGTGGATAAATCATACAGGGAGAATATATAGAGTGTGCACAGTAAATATTTGTTGATTGATTGAGTGGGGCACCAGAGAACAGGGCTTGAGGCAATGTGCTATGGGATACCCCTCAAGCCTAAAGTTCTCAACTCAGTCATTTAGCCTCCTTTAATAAATGGTGTTGGGAATATTGGACAGATACATGCAAAAAATATGAAATCAGACCACCAACTTACACCATACAAAAAATAAACTCAAAATGGATAAAAGTCTTAAATGTAAGATGTGAAACCATAAAAATCTTAGAAGAAACCATTGGCAGCAGAATCTCAGTCATCTCTCATAGCAACATGTTTATGGATATATCTCTTAGGAAAATGGAAATTAAAGAGAAAATAAACAAATGGGACTACATAAAAATAAAGAGCTTCTGCATAGCAAAAGAAACCATCAATAAAATAACAAGAGTGCCCACTCCATTGGAGAACATATTTGCCAATGATACATCCGATAAGGGGTTAACCTCCAAAATCTACAGGGGACTCATACATCTTAACAAAAGGAAGATAAACAATCCAATCAAAAAATGGGCAAAGGACCTCAATAGACACCTCTCCAAAATGGACATACAGAAGGCCAAAAGGCATATGAAAAAGTGCTCAAAGTCACTTATCATCCGAGAGATGCAAATCAAAACGACAATGATGTACCACCTCAGACCTATAAGAATACCTATCATCAACAAGTCAACAAACGACAAGTGTTGGGGAGGATGTGGAGATAAGGGAACTCTCATGCACTGCTGGTGGGAACGCAGACTGGTGCAAACACTGTGGAAAACACTATGGCGTTTCCTCAAAAATTAAAAATGGAACTCTCATTTGACCCAGTGATCCCACTTCTAGGAACATATCCAAGAACTCAGAAACACCAATCAGAAAGAATATATGCACCACTATGTTCATAGCATTGCAGTTTACAATAACTAAGATTTGGAAACAGCCTAAGTACCCAGCAGCAGATGAGTGGATAAAAAAAGCTGTGGTACATTTACATAATGGAATACTGTGCAGCTGTAAAAAAGAAAAAGGATTACCATTTGCAACAGCATGGATGGAACTGGAGAGTATTATGTTAAGCAAAAGAATCCAGTCAAAGAAAGATAAGTATCACATATCACTCATATGTGGAATCTAATGACCAACATAAACTGGTGAACAAAAATATACCCAGAGACATAGAAGCATGGAACAGACTGTCAAACCTCAGAGGGAAGGCAGGGGAGGGCGGGTGAGTGGGAAAAGATCAACCAATGAACTTTTATGCATATACGCATAACCTATGGACCCAGACAATAGGGTGGTGAAGGCCTAGGATGGAGGGGCAGGTTAGAAGAGGTCAATGGGGAAAGATAGGGGAGAAATGTAATACTTTCAAAAATAAAGATTTTAAAAAATTTAAGAACAAAAATATGACCCATATATATGCTGTCCACAGGAGACCCACCTCAGAACAAAAGATTTACGCAGGGTGAAAGTGAAAAGATAGAAAAATATTTTTTTTTCTAGCGAATGGAAACCAAAAAAAATGCAGGAGTAGCAATACTTATATCAGACAAAATACACGGGTAGACAAAAGTAAGTTAATAACTAAATAATACAATAATAAATAAATAAATAATACAAAAATAAACACTGTTTTGTGTATTTAAAATTGTAAACCTACTTTTTCACACCCCAGTAGACTTTGAAACAAAGGCTGTAATAAAAGAAAAAGAAGTACACTACATAATGATAAAGGGATAAATCCAACAAAAGGATATAATCTTGTAAACATCTATGTACCCAACAGAGGAGCACCGAAATAATAAAGCTAATCTTGATGGACATGAAGGGAGAGATTGAGAATAATACAGTAATAGGAGGGGATTTTAAACCCCCATTGATATCAATAGATAGATCTTTCAGACTGAAAATCAGCAAGGCAACAGCAGCCTTAAACAACATACTAGATCAGATGGATTTAATTGATATTATCAGAGCATTTTAACCCAAAGCAGTAAATATACATTTTTAAGTACACATGGGACATTCTCTAGGACAGATCACATGTTAGGACACAACACGACTCTCAATAAATTTAAGAAAATTTAAATCATATGAAGCATGGAATGAAACTAGAACTTAAATACAGGAAAAAACTGAAAACACACACAAACACAAGGAGGCTAAATAACATGCTACTATAACAATGAATGGGTTAAAATTAGATAAAATAAGCAATCAAAAGTTATCTTGAAACAAATGAAAATGAGCACACAACAACCCAAAATCTATGTGACATGGCAAAAGCAGTGCTAAGAAGGAGATTCATAGCAATACAGGCCTACCTCAAGAAGAAAGGAAATGTTCAAATAAAGAATTTAACCTTACACTTAAAGGAACTAGAAAAACAACAACAAATGAAGCCCAAAATAAGTAGAAGAAAGGAAATAATATACATCAGAGTGGAGATAAATGAAATAGAGACTAAAAAAAAATACAGAATGTCAATGAAACTAAGAACTGGTTCTTTGAAAATATAAACGAGATGGATAAACCTTTAATCAGACCCATAAAAAGAGGAGAGAGCCCCAAATAAGTAAAATCAGAAATGAAAAAGGAGATGTAACAAGTGATGCCACAAAATTACAAAGGATCATAACAAAATATTACAAATAACTATATGCCAAAAAATTGGGCAGCCTGAGAAATAGACAATCTTCCAAAATTGAATTAGGATAAACAAAATATGAACAGACTGATTACACCTAGTGAATTTGAAGCAGTAATTAAAAAAAAAAAACTGCCAGGAAACAAAAGTACTAGACAAGATGGCTTCACAGGTGAATTTTACAAAACATTCAAGGAAGAACTAATACCTATTTTTCTCAAATTATTTCAAAAAATTCAAGAGGAAGGAAGACTTCCAAGCTCTTTTGGAATTATCTTAATTCCAAAACCAAACAAACATAACTAAAAAGAAAGAAAATTATAGGCCAATATTCCTGATGAACATAGAAGCAAAAATCCTCAACAAAATATTAGCAAAGTGAACCCAGCAACGCATTAAAATGATCATATCCTAATATATAAAAGCCATGCGTCTGTCACGACCGGAGGCTCGACCAACCAGAAGTCAGTCCTGCAGTCAGCACTGGGTTGCCATGGCGACCCAGTGCTGACTGCTGAGGGGGCTGCAAATCAGGCTCAGAGAGAGGCCTGAAGAGAGAAGCAGGGTCTGATACGTAGCCTCTGTGGCAGCTGTTGGTCAGCACTTGCCTCTCTCTTTCTCTCCAGCAGCTGCACCTCCATTTCTCTCCAGGTCTCCACCGGGGCTGCTGATCAGCCCCACCTTTCTGATCAAGCCCCGTTGATAGACCCAGAAATGCTGACTGGCGTAGAAACGGACCAATCAGAACCAAATCTGGGTGAACTGTGAGGAGCCAATGGCTGCCTAAGAGGCGGAGCTTTTGACGCTGACTGGCATAGAAACCGACCAATCAGAACCATATCTGGGTGAACTGTGAGGAGCCAATGGATGCCTAAGAGGTGGAGCTTTTGACGCTGACTGGCATAGAAACCGACCAATCAGAACCAAATTGACCAGCAGAGAAGGGCAGTTGGGGGCGAGATCAGGCCAGCATGGGAGGGCAGTTGGGGGCAAGATCAGGCTGGCAGGGAAGGGCAGTGGGGGCAACCAGGCCAGCAGGTGAAGGCAGTTGGGGACAATCAGGCCGGCAGGGCAGGGCAGTTGGGGGTGATCAGGCCAGCAGGGGAGCAGTTAGGCATCATCAGGCTGATAGGGGAGTGGTTAGGGGGCGATCAGGCTGGCAGGCAGGTGAGCAGTTAGGAGCCAGCGGTTCCAGATCGTGAGAGGGGTGTCCGAATGCTGGCAGTCAGACATCCCCCAAGGGGTCCCAGATTGGATAGGGTGCAAGCTGGGCTGAGAGACACATGTACCTCCCCCCTCCCCCACCCGGTGCACGAATTTCATGCACCGGGCCCCTAGTATAACATAATCAAGTGGGATTTATTCCTGTGATGCAAGGTTGGTACAATATTCACAAATCAATCAATGTGATACACCATATAAACAAAATAAGGGAGAAAAATCACATATCAATAGATGTGAAAAAGCATTTGACAAAATCCATCACTCATTTATAATAAAAACTCTGAGTAAAGTGAGAACAGAGGGAACATATCTCAATATAACAAAGGCCATATATGACAAGCCCACAGCTAAAATCATGCTCAATTGGGAAAAAGTAAAAGCTTTTGCCTTATGATTAGGAACAAGACAGGCATGTTTGCTGTCAGCATTCTTATTTGACATAGCACTGGAAGTTCTAACCAATTCCATCAGACAAGAAGAAATAAAAGGTATTAAAATTGGAAAGAAATAGGGGCAGCAGGTCCCGTGGGCCATGCCCAGCCAGCTGCAGCAGTGCCTCTGCTCCCCTGGTTCTGTGGGGTGAGCACGGCAGGGGCCAGCTTCCTCTTTGCTGTACCCGGTGGATGTTTGCCTCACAAACTGAGGGGGAGCTCAAAGTAACCCAAATCCTGAAAGAGAACTTTCCAACTATCAAAGTTACTGACATTTCAGGAGGCTGTGGGGCAATGTATGAAATCCAAATCTAGCCCTAACTAGCTTGGCTCAGTGGATAGAGCATCGGCCTGTGGACTGAAAGGTCCCAGGTTCAATTCCCAGTCAAGGACTCATGCCTGGGTTGCGGGCTTGATCCCCAGTGTGGGGCATGCAGAAGGCAGCCAATCAATGATCCTCTCTCATCATTGATGTTTCTATCTCTCTCCCTCTCCCTTCCTCTTTGAAATCAATAAAAATATATTTTAAAAAAAGAAATCCAAATCCAGTCAGAAGAATTTAAGAAGATGACTGTCCAGCAGCACCAGATGGTAAATCAGGCACTGAAAGAAGAAAAAAAGGAATGCATGGAGTGCGGATATTTACCTCTGTCCCCAAACACTGACCATGCCCCAGCTGCATAGAGGCTGCTGCTTAAAACCTTGGATGAACTTGACCATTCTTTCCTAGGCATTTGCCAAAAAAAATTATCTATTTTGTTCATAGACATTTCCATATTATAATTATGAAAGACTATGTTATCTATTTAGATGTTAATTAAAGGCAACAGACAAATAAAAAATGGAAAGAAATAGTAAAACTGTCATTATTTGCAGATGATATGCCATTGTACATAGAGAACCCTAAAGATTCCATCAAAAATTTCCTAAAACTGATAAATAAATTCAGTAAAATAGCAGGATAAAAAAAGTAATATTCAGAAACTGGTCATGTTTTTTATTGATTTTAGAGAAGGGTGAGGGAAAGAGAGATAGAAACATCAATGATAAGAGAGAATCATTGATCAGCTGCCTCCTGCACTCTCCCTACTGGGGATTGAGCCCACAACCAGGGAATGTGCCCTGACTGGGAATCATACCATGACCTCCTGGTTTGTATATCAATGTTCAGCCACTAAGCCACACTAGCCAGGTTAGAAATTGGTCGCATTTTTATACAGCAATAATGAACTATCATAAAGGGAAACTAAGAAAACAATGTCATTTATAATTGTGTGAAAAAAATACCTAGGAATATATTTAATTAAATAGGTTTAAAGACCTGTACTCAGAAAATAATAAGATCCTGAAGAAAGAAATGGAAGAAGATACAAATAAATGGAAATATATACCATGTTCATGGATAGGAAGAATTAACATAAGTAAAATGTCTATACTACCCAAAGTGATCTACAGATTTAATGCAATTCCTATTAAGATACCAATGGTATATTTCACAGAATTAGAAAAAATTATTCCAAAATAATTATGGAACCACAAAAGAATCCAAATAGCCTCAGCAATCTTGAAAAAGAAGAACAAAGTTGGAGGAATCATGCTACTTGATATCAAACAATCCTTCAAGGCCATAGTAATCAAAACAGCATGGTATTGGCATAAAAACTTGTATATAGATCAATGGAACAGAATAGAGAAAGCAGAAATAAGTCCACACCTATATGATCAATTAATATTTGACAAAGGAAGCAAGAACATACATATAGGTATGGATTTATTTCTGGTTTCTTTATTCTGTTCCATTGATCTATATATCAGTTTTTATGCCAATACCATGCTGTTTTGATTATTATGGCCTTGAAGGGTCTATTCAATAAATGGTGCTGGGAAAATTGCCAGATATGTGCAAAAAAATTGAAACTAGGCCACCAACTTAAACCATATACAAGAATAAACTAAAAATGGATTAACAACTTAAACGTAAGTTACAGAACCATAAGAATACAGGAAGGAAACATAGGCAGTAAAATTTTAGACATTTCTCCTAGCAATATTTTTGAAGCTATATTCCTCAGACAAGGAAAAAATAAACAAATGGACTACATCAAACTATGAAGCTTTTCCAAAGCAAAAGAAACCATTAACAATATGAAAACAGAACCCACTGAATGCGAGAACATATTTGCTAGTAATCATCTGAAAGGGGGTTACTTTTCAAAATATATAAAGAAATTATACTACTGAACACCAAGACAACCCAATTAAAAAATGAGCAAAGGACATGAATAGACATTTCTCCAAAGAGGACTACAGATGACCAATAGACATATGAAAACATGCTCAATGTCACTAATAATCAGAGAAATACAAATTAAAACCACAATGAGATAATCACCTCATGCCTGCCAGAATGGCTATCATCAATAAATCAACAAACAACAAGTGTGGGTGATGATGTGGAGAAAAGAGCACCCTCGTGCACTGTTGGTGGGGATGCAGATTGATGCAGCCATTGTGGAAAGCAGTGTGGTGTTACCTCAAAAAATTAAAAAAGGAACTTCATTATGACCCAATGATTCCACTTCTGAGGATTTATTCAAAGAAACCCAAAACATTAATTTGAAAGTGTATATGCATCCCTATGTTCACAGCAGCATCCTACCTAATAATAGACAAACATGTAAATTGACTGTACCTTCGATACGCCCACAGCCAATCAGAGTGAGTATGCAAATTAACCCAACTAAGATGGCGGCTAATTTACATATGCAGGAGGGGCTGGCTGCACCTGACTCCGCCATCTGGGACCAGGCAGGCCTGGCAGGCAGCTCCTGACATGGTCTGCAGGGTTGAGCTGATAGGTAAGTGGGAAGGGGTGGGGGGGAGCGCCTGACGCTGCCCACGGGGTCCAGGCCGCCATTGGTAACCGGGCAGGCCTGGCGGGCAGCGCCTGACTCCACCCGCGGTGTCCAGGCCTCCATCAGGGACCAGGCAGGCCTGGCGGGCAGCGCCTGATGCAGCCTGTGGGGTCCAGGCAGCCATTGGGGTCCAGCAGGCCTGGCAGGCAGCACCTGATGCCACCCGCAGTGTTCATGCTGCCCTCAGGCACCAGGAAGGCCAGGCGGGCAGCACCTGATGCAGCCCATGGGGTCCAGGCCCCCATTGGTAACAGGGCAGTCCTGGTGAGCAGTGTCTGACGCCACTCGCAGTGTCCAGTCCACCATGGAGGACCGGGAAGGCCAGGCGGGCAGAGCCTGATGTCGCCTGCTGGGTCGAGGCCGCGATAGGTAACCGGGCAAGGGGGGGCAGGGCAGCGCCTGACACCACCCACGGTGTCCAGGCAGCCATGGGGACCCTGGGTAGGCTGGGGTGGCCAGGGTCTCTGGGATCACTGTCTGCCCCCGGGCCGCCTGTGGACACCGGTGGAGCAGGCCGGGGTTGAACATTTTAATGAAAATGGGATACCTGTGCACCAGCCCACTGTGCCCAGTCCCTGGCGAGGAGAGGGCAGTGGGCAGTTAGCAGGCACCAAGGCTTGGAATGGACTGGGAGCAACCTGCAGGCATGCTACCAGGAAGAGGTGCTGAACCATGATGACGCAGAGGGCTGGCTGATAGAGGTGGCTCTTGCTGGCGCTGAGCTTGAAAAGCACATCAACAGCCTGATCGACTAAATCGCCTTTCTGAAGAAGGTGCATGAAGAGGAGATCGCTGAGCTGCAGGTGCAGATCCAGTATGCTCAGATCTCCGTGGAGATGGACATGTTCTCCAAGTCCGACCTCTCTGCAACGCTCAAGGACATCTGCGCCCAGTAGGAGAAGCTGGCTGCCAAAGACATGCAGAATGCAGAAGAATGGTACAAGAGCTGCTTCATCATGCTGACCGAGAGCACTGCCAAGAACACCTACGAGGTGTTCACCGAGGAGGAGGTGTCTGAAAGCCGCCGCCTGCTCAAGGCCAAGACCCTGGAGATCAAAGCATGTTGGGGCATGAACTAAGCTCTGGGAAAGCAGCTGCGAGAGCTGGAGGATAAGCAGAACTCTGATGTTAGTGCTATGCAGGACACAATCAACAAATTAGAAAATGAGTTGAGAACTACAGAGAGTGAAATGGCATGATATTTAAAAGAATACCAGGACCTCCTCAATGTGGCTTTGGATATTGACACTGCCGCTTACAGGAAACTCTTGGAAGGTGAGGAGACCCAGCTCAGTTTCATCAGTGTGGGAAGTATAGCCAGTGGCTACTCCCAGAGTTCCCGGATCTTTGGTCGATCTGCCTAAGGTGGTTTACAGACTAGCTCCTACTTGATGTCCACTCACTCCTTCCCTTCTTAATACACCAGCCACGTCCAGGAGGAGCAGATTGAGGTGGAGACCATTAAGGCTGCAAAAGCCGAGGAAGCTAAGGATGAACACCCCTCTGAAGGAGAAGCTGAAGAGGAGGAGAAAGAAAAGAAAGTGGCTGATGAAGAGGAAGGAGAGGAAGAGGAAGAAGGTGCCAAGGAAGAATTTGAGGATGCAAAGGAGGAAGAAGAAGGAGGTGAAGGTGAAGGAGAAGATGCCCAAGAAGCTGAGGATGAGAAGAAAGATGAAGGTGCTGGGGAGGAGCAAGCAACCAAGAAAAGATTGAGCCCCCCCTTTCATCACTTATTTCAGGAACAATCCTCCTGAAACCAGGTCAACCCTGTCACCAACCAAGCAGTTGAGTTCCCGATACTATATGAATTAAGAAGTCAATATATGTAACATTCTGAGGTGACTCAGGTTGGACATTAAATGTTGTGCTATGACTTTTCTCCTTATGCAGAGTATCTGTTTGCTTGCAGAATGGCTTCCTGGCTTGCTGCCAGCCTGTGCATGGTCCATGCTTATGAGTTCAAGATCCATGACAATGTGAATAATTCAGATGTTTACAATAAAAACACATGAATACATGAATTCACTGATGTTAATGTTAAACTTCATGGAAAAAATAGTCCTTTAAATCTTTGGTGATTAGAAATTAAAGACCTCAAATCATATGAGATAAACAGTAAATAAAGTTACACTGAATGACAAAAAAAAATACATTAGGGGCCAAGAAACGTTAAAAGAACTGGGGAACTATTCCCAAATCAGGAAGGGAAGTCACAGGGTGTATATTATTGCTATGAATACAGTATTTCCTACTACTTACAACATATACAATGTAATGTATTAGATGCCTTCCTATCGCATGAAGTATGTATTCTCATAGAGTAATACTGGTACATGTGTTATAGTTATGGCAGTATGTCATATCCTATCTATATTAATAAAAGGATAATATGCTAATTAGACCATGAGACCTTCCAGAAGTCCTTCCAGACAAAGCCATGGTGGTGGGGTCGAGGCAGAGGCAGTTAGGGGTGATCAGGCCAGGAGGGGAGGGCAGTTGGGGGTGATCAGGCTGGCAGGCAGAGTGGTTAGGGGTGATCAAGCAGGCAGGCAGGAGAGCGGTTAGAAGCCCGCAGTCTTGGATTGCGAGGGGGTAGTCCAACTGCCAGTTTAGGCCCGATCCCACAGAGGTCTCAGATATGAGAGAATACAGGCTGGGCTGAGAGACACCTCCCCTCCCAACCCCCCGTGCATGAATTTCGTGCACCGGGCCACTAGTTATTTATAATAGCCAAGATATGGAAACAACCCTAGTGTCTAGCAACAGACAAGTGGATAAAAAGTGTCTGTAGATATGTACAGTGGAGTATTACTCAGCCATTAAAAAGAATGAAATCTTATAATTTATGACAGTATGGGTGGACCTAGAGGGTATTATTATCCAGTGAAATGAGTCATTCATAAAAAGACAAACACGATATGATTTCACTTATATGTGGAATCTAAAGAACAAAGTAAGCAAACAAACAAAATTAAAACAGACTCAGACATAGAGAGTGGACTGGTGGTTGCCAGAGTGCATGAGGGTTTGGAGGACTGGGAGACAGAGGTGAAGAGGTTAAGAAGTACAAATTAGTAGTTTCAAAATAGTCATGGTTATATAAATTACAGCATAGGGAATCTAGATACATAAAAGGCTAAGTGACCAACTATCCGACCATCCAACCAACCAACCGGTGGGCTCATATGATGCGCACTGGCAATTTAAAAATAAACATTGACTCGCACATGTATGATACATATAAAGCTCTCCCTGGCACCAATAATACGAGTGTTTTGATCTGTCATTGTCCATCATGAATTTGGTTGACACTTCTATTATAGAGAAAGGGTGAATAATGATATTAAAATATTTCTTCTAATCAATTTCCTTTCAATGTGCACGAATCTGTGCATTGGGCCACTAGTATAATCAATAATAAGTGACAACTATGTATGGTTCCAGTTGAGTACTAGAAATATCAGGGCTAACACTTTATAAAGTATATGATTGTCTAAACACTATGCTGTACACCTGAAACCAGTACAAAATAATATTGAAAGTAAACTGTAATTGAAAAATAAAAATTGAAGTTAGAAAAATGTGGTGTAGAAATATACACTAGAACATTATTCAGCCTTATAAAAGAAGGAAAACTTTCCATTGTGACAGCATGAATAAATCTGGAGGGCTTATGCTAAGTGGAATAAACTAGACAGATAAAAATAAATACTGCATGGCATCACTTATATGTGGAATCTAAATAAAACATCAGGCACATAGAAAGAGAGACCAGAATAATTGTTGCTTGGGACTTGGGGTGAGGGATCTAGGGAGTGGCTGATATAAAGGAACAAACTTTCAGCTACAAAATGAATAAGGCCTGGTGACTATAGTTGATGACTGTGCCGTTTAAGGGAAATTTTCTAAGAAAGTACAACTTGTGTTTCCACACACAAAAAAATATGTATGGTGATGGGTATATTAAGTAACTTGATGATGGGCATTCTTTCACAATATATGTATCTTTCAAATTACCAGGTTGTACACTTTAAATATGTGACAATATTATCTGTCAATTATGCATCATTAAAGCTTAAAAAGAAATGATATATCCACATGGAGCCAAACTGTCTCCCACATATAACTTTCTAATTATAGTAATATAAAAATAACTTCACAATGGAAAAAAAAAAGAATAAGCTGTTTATTCTATAGAATCCCTTATAGGTGATCAATTGCTTCTCTCTTGCTGTTTTCAAATTTCTCTTTGTCCTTGTCTATTGCCAGTTTTATTAAAATGTGTATGATTGTGGGTTGCATTCACATTATCCTACTTGGAATTCCTTGATTTTATTGGCTATATAGAATTATGTTTTTCATCAAATTTGGGAAGTTTTTAGCCATTATTTCATCAAATATACTTTCCCCCCTTTGTCTCTCTCTCCTCCTTTTGTGATTCTAATAAGATGTCTGGTGGTCTGCTTAATGGTATATGTTTCATTCTTTTTGTATGTTTCTCTGACTGTATACTTCAATATTGATAGTGTTCATACATCATTTTCATGATTGGTGTCCTTTAGTTCTTTATCCATGATTTCATTTATTTATTTTTTTAGTATATTTAATACATTTCTTTTAAAGCCTTTGTTTAGTAAGTTCAATGTCTTGGCTTGTACAGGGATGGTTTTTGTCAAATTATTTTCTTTTACTAGTATTTCTTTTTTTCAATTGAATTTATTGGGGTGACATTGATTATTAAAATTATATAGGTTTCAGGTGTACAATTCTATAACACATCATCTATATATTGAATTATGTGTTCACCACCCCAAGTCAAGTCTCCTTGCATCACCATTTATGCCCCTCTGATACCTCTTCCACCCTCCTTTCCCCGTGGTAATCATCCTACTGTTGTGTCTGTCTATAAGATTGGGCCCACTTTCTTGTTTCCTTGTATGCCTTATGATTTTTTGTTGTTGTTGAAAAGTGAACATTTAAATATTATAACATGATAATTCTGAAAATATGATTATCATTATTCCCCCAGGGTTTGCTCTTATGTCTTTCTTAAAACTGTCACAGTCTGTATAGTGACTTTGCCTGACTATTTTTGCAGAGATATATTTCTTCTTGTGTGTGGCCACTGAAGCTTAAGTTTCTTAGTTTTTTTCTACCTAGTGTGAACATATTTCTGAAAATGTCAAGAGCTAAGCAAGCAAGCAAACAGAAAACACTCATGTTTTCTGTTTTTGCAGATTTTCCGTGTGCTGGGCCCTTTCTTCAACACATATACTGCACTTTTTAAGCATTGAAACTAGGAATTAGTCCAAGGTGAAAGACTAAGGTCTTTTCAAGCTTTTTCTTAGCATGCATCATGCCCTATGTACATGTGTGGCTTTCTAAATTCCTTCACATACACGGGTACTTTTCAATGCCCTAAATGCCCATGGAAACTCTCTTCCAGTCATTTCTCCAAGGAATCAGGATGCCTATTGCATATCTCAGTAGTCTTTTGCCCAAGCCATCTGCAGGTTGTTCATTAGCCTATCTTACAATGTTTTCAAGCAATGCCCAGGAGAATCCCAAATTAGGCAAAACAGAAATGAACACCTCAAATCAGTCTGTAAGTTAGCCCCTAAGGATATTAGAATGAACCTATATAATATTTGCAAATAAGGTCTGTAGTGCTTCTTCTGGAACCAGGGACCAGGGTCCCACTCTGCAAATCCAGTTGCTATCTTCAAGACTATTGCCAAGCTGGGTAGGAGGTGGAGCGAGGGAATGTAAAAACTCCACAAACTTTCCTACAAGAATTTCTCACAAGAATTTCTTACTACTCAGCCATAACAAAAGATGAAATATTGCCATTTGCAACTACATGGATGGATCTTGAGAATATCATGCTAAGCAAAATAAGTCAGGTAGGAAAAAGTCAAGAACCATATGATTTCACTCATATCCTATCTAATAATAGACAAATATGCAAATTGACCATACCTCCGACACACCCACAAGACGCGCTCACAAGCCACGCCCACCATCCAATCAGAGCGAGCATGCAAATTAACCCAAACCAAGATGGCTACAGCCACAAAGAGCAAGGTTTCCTAGGTAACAGAGGAAGCCAAGCTTTCCTCGAGCTGTTGCAGGCCTAAGCCTCCACTCAAGCTACAAAGTTTCAATTATAGAAGGTAAACAAATTCAAATAAATGGCGGCAGAATGGAGCTTGAGAGAGCAGGCCAGGGTTGCCACCGGCAACAGGGGAAGCAAAGCTTTCCACACACCCTGGCCGGGCCCACCCGCTTAAGGCAACAAAGTTTCAATTATAACCCCAACACAAATGGCTGGGGGCCTCGGAGGGAGCCTCAGGCTTGGCTCCACTCCAGGCTACAAAGTTTCAATTGTAGAAGGAAAATAAATTCCAGATACCAGGGCCTCTGCTTGGGTTGCCAGGGGGCGTGGCCGGCCTGCAAACCACCACAGGCCCCTAGCTCAGGCCGCCCCACACCCCAAGGGAACCCCCACCTGATCCCAGACGCCCTTCAGGGCAAACCAGCTGGCCCCCACCCCTGTACCAGGCCTCTATCCTATCTAATAAAAGAGTAATCTGCAGATTGATCATCACTGCAACACACAATATAGCTGCCCCCATGTGGTCAAAGATCCTGCCCCCATGTGGACACAAGATAGCCACCACAAGATGGCCAGCAGGAGAGGGCAGTTGGGAGGCACCCGGCCTGCAAGGGAGGGCAGTTGAGAGGGACCAAGCCTGCAAGGGAGGGCAGTTAGGGGTGACCAGGCCGGCAGAGGAGGGAAGTTGGGGGCAAACAGGCTGGCAGCAGAGTGGTTAGGGGGTGATTAGGCTGGCAGGCAGAAGCGGTTAGGGGCAATCAGGAAGGCAGGCAGGCAAGCAGTTGGGAGCCAGCAGTCCTGGATTGTGAGAGGGATGTCCGACTGCCCGTTTAGGCCCGATCCCACCGGGCCTAAACGGGCAGTCGGACATCCCTTGAGGGGTCCCATATTGGCGAGGGTACAGGCTGGGCTGAGGGATAACTCCCCTCCATGCACGAATTTCGTGCACCGGGCCTCTAGTTTGTTATATAAAACTGAAAGTAACAAATGAACAAACAAGACAAACAAACAAAAACTCAGACACAGACAACAGTGTGGTGGTCACCAGAGAGAAGGGAGTGGAGGTAGTAAATGGTAAATGAGGTCATATACATGGTGATGGAAGGAGATTGACTTTGGTTGGTGGGCACACAATGCAATATACAGATGATGTTTCTTGGAACCTATATGATCTTATTAACCAATGTCACCCCAATTAATTTAATTAAGAAAAAATAGTTTCCTGATCGAAATTCTCTTCGTTGCTTTAAATCTATGACTCTTTTCCAGAGTTCTGACAAAGTTGATTCTATATGTTTTTGCATGTTTTTCAATGTTTCTTTAAGGGTGTGGGAATGAGTTCACCTGCTCTGTCATTTTCTTGATGTCACCTAGAATTTTTTTTTAAAAGACATGGGCATTCTGAGAAACTGGTTTTCTCTCACCCTCTATGAATCCTATGAAAAGCCTGATTGATTTTGAAATATCATTCTTACATTGGCTGCTAAGAAACTCAGAGATAAATTTGTGGCTATCATTAGCAATTATGCAATAATTTATTTTTTGTCCCTATCACTGGCATTATCATATTTTATGCACTTATTTTCTATTTGTTCCTATTTATTCTTTCATTTTATCTTTTTTTTTTTTCAATGTGTGTATCTCTGTAAACTTCATGAAATTCTTTTTGTGGAAGGAAGTGAGATATAAAGGTGGGGATATAATTAAATTCCAATATTTTTATTTACTACTTGGCCACCTTAAATATGGGAAAAATTTTATCTTAAGTATCTGTTGCAATCCTGTTGCTTTAACACTATATCATTGCTTCAGTGAAAAAAAGCCAAGCAGATCACAAAAAAGCATGTCACATTTAGTAATGCATGATTGTAAAATGTGTTCCTGAACCTGATTTCAACCATGAAATATAAAAAATAAAGGTAAACTCAACAAATCAGCAATCCAAAAGAGTGCAAGGTGGTTATTTTTTAATTGTTGACAGTATTACAGATATCCAGTATTTCCCACCCCCTTTGCCCACTTCCACCCAGCCCCTGTTCAACCCCAGGCCTTCACCACACTATTATTTGTGCCAATGGGCTATGCATATATGCATATGTGTTCTTTGGTTAGTCTCTTCCCATACCTCCCAAGCCCCTCTACTCAGAGATCTGTTAGTCTGTTCCATGCATCCAGGCCAGTGGACCTATTTTTTCCCCTCACTTTATTTTGTTCATTAGATTCCACATATAAGTGAGATCATGTAATATTTTTCTTTCTCTGACTGGCTTATTTCACTTAGCATAACAATTTTCAGGTCCATCAATGCTGTCACAAAGGGTAACAGATCCTCCTTTTTTCAGCCACATAGTATTCCATTGTGTAAATGTACCACAGTTTTTTTTTTGTTTGTTTGTTTGTTTTTAACTTTTTATTGCAGAAACTTTCATAATTCCCAAAGTAAACAGATTAGTTTAATAAACATATAATAACCCCACAAACCAAGCACTCAACCTAACAATTGTCAATACAGAGCCAATGTAATCTGTGCACAGATGTACTCCTCTCTCCACTATTCCACAAAACACCGAATTATTTCAAAGCAATTATAACTTTTTACATGAAATTCGTTGGTAAGTATCTGTAAAATTTAAGAACGCTATTGAAAAAACTATACACAACCACTCAACTAAATTAACAATAATTTCTTACTACCAAATAGTGTTCAGATTTCCCTTTCTTATCATTTTTGGTTGTTGTTGCCTTTCTAAAGACTTTAATTTTTAGAGAAGGTTTAGACTCACAGCATATTAGATTTCCCATATACCCCTAAACCCCACACATGCATAACACCATTATGAATGTCCCCAACCAGAGTGGTACATTTGTACAATTGATAGATCTATATTAACACATAATAATCATAGTTTACCTTTGATTCACTCTTTTTTCCCCTTTATTGATTAAGGTATTACAAATGTGTGCTTATCTCCCCATAGCCTCCCAACCCCCCAAATCCTGCCTTCACCCTCACCCCCTGTTGTCTGTGTCCATTGGTTATACTTATATGCATGCATACAAGTCCTTTGGTTGATCTCTCCCCCTTACCCCCACCCTCCATTACCTTCCCTCTGAGGTTTGAGCAAGTGTTCTATGTTTCTCTGTCTCTGGATCTGTTTTTGTTTATCGGTTTATGTTGTTCATTGTAATCCACAAAGGAGTGACATCATGTGATATTTATCTTTCTCTGACTTACTTCACTTAGCATAATGCTCTCAAGCTCCATCCATGCTGTTGCAAATGGTAGGAGTTCCTTCCTTTTTACAGAAGCATAGTATTCTATTGTATAGATGTACAAAAGTATTTTAATCCACTCATCTGCACATGGGCACTTAGGCTGGTTCCAAATCTTAGCTATGGTGAATTGTGCTGCTATGAACACAGGAGTGCATATATCCTTTGTGACTGGTGTTTCTAGTTTCTTATGATATATTCCTAGAAATTGGATCACTGGGTCAAATGGGAGTTCAATTTTTAGTTTTTTTGAGGAAATTCCATACTGTTCTCCACAGTGGCTGCACCAGTCTGCATTCCCTTCAGCAGTGCACAAGGGTGCCTTTTTCTCCACATCCTCTCCAGCACTTGTCATTTGTTGATGATAGCCATCCTGACAGGTGTGAGATGGTACCTGATTGTCATTTTGATTTGCATCTCTTGGATAATTAGTGATTTTGTGCATGTTTTCATATGTCTCCTGGCCTTCCTTATGTTTCCTTTCAAAAAGTATCTATTTAGGTCTGTTGCCCAATTTTTGATTGGCTTGTTTATCTTCCTTTTGTTAAGTTGTATGAGTTCCCTGCAAGTATTGGAGATTAAACCCTTATCTGAGATAACATTGGCAAATATGTTCTCCCATGCAGTGGGCTTTCTTGTTGTTTTGTTGGTTTCTTTTGCTGTACAAAAGCTTTTTATTTTGATGTAGTCCCATTTGTTTATTTTCTCTTTAGTTTCTATTGCCCTAGGAGCTGTATCAGTGAAGAAATTGTTTCGTCATATGTCTGAGATTTTGTTGCCTTTGGATTCCTCTAATATTTTTATGATTTCCTATCTTACACTTAACTCCTTTATCCATTTTGAGTTTATTTTTGTGTATGGTGTAAGTTGGTGGTCTAATTTCATTTTTTTTGCATGTATCTTTCCAATTTTCCCAAGATCATTTATTGAAGAGACTGTCTTCACTCCATTGTATGTTCTTCCCTCCTTTGTCAAATATTAATTGAGCATAGTGGCTTGGGTAGATTTCTGGGTTTTCTATTCTATTCCATTGATCTATATGTCTGTTCTTGTGCCACTACCAGGCAGTTTTGAGAAGAGTGGTTTTGTAATACAGCTTGATATCTGGTATTGAGATCCCTGCTACTTTGTTCTTCTTTCTCAGGATCGCTGCACCTATTTGGGGTCCTTTTTTTTTATTCCAGATGAATTTTTGGAGAGTTCGTTCTAGGTCTGTGAAATATGCCATTAGTATTATTTTTAATTTATTTCCGTTGTTTCTTTCTTTATGCGGCCACCAGAAATTTTATTTTATTTTAAATAGATTTTATTCTTTTTTTATTAAGGTATTATATGTGTACATATCTTACCATTGTACCCCCCACCCCACACCCATACATGCCCTCACCCCCCAGAGTTCTGCGTCCATTGGTTATGCTTATATGCATGCATACAAGTCCATCGGTTGATCTCATATCTCTCCCACCTCTCCCTAACCTTCCCCCTGTAATTTGACAGTCTGTTTGATGCTTTACTGTCTCTGTATCTATCTTTTTGTTCATCAGTTTATAATGTTCTTTATTATCCATAAATGAGTGAGATCATGTGGTATTTTTCTTTCATTGACTGGCTTATTTCACTTAGCATAATGTTCTCCAATTCCATCCAGGTTGCTGCAAATGATGAGAATTTCTTCTTTTTGTGGCAGTATAGTATTCTGTTGTGTAGATGTACCACAGTTTTCTGATTCAGTCAGCTGCTGATGGGCACCTAGGCTGTTTCCAAATCTTAGCTAATGTAAATTGTGCAGCTATGAACATAGGGGTGCATATATCCTTTCTGATTGGTGTTTCTAGTTTCTTCAGATATATTCGCAGGAGTGGGATTACTGGGTCAAATGGGAGTTCCATTTTCAGTTTTTTGAGGAAACTCCATACTGTTCTCCACAGTGGCTGCACCAGTCTACATTCCCACCAGCAGTGCACGAGGGTTCCTTTTTCTCCGCATCCTCGCCAACTCTTGTCGTTTGTTGATTTGTTGATGATAGCCATTCTGACAGGTGTGAGATGGTACCACATTGTTGTTTTGATTTGCATCTCTTGGATAATTAGTGACTTTGAGCATGTTGTCATGTGTCTCTTGGCCTTCCTTCTGTCTTCTTTCAAAAAGTATCTATTTAGGTCCATTGCCCATTTTTTTATTGGATCGTTTATCTTCCTTTTATTATGTTGCATAAGCTGCCTGTAGATGTTGGAGATTAAACCTTTATCAGTGATAGCATTTGCAAATATGTTCTCCTATAGAGTGGGTTTTCTTGTTGTGCTTTTTTTCTTGTTGTTTTGTTGATGGTTTCGTTTCCTGTGCAAAAGGTTTTTATTTTGATGTAGTCCCATTTGTTTATTTTCTCTTGAGCTTCCATTGCCCTAGGGGCAGTGTCAGTGAAGAAGTTCTTTTGGCATATGTCTGAGATTTTGTTGCCTGTGGATGCCTCTAGTATTTTTATGGTTTCCCATCTTATGTTTAAGTCCTTTATCCATTTTGAGTTTATTTTTGTGTATGGTGTAAGTTGGTGATCTAGTTTCATTTTTTTGCATGTATCTGTCCAATTTTCCAAACACCATTTATTGAAGAGACTGTATTGACTGCATTGTATGTTCATGCCTCCTTTGTCAAATATTAATTGAGCATAGTGCTTTGGGTCGATATCTGTATTCTCTATTCTGTTCCATTGATCTATATGTCTGTTCTTGTGCCAATACCATGCTGTTTTGAGAACAGTGGCTTTGTAATACAGCTTGAGGTCTGGTATTGAGATCCCTCCTACTTTGTTCTTTTTTCTCAGGATTGCTGTGGCTATTCGGGGTCTTTTTTTATTCCAGATGAATTTTTGGAGAGTTCTTTCTAGGTTTGTGAAATATGCCGTTGGTATTTTAATGGGGAGTGCATTGAATCTATAGATTGCTTTGGGTAGTATGAACATTTTGATGATGTTGATTCTACCAATCCATGAACATGGTATGTTCTTCCATCTGTTTACGTCTTCCTCTATCTCTTTTTTCAGTGTCCTATAGTTTTCTGCCTATAGGTCTTTTACTTCCTTAGTTAAGTTTATTCCTAGGTATCTTAATTTTTTTGGTGAGGTGGTAAATGGGATTGCTTTTTTAGTCTCTCTTTCTGTTAATTCACTATTGATATATAGATATGCCAAAGATTTCTTGGCATTAATTTTGTATCCTGCTATATTGCCGAATTTATTTATTAAGTCTAATAGTTTTTGGATGGAGTCTTTCAGGTTTTTTATGTACAATATCATGTCATCTGCGAATAGAGACAGTTTTACTTCTTCTTTTCAAATTTGGATACCTCTAATTTCTTCTTCTTGTCTAATTGCAATGTCTAGTACTTCCAGTACTATGTCGAACAGAAGTGGTGAGAGTTGGCATCCCTGTCTTGTTCCTGTTCTTAGGGGAAATGGTTTTAGTTTTTGCCCATTGAGTATGATGTTGGCTGTGGGTTTATCATATATGGCTTTTATTATGTTGAGGTATGATCCTTCTATTCCCACCTGGTTGAGAGTTTTTATCAAGAAAGTGTGTTGGATCTTCCCTAAACAAGGACACTTAAGAGTAAATGGGGGGAAAAAAGATGGCGACCGGCAGGAAGGTAGGAGAGAGAGAGTGTGAGTGAGGAACCCATAGAGGAGAGTGTAGACGTGTGTGGTGTGTGTGTGTGTATGAGCTAGGGTCAGTTAGATTCTGCAGGTCTTCCAAGGGGCTGCCTAACCGGGCAGTCCTAGATGGCGGAGCCCCGCGCACAAAGCGGACACTTCTTGGCGGCTGGTGCAGACGCGGAGACCACGCCATCTTGAGAAACAGAGCTGCCTGAGACTCAGATCCTGGCTTCTGACACAAACCAGGACCCTGCAGCCACTGGGGACAGAGAACTGCTATCACAGCTTCAGACCAACAAACAACAAGAATCCAGACTTCCTGGCAGATTTCCGTGAGTCAAAGAGCCTAGCCCCCTCCAAGCAGGCGCACGGATAGCGCCATAGTAACTGATAGACCCATTCCTTGCCCAAGCTGCAGAGCGCCCTCAGCCTCGCAATAGCGCCAAAGTAACTGATAGACCCTCCCCTCGCCCAAGCTGCAGAGCTTTGCACAGGGACGCGCTCCCCCTTAGGGAATTTGGCATGCAGGACAGAAGCAGCTCCCCTTCGGGGAAATCTGACAGTGCACACAGAGGGCTCCCCTTCGGGGAATTTGGCTTGCAGGTCACAGCTCCCCTTTGGGGAATCTTAGAACGTGCACAGAGGGGCTCCCCTTTGGGGAATTTGGCGCACAGGATGGACTCCGCCCCCCTTCGGGGAATTTGGGAGAGTGCACGGAGGCAGCTCACCTTCAGGAATTTTAGAGTGTGTGAAGCCCTAGCCGGTTTGGCTCAGTAGAGAGAGCACACACAGGATGCAGCTCCACTTCAGGGAATTTGGCATGCCAGACACAGCTGCCTGGGATCCCTGACTCACAGCGCATTCACACTAAGAGCCAGTGACCCCAATTGTTGGTGCATGCACAAACAGGGACCCTGATTCTCAACGAGAAACCGCACGAGGCAACAGAGACTCTGACACTCGATTCTTGGTGCAGACACAGGGAAACTCTGACTCCTGGCACATGCTAAGGATCTCATTTTCGGTACATACCAATAGTGTGGTGCAGACAGGGCCCCTGATTCAAAGTGTGCACACGAGACCACACGGAGCAATGGGGACACTGACCCTGGGTAAGTCTGGTTCTCACCAACCAAAGGCAGCCACACGTCCTAGTGTCAGAGCACTTCAGTGAAACTCGGGTGGAGCGAAGTCCCCACAGCACACGGCGAGGTCCACGCAAATGGAAGCTTGAGCTTTTTGGTGATAGCCAGAATGGGGAAACGAAATAACTCACAGAGGAAAGAAAATGTGGAGTCGCCAAGAAAGGAAATTAGTGAAACTGAAGCTTGCAACATGACTGAAATGGAGTTCAGTGTAATGGTCATGGAATTTATACATTGGATGGATGAGAAAATCAACAACTTATGCAAGAATCAGGAAGAAATGAAAAGTGATATAGCTACAATCAAAAACACCATGGAAAGTTTCAACAGTAGACTACAAGAAGCAGAGGACCGAATTAATGAGTTAGAAGATCAGGTACAGAAACCAGCTCAATATGAACAGCAATTGGAGAAAAAAAATTAAAAAGCAGGAGGAAAGCCTAAGGGAGCTTCGGGACAACATGAAACGAAGTAACATGCGTATAATAGGGCTGCCAGAAGGACAAGAAGAGCAGCAGGGATTAGAAAATCTATTTGAAGAAATAATGACAGAAAACTTCCCAGATATGGGAAAGATAAAAGTTATGCAAGTACAGAGAGTCCCAAGCAGGATAAACCCCAAAAGGCCCACACCAAGACATGTCATAATTTCAATGGCAAATATAAATGATAAAGAGAGAATCTTAAAGGCGGCAAGAGAGAGACAGAGAGTTACCTACAAAGCAACACCCATCAGATTGTCAAATGATTACTCAACAGAAACACAACAAGCTAGAAGTGAATGGAAGGAGGTATACAAAGTGTTGCAAAGCAAAGGACTGAATCCAAGAATACTATATCCAGCAAGAATATCAATCAAAATTGAAGAAGAAATCAGGAGCTTCACAGACAAAAAAAGGCTCAGGGAGTTTATCACCACCAAACCAACAATGCACGAAATGCTAAAGGGAATACTGTAAAAAGAAGAAATAAACAGGTAAGAAGGAATACAGACACAAAAATAGATATGACTACAAACAAATACCTTTCAGTAATAAATTTAAATGGAAACGGACTAAATGCTCGAATCAAAAGACATCGAGTGGCTGAATGGATAAAAAAACATGACCCATATATATGCTGTCTACAAGAGACGCACCTCAGAACAAGAGACTCACACAGATTGAAAGTGAAGGGATGGAAAAATATCTTTAGGGAAATGGAAATGAAAAAAAAGCAGGGGTAGCAATACTTATATCTGACAAAATAGACCTCAAAGAAAATGCCATAACAAGAGATAAGGAAGGCCACTTCATAATACTAAAGGGAGAAATCCAACAAGAAGAAATAATTCTGGTAAACATATATGCACCCAATATAGAAGCACCCAAATACATAAAAAAAACTCCTGGAGGATATCAAGGGAGAGATTAATAGCAATACAATCATAGGAGCAGACTTTAATACCCCACTATCACCATTGGACAAATCCTCTAAAGAAAAAATCAGCAAAGAAACATCAATCCTAAATGACTCACTAGACCAGATGGAATTCATTGACATGTTCAGAACATTTCACCCCAAAGCCACAGAATATACATTCTTCTCAAGTGCACATGGGTCATTTTCAAAGATAGACCATATGCTGGGTCACAAGGAAAGTCTCTTCAAATTCAAGAAGATAGAAATTATATCAAGCATCTTCTCAGATCACAGTGGCATAAAACTGGAAATCAACTAAAATAAATACAATCCAAAGAAATCAAACACACTGAGACTAAACAGCATGCTATGAAACAAGGACTGGGTCACCAGAAAGATTAAGGAAGAAATAAAAACATCATGGCAACAAATGACAATGAAAACACAACAATCCATAATCTATGGGAAACAGCGAAAGCAGTCTTGAGAGGGAAGTTCATAGCTCTACAATCCTATTGCAAAAAAACAAGAAACAATGGTAATAAATTACCTAACCCTACAACTCAAAGAGCTAGAAAAAGAGCAGCAAGAAAAGCCCAGTGTAACCAGAAGGAAGGAAATAACAAAGATCAGAGCAGAGATAAATGACATAGAGACCAAAGAAACAATACAAAAGATCAACAAAACCAAGAGCTGGTTCTTTGAAAGGATAAAAAAGATTGATGGACCTCTAGCCAGGCTCACCAAGAAGCAAAGAGAAAGGACCCAAATAAACAAAATCAGAAATGAGAGGTGAAATAACAACAGACCCCGTTGAGATACAAAGGTTTCTTACAAAATACTAAGAACAACTCTATTCCAACAAACTGGACAGCCTGGAGGAAATGAACATATTCCTAGAAAAATATAACCTTCCAAAAATCAATCAGGAAGAATCTAAACAGCTCAATAGGCAGTAACTATGGACGAAATTGAAGCAGTCATCAAAAAGCTTCCGGCAAACAAAAGCCCGGGGCCTGATGGCTTCACAGAAGAGTTTTACCAAACATTCAAGGAAGAACTAAAACCTATCCTCCTCAGACTATTCCAAAAAATTCAAGAGGAAGGAACACTTCCAAGCTCCTTCTATGAAGCCAGAATCACCCTAATACCAAAACCAGATAAAGACAACACAATGAAAGAGAATTACAGACCAATATCCCTCATGAACATAGATGCCAAAATCCTCAACAAAATTCTAGCAAATCAGCTCCAGCAGTACATCAGAAAGATCATACACCATGACCAAGTAGGATTTATCCCAGGAATGCAAGGATGGTACAATATCCACAAATCAATAAACGTGATACATCACATAAACAAATTGAGAGATAAAAATCACATAGTCCTATCAATTGATGCAGAAAAAGCATTTGACAAAATCCAACACCCTTTCTTGATAAAAACTCTTAACAAGGTGGGAATAGAAGGCTCATACCTCAACATAATAAAAGCTATATATGATAAACACACAGCAAACATCATACTCAATGGACAAAAACTAAAAACATTTCCCCTAAGAACAGGAACAAGACAGGGGTGCCCTCTCTCACCACTCCTGTTTGACATAGTACTAGAAGTATTAGCCATTGCAATTAGACAAGAAGAAGAAATAAAAGGCATCCAAATTGGAAAAGAACAAGTAAAGCTGTCTTTATTTGCAGACGACATGATATTGTACATAAAAAATCCGAAAGACTCCGTCAAAAAACTAATAGACTTAATAAATGAATTCGGCAATGTAGCAGGATACAAAATTAACGCCAAGAAATCTATGGCCTTTCTATACACCAATAGTCAACTTACAGACAGAGATACTAAAAAGGCAATCCTATTTACCATCGCACCAAAAAAATTAAGATACCTAGGAATAAACTTAACTAAGGAGGTAAAAGACCTATACACGGAAAACTACAGGACACTGAAAAAAGAGTTAGAGGAAGACGTAAACAGATGGAAGAACATACCATGTTCATGGATTGGTAGAATCAACATCATCAAAATGTTCATACTACCCAAAGCAATCTATAGATTCAATGCACTCCCCATTAAAATACCAACGGCATATTTCACAGACCTTGAAAGAACTCTCCAAAAATTCATCTGGAATAAAAAAAGACCCCGAATAGCCACAGCAATCCTGAGAAAGAAGAATAAAGTAGGAGGGATATCAATACCAGATTTCAAGCTGTATTACAAAGCCACTAATCTCAAAACAGCCTGGAACTGGCACAAGAACAGACATATAGATCAATGGAACAGAATAGAGAATCCAGATATTGACCCAAACCACTATGCTCAATTAATATTTGACAAAGGAGGCATGAACATACAATGGAATAAAGATAGTCTCTTCAATAAATGGTGTTGGGAAAATTGGACAGATACATGCAAAAAAATGAAGCTGAATCACCAACTTACGCCATACACAAAAATAAAATCAAAATGGATAAAGGACTTAAACATAAGATGGGAAACCATAAAAATACTAGAGGCATCCACAGGCAGCAAAATCTCAGACATATGCCAAAAGAACTTCTTCACAGATGCTGCCCCTAGGGCAATGGAAGCTAAAGAAAAAATAAACAAATGGGACTACATCAAAATAAAAAGCTTTTTTACAGCAAAAGAAACTATCAACAAAACAACAAGAAAGCCCACTGCATGGGAGAACATATTTGCAAATGGTATCACTGATAAAGGTTTAATCTCCAACATCTAAAGGCAGCTTATACAACTTAATAAAAGGAAGATAAATGATCCAATAAAAAAATGGGCAACGGACCTAAATGGAATCTTTTCCAAAGAAGACAGAAGGAAGGCCAAGAGACACATGAAAACATGCTCAAAGTCACTAATTATGTGAGAGATGCAAATCAAAACAACAATGTGGTACCATCTCACACCTGTGAGAATGGCTATCATCAACAAATCAACAAACAACAAGTGTTGGCGAGGATGCGGAGAAAAAGGAACCCCCGTGCACTGCTGGTGGGAATGCAGACTGGTGCAGCCACTGTGGAGAACAGTATGGAGTTTCCTCAAAAAACTGAAAATGGAACTCCCATTTGACCCAGTAATCCCACTCCTAGGAATATATCCTAAGAAACTGGGAACACCAATAAGAAAGGATATATGCACCCCTATGTTCATAGCAGCACAATTTACAATAGCTAAGATCTGGAAACAGCCTAGGTGCCCTTCAACAGATGACTGGATCAGAAAACAATGATACATCTCCACAATGGAATATTATGCTGCCATAAAAAAGAAGGAATTCTTACCATTTGCAGCAACCTGGATGGAATTGGAGAACATTATGCTGAGTGAAATAAGCCAGTCAATGAAAGAAAATTACCACATGATCTCACTCATTTATGGATAATAAAGAACATTATAAACTTGAACAAAAAGATAGATACAGAGGCAGTAAAGCATCAAACAGTCTGTCAAATTACAGCAGGAAGGTTAAGGAGAGGTGGGGGAGATATGAGATCAACCGAAGGACTTGTATGCATGCATATAAACATAACCAATGGACGCAAAACTCTGGGGGGTGAGGGCATATATGGGAGTGGGGTGGGGGGGCAATGGTAAGATATGTACACATATAATACCTTAATAAAAAAATTGAAAAAAAAGTGTGTTGGATTTTGTCAAATGCTTTTTATGCATCAATTGATAGGACTATGTGATTTTTATCTCTCAATTTGTTTATGTGATGTATCACGTTTATTGATTTGCAGATATTGTACCATCCTTGCATTCCTGGGATAAATCCTACTTGATCATGGTGTATGATCTTTCTGATATACTGCTGGATCCGATTTGCTAGAATTTTTTGAGGATTTTGGTATCTATGTTCATGAGGGATATTGTCCTGTAATTCTCTTTCATTGTGTTGTCTTTATCTGGTTTTGGTATTAGGGTGATTCTGGCTTCATAGAATGAGCTTGAAATTGTTCCTTCTCTTGAATTTTTTGGAAAAGTCTGAGGAGGATAGGTTTTAGTTCTTCCTTGAATGTTTGGTAAAACTCCTCTGTGAGGCCATCTTGCCCCGGGCTTTTGTTTGCCGGAAGCTTTTTGATGACTGCTTCAATTTCTTCCATAGTTATTGGCCTATTGAGATATTTAGATTCTTCCTGATTGAGTTTTGGAAGGTTATATTTTTCTAGGAATATGTCCATTTCCTCCAGGCTGTCCAGTTTTTTGGAATAGAGTTGTTCATAGTATTTTTTTTACAATCCTTTGCATTTCAGTGAGGTATGTTGTTATTTCAGCTCTTTCATTTCAAATTTTGTCCATTTGGGTCCTCTCTCTTTGCTTCTTGGTGAGGCTGCTTACGGGTTCATCAATCTTGTTTATCCTTTCAAAGAACCAGCTCTTGGTTTTGTTGATCTTTTGTATTATTTCTTTGGTCTCTATGTCATTTATCTCCGCTCTGATCTTTATTATTTCCTTCCTTCTGCTTACACTGTGCTTTTCTTGCTGCTCTTTTTCTAGCTTTTTGAGTTGTAGGGTTAGGTAATTTATTACCATTGTTTCTTGTTTTTTTGCAGTAGGCTTGTAGAGCTATGAACTTCCCTCTCCCGTCTGCTTTTGATGTGTCCCATAGATTTTGGATTATTGCGTTTTCATTGTCGTTTGTTGCCATGATGTTTTTTATTTCTTCCTTGATCTCTCTGGTAACCCAGTCATTGTTTAATAGCATGCTGTTTAGTCTCCATGTGTTTGACTTTTTTGGATTGTTTTTATTGTAATTGATTTCCAGTTTTATGCCACTGTGAACTGAGAAGATGCTTGATATGATTTCTATCTTCTTGAATATGAAGAGACTTTGCCTGTGACCCAGCATATGGTCTATCTTTGAAAATGACCCATGTGCACTTGAGAAGAATGTATATTCTGTGGCTTTGGGGTGACATGTTCTGATAGTGTCAATTAATTCCATCTGGTCTAATGAGTCACATAGGATTGATTTTTCTTTGCTTATTTTTTGTTTAGAGAATTTGTCCAATGGTGAAAGTGGGGTATTAAAGTCTCCTACTATTATTTTATTGGTGTCAATCTCTCCCTTGATATCCTCCAGGAGTTTTATTATGTATTTGGGTGCTCCTGTATTGGGTGCATATATGTTTACCAGAGTTATTTCTTCTTGTTGGATTGCTCTCTTTAGTATTATGAAGTGGCCTTCCTTATCCCTTGTTATGTCCTTCACTTTGAGATCTAATTTGTCAGATATAAGTATTGCTACCCCAGCTTTTTTTTCATTTCAATTTGCCTGAAAACCCTTTTTTCCATCCCTTCACCCTCAGTCTGTGTGCATCTTTTTTTCTGAGGTGGGTTTCTTTTAGACAGCAGATATATGGGTTGTGTTTTCTTACCCTATGTCTTTTGATTGGGGCACTTAATCCATTTACATTTAAAGTTATTATTGATAGGTGCTTATTTGGCGGCATTTTTATTCTTTACCCCTGTGTTCCTTCTTCGTTTACTATTTTGTTTTTTTACAGCAGACCCTTTAGCATTTCTTGCATTGCTGATTTGGTGGTAATCAATTCCCTTAGTCCTGTTTTGTCTGTGAAGCTCCTGATTTCACCTTCAATTTTGATTGATAGCTTTGCTGGGTACAGTATTCTTGGATTCAGACCCTTCTTTTGCATGACTTTGTATATTTCATTCCTTTCCCTTCTGGCCTGATGAGTTTCTTGTCTTCTAGCTCACTGATGCGGACCTCTGCTTCTTCTAGTCTACTCTTGATGTTTTCTATTGAGTTCTTTACAGCAGCAATGTCATTTTTCATTTCTTCTTGGTTCTTCTTCATTTCCTCTTGGTTCTTACTCATATTGTCAAATTTGTCTTCCATTCTTTTCAGCCACCTTATGACCATTTCTCTGAATTCTTTCTCTGACAGGTTGCATGCATCCATTTCGTTTACTTCCTTTTCTGGAGATGCCTGCTTTTGTTTCATATGCGTGCTATTTCTTTGTCTCCCCATGGTCTCTCTTCTCAGGGTGTCTGGTTATGTAGTTCTCTCTCTCCTGCGTTGATTTAAAGGCACAAAATATAACACAACCATGTACAATGCACAAAGCACAGAACAAAAATGTATTCATGATATTAATAACCCCAAATAAAGGTGACCACCAGAGAAAGGCAAATTAGAGGATAGAAGAGGAAGAAAAAGAGAGGAAAAAAAGAAAGGAGTGCAAAAATGAAATTGGGAAAAGGAAACAAAATTAAGAGTTAAAAGAAAGAGAATAGGAAAGAAGAGGGGAACACACTATATATATATGGGGAGGAAAGTCCAATAGAACTGCCATTAATGCCAACAAATCCCAGCAACAAGTACCTGGAGATGAATACAAACTACAAAAAACAACTAATATCATGTGAGGCCAGGGAAAACAGAAGAAAAATACAAACCAACCAAACAAAAAAAAAAGAATAAGCAAAACAATCTCACAAACAAGCATAAAAATAGATATAATCAATAATCTAGCAAACAACAAGAAAAGGACAGAGAGAAAAAATTTTTTTGGATAGTGAAGAAAGGGAAGAGAGAGGTGTGTATGGAGTTGGAGCAGGGGAATGGAAATTAGATATATAAGTAGGGTGAAATTTTAACAGGGGTAAAAATAAGGAATAGGGAAACTCTAAAGCAGGAATAGGGCAAGAGAAACAGGACAACAAAAGGGGAAAAGTGAGGAAGAGAGTATTGGCATAAAGGTAAAGTTTAGATAGAGTAAAATGATGCTAAAGGAAAGATGAAAATAGAATGTAAAACACTAATCCCAAAGTAAAATAAAGAGAAAATAAAATGACACTTTAAAAAAAAAGGTAAAATAGTAGTAGTAATAATACTGATTGAAAATAAAAATGTAATAATTATAAAGTTAAAATCAAGTGAGGAAAAAAGAAAAAAATTAGTTTCTTAAGTAAAAGATGGAAAAAATAAAAATGTGAAGTAGTGAAAGTCATTCACTTCCTCTACTGTTCTGTTTGGCACGCCTGTTTCCTAGTCAGGACAGTATTGAAGTTCCTGGAGTTCCACTGCTCCTCAGTGTTGTAAACCAGTCCTGATTTTTAAGCAAGCAGTACATCTCTATTTCTTGTATTCTTTTATTTGTGTTTACACAAGGGTCAATTTGTGATTCAACCTCTGGGTGGCAGTGTTTCTGGATTGACTTCCGGGTCTATAGGGCCTCTTTAGCTGCAGTGATGGGCAACCTTTTGAGCTTGGTGTGTCAAACTTCGCCAAAAAACTGAGCATAACTCGGGTAGTGTGTCACTTTGAGGAAAAAACTAACTCCAAGACTCTAGTCGCAAATGTTTCATCTTCAGGAGCAGCAAATGTTTCATCCTCGGCATGCGGCCAAGTGTCATCAGAAATGGCTACGCATGTCAGTGCTGACACGCGTGTCATAGGTTCTCCATCACTGAGCTAGTGTTTAGGTTTTGTTTTCCCTGTGGCACTTAATACAGGTTTGTGGGCGTGGGTTGCCCCAGAGCTGGTTCTCTGATGGTTATTCCCCACTCTGATCCCCATGTTCCAGAAAAACAACTTTCCCCTGTAGTCTCTTAGGGTGTCCCCAATTGGGTGATCCTATGTATTGGGCTTAGTAATCAGCAGCAAGTTTTTAAAGAGGAAGAAGAAAAAACAAAAACAAAAGAAATCAAAAGAAAAAAGAGCCAGCGTAAGTGTGCGACCTCTGGAGCTGCGCGCAAGTCTGTGCAGTCTTTTTTCCCCCTTGGGTCTAAGCAGTCGGCACACTTATAAAATTTTTAGGCTATCTTTTTGCGCCAGATCAAAATGTGTTGCTTTTAGAGTTCCCTTCTGTTAGCAGCTCTGAGGATACCCTTCCACATTCACAGATCATGCCAGTCCCAACAGCCATGGATTTTTCTAGGTGCAGACTTCCCCTGGTCCTCCAGCTCCCGCAGTGCACTTTTCTCTCCCCTGCCGGGACCAGAGACCTCACCTTATCCCAGGCGAAATCTGACCTTTGCGTGATGGAGTGTAGAGCTCCTCTGAATTCACGTGTTTGTGCCAATTGGGGACTGGTGTTCTGGGGTTCACAGATGTTCAGTGGGTGCCATAGTTGTAGATTTTCAGGCTTCCGATAACATCCACTTTCCGTTCAAGATGGCGCGGTCTCCGCGTCCAAGTCGGTTGCTCTGGGGTGGGGAACCCAGCAGCAGTGGGGGCTGCACGGTCAGGGGAGCCCTGTCCAGAAGTCCCCCACCATCTCCTGGAGTATAGCTGTCCCTCAACTCACCAACAAACACTCTCCGTGCGACCCTCAGCTGTTCTTTCTATCTGCTCTGGGACAAGGCTCGGGACACGTCTATTCCGCCACCATTTTTTCCCCCCAGAAGCTTTTTATTTTGATGTAGTACCATTTGTTTATCTTCTCTTTAGTTTCCATTGCCCTAGGAGATGTAACAGTGAAGATATTGCTTCTGCATATGTCTGAGATTTTGCTGCCGGTGGATTCCTCTAATATTTTTATGGTTTCCCATTGCACATTTAAGTCCTTTATCCATTTTGAGTTTATTTTTGTGTATGGTGTTAGTTGGTGGTCTAGTTTCATTTTTTTTGCATGTGTCTGACCAAATTTCACAGCACCATTTATTAAAGAGACTGTCTTCACTCCATTGTATGTTCTTGCCTCCTTTGTCAAATATTAATTGGGCATAGTGTTTTGGGTTGATTTCCCGGTTCCTTATTCTATTCCATTAGTCTATATGTCTGTTCTTATGCCAGTACCAGGCAGTTTTGAGAACAATGGCTTTGTAATACAGCTTGATATCTGGTATTGAGATCCCTCCTAATTTGTTCTTCTTTCTCAGGATCACTGCAGTAACTTGGAGTCTTTTTTAAATCCTGATGAATTTTTGGAGAGTTTGTTCTAGGTATGTGAAATATGCCATTGGTATTTTAATGGGGAGTTCATTGAATCTATACATTACTTTGGGTAGAATGGACATTGTAATCATGTTGATTCTACCAATCCATGTTCTTCCATCTGTTTATGCCTTCCTCTATCACTTTTTTCAACATCCTGTAGTTTTCTGAGTAGAGGTCTTTTACCTCCTTAGTTAAGTTTATTACTAGGAATCTAAATTTTATTTGTGCAATGGTAAATCGGATTGTTTTGTTAATCTCTCTTTCTGTAAGTACATTATTGTCATTATTTTTGTATTCTGCTACATTGCTGAATTCATTTATTAAGTCTAATAATTTTTTATGGAGTCTAGGGTTTTCTATGTACAATATCATGTCATCTGTGAATAAGAACAGTTTTACTTCTTCTTTTCCAATTTGGATGCCTTTTATTTCTTCTTCTTGTCTGATTGCTGTGGCTAGCACTTCCAGTACTATGTTGAACAGAAGTGGTGAAAGTGGGCATCCCTGTCTTGTCCTGTTCTTAAGGGAAATGGTTTTAGTTTTTGCTTATTGAGTATGATGTTGGCGGTAGTTTTGTCATATAAGGCTTGTATTATGTTGAGGTATGATCCTTTGATTCCTATTTTGCAGAGCGTTTTTATCAGAAATTGGTGTTATACTTTGTCAAATGCCTTTTCTGTATCAATTGATATGATTATGTGATTTTAGTCTCTCAATTTGTTTATTTATCACATTTATTGATTTGTGGTTATTGTACCAGCCTTGCATCCCTGGAAAAAATCCCACTTGGTCATGGTGTATGATCTTTCTAATGTAATGCTGGATTCTGTTTGCTAGAATTTTGTTGAGCATTTTAGCATCTATGTTCATCAGGAATATTGGCCTGTAATTCTCTTTCTTTGCGGTGTCTTTATCTGATGTTGGGATTAAGGTAATGCTGGCTTCATAGAAAGAGCTTGGAAATGTGCCTTCCTCTTGAATTTTTTGGAATAGTCTCAGAAGGATTGGTTTTAGTTCTTCTTTGAATGTTCAGTAAAACTCCCATGTGAAGCCATCTGGTCCAGGGCTTTTGTTTGCTGGAAGCTTTTTGATTACTGTTTCAATTTCATCAGTAGTTAACGGCCTATTCAGGTTTTTTGATTTTTCCATATTGATTTTGGAAGCTTGTCTTTTTCTAGGAATGTGTCCATTTCATCGATGTTGTCCAATTTTTTGAAGTAGAGTTGTTCGTGGCATTTTTTAAACAATCTTTTGTATATCAATGCAGTCAGTTGTTACTTCACCTCTTTCATTTCTGATTTTGTTTATTTGGGTCCTCTCTCTTTGCTTCTTGGTGAGTCTTGCTAGAGGTTCTTCAATCTTGTTTATCCTTTCAAAGAACCAGCTCTTGGCTTCATTGATCTTTAGTATTGTTTTTTTTTATCTCTGTGTTGTTTATTTCTGCTCTGATCTTTATTATCTCCTTCCTTCTGGTTACTGTGGGCTTTTCTTGTTGCTCTCTTTATAATTTTTTAGGTTGCAAGGTTAAATAATTTATTACCATTTTTTCTTTTTTGGGGGGGTAGGGCTGTAGATCTATGAACTTCCCTCTCAGGACTGGTTTCATTCTGTCCCATAGATTTTGGATTGTTGTGTTTTCATTGTCATTTTTTTCCAGGATGCTTTTAATTCTTCTTTGATCTCTTTGGTAACCCAATCATTGTTTAATAGCATGCTATTTAGCCTCCAAGTGTTTGATTTTTTCATTGCTTTTATTGTAGTTGATTTCTAGTTTTATGCCATTGTGATCTGAGAAGATGCTTGTTATGATTTCTATCCTCTTGAATTTGAAGAGACTTTGCCTGTGTCCTAATATGTGGTCTATCTTTTAAAATGTCCTGTGTACACTTGAGAAGAATGTATATTCTGTAGCTTTGGGGTGAAATATTCTGAAGATGTCAATTAAGTCCATCTGTTCTAGCAAGTCATTTAGGATTGCTGTTGTTTTTTTTTTGTTTTGTGTGTGTGTTTTTTTGCTGAGTTTTTGTTTAGAGGATTTATCTATTGGTGTTAGTGTGGTATTAAAGTCCCCTACTATGACTGTATTGCTATTGACCTCTCCCATGATATCTTCCCAAAGTTGTTTTATGTATTTGGTTTCTCCTGTACTGGCCTTCTTTATCTCTTGTTATGGCCTTTACTTTTTTTAAAATATATTTTATTGATTTCTTACAGAGAGGAAGGGAGAGGGATAGAGAGTTAGAAATATCAATGATAGAGAAACATTGATCGGCTGCCTCCTGCACACCCCCTACTGGGGATGTGCCTGCAGCCAAGGTACATGCCCTTGACCAGAATCGAACCCAGGACCCTTCAGTCCACACGCCGACGCTTCATCCACTGAGCTAAACCAGATAGGGCAATGGCCTTAACTTGAAGTCTATTTTGTCAGGTATAAGTATTGCAACCCCAACTTTTTTTTCATTTCAATTTGCCTGAAAATTTTTTTTCTATCCCTTCACTATCAGTCTGTGTGAATCCTTTGTTCTGAGGTGGGTGTCTTGCAGACAGCAAATATATGGGTCATGTTTTCTTATCCATTCAGCTACCCTATGTCTTTTGATCAGAGCATTTAATCCATTTATGTTTAATGTTATTATTAAGTACTTGTTTGTTGTCATTTTTATTCTTAATGATGTGTTTCTTCTTGCTTTTCTGTTTCTTCTTTTTACAGTAGTCCCTTTAGCATTTCTTGCATTGCTGTCTTGGTGGTAATAAATTCTCTTAGACCTTTTTTGTCTGTGAAGCTCCTGATTCCATCTTCAGTTTTGAATGATAGCCTTGCTGGGTATGGTATTCTTGGATTCTGTCCCTTGTTTTGCATCACTTTGTATATTTCATTCCATTCCCTTCAGGCCTGGTGTGTTTCTGTTGAAAAATCAGTTGACATTCTAATGAGAGATCCCTTGTAGGTAACTTTCTGTCTCTCTCTGGCAGCCTTTAATTTCTTACTTTGTCATTGATGTTTGCCAATTTAATTATGATGTATCTTGGTGTTGGTCTTTTTCGGTTCATCTTGTTTGGTACTGTATGTGCTTCTTGGACTCGTGTAGTTTTTTTCTGGCCAATATAAGGGAAGTTTTCTGTTATTTCTTCAAACATGTTTTCTATTCCTTGCTTCTCTTCCTCTCCTTCTGGTACCCCTATTAGGCGGATGTTCTTCCATTATGTGTTGGCCCAAAGCTCCCTTAGGCTCTCTTCTTGCTTTTTAAGTTTTCTTTCCAGTTGCTGCTGTGTTTTTGTGTTGTTTACTACCTTGTCTTCTAATTCGCTGATGCAGTCCTCAGCCTCTTCTAGTCTGCTGTTTAAGCCTTCCATTGTGGTTTTTATTGCAGCTATGTAATTCTTCATTTCCTCTTGGTTCCTTTTCATGTTGGTGACATTCTCTTTCAGCTCCTTATAATTCTCATTGCTTTGTGTGTATTTGTCATTGAGTTGTGTGTATTTGTCATCCAGCTGTTTGAGCATCTTTATAATCATTACTCTGAATTCTTTCTCCAACATGTTACTTGCCTCCATTTCACTTAACTCCTTTTCTGATGATTCATCTTATTCTTTCCTTTGGGGATTGCTTTCTTATCTCCCCATGTTTTGCAGTAACATTTTAATTGTTTTTGTGTCCTAGCTCCAACTGCTTTGCTATCCAGTTTCTTTTAGGAATGGTGCTATTGGTGTGATCTCTCAGTTCTCCTGGGCTTGGTAATCTAGTGTAGCTCCTTACTTGAGCTATTTTGGTTCTCTTGAGGTAATTCTGCGAGCCGGAAAGGCTCAAATGTGGTTTACCGAAGTCAGAAGCCAGGGAGGGGTTTGTCCCAATTTTTGCTGCCTTGCGCCCTTGGTTGAAATCACACATGCCCAGTGGGTGCTCACAGAGGCACCCACCAGCCATCTCTTGGGGTGGTGGGGCTCAGGAGTCCTGCGCTCTGGAAAGGCACCACTATGGTGTCCATAGCTCTGTAGCTGTGGGGTGGGAAGTCTCAGTTTTGCTACTGCCTTCGTGGTTGGATATGTGTGCTCCTAGTGGTGGCTCACAAGGGCACCCACCATGCATTTTCCAGTGCAGTGCACTGATGCACTCTGAAGGGCCCTGGATCTGATGCAGCATGATTGAGGTGTGTTTGGGCAGGTATTCAGGAAGAGGGAATTCAGAATTTCTACTGCGGTGCAGTGCGCCCTTGTTTGTATAAGATCGCACCCAGTGGGGGCTCACAGCGGCACCCAAGAGCAGCCTGTGGAGCTACGGGATTAGGAGGCCTGTGATCTGGAAAACCACGACTGTGTCAGTGCATTTGCCAGTGTGGCTCACTAATGCACTCTGAGGGGCCCTGGCACTGAAGCCGTGATATTGAGGTGTCTGTGGGCAGGTATCCAGGATGAGTGAATTCAGAATTTCTACTGTGGGGCACCCTTGTTTGTATAATATCACACCCAGTGGGGGCTCACAGTGGCTGTCAATAGCTGCCTGTGGAGTGGTGGGCTCACAAGGCCTGTGCCCTAGAAACGCACAACTGTGGTGTCTGGAGGTCTGCCGCTGGGGAGGGGGGAAGTTGCACTTACTGCTGTGGGAGTGTTCACCTTTGGAGTTGGAGGTCTTAGGGTCTACAGGTCTGTGGGTAGGGCAGCAGGATTTTGGCTGGAGTGGTTGCCAGGTCACGGGCAGTGTCCAAGGGCTGTCTGGGTGGTGCTGTTGATGAGTTCCTAGAAGAGGCCTCTCTCCCCTCAAGATGGTGTGGGGTTCGTGCCCAAGTTCCGCAGCCCGGGGAGTGTCCACAGAGATGGTAGGTGCTCCCTGTCCAGGAGAGCCTGGTTTGCCAGCCCCTGCTACTCCTGCCTGATTTAACTGTCCCTCACTTACTCACACACATACTGCACATATCCACACACTCTCCTTTCACCCCCTTACTCACTCACACCTCTTCCTCACCTCCGTCCTGCCAGCCGCCATCTTCAGATCTCTATTGTGTTATTTTTGACGCAAACAACTCTAAACCTATCTTTGCCCCACCCTGTATATAATGAGATTTGGAAGGCTCATGGAAGGGACATTTGCCTTTCTACTCATCTCTCAATTCATTGCTGATGCTTGATATTACATTCAATAAAATTTATTCCTTTGACTTAAGATTTGGTCCACTGTTTATAATGCAACCAAACCCTGGGTAAGAAAATCCCAAGACATAGGAGTTATTTGTATTTTCCCAGTCTGTTTTCATTTTTATTTATGAATGTCACTTTTCATTGTACAGTTTCGATTTTTATATAGTTGGATCTGTCCATATTTTCCTTTGGGGTTATCTGTTACCATGACTTTACAAGTTATTATTCTTTTAAACCTCTAAGATAATTAAAGCTGTTTTTGCCCTGGATTCAGGGGAGAGAATGGCTCCAACCTTCACATCATATGATGCCCTATCCAATTTTAGATTTTTTTAATTTTTAAATTTTATTTTATTGTTTAAAGTATTACAAATTATAGTACATATGTCTCCCTTTTCCCCCATTGACCTTCCTCTGCCTCCCCTACCCCACCACATGCCCTCACCACCCCCGCCCCAGTGTCTTGCATCCATTGGTTATGCTTATATGCATGCATACATGTCCTTTGGTTGATCTCTTACCTCCCCCCTCAACCCTCCCCAGCCTTCCTGCTGTAGTTTGACAGTCTGTTTGATGATTCTTTGCCTCCGTATCTATTTTTGTTCATCAGTTTATAATGTTCTTTATATTTCACAAATGAGTGAGATCATGTGGTATTCATTTGACAAAGGAGGCAAGAGCATACAATGGAGTCAAGACAGTCTCTTCAATACATGGTTTTGGGAAAATTGGACAGATACTTGCGAAAAAAATGAAACTATACCACCAACTTACACCATATACAAAAATAAACTCAAAATGGATAAAGGACTTAAACGTAAGATGGGAAACCATAAAAATCTTAGAAGAATCCATAGGCTCCAAAATAGCATACATTGGTCCTAGCAATATCTTTACAGCAAAAGAAACCATCAACAAAACAAGAAAACCCACTGCATGCGAGAACATATTTGCCAATGTTATCTGTGACAAGGGTTTAATCTCCAAAATTTACAGGGAACTCATACAACTTAACAAAAGGAAGATAAACAATCCAATTAAAAAATGGGCAAAGCACCTAAATAGACACTTTTTGAAAGAGGACATACAGAAAGCCAATAGACATATGAAAACATGCTCAAAGTCACTAATCATCCTAGAGATGCAAATCAAACCAACAATGAGGTACCATCTTACACTTGTCAGGATGGCTATTATCAGCAAATCAACAAAGGACAAGTGCTGGAGAGGATGCAGAGAAAAAGGAACTCTCCTTCACTGCTGGTGGGAATGCAGACTGGTACAGCCACTGTGAAAAACAGTATGGCATTTCCTCAAAAAATTAAAAATGGAACTGCCCTTTGACCCAGCAATACCACTTCTAGGAATACTAATATATCCTAAGAAATCAGGAATACCAATCAGAAAGGATATATGTACCCCTATGTTCATAGCAGCACAATTTAAAATTGCTAAGATTTGGAAACAGCCTAAATGCCCATCAGCAGATGAGTGGATTAGAAAACTGTGGTACATCTACACAATGGAATACTACACTGCTGTAAAAAAGAAGGAATTCTTACCATTTGCAACAGCATGGATGGAACTGGAGAGCATTATACTAAGTGAAATAAGACAGTCAGTGAAACAATTTTAGATTTTTACAGAAGCCTCTGTCATTTTCTTCTCGTATATCAGACCTAAAGCTTAAATCACAACTTGTTTATGCTTTTTCATGCTCTACCCCTGTTTCTGTTCACTAATTTGGGGGGCACAAAACAACTCTGAGAATTAGGGAAAATGGAGAAGGATGTGAAAGGTATTAACAGGTACCAAATGCCTAGTATATTTCAGCCATCATTTTAGGTGTATTTTCACACAGTATCTCTTTTCCACTCTATGATGGGGAGGAGGGATATTTGGATGGTTCGAAGGTGCCCTAGATTAGGAAAGATGTGAGGCAACCCTGCCAATAGTCAGTCCTTCTAGAAGCCCAGCTCCTTATTCAGTACTGGTAATATAAAGTAGGCAGTTAGAAATGAGGATCAAAAGTTCTTTGGAGATAGACACACCGCTTGGTCATCCTTAAAGAGGTAAGAATTGAAGGAAGAGGGAGGGGTGCTGTCAGTTTTCTGAGGGAGAAAGCAGAAGAAAAGGGATTTGAAGTTAGTACCTTGAGGATTGCTTCTATTTTGAAATCAGGAGCAATAAAAGAAGTTTAAAAAAAGGATAAATGCACTCAGAGAAGAAGACAGCAAGGACAGTGCTGTGGCTTGAAAGCCAAAGGAAGGAACCCCATTTTAGTATGATGTCACCCTGGGAACATGGCTCTGATTATCTCCCTGGGCAACAACTCAGAAAGATCCCAGTAGCCAGCCTGCTGCTCTGCTAACATAGATGCCAAAAAAATCTAGGGCAGGTTGCAGCAAAATAAAATAAATAGATGAAAGCAGTTGGTGAACATTAACCATACTCATACTTAGGTGAACACATGTCTTTGAAAATCCTGGCCATCACCAGTTTATGTGACATCCAAGGAATCAGCAACATTACAAAGATAAGTGTACAGTTTATCTGCCAAGCAATCCTGAAAGATACCAAATTACAGAACCATAGGGTCCCAAAATGACTGAGCTAGAATAGCAGACCAGTTAATCTAACCCCTTTGTGTTAAAAATGTGGGAACAGAATCCTAGAGAAGGGAACAGGCCTGCAAGAGGTCACACAGGGAGTTAATGGCAAAGCCAGAGAGAACCAAGGTCTCCTGCCTCCTCTTCCTCCTATTTGAGTGTTTCTGAGTGAGAAGTGAATAAGAAAATGATTGGTGATAAATGTTACCAGTAAATTGATGAGTTTTTAAAAGCATATCTGGTTTTAAAAATATATGATCTTAGAATGTCAGCACTAGCGCAGACCCTAGAGTGCATCATCCGACGTGATGTTATTTTTCACATGAAGAAACTGAGACCCAGTTTCTTCAGGGTTTGGCTGGTTAATGGTGCAGCAAATCAGTTCCTCAACACAGCTCTCCTTCTTCCTTGGCCTGCCTATTCATGGAAGCTGAATCATACAGATGTACAAAACCTGCAAACAATTATTTAAGGAATAAATACCACAAAAACAGTTTTTCTCGCCTCTCCTGGTCAGAATGCAAGTGCTGTGGGAACCAGAACATAAGGAGAAAGTTCAAGGAAATGAGAAATTGAATGCAACCTTTAGAACAGGATAAATAAGAAAAGACAAGGGCAGATGGGTTAAATGGCACACATCTACTGGGGCTTGGGGAGATGGATGACACAGGGATACAAACCAGAGAGAGCCCTAGGTTCAATCTTGTTTGGCTTAGAAAAAGGGGTTTTAAATTAAGTAACCTCTGCTGATATTTTAAGTTACAAGAGACAATAGGGAGTTCATCCTACAATTCCAGATGAGAAATCTGAGGTTTAGTAGGGGAAGAGACTTTCCCAAAGATAGACAGTGAGGCAGTGTCAGAGCTAGGATTTTAATCCAAGGTCTTGGGCTCAGCAGTCAGTGTGTCTTCTCCCTTATGGACTGGAGAAAGCTGGTGAATGCTTACTAAGAAAATTCAATAGGCATACACTAGGCTACTTTTATATTAGAGTTTTCACAATAGGGTTTACACACTTGGGGTGGGCTCTTCTACTCTGCCAGCTCTTCTTTATGCCCAGAACTTGGCAATGGAGGATCTAGGTCGGTGATATTGGATAGGTGTGGAAGGATAGAAGAGCTAGAAAGTTCATTGACACAAAGCCATAAAAAGCAAGAATAACAGCTGAAACATTGCCTGAAAATACCTAGCACAATCCAGATAGGCAGATACAAATTACTGTATATACTAATCATCCACAATTCCCATCTACTAGGGGAATCTTGGGTAAAGCTTCAATTACTCCTCCCTGGCACTATAAGAATTACTGGCCAGATTAAGTGAAGGGTTATTTAAAATGGAAGTTTCTGGATTAGTGTGAAAATGGGATTAAATGCATCTGCCCCTAATTTACTAGTTGACCACAGGCAGGCCAATTACCATTTCTGATCTTCAGTTTTTCCATGCACTACAGGTGGGAGATCCTAACTCCAGTCTCTCCTGTCTCAGTAAATGGCACTAACCTATTGCCCAGGCCAAAAAACCAGAAGTCATTTGAGATGCCCTGTTGGCAAGCTAAGCATATCAGTTCTGCATCCAATACTATGTTTCCAATCAGTCTATTTTTTTCTCATATCCACTGGTACTACTCTAATCCAAGCCACCATCATCTATTTCCTAGATAACTGCAATAGCCTCCTCACTGGTTTCCTTGCTTCCATTCTTGCCCCAGTACAATCTATATTAATGTGTTTGATCTTTGTATCAACTGGCCTCTCCAACTAAACTGCAAGTTCGGTAAGGGCAGGCTCTGTCTGTGATATCTACTATGGGATCTCTGCTATCTAGCTTAGTGCCTGACATAATGCATACACAATAAATATTTCTTGGCTGAATGACCCGAAAACATTGGCTCATTTTTCTCTTAAAATGCTAATTAAGAAACCTAACTTGAGAAATTTAGTATTTTGCAAGCAATTCAGATTGAAAGCTGTTGTAGCTCTGCTTCCTCTCTTAGTTCAGTTTATTATTTAAACACAGTGAGATATACACTGAGTGGCCAGATTGTTATGACCACCCCATCAGTACTTTGTTGGGCCATCTTTTGCCTTCAATACTGTGGCGATTCTTCTTGGCATTGACTCCACGAGATGTTGAAAGGTGATGCAAGGAATCTGACACCATGCCTGATGAATAGCACTGTCCAGTTCTGTGAGATTTGATGGTTGTGGAACCAGCTGCCTGATGGTTCTTTTAACTTTGTCCCAGAGATGCTCAATTGTATTGAGATCTGGTGATTGTGGGGGCCACCTAAGCAAGGTAAAGTCCTCCTCGTGTTCTTGAAACCACTCCTGCACTATACGAGCACCGTGGCATGGCGCATTGTCTTGTTGGAAGAAGCCATCTCCATTGGGATACGCCATCAACATAATAGGATGAACTTGATCAGCAACGATACTTAGGTATGTTGTGCTATTCAGACGTTGTTCCACATGAATTAAAGGGTCCAAATCATGCCAGGAAAACATGCCCCAAACCATAAAACTGCCCCCACCAGCTTGAAGGGTTGTAGTTATGCATGTGGGGTGCATGCTTTCATGCTGTTTCCGCCAAATTCTGACTCTGCCATCTGCATGATGCAACTGGAAATGTGATTCATCGGACCACATGACTTTTTTCCAATGCTCGGCTGTCCAATCCTTGTGTTCCTGTGCAAATTGGAGACGTTTTATCTTGGTAACTGCAGACAGCAAAGGTGTTCGAATAGGCCTTCAGCTTCCATATCCCATACGATGCAGAGTACTGCTAATTTGCCTACAAACGTCAGGTGGTCATAATAATCTGGCCACTCGGTGTATACAAATTCAAATATTCTGGCCTCTACTCTTTAAATCTTGATATATTCCTTGTGAGTATCATGTCCACAAGAAACTGGTTGTCTTCCTCTTTGCTAATTCCTTCCATTATAATAGTATTCACCCCAACATAGCCTGCCATCCTTACCTGTTTCTTAACAACAAGGACAATGTTGATCTCTATAGGAGTAAGATTTTTATTACCACATCAAATCAATCAGTTTTTCTTTTTTTTAATTTAATAAATCTTTATTGTTCAGATTATTACAATTGTTTCTCCTTTTTCCCCCCCATATCTCCCGTCCACCTGGTTCCCACGCCCCCCTGCCCTTACCACTCCCCCACTGTCCTCATCCATAGGTGTATGATTTTATCCAGTCTCTTCCTGTACCCCCCACACAGACACCCCTTTCCCCCCTGAGAATTATCAATCCACTCCAATTCTATGCCCCTGATTTTATTATGTTCACCAGTTTATTCTGTTCTTCAGATTTTTAATTCACTTGACTTTTAGATTCACTTGTTTATAGGTATGTATTTGTTGTTCATCATTTTTATCTTTACTTTCTTCTTCTTTTTCCTCTTTTTAAATAATACCTTTCAGCTTTTCATATAATACTGGTTTGGTGGTGATGAACTCCTTTAGTTTATTCTTATCTTTGAAGCTCTTAAACTGCCCTTCAATTCTGAATGATAACTTTGCTGGGTAGAGTAGTCTTGGTTGTAGGTTCTTGCTATTCATAACTTTGAATATTTCTTGCCACTCCCGTCTGGCCTGCATAGTTTCTGTTGAGAAATCAGCTCATAATCGTATGGGTGCTCCCTTATAAGTAACTAACTGTTTTTCTCTTGCTGCTTGTAAGATTCTCTCTTTGTCTTTTGCCCTTGGCATTTTAATTATGATATGTCTTGGTGTGGTCCTCTTTGGATTCCTTTTATTTGGGGTTCTGTGCGCTTCCTGGACTTGTAAGTCTATTTCTTTCACCAGATGGGGGAAGTTTTCGGTCATTATTTCTTCAAATAGGTTTTCAGCGTCTTGCTCTCTCTCTTCTTCTGGCACCCCCATAATTCTGATGTTGGTACGCTTGAAGTTGTCCCAGAGGCTTCTTACACTATCTTCTACTTTCTGAATTCTCTTCTCTTCTTGTTTTTCTGGAGGCATGTCCTTTGCCTCTTTGTATTCCAAATCTTTGACTTGATTCTTGCGTTCCTCTAGTCTGCTGTTGGGTCTCTGTATAATATTTTTTTATTTCAGTCAGTGTATATTTCATTTCTAGTTGGTCCTTTTTCATATCCTCGAGGGTCTCATTAAATTTATCAGCCTTTTCCATGAAATTCTTGAAAAACCTTATAACCGTGGTTTTGAACTCTATGTCCATTCGTTTGTTCTCCTCCATTTCTTTCGTTTGAGATCTGTTTCATTGCCTCCTCATTTTCGCTGCTTCCCTTAGTTGGTTAGGGTAGCTTTGTGTACTAGGTGTCCTATTGGTTTAACGGCTCAGCCTCCCAGTTACCTGAGGTGGATGCTCTTGGTGCACCCCTTAGTGGACTGTGTGTACAGCCTTGTTGTAGTTAAGTCTTGATTGTTCTTGGTGTCACTGGGAGGAATTGACCTCCAGGCCAATTGGCTGTGAGGACCCGCTGTGTCTATAAAGGAGGAATTGCTGTGCTGGAGACATGTTTATGGGCCGGGACTTGTTGCAGTAGGGCTTTGGCGTTCACTGAGTCTGCCTCTTGAATGTGTCCCTTATGAGAGTGGTTGAAATCTGGTGTCGTTTCACACCGACCACTAGATGCCCTAGTTTCTGGATCTCCAATAGGGTGCAAGTCAGCTACCGACTGAGGCCCCCCCAGCAGGAGCTACAGCAAGAAATAGTTTTCTCCTCTTTGCTTGAGTGGTTTAGGCGCAGTCTGACTGGAGCTTCAGTTGATTTGGTTAAGCTGTCACAAGACAGGCCATTTATATGCAAAAGCCGCTGTGTGGAGCCTGGGCGGGTTTGTAGAATGTGCGGGGCGGGGTCTCAGGGCGTCACTAGGCTAGGGCATAGCAAACTGGTGATGGCTGCCATCAGCCATCTCTGCCTTTCTGCGTTTCCAAGTCCCCGCATCCCACGCTCCAGTGCAGCAAACACTGATGGCTGGGCACACCTCTTAGCTTTTCCGCGTTTATTCTCCTTTCTTTTTCCTTCTTAGTTGTAAATCTACCATTCAGCCAGCTTTCCCGTGGTTCTGGGTGGTAGACATTTTGTCTTTTAGTTGTATTTTTGAAATTGTTGTGCGTGGCGGCAGTTTAGTTGTTTAACTTTGCCACCATCTTGGTTCCTCAATCTCAATCAGTTTTTCTAATAAAATAATGCATTAGAACTTCCTAGTAGCACAACTCCAAAATATTATCTCACCTACTACAGACTTCTGAAAGTTATTGAACACTTACTATAAGAATGATACCATCATGGCTTGAATATATTATTTTAAGCATTGCTTTAGGAGAAGGGGCCAAGGCAATGGTTTCCTTTTATTCCCCCTCTCTTTTTTTCTTATTGTAAGTTGTTTATTGTAAGATAATTTACAAATATCTTTCTGTCTTCAGTAATTGAAATAATGAACCAATAATTTATTCCAACCAGGACAACAGTAAACTAACATTAAAATAATCTGCCTGAATTTTACTTCTTTATCTCTTGTCTGAGGATGACAATTTATTTTCATTAATCCAGAGCTGTAGCAATGGATATGATTTCAATAAACTCTTTTGTGCTGATAGCTTGGTGGGTGCAGTTGAAAGTCAAAATCAATTTTTCAATCATCTCAGAATGTTGGCCAGACTGTATTCCTGGTAATTTTGTAGCACGTGAGCATCAATGTCATCGTGGATACTCATACTCTCAGCACTTGCAATAGTATTAAGAGAAAAGATAAGTTTTTCTTCTGTCTTGTGAGAGATGACAGACCCAGCTTGATTACAAATGATAGCTCCTTCCTCAAATTCATATCTAAAATGTAATAATTCTAGGGCAATAATTGATACATCTACAAAACTAGGGGGGTTTCTTCCCACTCTTTGACTGTCACCAGAAATTAATTAGAAGTTTAGTTTACCCCTAATTTTATCACCAATTCCAACATCTTTCCTGGCTGCTGTGAGCATAGCCACTTCACTTTTCATCTGTTTAGCAACTAAGGACTGGATAGTGCCACAAAGCCCTCCATCTGAGGATACACCAATGAGATGTTTCTTCTTGTGTTCAGGGACCTTAATATCAGCTTTTTCATACAGAGCCGAAGATCCTGTTCCATACACTTGAGCTGGTTTCATCTTTCTCTCAGCTCATGCTGCTGCTCCTATTTTAATATATTTAGTAATTTTCTAGGTTTTTTTGATTGATTTTAGTCACCTGGTAATATCTTTCAAAGTTGCCATATTTTGATCTTGCAGCTGCATGGCCAGCCCAAGACCCCAATGATGCCCTCCTCAGAAAACACAGTGGTACTGGCCCTGCTAAAGGTTGGTCCCAGTTATTCCCCTGTCATTGTTTGGAATATTTTCCTTCCTCTCATTGTTAGCCTGGTTTCTTATAACTCGGCAAGAACAAGGAAATCGATCAGACCATCAAACCTCAGAGGGAAGGTAGGGGAGGGTGGGGGTAAGGGGGAGAGATCAATCAAAGGACTTGTATGCATGCATATAAGCCTAACCAATGGACACAGACAACAGGGGGGGTGAGGACATGAGTGGGGGGTGGGGGGACAATGGGAGGATAAGGACACATATGTAATACCTTAATCAATAAAGAAATTTAAAAAACAACACTGTTATTAAAGAGGTCAAGGAGCCAAGACAAAACCATGGAAGCTAAGAGGCTTATGAACCTTTTCCTTAATCAGACACCTTAATTGTTACAAATAGCACAAACCTTCCTCTGAGGCCCCTTTTGCTACATTAACTGTCATCTCTCTTTAATGTCCATGGGACATAACTTGGCCCTTGGCAGGTTCCATGTATTGGAGTGTACCATCTGGATGAAGTAACAGAGGCATTTGGATTCCATGGAGGCAGTAGCAGACTGATACAGGCTGTGCAGAGCTATGAAAAGAGCAAAGGGCTCTGAGTCAGGAGTCCTGTTTCTGTGTCAAACATGCTGGGTGACTTTGAATAAGTCCTTTCCTTCTTTTGGCCTGGTCCCCCAACTGTGAAATAGGGTTTTGGTGAGGCTTAAAAGACAATATATTTGCCAAATTACTCCTATAATCAGATTGTAAAGCTATTATCATGTTTAAATTTAAGCAGATACAAAGCCACATCTAGACCCTTACCAGGCATGTGAACTTAGTGTTAGGTAAAGATTCTAAGAGGAGGTAGATAGTGGAAGAAGAGACATCAGTTCTAAAACCTCAAAGGCCATTCCTAAATTGCTTCCCACACATCTCCAAACATGCCCTCTATTTCTCCTCAAACCAAAGTTAACTCATATTGTAAAGCAATTTATATTTGACATAAATATATAGATCTAAGGCCTTATTTTACTTTTAGTCTCCATATTTTTTCATATATATTCATTTCCTTAATCTGCAAGTAACTTGGTTCAATTTGGGCCCAGGCTTTAGCTTTGTAACTTACCATATGGCCTTGGCCAAGCCACGTTCTGAGCCAGTAAAAAGGAATGAATCTACTTATCCCCTTAAGAGTGGTTGTGAGGATGAAATGAGGGACTATACTGGTACATTGAGCTCTCAGCACAGTGGCTAATACATGCCAGGCACTTAACCAGACTTGTTCCCTACCCCTCCTTTTATAGAACAGGTCTGGGGCCAGTTCTTGGCTCTGGATTCCATGGTTAGGGTAGCTGAGACCCACAGTCTTTATGACAACCCAACTCAATAGTCTTCAAATGGCTACTAGTGGCACAGGGATCTTAAAGCCCAATAGGAAATTGTTAGGCTAGAAACCAGGGAGAATTTCCTTGTTGTGAAAGTTATCATGTCTGAGATCCAAAGAAAAGAAGGGCTTCGATTCCACCACTAGAAAGCTCTTAAAATCAGTGTGGACACTCAGAATGGCCTGAGACTCATGTTCCACTAATTTTTCTCCAGCTCCTAAAATATATTAAGCCCTATATTCAGCACCATCAGAGGCTAACTAGTTGCATTTTTTCAGATGAGGGAACTGAGGCCCAGAAAATAAGTGCAAGCTCAATCAGAGAATTTCCACTCACCTTTAATTGGGAGTTAGTCAGAGTTCTCCTTTTGTTCAAAGCCTAGCTCCCTGGGCCGGTGTGTGTTCTCATATCCTGTTCTCATCTCCTCTAAATCATTCTTTATTTTGCCTCTAGAATCAACCTCCCTAAGACATCCCTCCAAACTTAGCACTTCTCTTTGGAAACATTAAATAACTTGGCATTATTTGATATGTAGTAAGCAATTAATAACTGTGTATTGGAGGAATGTGTGCCTTATAGGATTAAGTCTAAACTCTTTAGCATGACATTCAAGGTCTTTTACAATATAGCTCTAACCTACCTTTTCTAGATATATCTCTCACTTCTCTTTCCCACCTGCACATCCCATATATGAACCTTATGCTCCAGATGCCTTGGCCAGCTTGTCCTTTCCTTTCTATATGTGTTAAGTTCTCTTCTGGGAAGTTCATCTTCCCCAATTATATGGCAAATTCACAGCCACTTTTTGAGACCTATTTGCATATTCTTTTTTCAGGTTACATCTTATCCATTCCTTTATTATGGCAGCACAGTGTAATGTAGTTAATGAGTTACCTTTCTGTCTCTCCTGCTCTTCAAAGGCAATGGCTTGCTTTTATTTATCTTCACCTCCCTCGCTGCCTCCCCCAAAATCTGAGCTCAGTAACTGTCGAATGGAGGTAGGGCCAGAACAGTCAACACTCCAAGCCCCAGCTTTAGCAGCCACACAACTTCTACCTCCCCCGCTCCCCCTCACTTCATCTGCATCTAAATACCAAACCCACTTGTTCCGAGGCATCGGACTAAACACTTCTCAGAGTGAATCCCCATGCAGGATTTCTCTCCAGCCCGAGTTCACTAATTAGCAACTTCTGATATCCTTTACTGGGTAAGTAAGGTTGAGGGCCCCAGGAGGGCTGTATATCTCTCATCTTTCCAGTTGCTGCCTTCTGGGGTAATTTTTCCTCAAAATATTTCCGCGGATGGGACAAATGTCACCATTCCCTTGCACTCTTCACAACCTTTGGCATAATTATCTGTGACAAATTGATTTAAAGTGCGTTTGCAGGAAGAAAAATAGGCGTGTCTCGCTTGGCCTTCTGGGATTTGTAGTCCTGCAGGCTCCGAGTCTGCCTGACTGGCCCTGGAGCTGCGACTACAGCTCCCAGGCCTTCTTCGAGTCCCTACTGCACAGACTCAGAGCCCCATGCTGGGAGGAGGTGGTTACTTTGTGTCTATTGTATCCCTGGATGTGTGTGTTGTACATTTTTCGGGACGTGAAATTGAAAGTGAAAAGCATGGCAGATGAGCAAGAAATAATGTGCAAATTGGAAAGCATTAAAGAGATCAGGTAAGTGGAACGTTGTAGCGCCTCCAAGCCCCCTTGTAGCCGCCCCCCCGCCCCCCCCCCCCATTCGCTTCCTGAGGTAGAAGACTGAGTTACCTTGTAAAGTATCTATTGTTGGGCTACTTGCTGAGGGGGGGGGGGGGGGGGTGGCAAAGGAGCCGGTACACCAGGAATTTCAAGGATGGGAAGGAGACTGGGAGAGTTGAGACAGATTATATATAGTGAGAAAGAGAAATAGAGTCACTGACGGAAAGAGACCTCACCAGATGTAGCAAGCAGGTGTGGCAGAGAAAGCCAAATGGGGACTACGGCGGTGGGGTGAGGTGGAAGGGAGGTGTTGATCCAAGACAGTTTTATTCTTGGGGTGGGAGTTGGGAGGTGGCATTCTTGAACCCATTATTTTTTTCAGTGTTGGCTCCAAGGTGTATTAGGCTCCTTGATCTTTAGGTATCGAGATTTTTTTCAGTCTCCCATTCAACTTCAAGACCTGGAGCTCCGGTGAGCGTTTTGAGAGCAAAGTCTAGCGCGTTGGGGCTGGTGGCTGCTGCCAAGGATTGCCCGCTGGGAGTGCTGAGGAATCCCAGCAGGCCGGGATTGGGAGGATGGCGAACACTGACTCCCGCGTGTGTATTTGCTTTCCACTCATTCACCACTTTCTTCCCCTCCTATCCTGTGCTCTGAAAGGGGGGTGGGAGCAATGGAGACTGGGGAGGAGGTTCTGCATCACTTAGTAAGGTCGCAGCAGCTGCTCTTAGGTGCCAGAGGTGTAGGGCTAGCAGGCAAAATGGGAGTTGCCTGGTGCCTCCCCCTCCCTACCCCTCTTTCCCTCTGGGAGTGGCTTTGGCTAGGAGAGGAGTTGTCCTTGCTCAGAATACAATAGCGCCCAGTAAGTGGACTGCCTGGGCTGGCACCAGGCCTTCCTTCACCTATCTTCTCTGCCAGAGCACTGCCCCCTCCAGCTTCCACCCTCATTTTGAGGGTGACATAGGTTCAGCTGTCTCCCTTTAGTGTTTTCCAGGAGGATATAAAATGTGTCAATTTAATAAATAAGACTTAGGAAGAGATTTAAATTTACCATTGGAGTCAATACCTAGAATGAGACTCCCACTTTATGGGGATGCACCTTGACTTTTTTGAAATTGGAAGGGTTATATCTTTACTTCTGCAAGAGAGTAATAGGAAGGGAACTATTATTTATTGAACCCATGGTGGGCCAAGCCCTTTGACCTACTATTGTTCCTTTCAGCAAGAGACCTGAGAGCTTCCTACACCTCCTTTACAACTGGGAAAATAGAGGCTCAGAAAATTTAATTAACTTTTCCAGAGCCAAACAGCTTGAAATGCTAGATTTTGACAGGAACCCAGTCAATATGCATGCAGAGGCTCTGGTCTTCGCACTCTATCCCATAGCATAGAGGGTCTTAGAAGGGGTGGAGAGGTGACATGTTTCAATTTTTTTTCTGCAAAAGCACCAGGAGATAGGGAGTGAGATAACTTGGTGCAGGAAATAGCCAGCTGTCATAATAACAATGTAGCTAATCAGAAGCTTAGGTATGCAAGTGTAGAGCCTAAACTTTTACTAGATTTTAAAGAAGCCCTTGCCCAACTCCAAGAGAAGGAACAGTTGGGAGCAAGGAAAAATGATCCCTCACAGTGAAAATCAAATGGGGTGTATGACTTCTACCCTTACCAGTTTTAAACCAGTAATTTCTACCAGTACTAGCTGGTATGAGATCATCAAAGGCCTAGAGAGAGGATTGACTCCCATCCCCAACCAGCAGTAAACAAGAAACCCCTGCCAACCTGGATGTCAGCCAGAAACTCAGTGGAAAACCTAGACATCTACTGGCTCCCTTCTCTTCAAAATGACAATGTAAGAGAAGGCCTGCAAAAACAAAAGTTTTAAAAGAGATCCAGTGTTCAAATTTAATTTAAAAAAATCACATGCCATACCCAGGTTATCAACTTAAATGACAAGAAACAAATTATAAAATAGAAAATCTCATCATACAAGTAGAAAGTCTCAACAAAGAAAGTCTCAATAAAGAAGAATCATATAGAAATATGAGAACTAAAAAAATACAGTAGCCAAAAGAGACCTTTAAAAACTCTAAAATATTTTAATTAGATTTATTAAGGTGACATTGGTTAATACATTTATATGGGTTTCAAGTATACATTTCTATGATACATGATCTGTATATTGCATTGTGTGCCCATCACCCAAAGTCAAATCATCTTCCATCACCATATATTTGACGCCCTTTACCTGTTACTCATTCCTACTCCCCTTCCCTCTGGTAACCACAATACTGATGTCTGTATATTTGTTTTTGTTTGTTTGTTTTTATTGTTTGTTTATTTGTTGCTTTCAGTTTCATATCCCACATATGAGTGCAATCATATGGTTCTTTTTCTGTCTGACTTATTTCGCTTAGCATGATATTTTCAAAGTCCATCCAAGTTGTCGCAAATGGCAGTATTTCATCTTTTCTTGTGGTCGAGTAGTATTCCATTGTCTAAAATCTTGCTCAACAGAAAGATGGGGAAACAGAAAAGAATCAGACAGCTTAAACATAAAACAATAGAAATCACCCAATCAGAACAACAAAGGGAAATTAGATGCCCTTCCCCCCAAAAAGAAGAAGATCAAAAAGAAAGCATTGAGCAGAGCCTCCAAATCTCTGGGACTATTTATATTCATGTTAACAGTTACATTTATGTTAACATTCATGTCAACAGTCTCAGAAAGAGAGAACAAAGAGTTCAGGACTAGAAAAGTACTTGAAGAAATAGTAGATAAAAACTTCCCAAATTAAGTAAAGGACAGAAACCTCCAGTTTCAAGAAGCTAAACAAACACCATCAGGACAAACCCAAAGAAATTCACATGAAACACATCATAGTTAACCTTCTGGAAAGCAGTCCAAGAGAAACAACACCTTACCTATAACTTTAGAGGAAAAATAGAATAACAGCAGGTTTTTCATCAGATGAAGCCCTAGTGGGAAGAGGAACAATATTTTTCAAGTGCTGAAGAAAAAGAATCATCAACCTAGAATCCTTTGTCCAGTGATAATATCTTTCAAGAATAGAGATAGTCAAGACATTCTTAGGTGAAAGGAAACAATTTATCAGTAGGAGGTCTACCCTATAAGAATGACTAAAGTAAATTCTTTTAAAAAATTATTTTATTTTTTAAATTGATTTCAGAGAGGAAGAGGAAGGGAGAGAGAGATAGAAACATGAATGATGAGAGAGAATCATTGATTGGCTGCCTCCTACACGCCCCCTACTGGGGATTGAGCCCACAACCTGCACATGTGCCCTTGACTGGAATCAAACCTGGGACCCTTCAGTCCTCAGGCCAATGCTCAATCCACTGAGCCAAACTGGCTAGGGCTAAAGTAAGTTCTTGGAAGACAGAATACAGTAGGCAAAAACATGAGTAAATACAATAGAATATATTTTCCTTTCAAGTTCTCTTTGAAGATTGGATCAAATTTTATCACATTTCATGTTCTCAATGTATGTAGAGGAAATATTTAAGACATTTATATATAAACAGTGTAAAGGCATTTAAAAGGGAAATAAGCTTCCTATATTTCACTTGAACTGGTAAAATGACATCAGAAGACTGATAAATTATGTATATATAATATAATACAGAAAACACTGAAAAGGCTATACAGAAATGGAATTTGAAAAAAATGTACAAGTAACCCACAGAAAAGCAGGACAAAGAAGACAGGAAAAGTAAAAACAGAGAGAACAAACAGGTAACAAAAAAACACAGCAGACTTATACTTAACAGCAACAACAACAAAAAAACCACAGCAGACATACATAATTGATAATTATGTTGAATATAAATGGCTTAAATATACCAATTAAAAGACAGAGTAGACTTAAAAAACATGACCCACCTATATGCTGTCTATAATAAATTTACTTCAAATATAGTGACCAACTAGGTTGAGAGTAAAAAGGATAGAAAAAAGGTGCCATGCAAACAGTAATCAGAAGAAAGCAGGAGCAGGTATATTAGTATCAGATAAAGCAGATTTCAAGTCAAAGAAAATACCCAGGGACAAAGTTAAACATGACATAATGAGACAGGGTCAATCCACCAAGAAGACTTAAAAATTCTAGATGTATATGCACCAAAAGTGATTTAAATTATTCTGCTTTTGACAATTTTACAGTAATATACAACGGTTACACCACTGGGTTTAAGAATTTGGAATGGGGAAAGTATTACATATATGTACTTGATGTACACATATGGACAGGTAAACATGCATGGGAGGTTGAAAGAAGGAAGAAGCAAAGGAAGGGGTAGAAGAACTGGAGAAAGGAGGTAACATTTGTTGAACAGTTGCTAATTTCAAAGGTCTTGGCTCATTTTTTTAAAATTTCTTTATTGATTAAGGTATTATATGTGTCCTTATCCTCCCATTGCCCCCCCCTCCATCCCCCTACTCGGTCTTGGCTCATTTAATACTTAATCTTTCTAATGGAAATTTGGGGTAGGAATTATCCCCATTTTACATATAAAGATATTGAGGCTGTTACAAAAAACTGGAGAAGAACCAAGCAATACTTAGAGAGATGGAGTTACATTTATTATGCGCGGGATCAGAGGAAAATGTCTCAAATTCTGGGCCCCAACATGAAGGAATTTTCCTTATTTTTTTTTTTTTGAATTTTCCTTATTTATATGTTTTTACTTTCTTTGTCTCCCAAATATGGGGTGTTTCCGGCCCCTTTTGCAAGTTCTTAAAGAGCCCCTATGTGCTGGGGCCTTGAGACCTCAACCAAAGGCCTTGCCTGGTGCCAGCACTGATAATTTTGTCTGGGGAAGGTTTAATGTCCTCTCTGAAGTGGGAGTAGTCTCATTTTCCTTATTATTTAAGCAAGCAAGCATTTACAGAAGACAAATAGCAGAGTTAAAATTTCAAACAGCAGTTTTTATATAAGATGGATGCTTCAAGGTCATAGAGGTTAGGTAACTTATCTTTGGTAACACATAAAGGAAAGAGAAAATATATCTTCCTATTCACATGGCATATGCATTTCAACAAATGCTAATAATCTGATTAACCATTATTCTCAGTTCTTCGACTATTCTATAATTAAATCCCTTCAAGGTATAAACAGAGCCACCTATTTCTGTTAGAAAATAATAGTAATGATATTTCTGTGCAGAAGTAGCAGGGATAATGGCAATATCACCTAAATACCTGATTAAGTCAAACTGACATTCAACATGCCCCCCTACCCACCCCCCCGGCACAGACCATGAAATATACACATTCATACTTAGTTTTCACATACACCAGTGGCAGAATTTGAAGTGGGAAATGTCTCCACTCCTGACTCAGAACACATGCCCAGCCCTGTCTTTCCTCCCAATCCCAACCACACTCCAACACTATGCTCCAGATCTTATCCCACAAATTCCACACTGGTCTATTTTGCCCATACATTCCTTAAACTTTCAAGTGGTGATGAAGGTGCATGTGGATATGTGGAAAGGGGAAGAAAAGAATGGAACAAAAAGAGGAAAATGGAAAAGAGGAAGGAAAGGAGAAGAATCCATGAGGCAGAGAAAGTGCAGCCATCCCTAGATGAACTAGAGCTCCCCAAATGCATACTAATATCTCCTCAACATGCACATGATATCCATGCACACACATTGTACACACCCATGTCCTTATTCATACACAATGAGCTTCCTTCACTAAAGAAAAGAAAAACTCATTTTGGAAGTAAATATTATGGTGTTAAATAGATCCGCTTAAGTGTAAGTTTCTATCCTGTGTGTTCTCTTTTTCTCTCTACAGATCCTCCTGGGTGATCTCTTATACTCCCATGGATTCAATTATCCCCCAGGTCCCAAATCTCTACCCCCTACCTTCCTTCCAAGCTTTAGCCCAATACATCCCACAGCCTATTGGTCTTGTCCACCTTTTGTTCCACAGACACAACTCAAATTAGCTAACTCTTTAGAATTTATCTCTTCCTGGTCTAATCCAGCTCTTCCACCTAATCTCTGGTTTAATGCTATCATTCTCTTCACAGTTCCCTCAGATTGAGACCTGAATATCAATGTTGATTACCCTTTCTTTTTATAACTCACCTCTTGGTCACTTACTAAGTCCTACTCTTTCTACCTTCAACATCTGACTCAAATTCCTGCCCTACTCTCCATCTCCATACTCATCTCCTTCATCATGGCTGTCCTGGATATTTGTAATGTTGTATCCATTTCCACCTATAGAATTATATTTTTGTCTTTGTTCTCTCCCATCCCACCACACCCCCCAACATCTTCAATGCCATCCACGCTGCTGTGAGAACAACCTTCCTAAAGCACTGGTGTTATGTTGTTCCTTGCACACATTCACTGACTTTCAATTATCTATAGCAGTATTTTTCAAAACACAGGTTATGAACCATTAGTATATCATGAAATGAATTAATCAGTTGCTAGTAACATTTGTAAAAAAGATTATGTTGCGGTTCTTAAAAAAAAAAAAAAAGAACAGAACTACCATATGACCCAGCAATCCCTTTCTGGGTATCTAACCAAAAAAACTCAAAAACATTTATTTGCAAAGATATATGCACCCCTATATCGAACAGGAGTAGTGAGAGTGGGCATCCCTGTCTTGTTCCTGTTCTTAGGTGAAATTGTTTTAGTTTTTGCCCATTGAGTATGATGTTGGCTGTGGGTTTGTCATATATGGCTTTTATTATGTTGAGATATGATCCTTCTATTCCCACCTTGCTGAGAGTTTTTATCAAGAAAGGGTGTTGGATTTTGTCAAATGCTTTTTCTGCATCAATTGATATGACTATGTGATTTTTATCTCTCAATTTGTTTATGTGATGTATCACATTTATTGATTTGCGAATATTGTACCATCCTTGCATCCCTGGGATAAATCCTACTTGGTCTTGGTGTATGGTCTTTCTGTTGTACTGCTGGATCCTATTTGCTAGAATTTTGTTGAGGATTTTGGCATCTATGTTCATGAGGTATATTGGCCTGTAATTCTCTTGCATTGTGTTGTCTTTATCTGGTTTTGGTATTAGGGTGATGCTGGCTTCATAGAAGGTGCTTGGAAGTGTTCCTTCCTCTTGAATTTTCTGGAATAGTCTGAGGAGGATAGGTTTTATTTCTTCCTTGAATGTTTGGTAAAACTCCCCTGTGAAGCCATTTGGCCCTGGGCTTTTGTTTGCTGGAAGCTTTTTGATGACTGCTTCCATTTCTTCCATAGTTATCAGCCTATTGAGATTTTTAGAATCTTCCTGATTGAGTTTTGGAAGGTTGTATTTTTCTAGGAATAAGTCCGTTTCCTCCAGGTTATCTAGTTTGTTAGAAAAGAGTTGTTCATAGTATTTTTTTAAACAATCCTTTGTATTTCTGTAGTGTCTGTTGTTATTTCTCCTCTTTCATTTCTGATTTTGTCTATTTGGGTCCTCTCTCTTTGCTTCTTGGTGAGCCTGGCTAGAGGTTTGTCGATCTTGTTTATTCTTTCAAAGAACCAGCTCTTGGTGTCATTGATCTTTTGTATTGTTTTTTTTTGGTCTCTATGTCATTCATCTCTGCTCTGATCTTTATTATTTCCTTCCTTCTGCTCACTGTGGGCGTTTCTTGTTGCTCTCTTTCTAATTCTTTGAGTTGTAGAGCTAGATGAATTATTACCATTGTTTCTTGTTTTTTGAGGTAGGCCTGTAGAGCTATAAACTTCCCTCTGAGGACTGCTTTCAGTGTGTCCCATAGCATTTGCATTGTTGTGTTTTTATTGTCATTAGTCTCCAGGATGTTTTTAATTTCTTCTTTGATCTCATTGGTAACCCAATCATTGTTTAATAGCATGCTATTCAGCTTCCAAGTGTTTGAATTTTTTGGAATGTTTTTATTGCAGTTTATTTCTAACTAGAGGCCCGGTGCACGAAATTTGTGCACGAGGGTGTGTGTTCCCTCAACCCAACCTGCACCCTCTCCAATCTGGGACCCCTCGGGGGATGTCCAGCTGCCGGGCCTAAATAGGCAGTCGGACATCCCTTTCACAATCCAGGACTGCTGGCTCCCAACTGTTTGCCTGCCTGCCTGATTGCCCCTAACCGCTTCTGCCTGCCAGCATGATCACTCCCTAACCACTCCCCTGCCAAACTAATCAATGCCTAACTGCTCCCCTGCTGGCCTGATTGTCCCCAACTGCCCTCCCCTGACAGCCCGGTCACCCCAAAATGCCCTCCCCTGCATATTCCCTCCTTATTAGATAGGGTTTTTTCTTTAACATATTGGACAGCCCTAACTGGTTTGGCTCAGTGGATGAAGCGACGGCCTACAGACTCAATGGTCCCAGGTTCAATTCCAGTTAAGGCCATGTACCTTGGTTGGGGGCACATACCCAGTGGGGAGTGTGCAGAAGGCAGCTGATCGATATTTCTCTCTCATAGATGTTTCTAGCTCTCTATCCTTTTCCCTTCCTCTCTGTAAAAAATCAATAAAATATATTTTTTAAAAAGAAACATTTAAGATTCCTCCATATCTGCCTGGCTGGTGTGCGTCAGTGGCTGAGACACCCAGGCTGGGGTTGGGAGGGGATCGCTCCGTGGGGCCGCGTGCCCCTCCCAGGCTGAGACCCCAGGCTGGGGCTGGGATGGGATCGCTCTGTGGGGCCATGCGCCCCTCCCAGGCTGAGACCCCAGGCTGGGGCTGGGACGGGATCGCTCCGTGGGACTGCGCGCCCCTCCCAGGCTGAGACCCCAGGCTGGGGCTGGTACGGAATTGCTCCGTGGGGCCGCGGGCCCCTCCCAGGCAGATACCCCAGGCTGGGGCTCGGAGGGGATTGCTCCATGGGACTGAGACCCCAGGCTGGGGCTGGGACGGGATCGCTCCATGGGTCCACACGCCCCTCCAAGGCTGAGATCCCAGGCTGGGGCTGGGATGGGATCGCTCCGTGGGGCTGTGCGTCTCTCCCAAGCTGAGACCCTAGGCTGGGGCTGGGATGGGATTGCTCCGTGGGGAGTGAATTTGTTTTTGTTTTTTATAAAGGGTCAGGAGGGCCTCTGGTAGCATTCTGCCAGGCCGCTTACTCTGCCGGGACTCTGGCGGGGCTTAGAGGACTGGGCGCCACCATCTTGTGGCTATGGGGGCTGCCATTTTGTCATGGAGAGACGGTTAATTTGCATATTACTCTTTTATTAGATAGGATATTATGCCATTGTGGTCTGAGAAAATGCGTGATATGATTTCAATCTTCTTGAATTTGGGTAGACTTTGCTTGTGACCCAATATGTGGTCTATTGTTGAAAATGTCCCATGTATACTTGAGAAGAATGTATATTCCGTGGATTTTGGGTGAAATGCTCTGAAGATGTCAATTAGGTCCATCTGATTTAGTGAGTCATTTAGAATTGCTGTTTCTTTGCAGATTTTTTGTCTAGAGGATTTATCCAGCGATGTCAGTGGTGTATTAAAGTCCCCTACTATGATTGTATTGTTGTCGATCTCTCCCTTGATATCTTCCAGGAGTTTTTTTTAATGTATTTGGGTGCTCCTGCATTGGTTGCATATATGTTTACCAGGGTTATATCCTCTTATTGTATTGATCCCTTTATTATTATGAAGTGGCCTTCCTTAACTCTTCTTATGGCCTTTACTTTTAGGTCTATTTTGTCAGATATAAGTACTGCTAACCCAGCTTTTTTTTTCATTTCCATTTGCCTGAAAGATGTTTTTCCATCCCTTCACTTTCAGTCTGTGTAAGTTCCTTTTTCTGAGGTGGGTCTCTTGTAAACAGCATATATATGGGTCATGTTTTTTTATCCATTCAGCCACTTGATGTCTTTTGATTGGAGCATTTAGTCCATTTATGTTTAAAGTTATTATTGAAAGGTACTTGTTTGTAGCCGTTTTTATGTTTTGTGCCTGTGTTTTTTGTTTCCTTTTTATTTCTTCTTTTCACACCAGTCCCTTTAGCATTTCTTGCATTGCTGGCTTGGTAGTGATAAACTACCTTAGCCTTTTTTTTGTCTGTGAAGCTCCTTATTTCCTCTTCAATTTTGAATGATAGCCTTGCTGGATAGAGTATTCTTGGATTCAGTCCCTTGGTTGGCATCACTGTGTAAATTTCCTTCCATTCTTTTCTGGCCTGATGTGTTTCTGTTGAGAAATCATTTGATAATCTAATGGGACCTCCCTTGTATGTAACTTTCTGTCTCTCTCTTGCAGCCTTTAAGATTCTCTCTTTGTCCTGAATATTTGCCATCATAATTATGATGTATCTTGGTGTGGGTCTTTTCGGGTTCATCCTGTTTGGGACTCTCTGTGCTTGTGTGTCTTTTTTCTTCACCACATCAGGGAAATTTTCTGAAATTATTTCTTCAAATAGGTCTTCTAACCCTTGTTCCTCTTCCTGTTGTTCTTGCACCCATATTATTTGTATGTTGCCTCATTTCATGTTGTCCCGTAGCTCCCTTAGGCTCTCCTCCTGTCTTTTAATGTTTTTCTCCAATTGCAATTCAGTTTGGCTGTGTTTTGCTTCCCTGTCTTGTAATTCACTCATTCGGTCCTCTGCTTCTCCTAGTCTACTTTTGAAACTTTCCATGGTGTTTTTTTATTGCAGCTATATCACTCTTCATTTCTTCTTGATTCTAACATAAGTTGTTTTTTGTTATCCATTTCTTCTTGATTCTTACATAATGTGTTGATTTTTTCTTCCATCCGGTTTATGAACTGTATGACCCTTATTCTGAATTCTTTTTCTGACATATGGCATGCCTCTGTTTCACTTAGCAGCTTTTCTGGCGATTCCTCCTTTTCTTTCCTTTGGGGTTTTTTTGTCTACACATTTTTGGTCTCACCGACTGATCTAGATGTCAAGTCGTGCAGGGGCTGCTCCTTTGGTGGCAGTGGCTCCTCGGGCTATGGTTGCTCCTTGGGCGGTCATGGTAGCAGCTGCTTCTCAGTTGGCAGTGGATCCTCTGGTGGGTGCTGTTTGTAGCAGTGGTGTCTCCTCTGGCTGGTTTGGAAAGCTGCTCGCACAGCTGCTGTTCCTTGGATGGGGGTGGGCTGATTATGAGGCTGCTGCTCCTCGGATGGGGACAGGTTGCACGTGACTGCTGCTCCTTGGACAGGGGCTGGCTGCTCACGTGGCTGCTGCTCCTTGAACAGGGGTGGATTGCTCATGTGGATGCTGCTCTTTAGATGGGGGCTGGCTGCGTGCTGCTGCTGTTCCTCAGATGGGGTGGGCTGCTCGTGATGCCGCCGCTCCTTGGACAGGGGCAGGTTACTTGCAGGGCTGCTGCTCCTCATACAGGTGCAGGTTGCTCACGCAGCTGCTTCTCCTTGGACAGAGTCCAGTCTGTTTGCGCAGCTGTTGCTCCTTGGACGGGGGATGGGCTGCTTGTGCAGCTGCTGCTCCTTGGGTGGGAGTGAGCTGCACGTCTTGTTGCTGCTCCTTGGACAGGTGCAGGTTGCTCACCCAGCTCCTTCTCTTCAGACAGGTTCAATCTGCATGTGCCTGCTGCTCCTCAGAAGGGGGTGGGCTGCTCACACAGCTGCTGCTCCTCGGATGGGGGTAGGTGGCTCATGTGGCTGCTGTTCCTCGGAAGGGGGTGCTCTGCTCACACAGCTGCTGCTCCTCAGACAGGGGTGGGGTCCTCACACAGCTGCTACTCCTTGGAAGGGGGCTGGCTGCTCAAGCGGCTGCTGCTCCTTGGCTGGGGGCAGGTTGCTTGCACAGCTGCTGCTCTTCGGACAGGTGCAGGGTGTGGGCTGCGTGCAGCTGCTGCTCCTCAGATGGGTGTCGGCTGCATGGGGCTGCCGATCCTCAGTCGTGGGTGGGCTGCTCATGCGGCTGCTGATCCTCAGATGGGGCCAGCTGCTCACATGGTTGCTGCTCCTCAGACGGGGGAACTGGCCACTCACACAGCTGCTGCTCCTTGGACAGGGGCAGGCCACGTGAAGCTGCTGCTCTTAGGCCTGGAATGGGTTGCTTGCGGGGCTGCTGCTCTTTGGACAGGAGCAGGCTGCTCACATGTCTGCTGTTCACGTGGTTGCAGTACCCTGGGCTAAAGCGTTGGGCTGGTCAGAGGGGAGTGCACTTCAGAACTCACTGGAGCCTGCACCCGGGGTGTCTGGAGCCTCATTGACTGTGCGATCACAGCCTAGGTATCAGGTCCCTGACAGTGGTGGCTGTAGAGTCCCAAGTGTTATCTGAGGGCACTCTGGGTGGAGTTGAGGTTGGGCACCCAGATACAGCAGCTCTCCCCTTCAAAAAGGCTAGGCCTCTGAGAACGAGCCGGCCTCTCGGTACTGTTTGCAGTGGTAGCAGAAGCTGCCTAGTTAGGCGAGCCCGATTAGCCTGCCCCTGAAGGTCCTGTGGGATATAACTGTGCCTCACACACACACACACACACACACACACACCACCTGACCACAAACTCCTCTTTTGCTCCCTCCCTCACTCACTCATGCTCTCTCCCTCACTGCTGCATTCTTCCTGCCTCTATAGTTGGGTCTGGGGTGTTATTTACCCGTTTGTGGATGGAGTTTCCTCTTCAGGTGTCTGGTTAATGTGGCTTGCTCTCTAGAACCTTGGCCAGACAGGATAAAATTCACCTCGACCAGACACGACACAAAGGGTACTAAGCACAAATGTACTCACGACACCAATAACCCCAATATAAGTGACCACCTGAGAAACAAGAATTAGGGGAAAGAAAAGAGAGCACAAATGATATCGAAGAGAGAGAAAAAGAAAAGAGATAAAAGAAAAAAGGAGAATATATATATATATATATGGGGGTAAGACACCACAGAACCAATAGATGAACCAAAAAAATACAAACACCAAACACCCATCTAAGAGGATTGGGGCAGAATCTGTAGAGGCTGAGCTTATATACTGAAAATAAGATTAAGAATTGGATGAATATTAAGAGGGCCTCAATTAAGTATTGAGGAAGTAGAAAGGGAATGAGAAGAAAGAGATTGAGAAGAAAATAATAATAATAAATTTACAAAAAAAATGATTTCACAAATGGTATAAAAAATTAAAAATACTAAGTTAAAATAAAATAAAATATAGTGATGGAAAAATAATGCGAAAAGAAATAGAAAATAAAGCAACAAACAAAAACAGGAAAACAAAAAAAGAAAAGAAGAAAAAAAGGGTTAACAAAATAATAAAAAAATAAAAATAAAAATGAAAAAAGTGAAGTGTCGTCGTTCCTTTGGCTGGCTTATGATCCCAGTCATCTGTACTGTACTGTTTCTCAGTTTCCCGTTGCTGGGGCTGAAGTTTTCTTTTTAGGCCAGTCCCTGTGGACTCTCAGGGACTATTCAGAGTCCTTTGTGTCATTCAGGGTGGAATCTGGGTGTGGCTGTATTGGTTGCCTGGAGACTGGAGGGAGGGGCTATCTCTCAAGAGAAAATGGCGGCCCTGTGCTCAGGTATGACTCAGTAGCAGACTCGCTACCTCCTCTCCTGGACCGTCTCCCCTCCCCAGATTCCTCAAGTCCACACCTTCTCCTGCACCTCAGCCACGAGTAAGTGTCTGTATTCGAAAGGTCCTATGAACTAGGTTCAGTGAAGAAAGGCATAGGCCCCAGAGCAGGGAGGGACTGTGTCTCTGCAAGCTCCTCTCTTGCTGGCACTGCATGGTCCGGCCAGCCCTTCAGGGCTACCTCTGAGCTCAGATCCAAAATCCAAAGTCCAAATTCCCCTGCCTCCCGCAGTCCCTTGGACCTCTTTTTCACAGTCAGACGCTTTGCCTTTCCCCAGGGATGCGGCTTGGCACCGTGCGTTTCCCCTGACCCTCTGGGTACAGAGGTCTGGCAGACACTCCTGCCTAGATCCTTGATTTTACCGCCAGGGGACCTCTGCCCTTCCCGGCTGCAAACTGTCTCACCAGCTGAGTCTCCTTCGCCAATTCAGGCTGAATTCTATTCGTTTAGCCGCTCACTCTATTTGCTCTGGGACAAGGCTCAGGACATGTCCGTCTATTCCACCGCCATTTTGTCTCTCCCTACCACAGCTTTTTTTATCCAGTCATCTACTGATGGACATTTAGGCTGTTTCCACATCTTAGCTATTGTAAATTGTGTTGCTATGAACATAAGGGTGCATACATTCTTTCTGATTGTTATTTCAGGTTTCTTAGGATATATTCCTAGAAGTGGGGTCACTGGGTCAGATGGTAGTTCCATATTTAATTTTTTGAGGAAACTCCATACTGTTCCATAATGGCTATACCAGTCTGCATCCCCACTAGCAGTGCACTAGGGTTCCCTTTTGGCCACATCCTCGCCAGCACTTGTCAATTGTTGATTTGTTCATGGTAGCCATTCTGACAGGTGTGAGGTGAGTACCTCATTGTCATTTTAATTTTCATCTTTCTCATGATCAGTGACTTTGAGCATTTTTTCATATGTCTCTTGGCCATTTGCATGTCCACTTTGGAGAAATGTCTATTTAGGTCCTTTGCCCATTTTTTATTGAGTTGTTTGTCTTCCTTCTGCTAAGTTGTATGAGTTCCTGATATATTTTGTATATTAACCCTTTATCAGATGTATAATGGCCAAATATTTTCTCCCATGCAGTCAACTCCCTTTTCATTTTGTTGATGGTTTCTTTTGCTGTGCAGAAGCTTCTTATTTTTATACTAGAGGCCTGGTGCACAAAATTTGTGCACTTATGGGGCCCTGCTCCCCAACCCTCCAATATTCATGTATTTTTGTATATGTGTGTATGTATGCACTGTTGGTTTTTTTGTTAATCCTCACCTAAGGACATTTTTCATAGATTTTTAGAGTAGAAGGGAAGGAGAGAGACAGAGAGAGAAACATGGATGTGAGAAAGACATATCAATTGGTTGCCTCCTGCACATACCCCGACCAGATCAGGCTGAAATAGCGCTGCCAACAGGGCCGACTGCTGGCAGCCCACTGGGGCTCAGATGTTGAGCGTATGGCAATTTTCTGTTTCTGCTTCCACATCTGGTAGAGGTCCCGCTTGTAGGAGCTGCTGATATAGCCACCACTTTCTGTCTTGATCTTCTTCTTGTCCTCTTGTCCTGACTGTCCCACAAACCGCTTCTTCTTCCAGTCCCACTTGAGCTGCTGCCGGCCCCTGGTTAGGTTCTGGGCCTCGCCCCCCATCAGGTCCAGGACAGCACCAGCCACCTGATGCTCAAAGGCACCTCTGGTCCCCACCAACGCTTAGGACCCATTCACTGTCGAAATCTTTGGGCTGATAGGGGACATAGAAATCCTGATCCAGCTGCCGGGCCTCCTCCTTCCACCTCTTGGCTCCCCGTTCAGGTCCTGGCTGTTGCCATTTTCGGCCCACAACCTCTATGAGACATCCTTCATGCTCTCTCCCTCCTCCTCCTCCTCCTCCTCCTCCTCCTCCTCCTCCTCCTCCTCTTTCCCAGGCTGCTCCGCCTGCCACACTGGCAGCTCCAGGCCCTCCTGCCGTTCCTGCCGGCCCTGCCGGAAGCTGGCGATGGCCTTGAAGTCCTTCTGTAGCTTGGCCCACATCACCTGGCTGCTCAGGTCCCGGCTGGAGGCGTTGATCTCAAAGATGGTCGCCTGTGAGCGGTATTGCTTGATGCTGTCCCACCAGCCTCAGCTGCTGCAGCTCCTCCTCCTCAAAGCTCAAGCTGAAGAGGGGTTGTAGGCCCAGCCCCTCAAGGTCCAGCTCCTTGGCCTGCTTAATGGACTCTGGCAAGTACACCGGCTCCCCGCTTTTTGGCCTTGGAGCCGGAGCGGACACCCCTCCCCACTTTAGATGGCAGGGCAGCCGGGTGTCCGCTCCGTCTCCCCGCTTTCGATGGCGGGGAGCCGGGTATCCGCGGCAGCCCCCCTCAGCGGCCACTGATCCCGTCTTTTGAGAGGCGCGGGGGGTGGGGTGGGGGGGGTGGGACTCACGAGTCCCGCCCCCCGCGCCTCTCAATGACCAGATCGGCCGCCCAAGTGCTTGCCCCACGCCTCCCAGCAGCCCCATCGGTGGCCGATCCGGTCATTGAGAGGCGCAGGGGCCGATCTGGCTGTTGAGAGGCACGGGGCGCGGGACTCTGCGGCCGATCCGGTCATTGAGAGGCGCCTCTCAACAGCCAGATCGGCGGTGGCGCGGGGGCGGGACTCGCGAGTCCTGCGCCCTGCACCTCTCAATGACCGGATAGGCCACCCCGAGTCCCGCCCCCAAGCCTCCGCTGCCCAATCGTGGGCATAGCAGAGTGATGGTTATTTGCATATTACCCTATTATTAGGTAGGATAGTACCATTAAAAAAAAATTTCTCCTTAGTTTCCTTTGCCCTAGGAGATGTACCTGTAAACATATTGCTATGAGAGATGTCTGAGATTTTTCTGCCTATGGCTTCTTCTAAGATTTTTATGGTTTCACGACTTACATTTAAGTTTTATATCTATTTTGACTTTATTCTTATGTATGGTATAAGTTGGTGGTCTAGTTTCATTGTTTTGCATGTATCTGTCCAATTTTCCCAACACCATTTATTGAAGAGACTGTCTTGACTCCATTGTATACTCTTGCCTCCTTTGTCAAATATTAATTAAGTGTAATGGATTGGGTCAATTTGTAGGGTCTCTGTTCTGTGCCATTGACCTATATGCCTGTTCTTGTACCAGTACCAGGCTGTTTTGATTACAGTGGCTTTGTACTATAACTTGAAATCTGGTATTGTGATTCCTCCAACTTTGTTCTTCTTTCTCAAGATTGTTTCAACTATTCGGGGTCTTTTTTGGTTCCATATGCATTTGTGGAAAATTTGTTCTAGATCTGTGAAATATGCTGTTGGTATTTTAATAGGGATTGCATTGAATCTTTAGATTGCCTTCGGTAGTATCGACATTTTAATGATATTGATTCTAACAATCCCTGAACACGGTACAGTCTTCCACTTGTTTATAGCTTCTTCTATCTCTTTTTTTCAACATCTTGTAGTTTGCCCAGTACAGGTCTTTTGCCTCTTTGGTTAAGTTTATTCCTAAATAATTTAATTTTTTTTGTTGCAATGGTAAATGGGGTTGCTTGTTTAGTTTCTCTTTCTGAGAATTCATTATTGGTGTATAAAAATGCCATCGATTTTTGGGTGTTGATTTTGTATCCTGCTACATTGCCAAGTTCATTTATTAAATTTAGTAGATTTTTGGTGGAATCTTTAGGGTTTTCTATGTATTATGTCATCTGTGAATAATGAGAGTTTTACTTCTACCTTTCCAATTTGGATCCCTTTTATTTCTTTTCCTTGTCTGATCGCTATGGCTAGCACTTCCAGTACTGTGTTGAATAAGAGTGGTGAAAGTGGATATCCCTGTCTTGTTTCTTTTGTTGGGGAAAATGGTTTTAGTATTTGCCCATTGAGTATGATGTTTGCTATAGGTTTGTCATATATGGCCTTTATTATGTTGAGATATGCTCCTTCTGTTCCCACATTGTTGTTGAGGGTTTTTATCAAAAATGGGTGTTGGATCATGTGATATTTATCTTTCTCTGACTGTCTTATTTCACTTAGCATAATGCTCGGGGGGGGGGCAATGAGGGGATAAGGACACATATGTAATACCTTAATTAATAAAGGAAAAAAATAAAACAAAAAAATGGGTGTTGGATTTTGTCAAATGCTTTTCCTGCATCTATTGATATGATCATGTGATTTTTGTCTTTCAGTTTGTTTATATGATGTATCACGGTTATTGATTTGTGAATATTATACCAGCCTTGCATCCTTGGAATAAATCCCATTTAGTCATGGTGTATGATCTTCTTAATATATTGCTGGATCTGATTTGCTTGTATTTTGTTGAGCTTTTTAGCATCTACTAGTATGTTCATCAGGGATATTGGCCTGTAATTCTCTTTCTTTGTAGTATCTTTGTCTGCTTTTGGAATTAGGGTAATGCTGGCCTGATAAAAAGAACTTGGAAGTGTTCCTTCCTCTTGGATTTTTTTGGAGTAGTTTGAGGAGTATAGGTGCTGGTTCTTCTTTGAATGTTTGGTAAAACTCACCTATGAAGCTGTCCAGGCCCAGGATTTTGTTACTGCTTCTATTTCATAATTTGTTATTGGCCTATTCAGTTTTTCTAATTCTTCCTGATTCAGTTTTTGGAGATTGTATTTTTATAGGAATTTGTCCATTTCAACCACATTGTCCAGTTTGTTGGCATATAGCTGTTCATAGTATTTCCTTACAACCCTTTGTATTCCTGTGGTGTCAGTGATTACTTCTCCACTTTTGTTTTTTATTTTATTTATTTTGGTCTTCTCTCTTTGTTTCTTGATGAGTCTGGCTAACGGTTCATCAATTTTGTTTATCCTTTCAAAGAATCAGCTCTTTATTTCATAGATTATTTTGTATTGTTTGTTTGTTTTTTGTTTGTTTTTTAGTCTTGGATCATTTATTTCTGCCCTAATCTTATTTCCTTCCTTCTACTTACTATGGGCTTTTCTTATTGTTCTCTTTCTTGTTCTTTAAATTGTAGGGTTAAATAGTTTATTGTTGATTTTTCTTGTTTTTTGAGGTAGGCCTGTAGTGCTATGAACTTCCCTCTAAGGACTTCTTTTGCTGTGTCCCAGAGATTTGAGGTTGTTTTGTATTCATTTTCATTTGTTTCAAGGAAGTTTTATTTATTTTTTTCTTGATCTCGTTGGTAACCTACTCATTGTTTAATAACATGCTATTTAGTCTCCATGTGTTGGAATGTTTTTGGGTGCTTTTACTGTAGTTGATTTCTTATTTCATTCCACTGTGATCTGAGAAGATGCTTGATATGATTTCAATCTTCTTGAACTTGTAGATGCTTATTTTGTGTCCTAACATGTGGTCTTTGTGAATGATCTATGTGCCCTTGAGAAGAATGTATATTCTGCAGCTTTGGGGTGAAATGTACTATAAATGTCAATTAAATCCATCTAATATAGTATGTCCATTAGAGTCAATCTTTTCTTGTTAAGTTTTTGTCTGGAAGATCTATCTAGTGAAGTCAGCTGGGTGTTAAATTCCCTTACTGTGACTGTATTGTTGTCTATCTCTCCCTTAAAGTCCTCTAGAAGTTTTTTATAAATATATTTAGGTGCTCCTATATTGGGTGTATATATGTTTACCAGGGTTATATCCTCTTGGTGGATCAATCCCTTTAGTATTATGTAATGACCTGTGTTATCTCTTGTGATGGCCTTCATTTTTAAGTCTCCTTTTTTCGGATTTGAGTGTTTACTACTCCAGCTTTTTTTTCTTTTGCATTTGCATGGAAAATTTTTTCCATCTCTTCACTGTCATCCTGTGTGTGTCTTTTGTTTTGAGGTGGGTCTCTTGTAGACAGCATATAGTTGGGTCATGTATTTGTATCCATTCAGCTACCCTATGCTTTTTGATTGGAGCATTTAATCTATTTACATTTAAGGTTATTTTTGATGGGTATTTTTATATTTCCATTTTAATTCTGTATGGATAGGTTTCTCTCTCTATTTCTTCTCATTACAGCAGTACCTTTAGCATTTCTCATAATGCTATGGACTTCCTTCTCATGACTTCTTTTGCTGTGTCCCAGAGATTTTGGTTTGTTGTGTGTTCATTTTCATTTGTTTCAAGGAAGTTTTTAAATTTTTTTCTTGGTGGTGATGTACTCCTTTAGCCTTCCCTCCCCCCCCCCCCGGGAAACTCTTTATTTGACCGTCTATTTTGAATGAATGATAACATTGCTGGATATAATAATCTTGGTTTCAGATCTTTGCTTTCCATTACCTTGAGTACTTCATGCCATTCCCTTCTGACCTGTAGAGTTTCTGATGAGAAATCAGGTGTCAGCCTTATGGGAACTCCTTTATAAGTAACAGTTTGCTTGTCTCTTTCTGCCTTTAAGATTCTCTCTTTGTCTTTACTTTTTGCCATTTTAATTATGATGTTTGGGTTCTCCTTGCTTGGGATTCTCTGTGCCTCCTGGACTTGTCTGATTTTTTCCCTTTACCAGGTTAGGGAAATTTTTTGCCATTATTTCTTCAAACACGTTCTCTATCCCTTTCTGCCTCTTATGGCACATGTGCTATTCTAATATTGTTATGTTTCACGTTGTTCCACAGCTCCCTTAAGCTCTCCTCCTGTTTTTTTTTTTTTTCTTTTTGGTCTCTGATTGAGTGATATTTTCAACCCCATTTTCTAATTCACTGATTCAATCCTCAGCTTCCCATAATCTGTTGTGTATTCCTTCCAATGTGTTCTTCATTTGTGCTATGTCATTCTTTATTTCTGTTTTAATAGTTTCTATGTCTTTTCTCATACTGTTGAGCATATTTACCATAATTATTCTGAACTCTGATTCAGATAAATTTTTTATCTTTGTTTCATTTATCTCTTCTTCTGGAGAGTTCTCTTGTTCTTTCATTTGGGGTTTGTTTCTTTGTCTCCTCATTTTGGTTGCCTATTTGGGTTTGTGACTATGTATTAGGTAGATCTGCTACACCTCTCAATCTCTAGTGGTGGACAGTGTTAAACACTGTTTTTTACTAATTAGATTGGGCAAAGATTCAAAGACTCTAGAGACTACCTCTGTCTACAGGCTGATAGGATTTTGTCTTTGCCTTCAGGCAATAGTCCACAGATGTGGCAAGAGTTTTTTGTTTTTGTTTTTTCAAATGGGTGGGGCAATTGCTTCTTCCTGGAAACTAATTGTTATTCTCAGTCTCTTAATGGGCCTGAGCAACTCCACACCATGGGGCAAGGTGTTTTCCAACAGGGTGAATTAACTGTCTTTCCCCCAGGCAAGGTTAACTGTATAGGAGATGTCTGCATGGGAAAGATGACTTATGCAGTGTGAGGGAATGACTCACCACAGGAAACTGGGTGTCTGCCTTCTGAGTTCTAACCCCAGAGACTCCTGATCCTGGCTTCTGTTCACTCAGCTCCAGTCCACTCTGCCGTCCCTCTGCTGGGCACAAGGTGGGTGGTTTGACAGGGAATTTTGTGCAGTGGTCCTTCAAGAGGGTGCCTGAATTTCTAGCAGCTTCTCCCAGGCAGACAGCAACCTTGCTGCTTTTCACAGCCAGATGTCATGTGGGTACCCTTCTCAGTTCTGGTGTTTTCTTCTGGGAGGCCCAGCTTGGGAATTAGATCCCTGAGTTCTCAGTAGCAATCCCCACAGCTGAGATATCTCTCCAGAACTTCAGTTGCTGTCTGTGTGGGCCCAGCCAGCCCTTTTGCACCTCATCCCCTCCTACCAGTTTCTCCACTTTTGATCCTTGGTTATCAGGGTTCTCTCCAGCGAGTCTTTTGTTGATTATTCAGGAAGTTTTTCTGTATTTTAGTTGTAATTCCAGTTTAGTCCTGGGACCATGCCCTTGCAGCATCTACTTACTCAGCCACCATTTTTAATTTCTCTGGTTAGATTCTTAAGAGTAAAGTTTCTGGGTCATATAACAAACATGCATATACCATTTTATGATACTGTGAAACTCCGCTGGCTGGTTTTGCTCAGTGGATGAAGCATCGGCATGGATACTGAAGGATCCTGCGTTCAATTCCGGTCAAGGTCACATGCCTGGGTTGTGGGCTCAATCCCCAGTAGCGGGGCATGCAGGAGGCTGCTGATCAATGAGTCTCTCTCATCATTGATGTTTCCATCTCTTTCTCCCTCTCCCTTCCTCTCTGAAATCAATAAAAAAAATATATTTGAAAAAAAAGATACTGCAAAACTTTTCTCCAAAATTGTAGTGCCAATTTCCATCCCCAGAAGCAAAATATGAAGGTATGTTTCTCTACATTTTCAACAAGACTTGTTATTGTATGTCTAAAAAGGATATTTTAGCCACCCCAGTTGTGTGAAATGGTAATTCTTTGTAGTTCATTGTAGTTTTAACTAGCATTTCCCTAATGACTAAAATTTTGAGCATCTTCTTTATGGGTTTATTTGCACCCATATATCTTCTTTGATGAAGTGTCTATTTAAACCTTTTCCTCATTTATCAATTGGGTAATCAACTGAGTAATCTTTATATATTCAGGATACAAGTCCCTCATCAGATACATGCTTTGGCAAGATGTTATCCCAGTCTGGAAATTTTAGCTACTGACGTAGCCACACAGTCTGCTGATTCTGATTTTTAAAAAAGTCTATTTTTCTCTACATATATAATTTGTGAAATTTTCTATTGCTATGTCTTCATATTCATTAGTCTTTTCTTCTTTATTGTCTTAGTTCACTAATGCAGTTTTTCATCTCTCAATATTTTATTTGGGTATTTTTCATCTCTACCTGGTGTGGCCAATAATTTCTCAAGCTTTGTGAATATATGAAATGCATGAATAGTAACTGTTAGTGTCCTTGGGTTCTAATTCTTCCACCCTGTGTCAATGTGAAAAACATTCAAACCTGTAGAGAATTTTTGTTTATTTGATCCAAACTGTCAACAATTGCTTGGAAGCAAAATCTAAACGGATTGAGAGAATGCTCCAGAGAATGGTAGTTTTGCACCTTATTTTATACACTAGAAGCCTGGTGCACGAGATTCGTGCACTGGGGGTGGGGATTATCCTTCAGCCCGGTCTGTGCCCTCTTGCAGTCCAGGACCAGGACCCCTCAGGGGATGTCTGCCTGGGGATCGGGCCTAAGCCAGCAGACAGACATCCCTCTCGCAATCCAGGGCTCTCATAGTCCAGGACCCCTTGCTCCTTACCGCCCACCTGCAGTGGAGGCAGGAGAGGCTCCCGCCACCACCACTGGGCTCGCTAGCCGCAAGCCTGGCTTCTGGCTTCTGGCTTCTGGCTCCTACATTGAGCATCTGCCCCCGGTGGTCAGTGCGCATCATAGCAATCGGTCTTTCTGCTGTTTGGTTGATTTGAACAGTCACTATTCCCAGCCATGTGTGGGCTCTGAGCACTGTTCCCTCTAATCCTTTTATTATATAGGATTGCACTTAAAAGAGAAGACATAAGTGGATTACATGAAATCCATTGGTGATAGATTAGGGAGGTGGGAGAAAGCAAAGTGGGAAAACCTCTGGGATTGGATAAAAAGAATAATGATAGACATAATACATCTTTTACATTGTTGGATATAGGATAGTTAACAGTCAACAATTAACACTTGATAACAACAACAATGAGGGGATTTATGGTCTCTGATCTGGTGTGGTTATGCCCTGAAGTGTCTGGGAAAAAGGAAGTTGCTTTGACATTTTAAAGATATGTTACCATAGATGTAAAAGACTATAGACAGATTCAGTTAAGGTAAAGATTGACTTTTGTCAGGAAATATTCTAGCCTAGGTCATGACTTCCCACCGTGACCTGCTTTTAGCTAAAAAATTTTAATTGCAGTACATCCTATGTGGTTATGTTGTAGGCAGTGGGAACAGCACCAGGTGTTACACCCATGGGGTCTGACTGGACCTGGGTTCAGCAACCTCAGTACTTGGGTTCTGGCTCGGAAAGAATTCAGAGCCAAGACCCAAACTATAAGGGAACATTTATTTGGTAAATTACAGAGGTAGAAAAAGTAATTCCTAGAAGAAATTGGCTTAGGAAACAAGTTATGAAGGTAAAAGAGCTTGGGAGTGAGGAAGCTAATGGTAATGTGCCTGGGGAGAGGACGAAGGAGGGGAAAGGGAAAGGCATGCTCCTGGGAGGGAGATCCTTCTGGGTCCTACTCCTAAGTGTTTTATGGGTAAAGACTTTAGGGGAGGTCCCAAGGAAGATCTCAATAGAATATTCAGCAGTTTTTCAAATGTGACCTTTCATGCTTGTAGTCTCCACTGATTGATTGGTGGGCACTTGGGCAGGGGGTCATTAATCAATGCAGCTATTCCTGAGGTCAGCATTGACTGGTTTTATTGCTTTTCTGGACCTGGAGCTGAAATACAACTGAGGTTAGATGTTATCTCTAGGGAGGAAAGGTCAGGGTGTCCAAACCACATGACCGACCATCCATATGCTAGTGGAGAAAGGTCACCCTGGGGACAAGGTCCCACTGTGTAATTGTCCATTGCTAGGCACCCAGTTCTTTCCACCCTGATGACCTTCTGTACCTAGCCCATGGTCCTCACTCTGCTCATGTCTGTCCTATCACAGTTATTTTAGGTCTCTGAGTTTGTAAGGTAACCATGCAGCCCTCCCCTGAGCTTGTAATGATTAGTATTTGGCCCCTTTTTGTCCACATTTGTCATCTCTATGTTATTTTTATTATTTTCCATGTTAGAGATTACATTTTTCCTGCTTAATTGCATACCTAACAAGGTTTGGTTAGATGCCAGACATTGTGAATTTTACCTTGTTGATTTTTCATATTTTCACATTCTTATAAATATTCTTGAGCTTTCTTCTGGCACATCATTATGACACTTGGAACCAGCTCTATCCTTCTGGACTGTGATTTTCCGCTTAGTTAATGGGACCATCACAGGATTTAGTGTAGGGCTCATTTTCACAAGTAGTAATGTAAAACATTTTCTTTGTACTTTAATGATTTGTGAATTGTGAAATTTTTCCACCTTGGCTGTTTAGAACAGTCACTATTCCCAGCCATGTGTGGGCTCTGAGCACTGTTCCCTCTAATCCTTTTTAATGGTTCTTTCTTTGGCCTCAGGTAGTTTCCTTATACACATACACATATGCTGATCAATACTTAAGTATTTGAGGAGGATCCTCCGAAGCTTATAATATCTCTTTCCACAGGTCTTCCCTCTCCAAAACTTCTTCCAGCAAACTCTAGATGCCTTGTCTTCTCCAGACTCATGGCTCCATTTCCTCAGTTGAGGTAGACTGCCAGGTTGTGTCTGAGTTCCCCATACCTGCCCTGCAACCTAGAATATTAATCTAGGCAGAAAGATAGGGTAATCCTTGGGCTCGTCTAAGCTTTTTCATCTCGCAGAAATCACTGAGTTTACTTGCCTGATGTCCAATGACTTGAACATTGTTGTTTCAAATATTTTGTCTGGCATTTTTGTTTGTTTGCTTTGTTTTAGTTATTTTGTATGAGAAGGTATGTCTGGTCCCTGTTACTCTGTCTTGACTAGAAGTGGAAATGAATGTTATTCTCCAAATTTGGTTTCAAAATATCAGATTTCACCATTTAAGACACACACATTTTATATTTTACAAATCTAATATCATGAAGCATCTTAAATATAATGCTACCTTTCTATCCCTGTTGGCCAAGAGGTAATTATGTTGTTATCATTGCATGAGTACATACGAACTTGTCCATGGCTGTTCATATTATCATCATTTTAACGGACTTATTTCCATGATTGTCACTGTATGTGTTTAATTTAATTGTCATTTAAAATATCTTCAAAAAGATTTTATCATGGTTCTCCCTTGAAATGAAAAGTTATTGTGTAGGAGGAATGAATCAGACTGCAAACTTCAGATAAAAATAGTGTCCTAAATAAATCTATAAGAGCTCTTTTTAACAAGAACTAAAATCGACATTTAAATAATAAGAAAACATTTTGTCATAATATAATTGGTAGCATATTTTCTTAGTTGTATGTAAAATAACCTGTACCTTATGTTCAGTAATATCTTAGATTCAATTTAATAAAATAACCAATTAGTCAGGATATTAGTAAAGCTAATCCAACTGGGTTCTAAAATAACAGTGGTTAAAGCAAGAAAGATAATTTTTCTCTCACATTATCAGGAAAAAGCTATTTACAGTTTATGTGGTTTCTCAATGTTGGGGACTAAGGCTCTTTTTATCTTGTTGCTTCACCATGTACAGGTTATTGCCCTCATCTACATGGCTCACGATGGCTCAAAGTTATAGACACATTTTAGGCAGCTGGAAGGAGACAAAAGGGAAGTAAATTGAATGCTTCTTCCTTTAGAGTTACAGCCTACAAGTTGCACATATCACATGGCCACAAATAGCTGCTAAGTAGATGGGAAAAATATAGTCCTCATTCCAGGCCCAGATGTAAAGCAGAGGTTCTCTTACTATCAAAATAGGGGTAAATAAATTTTGGGAGACAAGAGGCATTTGTGTTCTGTGTGACCCTATGGTTTTCAAATTATTGAGCTGCTTATAGATGGAGTGAATTATCTAGAGAAGTAGTGAGAGCTCTATGACTTAATTGTTCAAAGAAGGCCTAATTGAATAATTGGCAGTGATGTTATAGAAGGTACTTACATAGTGGTTGGGGAAGGAACAGTAGATGCCTTTGAAGGTCCTTCTCAGACTGGAAATTCCCATGTGATCAGGTCCTACCTACATTGGACTTGGAGTCTCTGGAACAACTTGATGCACATGAATCACTTGGTTGCTATTAGTGCCCAGAATTGCTCCATATTTGACTTCACTGCAAATAAATACAGGCCTTTAGATAAAATTTTCACTTAACCACCAGAGATCATAGATGGGGTGTTGGGACAGAGCTGCAATAATTAGACAAAACTTTTAATCAGATCTTGATGGTGGTGGGGTAGAAATACTAAGTGGGTTGGGCAGAGGTTGTCTAAGAGAGAAATGAGACCAGCTCAGAATGTGTTCTGTTACAGATGTCCTATTGGGTGGATCCCCCAAGTTTCCTTATTGCTCCTGCTTTCTGAGTACAAACACAGATACAGGAAGCTCACATGATCTACTGTAGGAGTGTAAACTGGTGCAGCCCTCCTGCAGAGCAAATTGGCACTGCTTAGATGAAATAAAAATAGACATTACTTGTGTTCTAGAATTTCCACTCTTGAGATACATCTCCTTAAATTTACTCATAAAGACACAAGGATATACATTAAAGTGTTATTTGTGGAGGAGAGAAATGAAAGTAAAGTGAGAGCCTATCCTTGGAAAAGTAGACAGGTAAAATGTGGTGGATGGCCACATTTAGAAACAAGCAATCCTGGATATTAACAGAGTGCTGCTTGAAATATATATATATACTGAGTGGCCAGATTATTATGATCTCTGAACGCATAATAATCTGGCCACTCAGTGTATATCCTATATAATAAAAGGCTTATATGCAAATTGTCCCCTCGACCAGGAGTTCGACCAGCAGGTAGGCCGGCCAACCGCCCATGTCTCCTCCCCCTGGCCAGGCTGGCCAGACCCCACCCACCCATGCACGAATTCATGCACCGGGCCCTCTAATATATATATATATATACTGAGTGGCCAGATTATTATGCATTCAGATATCATAATAATCTGGCCACTCAGTGTGTATATACTGTGTGTGTGTGTGTGTGTGTGTGTGTGTGTGTGTATATATATATATATATATATATATATATATATATATATATATTTCAAGCAGCACTCTGTTAATATCCAGGATTCCTTGTTTCTAAATGTGACCATCCACCACATTTTACCTGTGCATGTGTGAAATTAGGGTGCCACGGTGAAAAAATTTATTGTGGTTTTAACGGCAGACATTTATTTTATCATAGTCCGAGAGATTAAAAGTCCTTGGTATAGGTGCCAACGATTTTGTTTTCTGGTAAGGGATATTCCTATCTTGTAGATGGCTGACTCTATCCTGGGTCCTCAGATGGCATTTTCTATGTTCTAATGTGGAGAAAGAAAGAGCTGACATCCCTTTCTCTTCTTATAAATGCACCAATATTATCATAAAGGGCCCAACTATGATGACTTATTTTTATCTTTATACCTCCCTAAATGTCCTCTTTCCAAATATAGTCACATTGGAGAATAGGGCTTGAACACATATATTTTAAGGGAACACAATGCATTCCATAACATTCCACCCAATTCCACATCCATGCATGTCTTTCTCACATACAAAACTCATTCACCACCCAACAATCCCAAATATCTTAACCCATTCCAGCATCATTGTCCATTTCAAAAGTCTCATTTTAATATCATCTAATTCATTTGGGATAAGATTTGAGTGATGATTGATCTGGAGGCAAAATTTATTTCCAGTTATGAAACCAGACAAATTATCTGCTCCCCAAGTATAATGGTAGGGCATGCATTGGACATATATTCTCTTTTTAAAGGGAAGAAATCGGAAAAATGTAGGTATGACAGGTCCCAGAAAGAAACTGAAGAAGACACAAATAAATGGAAGGCTATACTATGCTCATGGATAGGGAGGATTAACATCATTAAAATGTCCATATTACCCAAAGCAATCTACAGATTAAACACAATCCCACTCAAAATGTCAAAGACATTTTTCACATAACTAGGACAAATAATCTTAAATTTTATAAGGAATAACAAAAGACCATAAATAGCCAAAGCAATCCTGAGAAAGAAGAACAAAGTATGAGATATCACACTAACTGATATCAAACTATACTACAAGACTGTAGTGATCAAAACAGCATGATATCAGAGTAAAAAAAAATACAAATAGATCAATGGAACAGATTGAATAGCTCAGAAATCAACCCATACCTCCATGGTCAATTAATCTGTGACAAAGAAGGAAACATTATACAATCTCTTTAATAAATGGTGTTTGGAAGACTGGACAACTACATGCAAAAAATGAAACTAGACCACTTTGTTATACCATATAAGAAAAAAAAAAACCACCTCAAAGTGTGTTAAAACTTAAATGGAAGACTGAAACCATAAAATTCCTAAAATAAAACAGGAAGTAAACTCTTTGACATTGCTGTTAGCAATATTTTTTGGATATGTTTCTCAGGCAAGGGAAACAAAAGAAACAATAAATAAATGGGACTATATCAAAATAAATGTTTTGCATCGAAAAGGAAACCAACAGAACAAAAAGACAACCTACTGAGTGGGAGAAGATATTCATCAATGATCCATCTGGTAACATGTTAATATGCAAAATATATAAGGACATCATACAACTTAAACCCCCCCAAAATTCAATTAAAAGTGGGTAGAGGAACTAAGTAGACATTTCTCCATGGAGGACATTTAGATGGACTATAGACAAATAAAAATATGTTCAATGCCACTAATCATCAGGAAAATGTAAATTATAATAATAATTAAAATCACCTCAAACCTGTCACAATGGCTATCACCAATAAACCAACAAACAACAGATATTGGTGAGGATGTGAAGAAAAGATAACCCTTATGCACTGTTGGTGGGATGATAAATTGGTGCAGCCACTATGGAAAACAATGTGCTGGTTATTTACTTGAAGAATTCCAAAACACTAATTTGAAAGACATATATATCCCTATGTTTATTACAGTATTATTTACAATAGCCAAATATGGAAGCAACCTATGTGTCCATTGACAGACCAATGGTTAAAAAGATGTGCTACTTATATACAATGAATATTATTCATAAAAGAGAATGGAAATCTTACCATTTGGGACAATATAGATGGACCTAGAGGGTATTATGCTAAGTGAAATAAGTCAGACAAAGACAAATACGACATTATTTCACTTATATGTGAATTCTGAAAAAAATATAAATGAACAAACAAAACAGAAACAAACTCATAGATACAGAGAAAAATTGATGATTGCCAGAGAGGAAGAGGGTTAGGGCCTGGGTGAAAAGGGTGAAGGGATTAACTGCAAATTGATAATTACAAAACAGTCAGAGTGATGTAAAGTATGACATAGGGAATGTAGTCAATAGTATTATAGTAACTACTAGAGGCCCGGTGCACGAAATTCGTGCATGGAGGGGGGTTCTCCCTTAGCCCAGCCTGTACCCTCTCCAATCTAGGACCCCTCAAGGGATGTCCGACTGCCCGTTTAGGCCCGGGCCTAAACGGGCAGTCGGACATCCCTCTCACAATCCAGGACTACTGGCTCCCAACTGCTTGCCTGCCTGCCTTCCTGATTGCCCCTAACCGCTTCTGCCTGCCAGCCTGATCACCCCCTAACCACTCCGCTGCCAGCCTGTTTGACCCCAACTTCCCTCCTCTGCTGGCCTGGTCACTCCTAACTGCCCTCTCCTGCAGGGTTGATCACCTCCAACTGCCCTTTCTTGCAGGCCTGGTCCCTCTCAACTGCCCTCCCTTGCAGGCCTGGTCCTTCTCAACTGCCCTCCCTTGCAGGCCGGGTGCCTCCCAACTGCCCTCTCCTGCTGGCCATCTGTGGTGGCCATCTTGTGTCCACATGGGGGCAGGATCTTTGACCACATGGGGGCAGCTATATTGTGTGTTGCAGTGATGATCAATCTGCATATTATTCTTTTATTAGATAGGATAGAGGCCTGGTACAGGGGTGGGGGCCAGCTGATTTGCCCTGAAGGGCGTCCCAGATCAGGTGAGGTTTCCCTTGGGGTGTGGGGCGGCCTGAGCGAGGGGCCTGTGGTGGTTTGCAGGTGGGCCACGCCCCTGGCAACCCAAGTGGAGGCCCTGATATCTGGAATTTATTTTCCTTCTACAATTGAAACTTTGTAGCCTGGAGTGGAGCCAAGCCAAGCCTGGGGCTCCCTCGGAGGCCGCAGCCATTGTGTTGGGGTTATAATTGAAACTATGTTGCCTTAAGCGGGTGTGCGAATAGCTTTGCTTCCCCTGTTGCCGGCGGCAACCCTGGCCTGCTCTCTCAAGCTCCATTCTGCCGCCATTTGTTTGAATTTGTTTACCTTCTATAATTGAAACTTTGTAGCTTGAGTGGAGGCTTAGGCCTGGAAAGGGCAGGCGGAAAGCTTGGCTTCCTCTGTTACCTAGGAAACCTTGCTCTCTGTGGCTGTAGCCATCTTGGTTTGGGTTAATTTGCATACTCGCTCTGATTGGATGGTGGGCGTGGCTTGTGGGTGTGCGGAGGTATGGTCAATTTGCATATTTGTCTATTATTAGATAGGATGTATGGTGCCAGGTGGAACTAGAAATATTGAAGATCACTTTGTGAAGTATATGATTTTTCTAGCTACTATGCTGTACACCTGAATCTAATACAAGATAATATTGAATATAAACTGTAATGGAAAAAAACTATAATGAAAAATCTGTCAAAAGATATACTAGTACACCCACTGACTCAAGTAACTTTATGAAATGCAAACAGGGTAAATTCATACCATACCACATCATAGTTCATGTCTGAAAACTAGAGAAAAATAATTTCTTAACCAAAGAGAAATGAATAACACTTTATATACAGTTGAAAACAATTTGAATTACAGTACTTTTCTCATCATAAAACATGACACATCAAAAGGACATGACACATGATTTTTAAAGTCCTGAAAGAACAGAACTATATATGGCAAAAATATCCATGAAGAATAAAGCAGAAATTAAGACATTCTCAGATGAAGGAAAACTAAGAGAATTTGTCACCAGCAGGTATATCCTAAAATAATAGCTAAAGGAATTTCTCTCAAAAGAAAGGAAACAATAAAAGAAGCAAGTCTGGGATATAAGGAAGGAAGAGGGGGATCCAAGATGGCGGCTGACCAGACGGCAGTAAGAGAGAGAGAGTGTGAGTGAGTGAGTGAGAGCAAAAGGGGAGTGCATGGATGTGTAGCGTGTGTGTGTATGTGTGAGTGAGGGACAGTTATATTCCACAGGAGTGTTGGGGACTGGCGGACCAGGCTCCCCTAGCTGGGCAACCTCTACTACTGCTGAAATCTCTCCCATGGTGGCTGGCTCTGCCACAGAGACCACACCATCTTGAAGGGGAGAGCGGCTGGGTCTGGGAGCCCAGCCTTACCTCCACCCAGGGAGACCTCGGACACCACCCAGGACCCTACAGCCACACTGGCCAGGGAACAGCTGCCATGGCTGCGAACCCACGAACGCCGAGACTCCAGCCTCCCTGGCCATGGGCTCCTAAAAAGTTTGTATGGGGGGAGACAAAATGGTGGCCAAATAGGTGAACAGGTCCGGCACCTTCTCATGGAGCAGATAGAAGAAACAGCTGAATCGAATAACATCCACCCAGAATTGGTGAATTAAACACAGCTGGAGAGAATCTCTGGACAGAAAGGTCAGAGCTAGCCAGGAAACTGGTAGGATCGGAGATCTGGCCTGGGGAAGAAACACATGTAGCCTAGAATGCACTGAACCAACATCCCGTCCCTTGGGGACAAGTGTAGCACTCAACTGTGAAAGAGTGTTCACAGGGCTGCTGGCAGTGGGGGACTCTAGATCAAAGCCCACAGCTATGGGAGGCTGCAACCAGAAAGGCAGCCTGAAGTTCTGCACTGGATGCACAGTGCCGGGGGGCGGGGGGGGGAGAGAGAGAATAGCGCAGTGGCAGGGCTGCCCTGTCTTTATAATCCCCTTACTTTTACTCAAGAAACCCAGGACCTTTCAATTACAAATATTCACCAGGGCTGCAGTGCAGGGGAAGGTGGCTTTGTGAAAGCTGGGGAACAAAATCGGGAGAGGGGATCAGGAAGCCAGCTCTGGGACAGTCCAATCCCTACAACCCTGAACAGACATTTTTCTCCTGAAGACCAGGCCCCTCCTAAGCAGCACAGCTGCATCCAGCCTTGAGCTCGCCAGGGAAGCAAAAATTCAAAATACCCTCAGGGAACCCTTGGGGACTGTGTTGAGGGGCCATTTGGTCCTGGAAACTAATACAGAAACACTGCCACCTAAAGGCATTGTCAGAAATAGACACTTGTGTAAATACAACTAAAAACAGGCAGAGTGGTCCGACCTGGCTGACACCAATGCTGTGACATCTGACACAGAGGAGCGGTGGATCTCTGGGAGCTTCAACATGGTGCTCACTATCTAGCAGGAAGCTGAGATGTGGTAGACAGAACAGTGGAGAGGGTTTTTAGACCAGCCCCCATGGGACATTAAATACTCAGCTGAAGTGAATGAACTTCACTACTTCACTTTTTTTATCTTTTACATAAGAAACTAAATTTTTTCTTTAAACTTTTTTTTTGGGGGGGGGTTTGTATTAGTGTTCTACATTCTATTTTTATGTTTTTACTAGTGGCCTGGTGCACGAAATTCGTGCAAGGGGGATGTCCCTCAGCCCAGCCTGCACCCTCTCCAATCTGGGAACCCTTGGGAGATGTCTGACTGCTGGTTTAGGCCCGATTCCTGTGGGATCAGGCCTAAACCAGCAGCCAGACATTCCTCTCGCAATTCGAGACTGCTGGCTCCTAAACGCTCACCTGCCTGCCTGCCTGATAGCCCCTAACCACTCTGCATGCCGGCCTGCTCACCTCCAACTGCCCCCCATGCCGGCCTGCTTCCCCCCCTGCCAGCCTGATCACCCCCAACTGCCCCCTGCCATCCTACTCGCCCCCAACTTCCCCCCCTGCTAGCCTGCTTGCCCCCATCTGCCCTCCCCGCTGGCCTTATCACCCCCAACTGGCCCCCCTGCCAGCCTGCTCACCCCCAACTGCCACCCCCCTGCCGGCCTGATCACCCCCAGCGCCCCCCCCCCCACCAGCCTGATCACTCACAACTGCTGTCCCATCCTGGCCTGATCACCCACAAATGCCCTCCCCTCTTGGCCCCTAACCGCCTCTACCTTGGCCCTGCCACCATGGCTTTGTCCAGAAGAATGTCCGGAAGGTCTCCTGGAAGGTCTCCCAGTCTAATTAGCATATTACCCTTTTATTAGTATAGATAGAGACCTGGTGCATGAGTGGAGGCTGACTGGTTTTCCCTGAAGGGTGTCCTGGATCAGGGTGGGGGTTCCCTTGGTGGGGCGGGGCAGCCTAGGTGAGGGGCCTATGGTGGTTTGCAGGCAGGACACGCCCCCATTGGAGTGGGGGTCCCCACTGGGGACAGTGCCAGCCTGGGCGAGGGGCTGGGGCAGTTTGCAGGCCAGCCATGCCCCCATGAGGTGAGGGTCCCCACTGGAGGGGTGTGGCCAGCCTGGGTGAGGGGCTGGTGGCTGTTTGCAGGCTGGCCACGCCCCCCAGTGGGGACCCTTACCCCATAGGGGCGTGGCCAGCATGGGTGAGGTGCTGAGGGCGGTTTGCAGGCCCCTCCCTCGGCGGCTGACCCGGGCAACCCAAGCCTCCCACGCGCTCAGGTCAGCTTCATGATCACCACTCACAGGCCCCTCCTTCAGTGGCCGGCCAGGGTGGGTTGCTCTGGCCAACTAATTGGCGGCTGCCCACAGGCCCCTCCTTCGGTGGCTGGCCCAGACATATATCTGAGATATCTCTGCCTGTGGATTCCTCTAGTATTTTTATGGTTCCACATCTTATGTTTAAGTCCTTGATCCATTTTGCGTTTATTTTTGTGTATGGTGTAAGTTGGTGGTCTAGTTTCATTTTTTTGAATGTGTCTCTCCAATTTTCTCAACACCATTTATTGAAGAGACTGTCTTGAATCCATTGTATGTTCATGCCTCCTTTGTCAAACATTAATTGAGCATAGTAGTTTGGGTTGATATCTGGATTCTCTATTCTATTCTGTTGATCTATATGTCTGTTCTTGTGCCAGTACCAGGCTATTTTGAGAACAGTGGCTTTGTAATATAGCTTGATGTCTGGTAATGCGATCCCACCTACTTTGTTCTTCTTTCTCAGGATTGCTGCAGCTATTCAGGGTCCTTTTTTATTCCAGATGAATTTTTTGAGAGTTCGTTCTAGGTCTCTGAAAAATGCCATTGGTATTTTAATGGGGAGTGCATTGAAACTATAGATTGCTTTGGATAGTATGGACATTTTAATGATGTTGATTCTACCAATCCATGAACATGGTATGTTCTCCCATCTGCTTATATCTGCCTCTATCTCTTTTTTCAGTGTCTTGTAGTTTTTAGCATATAGGTCTTTTACCTCTTTAATTTATTCCCAGGTATCTTAATTTTTTGGTATGATGGTAAATGGGATTGTTTTGTTTGTCTCTCTTTCTGTAAGTGCACTATTGGTGTATAGAAATGCCACAGATTTCTTGGTATTAATTTTGTATCCTGCTACCTGGCCAAATTCATTTATTAAGTATAAAATTTCTTTGTTGGAGTCTTTACAGTTTTCTATGTACAGTATCATGTCGTCTGCGAATAAGGACAGTTTTACTTCTTCTTTTCCAATTTGGATACCTTTTATTTCTTCTTCTTGTCTGATGGCAATGGCTAGTACTTCCAGTACTATGTCAAACAGGAGTGGTGAGAGAGGGCATCCCTGTCTTGTTCCTGTTCTTAGGGGAAATTATTTAAGTTTTTGTTTATTGAGTGTGATGCTGGCTGTGGGTTTATCATATATGGCTTTTATGAGGTTGAGGTATAATCCTTCTATTCCCACCTTGCTGAGAGTTTTTCTCAAGAAAGGGTGTTGGATTTTGTCAAATGCTTTTTCTGCATCTATTGATATGACTATGTGGTTTTTATTTCTCAATTTGTTTATGTGATGTATCACGTTTATTGATTTGCAGATATTATACCATCCTTGCATCCCTGGGATAAATCCTGCTTGGTCATGGTGTATGATTTTTCTGATGTACTGCTGGATCCGATTTGCTAGAATTTTGTTGAGGATTTAGGCATCTATGTTCATGAGAGATATTGACATGTAATTCTCTTTCATTGTGTTGTCTTTATCTGGTTTTGGTATTAGGGTGATGCTGGCTTCATAGAATGAGCTTGAAATTGTTCCTTCTCTTGAATTTTTTGGAAAAGTCTGAGGAGGATTGGTTTTAGTTCTTCCTTGAATGTTTGGTAAAACTCCCCTGTGAAGCCATCTGGCCCGGTATTTTGTTTGCTGGAAGCTTTCTGATGACTGCTTCAATTTCTTACATAGTTATTGGCCTATTGAGCTGTTTAGATTCTTCCTGATTGAGTTTTGGAAGGTTGTATTTTTCTAGGAATATGTCCATTTTCTCCAAGTTGTCCAGTTTGTTGGAATAGAGTTGTCCATAGTATTTTTTAACAAACATTTGTATTTCTGTGGGGTCTGTTGTTATTTCACCTTTTACATTTCTTCTTTTGTTTATTTGGGTCCTCTTTTTGCTTCTTGGTGAGTCTGGCTAGAGGTTCATCAATCTTGTTTATCCTTTCAAAGAATCAGCTCTTGGTTTCATTGATCTTTTGTATTGTTTTTTTGGTCTGTATGTTGCTTATCTCTGCTCTTATATTTTTTATTTCCTTCCTTCTGCTTACACTGGGCTTTTCTTGTTGCTCTCCTTCTAAATCTTTCAGTTGTAGGGTTAGGTAATTTATTACCACTGTTTATTGTTTTTTGCAGTAAGCTTGTAGAGCTATGAACTTCCCTCTCAATACTGCTTTTGCTGTGTCCCATAGATTTTGGATTGTTGTGTTTTCATCGTCGTTTGTTTCTATGATGTTTTTTATTTCTTTCTTGATCTCTCTGGTAACCCAGTCATTGTTTAATAGCATGCTATTTAGTCTCCAGGTGTTTGATTTTTTTTTTGGATTGTTTTTATTGTAGTTGATTTCCAGTTTTATGACATTGTGATCTGAGAAGATGCTTGCTATGATTTCTATGTTCTTGAATTTGAAGAGACTTTGCCTGTGACACAATATATGGTCTATCTTTGAAAATGACCCATGTGCACTTGAGAAGAATGTATATTCTGGGCTTTGGCGTGAAATGTTCTGAAGATGTCAATTAATTCCATCTGGTCTAGTGAGTCATTTGGGATTGATGTTTCTTTGCTGATTTTTCGTTTAGAGGATTTTTCCAGTGGTGTTAGTGGGGTATTAAAGTCCCTCACTATGACTGTATTGCTGTCAATATCTCCCTTGATATCCTCCAGAAATATTTTTATGTATCTGGGTTCTCCTGTATTGGGTGCATATATGTTTACCAGAGTTATTTCTTCTTGTTGGATTGCTTCCTTTAATATTAAGAAGTGGCCTTCCTTATCTCTTTTTATGTCCTTCACTATGAGGTTCAATTTGTCAGATATACATATTGCTACCCCAGCTTTTTCTTTCATTTCCATTCACCTGGAAAACCTTTTTCCATCCCTTCACCATCAGTCTGTGTGTGTCTTTTTTTCTGAGGTGGGTTTCCTGTAGATAACAAATATATGGGCCATGTTTTCTTATCCACTAAGTTACCCTATATCTTTTGATTGGGGCATTTACTCCAATTACATTTAAAGTTATTATTGATAGGTACTTGTTTGTAGCCATTTTTATTCTTTACCCCTGCGTTCTTTCTTCGCTTCCTATTTCTTCTTTTTACAGCAGACACTTTAGCATTTCTTGCATTGCTGGTTTGGTGGTAATAAACTCTCTTAGTCCTTTTTTTGTCTGTGAAGCTCCTGATTTCACCCTCAATTTTGATTAAAAGCCTTGCTGGGTACAGTATTCTTGGATTCAGACCCTTCCTTTGCATAACTTGTTATATTTCATTCCATTCCCTACTTGCCTGATGTGTTTCTGTTGAGAAATCAGTCGCTATTCTGATGGGGGATCCTTTGTAGGTAACTTTCTGTCTCTCTCTGGACACTTTTAAGATTCTTACTTTGTTTTGGTGTTTGCCAATTTAATTATAATGTGCATGGGCATTGATCTTTTGGGATTCATTTTGATTGGGACTGTGTGAGCTTCTTGGATTTGTGTGAGTTTTTTCTTCCCTATTTCATGGAAGTTTTCTGTCATTATTTCTTCAAACAGGTTTTCTATTCCTTGCTCAGTTTCCTCTCCTTCTGGAATCCCTATTATGCAGATGTTGTTTCGTTTCGTGTTGTCCCACAGTTCTCCTAGGCTCTCCTGCTTTTTAATTTTTTTTTCTAGAAGCAGCTCTGCTTTGGGTATTTTTTCCTATCTTGTCTTCTAGCTCACTGATGTGGTCCTCTGCTTCTTCCAGTCTACTCTTAATGCTTTCTATTGAGTTCTTTACAGCAGCGATGTCATTTTTCATTTCTTCTTGGTTTGTCTTCATTTCCTCATGTTTCTTACACATATTGTTGAATTTGTCTTCCATTCTTTTCATCCACCTTATGACCATTTCTCTGAATTCTATCTCTGACAGGTTGCTTGCCTCCATTTTGTTTACTTCCTTTTCTGTTGATGCCTGCTTTTCTTTCATATGCGTGCTGTTTCTTTGTCTCTGAATGATCTGTCTTCTCCGGGTGTCTAGTTATGTTGTTCTCTCTTACCTGCGTTGATTTAATGGTACAAAATACAACACAACAAAGCACAATGATCAAGACTCTGAACACAAATGTATTCACGATATAAATAATCCCAAATAAAGGTTACCACCATAGAAAAGGGAATTAGGGGATAAGAAAGAAAGAGGAAGATGAAAAAAAGAGTGCAAAAATGAAATTGGGAAAAGGAAAAAAAAGAAAGAGAATAAGAAAGAAGAGGCTAAATAACTATGTATATGGGGAGAAAACTCCAACACAACAGCCACTAATCCCAACAAATGCCAGCAACAATTACCTAGAGATGAATGCAAACTACAAACAACAACTAATATCAAGCGAGTCGAGGGAAAAGAGAAGCAAAAAATAAACAAAAACAAAACAGAAAAAGAAAAAGAAAAATCGAAACAATTTCACAAACAAGCATTAAAAAACCGATATAAGCAACAATCAACCAAACCACAAAAGGACAGAAACAAATTGATAGTGAAGAAAGAGAAGAGAGAGTTATGTATGGACTTAGATCAGGGGATTGGAAATTAGATATATAAATTGGTTGAAATTTTAACAGGGAGTAAAAAGAAGGAATAGGGAATGTCTAAAGCAGGAATAGGGTAAGAGAAACAGGACAACAAAAGAGGAAAAGTGAGGAAGAGAATGTTGGCATAAAGGTAAAGTTGTGATAGAGTAACATGATGCTAAAGGAAAGATGAAAATAGAATGTAGAACACTAATCCCAAAATAAAATAAAGAAAAAATAAAGGGACAATTTTTTTTTTAAAAAAAAGGTAAAATAGTAGTAGTAATAATACTGATTAAAAATAAAAATATAATAATTAAAAAGGTAAAATCAAGTGAGGGAAAAATTAGTTTTTTAAGTAAAAGGTGAAAAAAGTAAAAATAAAAATGTTCAGTGGTGAAGCTCATTCACTTCCTCTACTGTTCTGTTTGGCTCACCTGTTTCCTAGTCAGGACAGTATTGAAGATCCCTGCGGTCCCCTGCTCCTCAGTGTTGTAGGCCAAAGTCCTGATTTTTAAGTAGGAAGTACTTTGTTTCTATTTTTTTAAAATATATTTTATTGATATTTTGCAGAGAGGAAGGGAGAGGGATAGAGAATTAGAAACATCCATGAGAGAGAAACATTAATCAGCTGCCTCCTGCACACCCCCCACTGGGGATGTGCTCACAACCAAGGTACATGCCCTTGACCGGAATTGAACCTGGGACCTTTCAATCCGCAGGCCGACTCTCTATCCACTGAGCCAAACCGGTTTCAGCTTGTTTCTTATACTCCTTTATTTGTGTTTACACAAGCGTCAATTTGTGATTCAACTCCTGGATGGCAGTGTTTCTGGATGGACCTCCGGGTCTATAGGTTCTCTCTAGATAGTTTTTAGATTTTGTTTTCCCTGTGGCACTTAATATTGGTTTGGGGGAATGGGCTGCCCCAGAGCTGTTTATCTGATCATTATTTCCCGCTCGGTTCCCCAGGTTCCAGAAAAACAACTTTCCCCTGCAGTCTCTCAGAGTGTCCCCAGTTGGGTGATCCTTAGTAATGAAAAGCAAGGATTTAAAGAGGAAACAAAGAGAGAGAGAGAGAGAGAGAGAGAGAGAGAGAGAGAGAGAGAGAGAGAGAGAGAGAAGAGCCAGAGTAAGTGTGCAAAACTCCAGCGCTGCAGCGCAAGTCTGTGCAGTCTTTTTTCCCCTTGTGTCTAAGCAGCAGGCACACTGTTAAAATTTTTAGGTTGGCCTTTTGTGCCCAGTTTAGCTATGCATTGCTTTTTTAGTTCCCTTACGTTAGCAGCCCTGTGGATCCCCTTCCACATTCACGGATCACACCAGCCCCAACGCCCGTGGACTTTTCTGGTTGGAGAATTTCCCGGATCCTCCAGCTCCTGCATGCGTATTTCTCTCTCCTGCCTGGACCACAGATCTCACCTTATCATAGGCGAAATCTGACCTTTCCGTGAGGAGGAGCAGAGCTCCTCTGAATCCGTGTGCTCGCACCACTTGGGGACCAGTGTTCCCGGTTTCACAGCTGTTCTCTAGGTGCCATTGTTGTATATTTCTGGGATTTTCAGGGTTCCGACAACATCCACTCTCCCCTTCAAGATGGCGCGGTCTCTACATCAGAGCTGGTTGCTCCGTGAGGGATTCCAGCAGCAGTGGAGGCTGCCCGGTCAGGAGAACCCCATCTGGCAATTCCCCACAGTCCCCTGGAGTAGAGCTGTCTCTCAACTCAGAAACAAACACTCCCCATCACGCACTATCTTGCAGTCTTCCTTCTTGTTGGCAGCCATCTTCCTTCCCCCTCTGTATACATTTTTTAAATATATAGTTTTTGAATATACTATATACACTGAGTGGCCAGATTATTATGATCTCTGAATGCATAATAATCTGGCCAGTCAGTGTATATCCTATATAATAAAAGGTAATATGCAAGCTGTCCCTTCGACCAGGAGTTCGACCAGCAGGCAGGCTGGCCAACCGCCCATATCCCCTCCCCCTGGCCAGGCTGGCCTGACCCCATCCATGCACAGATTTATTCACCGGGCCTCCAATATATATATACTCAGTGGCCAGATTATAATGCGTTCAGAGATCATAATAATCTGGCCACTCAGTGTATTTTAAATTACTATTATTTTTTAATTATTATTATTATTTATTTTTTTAATCAAATATTTTGATTTTTACTTTTCTTCTTATACACTCATATTCTTTCTTTCTCCTCTATAGTGAATCATGGCCATCCTCCTACTCACTCAATTTCTTTACCTTACCTTCTGGAACTAAGCTCTGCCTCTTCAGATTCAGCTCCCCTCCTTTTTTTCTGGGGATTTGTTGTTTGCATTTTTTTGGTTTAGTTATTGGTATTGTGGAGTTGTCTCCCTATATACATATATTTTTTTCTCTTTATTTTCTCTTCTTTTTTCTTGTTTTCCTTATCTCTCTTATCTTTTCTCCTTTTCTCAATATCATTTTTAGGCTCCTTTCACTTCCCTAATTCTCTTTTCTACGGTGGTCACCTTTATTTGTGATAATCAGTGTTGTAAATGCATTCATGTTTTATTCCCTCTGTGTCATGTCTTCTCGAGTTGTATTTTGTGCCTTTTGGTGAAACTAAAGGGGGAATCATGGGAAAAATAAGTAAATGAAATGGAGACAAGCAATTTGTCAGAGAAAGAATTCAGAGCAACGGTCATAAGGATGGTGAAAAGGATGGAAGAAAAATTCTACAACATGTATAAGAATCAAGTGGAAATGAAGAACCAAAAAGAAATAGCTGCAATAAAGAACACAACAGAAATCAATAACATTAGACTAGAAGAAGCTGAGGACCACATCATAAAGCTAGAAGGAAATGTAGGAAAAAACACCCAAGCAGTTCAGGAATTAAAAAAAAAAAAAAACGTAAAAAAATGGAGGACATCCTAAGGGAACTTTGGGACAACACAAAACAAAACAACGTCTGCATAATAGGGGTTCCGGAAGGAGAGGAAACTAAGCAAGGAATAGAAAACTTGTTTGAAGAAATAATGACAGAAAACTTCCCTGAAATAGGGAAGAAAAAACTCACACAAGTACAAGAAGCTTACAGAGTACCAAACATGATGAACCCAAAAAGAACGACACCAAGACACATCATAATTAAATTGGTAAACACCAACAACAAAGTAAGAATTTTAAAGGTTGCCAGAGAGAAACAGAAAGTTACCTATAAGGGATCTCCCATTAGACTATCAACTGATTTCTCAACAGAAACACATCGGGCCAGAAGGGAATGGAATGAAATATACAAAGTGATGCAAAGCAAGAGACTGAATCCAAGAATACTATACCCAACAAGGCTAGCATTCAAAATTGAAGGAGTAAATGGGACAGATACATGCAAAAAAATGAAACGAGAGCACTAACTTATACCATACACAAAAATAAACTCAAAATGGAGAAAGAACTTAAACATAAGATAGGAAACCATAAAAACTTTAGAGGAATCCACAGGCAGCAAAATCTCAGACATATGCCGAAGCAATATCTTCACCAATACAGCTCCTAGAGCAATGGAAACTTAAGAAAAAATAAACAAATGGGACTACATCAAAATAAAAATCTCCTGTACAGCAAAATAAACCATCAACAAAACAACTAAAAAGCCCACTGCATAGGAGAAGATATTTGCCAATGTTATCACCGATAAGTGTTTAATATCCAAACTTTACAGGTAACTCATACAATTTAACAAAAGAAGGCAAACAACCCAATAAAAAAAATGAGCAATGGACCTAAATAGATGCTTTTTGAATGAAGACATAAGGAAGGCCAAAAGACATATGAAAACATGCTCAAAGTCACTAATCATCTGAGAGATGCAAACCAAAATGACAATGAGGTACCATCTCACACCTGTCAGAATGGCTATCATCAACAAATCAACAAATGACAAGTGCTGGACAGGATGCCAACAAAAAGGTACCCTGGTGCACTGCTGGGGGTAATGCAGACTGGTGCAGCTACTGTGGAAAACAGTATGGAGTTTCCTCAAAAAACTAAAAATGGAACTTCCATTTGACCCAGTGATCCCACTGCTAGGAATATATATCTAGAAATGTCAATCTGAAAGGATATAGTATATGCACCCCTATGTTCATAGCAGCACAATTTACAATAGCTAAGATTTTGAAACAGTCTAAGTGCCCATCAGCAGATGACTGGATTAAAAAACTGTGGTACATCTATACAATGGAATACTATGCTGCAGGAAAAAGGAAGGAGTTCTTACCATTTGCAACAGCATGGATGGAACTGGAGAGCATTATGCTAAGTGAAATAAGCCAGTCAGAGAAAGATAAATTTCACATGATCTCACTCATTTATGGAATATAATGAATAACATAAAGTGATGAACAAAAACAGATCCAGAGACAGAGAAGCATCAATTAGACCATCAAACCTCAGAGGAAAGGTAGGGGAGGGTGGGGGTAAGGGGGAGAGATCAACCAAAGGACTTGTATTCATGCATATAGGCATAACCAATGGACACAGACACAAGGGGGTGAGGGCATGAGTGGGGTGGGTGGGGAGTCAATGGGGTGATAAGGACACATACGTAATACCTTAATCAATTAAGAAAAAAAAGAATATTAGCACATGGTGATAATTAAACAAGAAAACTTGATTTAAAAAAATTAAAGGTGTAGTCAGGAGCTTCACAGACAAAAAAAAAAAAGGGGGTTACGGGAGTTTTCTGCCACCAGACCAGCAACATAAGAAATGCTACAGGGACTGCTGGAAAAAGAAGAAATAGGAATGGAAGAAGGAACACAGGCATAAAGAATAAAAATGTTGACATACAAGTACCTATCAATAATAACCTTAAATTTAAATGGATTAAATACTCCAATCAAAAGACATAGGGTAGCTGAATGGATAAGAAAACATGACAAATATATCTGCTGCTTTAAGAGACCCACCTCAGAATAAAGGACTCACACAGACTGATATTGAGGGGATGGAAACAAATTATTGAGGTGAATGAAAATGAAAAAAAAAAAGCTGGGGAAGCAGTACTTATATCTGACAAATTAGACCTCAAAGTGAAGGCCAGAACAAGAGATAAGGAAGGCCACTTCATAATACTGAAGGGAGCAATTCAATCAGAGGATATAACTCGGCAAATATATGCACCCAATGCAGGAGCATCCAAATACATAAAAAACTTCAGGAAGATACCAAGGGAGAGATTGAGAGCAATACAGTCAAAATAGGGGACTTTAATACCCCATTGATACCACTGCATAAATCCTCTATACAAAAAATCAGCGAAGAAACAGCAATCCTAAATGACTCACTAGATAAGATGGACTTAATTGACATCTTCAGAAAATTTCACCCCAAAGCTACAGACTATACATTCTTCTCAAGTGCATATGGGACATTTTCAAAGATACACCACATATTGGGTCACAGGCAAAGTCTCTTCAAATTCAAGAAGATAGAAATCATATCAAGCACTTTCTCTTACTACAATAGCATAAAATTAGAAATCAACTACAATAAAAATAGTGAAAAAATATCAAACACTTGGCAGCTATATTACATGCTATTAAACAATGATTGAGTTACCAAGGAGATCAAAGAAAAAAATTTAAAGCATGCTGGTAACAAATGACAATGAAAACACAACAATCCAAAATCTATGGGACACAGTGAAAGCAGTCTTGAGAGGGAATTTCATAGTTCTACAGGCCTAACTAAAAAAACAAAACAACAACAACAACAAAAAAAACAACAAGAAAAATGGTAATAAATTACCTAACCCTACAACTCAAAGAATTAGAAAGAGAGCAACAAGAAAATCCCAGAGTAAGCAGAAGGAAGGAAATCATAAAGATCCGAGTGGAAATAAATGACATAGAGACAAAAAAAATTTCAAAAGAAAAATAAAACCAAGAGCTGGTTCTTTGAAAGGATAAACATGATTTGTGAACCGTTAGCCAGGCTCATCAAGAAGCAAAGACAGAGGACCCAAATAAACAAAATCAGAAATGAAAGAGATGAAGTAACAACCAACACAACAGAAATACAAAGGATTATGAAAAAATACTGTGAACAACTCTATTCCAAAAACTGGGCAACCTAGATGAAATGGACGCATTCTTAGAAAAACACAAGCTTCCAAAACTCAATCAGGAAGAATCAGAAAATCTATATAGATCAATAACAACTGAAGAAATTGAAGCAGTAATCAAAATTCTTCCAGCAAACAAACGCCCTGTTCCGGACGGCTTTACTGGGAAGTTCTACCAAACATTCAAAGAACTAAAATCTATCCACCTTAGACTATTGCAAAAAATTCAAGAGGAAGGCACACTTCCAAGCTCTTTCTATGAAGCTGGCTTTACACTAATTCCAAAACCAGATAAAGACACCACAAAGAAAGAGAACTACAGGCCAATATCCCTGATAAAATATTCAACAAAATTCTAGCAAATCGGATCTAGCATTACGTTACATAGATCATACACCAAGTGGGATTTATTCCAGAGATGCAAGGATGGTACAATATACACAAATCAATAAACGTGATACATCACATAAACAAATAGAGAGATTAAAATCTCATAGTCATATCAATCGATGTAGAAAAAGCATTTGACAAAAGCCAACACCCTTTCTTGATAAAAACTCTCAGCAAAGTGGGAATAGAGGGATCATACCTCAACATAATAAAAGCCTTATATGACAAACCTGTACCAACATCATACTCAATGGGAAAAACTAAATCCATTTCCCCTAAGAACAAGAACAAGACAGTGACGCCACTCCTGTTTGATATAGTACTGGAAGTGGTAGCCATAGTGATCCGACAAGAAAAATAAATAAAAGGCATCCAAATTGGAAAAGAAGTAAAACTGTCCTTATTTGCAGATGACATGATACTGTACATAGAAAAACCCAAAAGACTCCATCAAAAAAATACTACTTAATAAATGAATTCTACAATGTAGCAGATTACAAAATTAACACTCAGAAATAGATGCCTTTTTTATACACGAACAATGAACTCACAGAAAGAGAGACTAACAAACAACCCCATTCACCATTGCACCAACAAAATTAAGATACCTAAGACTAAACTTAACTAAGGAGGTAAAACACCTGTACTTGGAAAACCACAGGATATTGAAAAAAGAGATAAAGGAATGGAAGAACATACCATGTTCATGGATGGGTAGAATCAACAGCATTAAAATATCTACCATATTTTCCGGTGTATAAGATGACGTATAAGATTTTTCTGGGTTAAAAAGTCATCTTATATGCCAGAAAATACGGTAGTCCAATATATCTAATTCATTATATCTAATGCCATCAATATAGTCCAATATACCATATTTTCTGGCATATAAAATGACTTTTTAACCCAGGAAAATCTTATATGCCCAGTTGTCTTATATGCCGCAAAGTACAGTATATTATCCAAAGCAATTTATAGATTTAATGTAATCCCCATTAAAATAACAACAGTATATTTCACAGACCTAGAACAAAATCTCCAAAAATTCATCTGGAATGAAAAATGACCCTGAATAGCCATAGCAATTCTGAGAAAGAAGACCAAAGTTGGAGGGATCACAATACCAGATATTAAACTATATTACCAAGTCATGGTTCTCAAAACTGCTTGGTACTGGCACAAAAACAAACATATAGACCAATGAAACATAACAGAGAACACAGAAATATATCCAAGCCATTATGCTCAATTAATATTTGACAAAGGAGGCAAGAGCATACAATGGAATCAAGACAATCTCTTCAATAAATGTTGCTGGGAAATTTGGTCAGATACATGCAAAAAAACCCACAACTATATCACCAACTTACACCATGCACAAAAACAAACTCCAAATTGTTAAAGGACTTAAATGTAAGGTGGGAAACCATAACAATCTTGGCAGACTCTATAGGCAGCAAAATATCAGACATATTCCATAGCAATATGTTTACCAATACAGCTCCTTGTGTAATGGATACTAAGGAGAAAATAAACAAATGGGACTACATCAAATAAAAAGCTTTTGTATAGCAAAAGAAACCATCAACAAAACCACAAGAAAGCCCACTGCATGTGAGAATATATTTGCCAATGTTGTCTCTGATAAGGGTTTAATCTCCAAAATTTACAGGGAACTCATACAACTTAACAAAAGGAAGATAAACAATCCAATAAAAAAATGGGCAAAGGACCTAAATAGACACTTTTTGAAAGAAGATGTACAGAAGGCTGAGAGAGATATGAAAACTTGCTCAAAGTCACTAATCATCCTAGAGATACAAATCAAAACTACAATGAGCTACCATCTCACACCTGTCAGAATGGCTATCATCAACAAATCAACAAATGACAAGTGCTAGAGAGGGTACCGAGAAAAAGGAACCCTTGTGCACTGCTGGTGGGAATGCAGACTGGTGGCAGTCACTGTGGAAAACAGTATGGAGTTTCCTCAAAAAGTTAAAAATGGAACTCCCATTTGACCCAGTAATCCCACTTCTAGGACTATATCCCAAGAAACCGGAAACACCAATCAGAAGAGATGTATACACCCCTATGTTCATAGCAGCACAATTTACAATAGCTAAGATGTGGAAACAGCCTAAATGCCCATCATCAGGTGATTGGATTAAAAAACAGTGGCACATCTGCACAATGGAATACTACACTGCTATAAAAAAGAAGGAACTTTTACCATTTTCAACAGCATGGATGGAATTGGAGAGCATTATGCTAAGCGAAATAAGCCAGTCAGAGAAAGAGAAATATCACATGATCTCACTCATATGTGGGATATAATGATCAACATAAACTGATGAACAAAAATGGTTCCAGAGACAAGGTGGCACTGAGCAGACCATCCAACCTTGGGGTGTAGACAGGGGAAGGGTGGGGTTAGAGATTAACTAAAGAACTTGTATGCATGCATATTAGCATGACCAATGGACACAGATACTGGGGTGGTGGGGGCTTGCCCTCAGGGGTGGGAGTGGCCAGTGGGGGAGTTAATTGGGGAAAAATTGTCATGCAATCTTTAAACAATCAAAAACAGCGATGGAGGGAAGAAAAGCCAACATAAAAATAAAATTATGATTATAATACAATATATTTCCTTCTGTTTAGTTTTCTAAAGCATTTCTGATGGTTGCAATAATATAGTGCTGTCCAGAATAGTTCTCAATGAATGTAGAAATATTTTAGTTATATTATAAATGGTGGAAGGTAAAGGAGCATAAATGGAGGTAATGTTTCTACTCTTCACTCACACTAATAAAATGATGACAATAGAGTATGATAAATTGTGAAATATAATACCTAGAGCAACCACTAAAAACTATAGACAGAGAAACAAAACACAGTATGTAGATTAAATGCAATTATAAAAAATGTATTTGATTAACCACAGAAAGTTAGCAAAAAGAAAACAGAATCAAATGAGAAAGAGATCAAATAGTAAACAAATAAACTGGTACACGTAAACCCTCCCTAACTTACCAATATGTACACTAAGTATAAATGGCCTAAATACTGCCATTCAAATACTGATTACCCAAGATGATTAAAGAAACATGACCCATGTATGTGCTTTCAACAAGAAAGTCTCTTCAAATATAAAGATATGTTGTTGGGAATGCAGATTGGTGTAGCTACTGTTATATATAAAAAAAAATGGAATTGCCTTGTGACCCAGCAATTCCACATCTGGGATTTTACCTGAACCACAAAAGACCACAAAACTTTGGAAGGAGGCCCTGTAGGGAGCACATTGTTTTCTTCCTACTAGTTTTCTACTCTCTGGTTGTCAGGTCCTTCCTAGCCATTACCCATTACTCAAATTTAGCATCTCCTTTATTCTGCCTCAGTAGCTGGCTTTCTTTTCTGCTGCATCCCATAGGTGCTCCTGTTCCTCACTCTAGACTCTGGTCTTTGACCTCAGCCTAGTTCTGTCTTCAGTCTCTCTCTCCTTTCTCAATATTGCCTGTGGCTCTTATCTCAAGAGGTAGTCCTCAATGGCACAAAATCACAGAAAGAATTATGTAGGTAGGATCATGGGAGAAATTTGTCTTTCTATATTCAAAAATATTTTCATGTTATTATATTGTTTTTACCACAGAAAAGGGTAAAAACATAGATGTTATTATCCCATTTGTAAAGAATAAAATAACTTGCCCAAGACCAGGTATTAACTTGCACAAGACCACAGAGGTGTAGTAAAGGGGATGTTGGGAAGTGTAGTAAAGGGGATATTGGGAAGTGTAGTAAAGGGGATATTGGGATTTAAAACCAGGGATCTCTAAAACCACCCATTATTCCATACTGCCTAAATGCGGTTACCCAGGCTAAAGGGCATGAACATATTGAGGATTTTTCATATACCTATTTAACTGCCTTACAGAGGGATAATACAGATTTTACAATGGCAATTAATTAACTATTTAGACCCTTTCCTATATGGATTTCTAATGCCAGTGGTCTTGATCCAGCATCTAAAAGGGTTCAGAAATATGGAGAAGGCGTTGTGCATAAATTAAATAAGAGTCCAGAGATGAAACATAATTTTGGAAGGCATTATGGGGAGTCAGAGGAGCTTGGCTAAAGAAACCAAGTTCTCCTTGTCTCAGGACCCCTTGATTTTTATTAACACAATTTGTCCTAAGGCAAGGTGGAGATATACACATCAAAGGGTAGGGTTTTGTATATACAATCCATTGTCAGATTTGAAGAATTTGCCTACAGCTGTTCAGGTGTTTGGCCAGTAGGAGGCAATAATATATAGATTAAGATGCCCTGAGCTGTCTGGCAGCAAGCAATCATTTAATGTATCCTTTTCAGGTTTGGGGAAATGCCTTTAGCCATTCCCAGATGATTCAGCCCTGCTGACTTGCTGGAATTGGCTTCCGGCAGATTTCTACTCTTCTCCTCTAGATTACATGAAGAACAATTTGAAATTTGTTTATCTGTACCCCAACTTACAGATGGCAAAACTGAGTTTCAGAGTAATATAGTGTCTCACCCTAAGTCATATAGCCAGGTTGTGGCAGTGCCCAGGCTAGAACTCATATCTGCAGGCAGAGAGCCATATTGTGAAAGAAACATGGGTTTTAGATTCAGACCTGAGTATAAATCCTGGTTCTGTTCATGACTAGATATTTTCCCTTGGAAAATAATAATAACTATATATATACATATTGATATTTAATACACACACACACACACACACACACACACACACACATATATATATGTATATATAGTCTAATTATATTTATTGAGTATCTATTAAATATCAATTATAGAGAATTTAAATATACATGAATTCAACAAATATTTATAGAACATTTATCATGTCAAGCACTATACTAGGTGCTACAGATAGAGCACAGAACAGGATAGTCTTTATACAGGAAGTTTCATCCAATGAGTAAAATAGATCCTGAACACACTGTTATACAGTATATAAAACTATGTAATGAGTAGTAGGGATGAAATGTACAATGCAACAGGACACAACAAAAGGGATCTTACACAGTCCAAGGAACATTGTAAAGGGGGCAGTCAGTGGAACTTTCCCTGATAACCTGAGGATGTGATATGCTAAGATCTGGAAAATGAGTAGGAGGTAGCTGGTAAATGCAGGCAGACACAGAGGAGAGCTGTGCAGGCAGAGAGAATAATCTAAAGAATGTCCCTAGAACAGAAAAGAATATGGCACATTAGAGGAACTGAATAAAGGTCAGTGTGGCTGGAGCATATACTGCAAGAGGGAGGGGGTTTGACATGAATCTAAGGAGGTTGCCAGAACACAGCCTGGAGATAAGGATGAGGAGTTAGACTTTCAAGCATCAGGAGAATAACATAATCTGATTATCTCACTTCACTTATTCCAGCTCTCTCACTTCACTTCCTCATCTGTAACACTGGGATAATAATAGTATTGCTGTGGCAGAATGCACGGGAGAACGATCAGCCAGCACTCTGAGGGAGGAAAGTTTAACCTTTATTTTGCAGATCTGCTAGTCCAGGGGAATTCCGGATCCAAAGCCTGAATTGAACTCATGGGGAGGCTCTGACCTATATATCTCCTCTTGTGCCAGGCTCCTGAGGGTCCCCACAGCTCTGCCCAAGTCAGTCTTGGTGGGGCCTTGAGGGAATGCTCCACAGCTCCGCCCATGTCAGCTGGGGCGGAGCCCTGGGGTTAGGCTCTGCATCTCTGCCCAAGTCAGTCAGAGTGGGGAAGTAAGACTACAGTTTTAACCAGATACTGAACTAGGTTGTAAGCCCTCCCCCGCCTCCATTTTCCTTTTTAGTATCTACATTACAGGTTATGTAATGTCCCCAAGCAGAGTATGCAACCTTCCCTCCCCACTCTGCCAGCTCTTCAGCTATGGCTATCTCCTTTACCACAGTGGTTTTAACTTTGTTATAAAGAACTACAGGGAATAGGGTATATGTGTGTGGTGGGGGGACACATGTACATATACTAGCATGAGTGGCAAGGTATATTGCCAGTGACTAAGCTTATAAAAATAACTAGAGGCCCAGTGCATGAGGGAGGGAGCTTTACCTGGCCTGCTCCCTCTCACAGTCCTAGAGCCCTCAGGGGATGTCCTACTGACAGCATAAGCCCGCTCCCTCTGTGGGAGGTGACCAGGCTGATCAGGGAAGGTGCTGCCCCCATCATCTCACTGCCTGAGCCCACAGCTGCTGTGAGCCCTGGGCCTTGCAGCCGCTGAGGCTCATGGCTGCCTGAGGCCCAGGCCTCACAGCCACCAGGGCTCACGGCTGCCTGCACCCATCACTGCCTGAGCTCCGGGCCTCGCAGCCACCAGGACTTATGGCTGCCTGAGCCCCAGGCCTTGCAGCTGCTGGGGCTCACGGCTGCCTGAGCCCACAGCTGCCGTGAGCCCTGGGCCTTGCAACCGCTGGGGCTCATGGCTGCCTGAGCACCAGGCCTTGCAGCCACCAGGGCTCATGGCTTCCTGAATTCATGGCTGCCATGAGCCCTGGGCCTCTCAGCTGCCTGAGCCAACAGCTGCCTGAGTCCACGGCTGCCATGAACACATGCCTGCCATGAGCCCTGGGCCTCATAGCCGCCAGGGCACATGGCTGCCTGAGCCCACAGCTTCCCTGAGCACACGCCTGCCATGATCCTCATGCCTCGCAGCCACCAGGGCTCATGACTGCCTGAGCCCATGGCTACCGTGAGCCCCAGGCCTTGCAGCTGCCAGGGCTTATGGCTGCCTAGAGCCCAGGGCTGCTGTGAGCCCACCACTGCTGTGAGCCCACAGCTCCTGTGAGCCCCAGGCCTCACAGCCGCTGGGCCTCGCAGCCACCAGGGCTCACAGCTGCCTGAGCCCCAGGCCTCACAGCCACCAGGGCTGCCTGAGCTCACAGCTTCCATGAGCCCTGGGCCTCACAGCTGCCAGGGCTCATGGATACCTGAGCCCTGGACCTCGCAGCTGCCTGAGCCCATGGCTGCTGTGAGCCCAGCGCCACGCAGTGCCATCTCCCCTACCTGTGTCTGCTCCGGGGCCACCTGAGCTGCAGTGCCGGCTTGGGCAGGCCACCCTGCCTCTGTTTCATCTGCTCCAGGCCTCACATGCGTGTGCAACCTCCTCCTGTCCGGTTGTGACCCGTTACAGAGTCCCAGTCTAATTTGCATATTACCTGTTTATAAATAGAGATCATTTGCATAAACATCCTCATAGTGTCACTAGAAATAATGACATTTTATAGGGCTGGGCCAAGACTTTCTAATTTATAACCAATTCAATTAAGATGTCAGCAACTAGTACTACTAAGTTAAATCAGGGGCTAGACATCTCCCACTGACATTTCATAGAAATCAGCATTGTATATCTTTCCCTGCTTGGATGAGGACCTTTTTTTAAATTCTTTATTGTTTAAAGCATTACATATGTACCTTTATTCCCCCATTGACCTCTCCCCAGCCACCCCCACCCCCCAGCACATGCCCTCACCACCTAGTGTCTGTGTCCATTGGTTATGCTTATATGCATGCATACAAGTCCTTTGGTTGATTTCTTACTCACCCCTTCCTCCCCTGCCTCCCCTCTGAAGTTTGATGTTCTTTTAGATGCTTCTCTGTCTCTGGATCTACTTTAGTTCATCAGTTTATGTTGTTCACTAGAAGCCTGGTACATGAAAATTCATGCACTGAAGGGGGGCGGTCCCTCAGCCCGGCCAGCCCCCTCTCACAGTCCGGGAGCCCTCAGGGATGGGAGGCGACCCAGTGATCAGGGGAAGGTGACACCCCATCACACCTCTGCTACTGCTACTGCCAGCAGCGCAAGCCTTGGCCAGCCCTGGTTACCTGAGCCTGGGCAGCTAGGCAGCCACCATCCAAGGTTTGCCTGCACCTCTGGCCGGCACTGGGTGGCTGGGTGGCTGAGGGGATTGGGGGACTCTAAAGGCAGGTGTGTGTCTGCCGCCCCAGCGCTTGAGAAGACTGGGCACCACCATCTTCTGGCTGTGGGTGCCACCATCTTTGAGGGTGTGGCAGTCAATTAGCATATTCCCTCCTTATTGGCTGTGGGTGCCACCATCTTTGCAACAGCTTGAGGGTTAATTAGCATATTCCCTCTTTATTAGATAGGATTATATTCTACAAATGAGTGAGATCACATGATATTTATCTTTCTCTGACTGCCTTATTTTGCTTAGCATAATGCTATCTATGTCCATCCATGCTGTTGCAAATAGTAAGAGTTCTTTCTTTTTTATAGCAGCATAGTATTCCATTATATAGATGTACCACAGTTTTTTAATCCACCCATCTGCTGATGGGCACTTAGGCTGTTTCCAAGTCTTAGCTATTGTAAATTGTACTGCTATGAACATAGGGGTGCATTTTTAATTTTTTTTCCACTTTCTTTTTTTTATTTAGGTATTATATGTGTACATATCTTACCATTAACCCCCCACCCCACACCCATACATGCCCTCACCCCCCAGAGTTTTGTGTCCATTAGTTATGCTTATATGCATGCATACAAGTCCTTCGGTTGATCTCTTATCACCCCCACCTCTCCCTAACCTTCACCCTGTAATTTGACAGTCTGTTTGATGCTTTACTGTCTCTGTATCTATCTTTTTGTTCATCAGTTTATAATGTTCTTTATTATCCATAAATGAGTGAGATCATGTGGTATTTTTCTTTCATTGACTGGCTTATTTCACTTAGCATAATGTTCTCCAATTCCATCCAGGTTGCTGCAAAAGATGAGAATTCCTTCTTTTTTATGGCAGCATAGTATTCCATTGTGTAGATGTACCACAGTTTTCTGATCCAGTCATCTGCTGATGGGCACCTAGGTTGTTTCCAAATCTTAGCTATTGTAAATTGTGCTGCTATGAGCGTAGGGGTGCATATATCCTTTCTGATTGATGTTTCTAGTTTCTTCGGATATATTCCCAGGAGTGGGATTACTGGGTCAAATGGGAGTTCCATTTTCAGTTTTTTGAGGAAACTCCATACTGTTCTCCACAGTGGCTGCACCAGTCTGCATTCCTACCAGCAGTGCACGAGGGTTCCTTTTTCTCCGCATCCTCGCCAACACTTGTTGTGTGTTGATTTGTTGATGATGGCCATTCTGACAGGTGTGAGATGGTACCGCATTGTTGTTTTGATTTCCATCTCTCAGATAATTAGTGACTTTGAGCATGTTTTCATGTGTCTCTTGGCCTTCCTTCTGTCTTCTTTTGAAAAGACTCTATTTAGGTCCGTTTCCCATTTTTTTTATTGGATCATTTATCTTCCTTTTATTAAGTTGCATAAGCTTCCTGTAGATGTTGGAGATTAAACCTTTATCAGTGATAGCATTTGCAAATATGTTCTCCCATAGAGTGGGCTTTCTTGTTGTTTTGTTGATGGTTTCTTTTGCTGTACAAAAGCTTTTTATTTTGATGTAGTCCCATTTGTTAATTTTCTCTTTAGCTTCCATTGCCCTAGGGGCAGTGTCAGTGAAGAAGTCCTTTTGGCATATGTATGAGATTTTGTTGACTGTGGATTCCTCTAGTATTTTTATGGTTTTCCGTCTTATGTTTAAGTCCTGTATCCATTTTGAGTTGATTTTTGTGTATGGTGTAAGTTGGTGATCTAGTTTCATTTTTTTGAATGTATCTGTCCAATTTTCCCAACACCATTTATTGAAAAGACTGTCTTGACTCCATTGTATGTTCATGCCTCCTTTGTCAAATATTAATTGAGCATAGTGGTTTGGGTCGATATCTGGATTCTCTATTCTGTTCCATTGATCCATATGTTTGTTCTTGTGCCAGTACCAGGCTGTTTTGAGGACTGTGGCTTTGTAATACATCTTGAGGTCTGGTATTGAGATCCCTCCTACTTTATTCTTCTTTCTCAGGATTGCTGTGGCTATTCGGGGTCTTTTTTTATTCCAGATGAATTTTTGGAGAGTTCTTTCTAGGTCTGTGAAATATGCTGTTGGTATTTTGATGGGGAGTGCATTGAATCTGTAGATTGCTTTGGGTAGTATGGACAGTTTAATGATGTTGAATCTACCAATCCATGAACATGGTATGTTCTTCCATCTGTTTATGTCTTCCTCTATCTCTTTTTTCAGTGTCTTGTAGATTTCCGTGTATAGGTCTTTTACCTCCTTAGTTAAGTTTATTCCTAGGTATCTTAGTTTTTTTGGTGTGATGGTAAATAGGATTGCTTTTTTAGTCTCTCTTTCTGTAAGTTCACTATTGGTGTATAGAAATGCCATAGATTTCTTGGCGTAAATTTTGTATCCTGCTACATTGCCAAATTCATTTATTAAGTCTATTAGTTTTTTGATGGAGTCTTTTGGGTTTTTTATGTACAATATCATGTCATCTGTAAATAAGGACAGCTTTACTTATTCTTTTCCAATTTGGATGCCTCTTATTTCTTCTTCTTGTCTAATTGCAATGGCTAATACTTCCATTACTATTTCAAACAGGAGTAGGGAGAGAGGGCATCCCTGTCTTGTTCCTGTTCTTAGGGGAAATGGTTTTAGTTTTTGCCCATTGAGTATGATGTTTGCTGTGGGTTTATCATATATAGCTTTTATTATGTTGAGGTATGTTCCTTCTATTCCCACTTTGTTGAGAGTTTTTATCAAGAAAGGGTGTTGGATTTTGTCAAATGCTTTTTCTGCATCTATTCATATGACTATGTGGTTTTTATTTCTCAATTTGTTTATGTGATGTATCACGTTTATTGATTTGCAGATATTGTACCATCCTTGCATTCCTGGGATAAATCCTACTTGGTCATGGTGTATGACCTTTCTGATGTACTGCTGGAGCCGATTTGCTAGAATTTTGTTGAGGATTTTGGCATCTATGTTCATGAGGGATATTGGTCTGTAATTCTCTTTCATTGTGTTGTCTTTATCTCGTTTTGGTATTAGGGTGATGCTGGTTTCATAGAAGGAGCCTGGAAGTGTTCCTTCCTCTTGAAATTTTTGGAATAGTCTGAAAAGGATAGGTTTTAGTTCTTCCTTGAATGTTTGGTAAAACTCTCCTGTGAAGCCGTCTGGCCCTGGGCTTTTGTTTGCCGGAAGCTTTTTGATGACTGCTTCAATTTCTTCCATAGTTACTGGCCTGTTGAGCTGTTTAGATTCTTCCTGATTGAGTTTTGGCAGGTTATATTTTTCTAGGAATATGTCCATTTCCTCCAGGTTGTCCAGTTTGTTGGAATAGAGTTGTTTGTAGTATTTTTTAACAATCCTTTGTATTTCGGTGGGGTCTGTTGTTATTTCACCACTTTCATTTCTAATTTTGTTTATTTGGGTCCTCTCTCTTTGCTTCTTGGTGAGCCTGGCTAGAGGTTCATCAATCTTGTTTATCCTTTCAAAGAACCAACTCTTGGTTTTATTGATCTTTTGTATTGTTTCTTTGGTCTCTATGTCGTTTATCTCCGCTCTGATCTTTATTATTTTCTTCCTTCTGCTTACACTGGGCTTTTCTTGTTGCTCTCTCTCTAACTCTTTGAGTTGTTGGGTTAGGTAATTTATTACCATTGTTTCTTGTTTTTTGCAGTAGGCTTGTAGAGCTATGAACTTCCCTCTCAGGATTGCTTTTGCTGTGTTCCATAGATTTTGGATTGTTGTGTTTTTATTGTCATTTGTTGCCATGATGTTTTTTATTTCTTCCTTGATGTCTTTGGTAACCCAGTCATTGTTTAATAGCATGCTGTTTATTCTCCATGTGTTTGATTTCTTTGGATTGTTTTTATTGTAGTTGATTTCCAGTTTTATGCTGCTACGATCTGAGAAGATACTTGATATGATTTCTATCTTCTTAAATTTGGAGAGACTTTGCCTATGTCCTAACATATGGTCTATCTTTGAAAATGACCCATGTGAACTTGAGAAGAATGTATATTCTGTGGCTTTGGGGTGAAATGTTCTGAAGATGTCGATTAATTCCATCTGGTCTAGTGAGTCATTTAGGATTGATGTTTCTTTGCTGATTTTTTGTTTAGAGGATTTGTCCAATGGTGATAGTGGGGTATTAAAGTCTTCTACTATGATTGTATTGCTGTCAGCATTTTTAATTTTTTGAGGAAACTCCATACTGTTTTCCACACTTGCTGCACCATTCTGTATTCCCACCAGCAGTTCACAAGGGTTCCTTTTTCTCTACATCCTTGCAAGTACTGGTCGTTTGTCAATTTGTTGATGATAGCCATTCTGACAGGTATGAGATGGTATCTCATTATCGTTTTGATTTGTATCTCTTTGATGATTAGTGACTTTGAGCATATTTTCATATGTCTCTTGGCCTTCTGTATGTCCACTTTCAAAAAGTCTCTATTTAAATCCTTTGCCCATTTTTGGATGAGGACCTTTTATCTAATATACCCTCCATGCTTAATTCTGCCTACAGGACCCCATGATGTTATTCGGGAGACACTGCAATCCCAGATTAAGTGAAGATAAACCTAATTATTACATGGAAATGGAACATGAAAGACACAAAGCCTTTCTCAAAGCACTGGTGGTATTTTCTCTTTGTGAGGAGGATGGCTATCACCAAGTCAGGCTCTCTATCCAACATGTTTTGCAGCCTTCTTCAACTGTCCACTATGGCAAGAAATAGCAATGACTAGAGACCATGTCTAAGGGGAAGAAAGGCCAAAACACCTGCTTAGGGAAGGGAAACGGCTGGGTTTCAGAAATAGCCTCTATTTGCTATTTCTAAAGTCAGCTTTGCTGGGGGGATACTGGTGCATGCTTTAATATAAAGACAGCAATGTCAGTGAAGGCTTTGATGGTACTACTTTTACCTTTCAGCAGTGTTGAGGTATGGATCCCGCTATTCCCACTTTGCTGAGAGTTGTCAAAAATGGGTGCTGGATTTTGTCAAATGCTTTTTCTGGGTTTATTGATATAGGTCCATGTTGCGTGTCACTACTTGAGCCAATTAAGCAGAGACAGGGTTGAATCATATATGAGTGTTTATTCCAATACTACAGGCAGTATGGGAGAGCAGCAGGTTATCCACAAAAATATACTCTGCATCCCCCCATAAGCCAGCTGCTTATATAGGTAGGACAAAGATTTCATAGGGAAATATGGATTATAGATATGGGGAAGTAGGTATTACTGGTATGGGGAAGTAGGAGGCTGGGTTGGGACTCCATTGTTTGGGCAACAAGGTTGTAAATCTTTCCATGAGAATGAACTGCATTCCAAGGTTGACTCCCAGGCCCAAGGTTGACTCCCAGGTCCCAGGGGCATACAACTCCCAGTCAGGTCAGAATGTCCTTTCTTTAACCAACAGTAGGCAATCATGGTTAACAGAGCATGATTCATATTTCTCATAAACATAGCTAACCCCCAGTATTCCATTTTTACCCCTAACAATTTGATCATGTGATTTTTATCCTTCATTTTGTTTATGTGGTGTACCATATTTATTAATTTGTGAATGGAACTGCTGTTTGACCCAGTGATCCCACATCTGGGAATATATCCTTAGAATCACGAAACACCAATAAAAAAGAATATATGCACCCCTAGGTTCATTGCTACATTATTTACTAAGATCTGGAAACAGCTCAAGTGCCCATCAATAGATGAATGGGTAAAAAAAACTGTGGCACATTTACAGAGTGAAATACAACGTGGATATACAAAAATAAGTATCTATTACCCTTTGCAACAGCATGGATGGACCTGAGACCTTTATGCTAAGTGAAATAAGCCAGTTAGAGAAATACAAATATCACATGATCTCACTTATATGAGGGAATCTAATGGACAAAAGAAACTGATGAACAAAATAGGTCCAGAGGCATGGATGCATGGAACAGAATGACCTATCTTAGAAGGGAAGTGGGTGGGAGGGAACTGGAAGAAATTAACCAAAGAATTTATATGCATGTAAGCATAGCCCAAGGACACAGACAATAGTGTGGTGAAGTCCTATGGTGGGGCTGGTGCTGGGTGGAGGAGGTAAAATAGAGAACATCTGTAATAATGCCAACAATAAAAAAAAGCTTAAAAATAATAATTTTAAATTGCATTTTCCTAATGGCTAGTGATATTGAAAATATATTCATCTACTTATTGCTCATATTGTACATACTTTTCCATAAGATATCTGTGCATGTCTTTGGCCCATTTTCTGATTAGACTATTTTCTCATAGTTGAGTTTGGAGAGTTCCTTATATATCCTAGATATGAGTTCTTTGTCAGATATGAAGTTTGCAAATATTTTCTCCCAGTCAGTAGTCTACCTTTTCATCACCTTAACCAGGTCTTTAGCAGACATTAATGTTTTTTGTGAAGTCTGATTTATCAAATTTTTCCTTTATGAATAATGCTTTGGTATCATGTCTAAGACCAGTTACCAAGCTCCAGGTTCTACAGATTTTCTCCTTTGTTACATTCTAAAAGTTATATAGTTACATTTACATCTGCAACCCATTTTGTGTTAATTTTTGTATAAAGTGTAAGGTTTAGGTTGAGATTCAGCCTTTTGCTTATGGATATTCAATTGTTCCATCACTATTTGTTGTAAAGACTACCCTTCCTTCACTGGATTACTTTTGCTCCTCTGTCAAAAATCAGTTGGTCATACTAGTGGGGGTCAATTTCTGGCTTCTCAATTTGTTCCACTTATATATGTGTCTGTCCCTTTGCCAATACAATAATCTTGATTACTGTGGCTATATAAGTTTTGAAATAAAGATGAGTGATTCCTCTCATTTATTTTTATATTTCAAAATTCTTTTAGCTATTCTAGTTCTTTTGACTTGCCATATAAATTTTACAATAATCTTGTTTATATCTATCAAAAATATTTCTATTGTAAATTGTGCTGCTATGAACATAAGGGTGCATATATTCTTTTTTAAAATTATTTTTTTATTTCTTTATTGATTAAGGTATTACATATGTGTCCTTATTCCCCCATTACCCCCACATCCCATTTATGCCCCCACCCACCTGTTGTCTGTGTCCATTGATTAGGCTTACATGCATGCATATAAGTCCTTTGGTTGATCTCTCCCCCTTACTCCTACCCTCCCTTACCTTCCCTGAGGTTTGAAGTTATGATTGATGTTTCTCTGTCTCTGGATCTATTTTTGTTCATCAGTTTATGTTGTTCATTATATTCCACAAATGAGTGAGATCATGTGATATTTATCTTTCTCTGCCTGGCTTATTTCACTTAGCATAATGCTCTCCATCTCCATTCATGTTGTTGCAAATGGTAAGAACTCCTTCTTTTTTACCACAGCGTAGTATTCTATTGTGTAGATGTACCAATTGTTTTAATCCACTCATCTGCTGATGAGCACTTAGGCTGTTTCCAATCTTAGCTATGGTGAATTCTGCTGCTATGAACATAGGGGTGCATATATCCTTTCTTATTCATGTTTCTAGTTTCTTGGAATATATTCCTAGAAGTGGGATCACTGGGTCAAATGGGAGTTCCATTTTTAGTTTTTTGAAGAAACTCCATACTGTTCTCCACAGTGGCTGCACCAGTCTGCATTCCCACCAGCAGTGCACGAAGGTTCTTTTTTCTCTGCATCCTCGCCAGCGCTTGTCATTTCTTGATTTGTTGATAATAGCCATTCTGACATGTGTGAGATGATAACTCATTGTAGTTTTGATTTTCATCTCTCTGATGATTAGTGACTTTGAGCAGGTTTTCATATATCTCTTGTCCTTCCTTCTGTCTTCTTCTGTAAAGTGTCTATTTAGATCAGTTGGCCATTTTTGGATTGGGTTGTTTATCTTCTTTTTGTTAAGCTGCATAAGTTCCCTGTAAATGTTGGAGATTAAACCCTTATCATTGACATAATTGGCAAATATGTTTTCCCATGCAGTGGGCTTTCTTGTTGTTCTATTGATGGTCTCCTTTGCTGTGCAAAAGCTTTTTATTTTGACGTAGTCCCATTTGTTTATTTTTCTTTAGTTTCCATTGCCCTAGGAGCAGTATCAGTGAAGAAATTGCTTCGGCATAAGTCAGAGATTTTTCTACCTGTGGGTTCCTCTCATATTTTTATGGTTTCTTGTCGTATGTTTAAGTCCTTGATCCATTTTGAGTTTATTTTTGTGTATGGTGTAAGTTGGTAGTCTAGTTTCATTTTTTTGCATGTATCTGTCCAATTTTCACAACACCATTTATTGAAGAGACTGTCTTGACTCCATTGTATGTTCATGCCTCCTTTGTCGAATATTAATTGAGTGTAGTGATTTGGGTCGATTTCTGGGTTCTCTATTCTATTCCATTGGTCTATATGTCTGTTCTTGTGCCAGTAACAGACTGTTTTCAGAACAGTGGCTTTGTAATACACCTTGAATCTGGTATTGAGATCCCACCTACTTTGTTCTTCTTTCTCAGGATTTCTGTGGCTATTTGGAGTCTTTATTTATTCCAGATGAATTTTTGGAGAGTTCTTTTTAGGTCTGTGAAATATGCCGTAGGTATTTTAATGGGGAGTGCATTGAATCTATAGATTGCTTTGGGTAGTATGGACATTTTAATGATGTTGATTCTACCAATCCATGAACATGGTATGTTCTTCCATCTGTTTACGTCTTCCTCTATGTCTTTTTTCAGTGTCCTGGAGTTTTCCGCGTATAGGTCTTTTACCTCCTCAGTTAAGTTTATTCCAAGGTATCTTAATTTTTTTGGTGTGATGGTAAATGGGATTTCTTTTTTAGTCTCTCTTTCTGTAAGTTCACTATTGGTGTATAGAAATGCCATAGATTTCTTGGTGTTAATTTTGTATCCTGCTATATTGCCGAATTCATTTATTAAGTCTATTAGTTTTTTTAAAAAAATATATTTTTTATTGATTTTTTACAGAGAGGGAGAGGAATAGAGAGCTAGAAACATCGATGAGAGAGAAACATTGATCAGCTGCCTCCTGCACACTCCCTACTGGGGATGTGCCCGCAACCAAGGTACATGCCCTTGACCGGAATCGAACCTGGGACCCTTCAGTCCGCAGGCCGACGCTCTATCCACTGAGCCAAACTGGTGAAGGCTAAGTCTATTAGTTTTTTGACGGAGTCTTTCGGTTTTTTTTATGTACAATATCATGTCATCTGCAAATAAGGACAGCTTTACTTCTTCTTTTCCAATTTGGATGCCTTTTATTTCTTCTTCTTTTCTAATTGCAGTGGCTAATACTTCCAGTACTATGTCAAACAGGAGTGTTGAGTGTGGGCATCCCTGTCTTGTTCCTGTTATTAGGGGAAATGTTTTTAGTATTTGCCCATTGAGTATGATGTTAGCTATGGGTTTATCACATATAGCTTTTATTATGTTAAGGTATGATCCTTCTACTCCCACCTTGTTGAGAGTTTTTATCAAGAAAGGGTGTTGGATTTTGTCAAATGCTTTTTCTGCAACAATTGATATGACTATGTAGTTTTTATCTCTCAATTTGTTTATGTGATGTATCACGTTTATTGATTTGCAGATATTGTACCATCCTTGCATTCCTGGGATAAATCCTACTTGGTCATGGTGTATGATCTTTCTGATGTAGTCCTAGATCCGATTTGCTAGAATTTTGTTGAGGATTTTGGTATCGATGTTCATGAGGGATAATATTGGCCTGTGATTCTCTTTCATTGTGTTGTCTTTATCTTGTTTTGGTATTAGGGTGATGCTGGCTTCATAGAAGGAGCTTGAAAGTGTTCCTTCCTCCTGAATTTTTTGGAATATTCTGAGGAGGATAGGCTTTAGTTCTTCCTTGAATATTTGGTAAAACTCCCCTGTGAAGCCGTCTGGCCCTGGGCATCTGTTTGCTGGAATCTTTTCGATGACTGCTTCAATTTCTTCCATAGTTATTGACCTATTGAGATGTTTAGATTCTTCCTTATTGACTTTTGGAAGGTTATATTTTTTCTAGGAATATGTCCATTTCCTCCAGGTTGTCCAGTTTGTTGGAATAGAGTTGTTCATAGTATTTTTTAACAATCCTTTGTATTTTGGAAGGGTCTGTTGTTATTTCACTTCTTTCATTTCTGATTTTGTTTATTTGGGTCCTCTCTCTTTGCTTCTTGGTGAGCCTGGATAGAGGTTCATCAAACGTGTTTATCCTTTCAAAGAACCAGCTCTTGGTTTTGATGATCTTTTGTATTTTTTTTTTTTTGTCTCAATGTCGTTTATCTCCGCTCTGATCTTTATTATTTCCTTCCTTCTGCTTACACTGGACTTTTCTTGTTGCTCTCTTTATAATTCTTTAGGTTGCAAGGTTAGTTAATTTATTACCATTGTTTCTTGTTTTCTGCAGTAGAGTTGTAGAGCTATGAATTTCCCTCTCAAGACTGCTTTCGCTGTGTCTCATAGATTTTGGATTGTTGTGTTTTCATTTTCATTTGTTGCCATGTTTTTTATTTCTTCCTTGATCTCTCTGGTAACTCTGTCATTGTTTAGTCTCCATGTGTTTGATTTTTTTGGATTGTTTTTATTGTAGTTGATTTCTAGTTTTATGCCATTGTGATCTGAGTATATGCTTGATATGATTTCTATATTCTTGAATTTGAAGAGACTTTGCCTGTGACCCAACATATGGTCTATCTTTGAAAATGACCCATGGTAACTTGAGAAGAATGTATATTCTGTGGTTTTGGGGTGAAAAGTTCTGAAGATGTCGATTAATTTCATTTTGGTCTAGTGAGTCATTTAGGATTGATATTTCTTTGCTGATTTTTTGTTTAGAGGATTTGTCCAATGGTGATAGTGGGTTATTAAAGTCTCCTACTATGATTGTATTGCTGTAATTTCTCCTTTGATATCCTCCAGGAGTTTTTTTTATGTATTTGGTTGCTCCTATATTGGGTGCGTATATGTTTACCAGAGTTATTTCTTCTTGTTGGATTGCTCCCTTTAGTATTATGAAGTGGCCTTCCTTATCTCTTGGTATGTCCTCCACTTTGAGATCTAATTTGTCAGATATAAGTATTGCTACACCGACTTTTTTTTTTTTTAATTTCCTTTCGCCTGAAAAACCTTTTTCCATCCCTTCACCCTCAGTCTGTGTGCGTGTTTTTTTCTGAGGTGGGTTTCTTGTAGACAGCAGATATATGGGATATATGGGTCGTGTTTCTTCTTTTTTTTGGGGGGGGGGTCGTGTTTCTTATCCAAGCTGTTACCCTATGCCTTTTTTGGGGGGCATTTAATCCATTTACCTATAAAGTTATTATTGATAGGTACTTATTTGTTGCTATTTTTATTCTTTACCCCTGTGTTCCTTCTTCGCTTCCTATTTCTTTTTTTTTTCTTTTACAGCAAACCCTTTAGCATTTCTTGCATTGCTGGTTTGATGGTAATAAATTCCCTTAGTCCTTTTTTGTTTGTGAAGCTCCTGATTTCTCCCTCAATTTTGATTGATAGTCTTGCTGGATACAGTATGCTTGGATTCAGACCCTTCCTTTGCATGACTTTGTATATTTCATTCCATTCCTTTCTGGCCTGATGAGTTTCTGTTGAGAATTCAGTTGCTAGTCTGATGGGGGTTCCTTTGTAGGTAACTTTCTGTCTCTCTCTGGCCACTTTTAATATTCTTACTTCGTCGTTGGTGTTTGCCAATTTAATTATAATGTGCCTTGGTGTCGGTCTTTTGGGGTTCATTTTGCTTGGGACTCTGTGAACTTCTTGGATTTGTGTGGGTTTTTCCTTCCCTATATCAGGGAAGTTTTCTGTCATTATTTCTTCAAACAGGTTTTCTATTCTTTGCTCAGTTTCCTCTCCTTCTGGAACCCCTATATGCGGATGTTATTTTGTTTCATGTTGTCCCAATGTTCCCTTAGGCTCTCCTCATGCTTTTTAATTTTTTTTTCTAGAAGCTGCTCTACTTGGGTATTTTTCCTACATTGTCTTCTAGCTCACTGATGCTGTCCTCTGCTTCTTCTAGTCTACTCTTGATGCTTTCTATTGAGTTCTTTACAGCAGCGATGTCATTTTTCATTTCTTCTTGGTTCTTCTTCATTTCCTCTTGGTTCTTACTCATATTGTCGAATTTGTCTTCCATTCTTTTCATCCACCTTATGACCATTTCTCTGAATTCTCTCTCTGACACGTTGCTTGCCTCCATTTCGTTTACTTCATTTTCTGGTGATGCCTGCTTTTCTTTCATATGCGGGCTGTTTCTTTTTCCCCATGGTCTCTCTTCTCTGTGTGTCTGGTTATGTAGTTTTCTCTCTCCTGCGTTGATTTAAAGGCACAAAATACAACACAACCAGGTACAGCACACAAGGCACTGAACAAAAATGTATTCACGATATTAATAACCCCAAATATAGGCGACCACCATAGAAAGACAAATTAGGGGATAGGAGAGAAAGAAGAGTAGGAAAAAGAAAAAAAAGAAAGGAGTGCCAAAATGAAATTGGGAAAGGGGAAAAAAAGTAAGAGAGACAAGAAAAAGACTAAGAACGAAAAGAAAAGGGGAACAAACTATATATATGGGGAGAAACTCCAATAGAACAGCCACTAATCCCAGAAAATGCCAGCCACAAGTACCTGGAGATGAATACAAACTACAAACAACAACTAATATCAAGCGAGGCGAGGTAAAACAGAAGCAAAAAACAAACAAAAACAAAGCAAACAAAAAAAAAGAATAAGCAAAACAATCTCACAAACATGCATAAAAAAATCGATATAATCAACATTCAAGCAAACAACAACCAAAGGACAGAGAGAAAAACAATTTTTTCGATAATGAAGACAGAGAAGAGAAAGGTGTGTATGAACTTGGAGCAGGGGATTGGAAATTAGATATATAAGTAGGGTGAAATTTTAACAGGGGGTAAAAAGAAAGAATAGGGAAAATCTAAAGCAGGAAAAGGGTATGAGAAACAGGACAACAAAAGGGGAAAATTTAGGAAGAGAGTGATTGCATAAAGGTAGAGTTGAGATAGAGTAGAATGATGCTAAAGGAAAGATGAAAATAGAATGTAGAACACTAATCTCAAAGTCAAATAGAGCGAAAATAAAATGACACTTTTTTTAAAAAAGGTAAAATAATAGTAGTAGTAATAATACTGATTGAAAATAAAAATGTAATAATTAAAAAGGTAAAATCAAGTAAGGAAAAAAAATTTCTTAAGTAAAAGATAAAAAAAAATAAAGAATAAAAAATAAAAATAAAATGTGCAGTAGTGAAGGTCATTTACTTCCTCTATTGTTCTGTTTGGCATGCCTGTTTCCCAGTCAGGAAAGTATTTCAGTTCCCTGCATTCCACTGCTCCTCAGTGTTGTAAGCCAGTCCTGATTTTTAAGCAGGCAGTGTGTCTTACTTTCTTGTATTCCTCTATTTGTGATTACACAAGAGTCAATTTGTGATTCAGCCCCTGGGTGGCAGTGTTTCTGGATTGACCTCTGGGTCTATAGGTGCTCTCTAGCCTGTGCTTATATCCTGCTTTCCCTGTGGCACTCAATACCGGTTTGTGGGAGTGGGCTGTCCCAGAGTTGGCTCTCCAATGGTCACTCCCTGCTCTGATTCCCAGGTTCCAGAAAAACAACTTTCCCCTGCAGTCTCCTAAGGTGATCCTAACTGGGTGATCCTATGTATTGGGCTCAGTAATCAGAAGCAAGGATTCAAAGAGAAAAAAGCACAAGTGTGTGAACTCCCGGGCTGCATGCAAGCCTGCGCAGTCCCCTTTTCCCCCTTGTGTCCAGGTAGCCGGCACACTCCCAAAATTTTTAGGCTGTCCTTCTGCGTCAGATCAAAATGGGTTGCTTTTTAGAGATCCCCTCTGTTAGCAGCTCTGAGGACCTCCTTCCTCATTCATGGATCACGCCAGCCCCAACATCCACGGATTTTTCTAGATGCAGATTTCTCCTAGTCCTCCAGCTCCTGCAGTGCGCATGTTTCTCTGTCCTGCTGGGACCAGAGACCTCACCTTATCCCAGGCAAAATCTGACATTCCATGGTGGAGTGTAGAGCTCCTCTGAATCTGCGTGTTTGCGCCAATTGGGGACTGGTGCTCTGGGGTTTGCAGCTGTTCAGTGGTTGCCGCAGTTGTAGATTTTCAGGCTTTCGATAACATCCACTTTCCCCTTCAAGATGGCGTGGTCTCCGCATCTGAGCCAGTGGCTCTGGGGGGGAACCCAGCAGCAGTGGGGGCTGCCCGGTCAGGGGAGCCCCATCCAGCAGCCCCCCACCTTCTCCTGGAGTATAGCTGTCCCTTAACTCTCCAACAGACACTCCCCGTGCGACCCTCAGCTGTTCTTTCTATCTGCTCCGGGACAAGGCTCGGGACACATCTGTCTATTCAGCCGCCATTTTTTTCTCCCTGCATATATTCTTTCTGATTGGTGTTTTGGGTTTCTTGGGATATATTCCTAGAAGTGGGATCACTGGGTTAAATGGCAGTTCAATATTTAATTAAGGAAACATAATGCTGTTCTCCACAGTGGCTGCATCAGTCTGCATTCCCACCCGCAGGGCACTAGGGTTCCCTTTTCTTCACATTCTCACCAGCCGTTGTCATTTGTTGATTTGTTGATGATAGCCATTCTGACAGGTGTGAGATGCTACCTCATTGTCATTTTAATTTTCATCTCTGGGATGATTAGTGAGTTTGAGCATTTTTTCATATGTTTCTTGAGCATCTGTATGCCTCCTTTGGAGAAGTGTCTATTTAGGTCTTTTGCCCATTTTTTGATTGGATTGTTTGTCTTCCTTTTGTTAAGTTGTATGAATTCCTTATACATTTTTTATATTAATTCATTATCAGATGTATCATTGTTAAGATGTAAACATGTTCTCCCATATAGTGGGTTCTCTTTTCATTTTGTTGATGGTTTCTTTTGCTGTGCAGAAGCTTTTTATTTTAATGTAGTCCCATTTGTTAACTTGTTCCTTTGTTTCCCTTGCCCTAAGTCATTGGTCGGCAAACTCATTAGTCAACAAAGCCAAATATCAACAGTACAACGATTGAAATTTCTTTTGAGAGCCAAATTTTTTAAACTTAATCTTCTTCTAATGCCACTTCTTCAAAATAGACTCGCCCAGGCCATTGTATTTTGTGGAAGAGCCACACTCAAGGGGCCAAAGAGCCGCATGTGGCTCACAAGCCACAGTTTGCTGACCACGGGGCTAGGGCATCCTTATTGCTATTGTTTTAATGTGTGTGTGTGTGTGGGTGTGTGTGTGCTGATCTTATATCCTGCCACCTTACAGACTCACTTACTAGATCCAGGAACGGAATTTTTGTTTTTGTTTTTAGTTTTGTTTAGGATTTATTGGGATTTCCCACATAGAGTATAATTTATCTAAAAACAGTTACAGTTTTATTTCTTTTTCATTTGTAAGCCTCATATTTTATTTTTTCCCTATTTGTCTTGTCTACAATATCTAGTGCTATATTGACTAGCAGTGCTGAGCGTGAGTATCCTTGCCTTATTCCTGATCTTATTCATGGGATGGCATTCATTCTTTTACAATTAAGTGTAATATTAATTACTGGAGGGTTTTTGTAGATGAACTTTATCCAATTGAGGAAGTTCTCCCCATTTCTAGTTTTAAAATATATTTTATCATAGATATGTGTTGAACTTTGTCAAATGTTCTTTATATATAAATTGACATAATATTGTGATTTTGGGCTATAGCCTGATATAATATGTAACATCAACATATTTTTAAAAAATAAACTAGGCTTGCATGTCTGGAATAAAGCCCATTTGGTCATGGTGTATAATTTTTTGTATATATAGCAGAATTTGATTTGCTAATATTTTGATAAAAAATTTTATGCTTATATTGATGAAGAATATTAGTTGTAGTTTTCTTGTACTGTCTTTGCCTGGAATTGGTATCAGAGTATTAAGGACTTCATAAATGAACTGGGAAGTGTTCTTTCCACTTCTACTTTCTGGAGAGATTGTTAAGAATTAGTGTTAATTATCTTTTTAACTACTTGGTAGGATTCTGCAGTGAACATTCTGGATTGGGGAGTTATTAAATTTCAGATTTAATTTTCTAAACAGTTACAGAATTATTCCTATTACTAATTGATGCTGGGTGAGTTGTGGTATGCCAGGGTGTTATCTTGCATCTAGAAGGGTTTAGGAATCTGGAGAAGGGGCTGCAAGTAAATTAAATAAACTGGATATGAAATATAAATTCGAAAGGCATTTTGGGGGGCGCCAGGGAGGCTTAGCTTTAGTAACTAAGTTCTCTGAATCTCTGGACCCCTAGCTTTTTATTAACACATTTTTCCCTATAGCAAAGAAGATATACATATCAAAGGTAAGGTTTGGTAAACAGTAAGATTATCAGGTTGGGGGAACTGCCCTCAGCTGTCTGGCAGCAGGCAATAATATATGAAGATCTTCAGGTTTGGGGAAATGCTTTCAGCTATTCCAGCAGCAGGTAATATGACTCAGCTCTGCTGAAGCCCCAAGGTTCATCAACCTTTTGATGAACTTCTTGCATAATTATGACATGCTGGAATTAGCCTTCAGCAGTGGTAGTTTGAGTTTTTTGAGAATCAATCTATTCCATGAAATTTGTCCAATTTATGTGAATAGAGTTGTTCATAGTACTCCTTTGCTATCCTTTGGAAGTTCATGAAGGCTGTAACGATTATCCTCTGTTTCACTCCTGATGTCAGTAATTTGTGTCTTTTGTTTACCCTCTTTGTTAGTGTTGCTAGAGGTTTTGCAATTTTATAAAATTTTCAAATAGTCAGCTTATTGTTTCATTGATTTCTCTATTGTTTTAAATTTCACTGATTTCTGCCTTTGTAGTATTTCCTGTTTTCTACTTGTTTTGGGTTTATTTTATCTTTTTCTAGTTTCTTGAGTTGTGAACTTAGATTATTAATTTGAGGCATTTCCTATGATCTAATGTAAGTATTTAGGTTTAAAAATTTCCTTCCTATCACTGTTTTTGTGGTACCCCACAAATTTTGAATATCTTGTATTTTCACATTCATCCAGTTTAATGTATTATTTCCATTGAGACTTTATTTTTGAAACATACATTGTTTCAGATATATGTTGTTTATTGTCCAAATGTTTGTATATTTCTCCTGGTATTTTTTCTGATTTCTTAGTTTCAGTATTGATTTTATTAATGTCAGAGGACACAATTTGTATTTCCATTATTTTAATTTGTTGATAATTATTTTGTATCCTAGGATATGATCTATATATTTTAGTATATGTTCCATGGGCTCTTGAAAAACATATGCATCCTGCTATTGGGTAAAGTGTCAAAGCAATGTTAATTAGATCTTGTTATTGATGGAGTTATGGAGATCTATACCCTTACTGATTTTCTATCTAATTATATCAAATGATAGAAGCATGTTAAAGACTCCAACTATAATTGTGAATTTGTCTATTCCTTCAGTTTTATCAGATTTTTTTTACACTTCGCAGTTCTATTGTTTGATGTATACCCATTTAGGATTACTTGGTCTTCATGGTGGATTGACGCTCCTGTAATTATGTAATGTACCTCCCTGCACTTAGTAATTGTCTTTTTTTTTTTAAGATTCTCTTTCTTTTTTTAAAAAAAATATTTTTATTGATTTCAGAGAGTAAGGGAGAAGGGAAAGAGAGATAAAAACATCAATGATGTGAAAGAGTCACTGATCGGCTGCCACCTACACACCCCCTACTGGGAATCCAGCCCACAATCTGGGCATGTGTCCTTTTTTTTAATTTAATTTAATTTTTTTCCAATTTGTTTTTATTAAGGTATTATATGTGTACATCCTTGACCCCAATCGAACTGAAACCCTTCAGTTTGCAGGCCCACGCTCTCTTCACTAAACCAAACCAGTTAGGGCAGTAATTGTCTTTTTTAAATTTATTTTTAAGAAATCTTTATTGTTAAAGTATTACATATGTCCCCCTTTTTCCATGAATGACCTCTCCCAGCCCGCCCATGCCTCCCCAACCCGGGCCTTTACCCCACTATCGTCTGTGTCCATGAGTTGTGCATATATACATACAAGTTCATTGGTTGATCTCTTCCTACCCGCTGACCCTCCCTTGCCTTCCCTCGAGGTTTGACAGTCTGTTCCATACTTCTCTGTCTCTGGAACTATATTTGTTCATCAGATTATTTTGTTCATTATATACCACAAATGAGTGAGATCATGTGATACTTATCTTTCCCTGGCTTATTTCCTTTAGCATAATACTCTCCAGGTCCATCCATACTGTTGCAAATGGTAAGAGTTCTTTCTTTTTTACAGCTGCCTAGTACTCCATGGTATAGATATACCAGAGGTTTTTTTCTCCACTCATCTGCTGATGGGCACTGAGGCTGTTTGCAAATCTTAGCTATTGCAAATTGTGCTGCTATGAACACAGGGGTGCATATATTCATTCTAATTGGTGTTTCTAGTTTCTTGGGATATATTCCTAGAAGTGGGATCACTGGGTGAAATGGGAGTTCCATTTTTAATTTTTTGAGGAAACGCCTTACTGTTTTCCACAGAGGCTACACCAGTCTTCATTCCCACCAGTAGTGTATAAGGGTTCCCTTTTCTACACATCCTCTTCAACACATGCTAGTTTGTTGATTTATTGATGATAGCCATTCTGACAGGTGTGAAGTGGTACCTCAGTGTTGTTTTGATTTGCATATCGTGGATGATTAGTGACTTTGAGCATGTTTTCATGTGTCTCTTGGTCTTCTGTAGGTCCTCTTTCAAAAGATGTCTCTTTAGGTCCTTTGCACATTTTTGGATTGGATTGTTTATCTTCCTTTTGTTAAGTTGTATGAACTCCCTATAAATTCTGGAGATTAAACCCTTATTAGAGATAACATTGGCAAATATGGTCTCACATGCAGTGGGCTCTCTTCTTATTTTGTTGAAGGTTTCTTTTGCTGTGCAGAATCTTTTTATTTTGATGTAGTCCCACTTGTTTATTTTCTCCTTAGTTTCCATTGTCCTAGGAGAAGTATCGGTAAACATATTGCTAGGAGAGATGTCTGAGATTTTGATGACTATGGTTTCTTCGAAGATTTTATAGTTTTACATTAAGTCTTTTATCCACTTTGAGTTTATTTTTATGTATGGTGTAAGTTGGTGGTCTAGTTTCATTGTTTTGCGTGTATCTGTCCAATTTTCCCAACACCATTTATTGAAGAGACTGTCTTGATTTCATTGTATGCTCTTGCCTTCTTTGTTAAATATTAATTGGGCATAATGGCTTGGGTCAGTTTCTGGGTCCTCTGTTCTATTCCATTGGTCTATATGCCAGTACCAGGCTGTTTAGAGTACAGTGGCTTTGTAGGATAACTTGATATCTGGTATTGTGATCCCTCCAACTTTATTGTTCTTTCTCAAGGTTGTTGCAGCTATTTGGGGTGTTTTATGCGTCCATATAAATTTTTGGAGTGGTGTTTGTTGTAGTCTGTGAAATATGCTATTGGTATTTTCACAGGGATTACATTGAATCTAGATTGGTTTGGGTAGTATGGACATTTTAATGATGTTGATTCTACCAACCCATGAACATGGTATATTCTTCTACTGGTTTATATCTTCCTCTATCTCTTTTTCAGTGTTCTGTAGTTTTCTGAGTACAGATCTTTTATCTCCTTGGTTAAGTTTATTCATAAGTATCTTAATTTTTTGTTGCAATGGTAAATGGTATTGTTGTTGTTGTTGTTGTTTTTTCTCTCTCTCTGTGAGTTCAATATTGGTGTATAAAAATGCCATAGATTTCTTGGTGTTAATTTTGTATCTTGCTACTTTGCCGAATTCATTTATGAAATATAGTAGTTTTTTGATGGAGTCTTTGGGGTTTTCTATATACAATATCATGCCATCTGCGAATAATGACAATTTAACTTTCTCTTTTCCACTTTGGATGCCTTTTATTTCTTCTTGTCTTATTGCTATGACTAGCCCTTCCAGTACTATGTTGAATAGGAGTGGTGAAAGTGGGCATCCCTGTCTTAGGGGAAATGGTTTTAGTTTTTGCCCATTGAGTATGATGTTGTCTGTAGGCTTGTCATATTAAGCTTATTATGTTGAGGTATAATCTCTCTATTCCACTTTGCTGAGCATTTTTATCAGAAAAGTATGTTGTATTTGGTCAAATGATTTTCATGCATCAATTGATATGATCATGTGATTTTTGTCTTACAATCTGTTATTGTGCTGTATCACCTTTATGGATTTGCGGATATTGTACCAGCCTTGCATCCATGGAACAAATCCCACTTGGTCATGTTCTATGATATTTTTAATGTAGTGCTGGATCAGATTTGCTAATATTGGTTGAGACTTTTAGCATCTGTGTTCATCAGGGATATTGGCCTGTAATTCTCTTTCCTTGTAGTTTCTTTACCTGATTTTGGTATTAGGGCAACGCTGGCCTCATTGAAAGAGCTTGGAAGTGTTCTTTCCTCTTGAATATTTTGGAATATTTTGAGGAGGATAGGTGTTAGTTCTTTGAATGTTTGGTAAACCTCCCCTGTGAAGCTGTCCATAGCAGGACTTTTATTTGAGGGACTTTTTAAAATGACTGCTTCAATTTCATCAGTAGTTACCAGCCTCTTCAGGTTTTTTGGTTCTTCCTGATTTGAGTTTTGAAAGATTGTATTTTTCTAGGAATATGTCTATTTGTTCAAGGTTGTCCAGTTTGTTGGAATAGAGTTATTCATAGTATTCTTTTAAATGATCCTTTGTATTTCTGTGGTGTCAGTTGTTACTTTACATCTTTCACTTCTGATTTTGTTTATTTGGGTCCTCCCTCTTTGTTTCTTGGTGAGTCTGATTAGAGGTTCATCAGTTTTGTTTATCCTTTCAAAGAACCAGCTCTTTGTTTTATTGATCTTCTGTATTATTTCTGTGTGTTTCTACGTCATTTATTTCTACTCTGACCTTTATTATTACCTTCATTCTACTTATTCTGGGCTTTTCTTTTTTCTCTCTTTCTAATTCTTTATGATGTAGAATTAGAGCCTCAGCCCATTTGGCCAGTGGGTAGAGCGTTGGCCTGTAGACTGAGGGATCCCAGGTTCCATTCCGGTCAAGGGCACATGCCCCAGTTGCGGGCTCGATCCCCAGTGGGGGTCATGCAGGAGGCAGCCAATCAATGATTCTTTCTCATCATTGATGTTTTGATGTCTCTCTCTCCCTTCCTCTCTGAAATCAATAAAAAATATATATGTGTATATTTTTAAAAAAGATGTAGTGTTAAATAACTTATTACAAGTTTTTCTTCTTTTTTGAGGTAGGCCTATAGTGCTATGTACTTCCTTCTCAGGATTGCTTTCACTGTGTCCCATAGATTTTGGATTGTTGTGTTTTCATTTTCATTGGTTTCCAGGGTGTTTATTTCTTCTTTTATCTCTGATAATCTATTCATTGTTTAATAGCATGCTATTTAGCCTCCATGTGTTTGAATGTTACTCAGTGTTTTTATTGTAGTTGATTTCTAATTTTATGCCATTGTGATCTGAGAAGATGTTTGATATTATTTCAATCTTCTTGAATTTGTAGAGATTGTATGTATTCTAAAATGTGATCTATCTTTGGAAATGTCCCATGTGCACTTGAGAAGAAAGTATATTCTGTAGCATTGGGTTAAAATGTTCTGAAGATGTCAATTATTTCCATATGATCTAGTGAGTCATTAAGGATTGCTTTTTCCTTGTTGATTTTTTGTCCAGAAGATTTATCCAGTGATGTCAATGGGGTAAAGTCCCCTACTATGATTGTATAGCTGTCAGTCCTCCCTTAAAATCCTCCAAAAGCTTTTTTTTTTTTCTTCATATTTGGATGCTCCTGTATTGGGTGCATATATGTTTACCAGTTATATCCACTTATTTTATCAATCACTTTTATATTATGAAGTGGCCTTCATTATCTCTTGTCTCTTATTATGGCCTTCACTTTGAGGTCTATTTTTGTCAGCTATAAGTATTGCTATCCCCCCCCTTTTTTTTTTCATTTCCATTTGCCTGCAGACTTTTTTTCTATCCCTTCACTTTCAGTCTGTGTGAGTCCTTTGTTCTGAAGCGGGTGTCTTATACACAGCAAATATATGGGTCATGTTTTTTTATCCATTTGGCTACCCTATGTCTTTTGATTGGAGTATTTAATCCATTTACATTTATGGTTATTATTTTTATTAATATTACTAGAGGCCCGGTGCACGAAATTCGTGCACACAGGGGGGGCGTATCCCTCAGCCCAGCCTGTACCTTCTCCAGTCTGGGACACCTCGAGGGATCAGGCCTAAACGGGCAGTTGGACATCCCTCTCACAATCCAGGACTGCTGGCTTCCAAATGCTCGCCTGCCTGCCTTCCTGATTGCTCCTAACCGCTTCTGCCTGCCAGCCTCATCACCCCCTAACCACTCCGCTGCCAGCCTGATTGATGCCTAACTACTCCCCTGCCAGCCTGTTTGCCCCCAACTTCCCTCCTCTGCTGGCCCGGTCACCCCTAACTGCCCTTCCCTGCAGGGTTGATCACCTCCAACTGCCCTCCCTTGCAGGCCCAGTGCCTCCCAACTGCCCTCCCCTGCTGGCCATCTTGTGATGGCCATCTTGTCTGCACATGGGGGCAGGACCTTTGACCACATGGGGGAAGCCATATTGTGTGTTGGAGTGATGGTCAATCTGCATATTACTCTTTTATTAAATAGGATAGAGGCCTGGTACAGGAGTGTGGGCCAGCTGGTTTGCCCTGAAGGGTGTCCTGGATCAGGGTGGGGGTCCCTTGGGGCGTGGGGCAGCCTGAGCAAGGGGCCAGTGGTGGTTTGCAGGCCGGCTACGCCCCCTGGCGACCCAAGCGGAGGCCCTGGTATCTGGAATTTATTTACCTTCTACAATTGAAACTTTGTAGCCTGGAGCGGAACCAAGACTCCTGCATGCTCCACGGCCAGCAGCCATTTCTGTTTGGGTTAATTCACCTTCTATAATTGAAACTTTGTAGCCTTAAGCGGAGGCCAGGGCCCGGCCAGGGTGTGCGGAAAGCTTTGCTTTCTCCGTTGCTGTGGGCAACCCTGGCCTGGTCTCTCCAGCTCCGTGGCTGCCGCCATTCTGTTTGAATTTGTTTACCTTCTATAATTGAAACTTTGTAGCTTGAGTGGAGGCTTAGGCCTGGCAAAGGCATGCGGAAAGCTTGGCTTCCTCTGTTGCCTGGGAAACCTTGCTCTCTGTGGCTGTAGCCATCTTGGTTGGGTTTATTTGCATACTCACCCTGATTGGCTGGTGGGCTAGGTTTGGGCTGGTGGGCGTGGCTTGGGCATATCGAAGGTGCGGTCAATTTGCATAATACCCTTTTATTAGGTAGGATTATTTTTATTTTTATTTTCATATTGCATTATTTTATTTTATTTTATTTTTATCATTTCTAATTTCTTTATTGATTAAGGTATCACATATTTGTCTTTATCCCCCCATTCCCATCCCACACCCCTCCCCACACATGCCCCCACCCCCATGTTGTTCTCAACCGCTGATTAGGCTCATATGCTTGCACACAAGTCCTTTGGTTGATCTCTCCCCTTTACCCCCACCCTCCCCTCCCCTCCCTCTGAGGCCCGACAGTCTGATCCATGCCTCCTTGTTTCTGGGTCTGTTCTTGTTCATCAGTCTATGTTGTTCATTATTTCCCCTAGATGAGTGAGATCATGTGCTATTAGAAATACACTTATAAGAACCGAAAATGAGACAAGCAATAATGGTTATGCTGACAGGCAAATGAATCAGTCTGTAGTGAGTTTCTTTCTGGGCCAACACTTCTTTTGAGACCCAATTTCAATGTCCAACAGTTCCTTATGTGTACATGTCAGCACTGACATTACAGTTCTGGGTGGTAGACAAATGGTGGTAATGCAGGTCCAACTCTCTCTGGTTTGGTCCTGGGCAACCTGCAGTGATGCACAGCTGCTAACTGCTAGTATGGGAAGGCCACATCAGCGTCTTCCATCTATGGACTGCTTCTCTTCTGTCTTGATGGCTGGAGTAGTCCTGTCGATTCCTCTCTGTTGCTGGAATCCACATGGTCTCGGAGTTGTTTTCTGAAAATATACAAACATATTCTCAACCAAAAGTTAATAAAGGAATATTTTCTGTAAATGTGACTTGGGATCCTATTTAATTTTTTGCCCAAATGATTTTCCTCTGGCTTGTTTTGACACCTTGTGTGTTTTTCATGTGTGTCTTGCTTTTAGTCTTACAATTAATTTTCTAAAGTATTAATTTTCTAGATGTAATTTACTTACAGGATATTTTTTCTTACATGATATTCCTCTACTATCCCCTCCTTTTTTTATTTAAATGGTAGGAGGCTTTTGAAAATTTTATAATGTAGTCTTGATGGCTTTCAAATTTTAATTTTTTGCACTATAATATTACTGTTTTAGGTTCATTACATGGTGCACAATTTTATCATGAGATGAACTACCAATAAAAATTTTAGTTAACACTTTAGGAACACCTTTTTGTCCAGTACAATTAATTTTTCTAGAATATTCGCATGTTTCAACTAGCCAATTTAAATTTGCCTGAAAACTTGACTACTATTTTACTGTCAAATTTATTACTCTAACAACAATCTTATTTTACCCTGTAAATATTGGTGGAAGGGATTATTTGCCTTCTAGAGTAGGTCCTGAGCATTCCTGGTGGTAGTCTGGATTTAGATATCGTAAACCCACTTCCCCACACCACGGGTATAAGAAAACTCAAACAATTCTTGTTGGAGTGAGAGGGCAGCTGCTGTCGGCCAAGTCTCTGTCAGTCACCTTGGTCCTGATCTGAGCTGGGCATGGGAAGCACGAAGCAGCCATGGGGGCAGGAGACCTCCCTCAGACGGGGCTAGGGTTCAGGCCCCTGCAATGTTGGGGGCGGTGAGGGTCTGTGCCCCACCTATGTTGATCCCCAAATTCTCTCCTGGTGGCCCCTCTGCAACTGTGCCTGTCTTAGGTTGTTCCTCCTTTGAGGAATATTACCCGTCTCTGGCTAACCAGCCATCCTCCGGGGCCAAGCAGGGTGACGTGAGGTTCAGTTTTGTCTCCTTGGTAGCCTATGCCCCCGTGGCCTACATGCCCAGAACCTGCCTTGGGATCCCCTCGCCTGCTGGTGGGGCCCCAGCACTGATCACATATCTTGTGGAACCCAGGTTTCTTCTCCAGGGAGGGCTCAGTTCGCCCTACTGGGTGAGAGACAGATCCATGGCACCAGTCATCACGAGACTTCAACCTCGACATGAATAGAGAGCTCATGCAGCAGCTGTGAGCAATTGAATTGTGAGAAGAGGGTCTCTCTTGGCCTAAACGGTAAGAGAGAGCAATATAGAATGCTCAGGTGCCTTCCCAGGAGGCCCTCTACACAATGAGAAGGTTTAAATCCTTACATGTCCTTTTTAAATTGCTGCCAGGCATTCAAAGAATTAGTTTGTAAGTTTGCTTGGGATAATTGTATATTATGCTGTTGTAATTCTAAAGTATCAAGATATGTGTTAAGTTTGTATCGAAGGTGCGGTCAATTTGCATATTACCCTTTTATTAGGTAGGATTATTTTTAAATATTTATTGTTGAAATTATCATATAGGTCCTTCTTTTCACCCCATTAATCTCCTCCAGACCTCTCCTGGCCTACCCCCTCAAGGCCCAACTCATCCTATTGTCTGTGATCATGGGTTATGTATATATGCATACAAGTTCATTGGTTAATATATTCCCACCCATTCTCCCCTGCCTTCCCTCTGAGGTTTGACAGCCTGTTCGATGTTTCTATGTCTCTAGGTCTATTTTTGTTCATCAGTTTATGTTGTTCGTTAGATTCCACATATAAGTGAGATCATGCAATACTTATCTTTCTCTGACTGGCTTATTTCCTTCAGCATAATACTCTCCAGGTCCATCCATGCTGTTGCAAATGGTAAGAGTTCTTTCTTTATTATGGCTACCTAGTATTCCATTGTGTAAATGTACCATTGTTTTTCATGCACTCATCTGCTGATGGGCACTTAGGCTGTTTCCAAGTCTCAGCTATTGTAAATTGCATTGATATGAACATGCGGGTACATATATACTTTTTTAAAAAATTCTTTATTGTTTAAAGTATTACATATAGTATTACATTTGTCTCCTTTTCCCCCCATTGTCCTCTCCCTGGCCACTCCCACCACCCAACACATGCCCTCACCACCTACTTTTTGTGTCCACTGGTTATACTGATATGCATGCATACAAGTGCTTTGGTAGAGCTCTTACTCCCCGCCTCCCCCAAACCCCAACGCTCACCTTCCTTCTGAAGTTTGGAGGTCTGTTAGATGCTTCTCTGTCTCTGGATCTGTTTTTGTTCATTAGTTTATGTTGTTTCTTATATTATACACATGAGTGAGATCATGTAATATTTACCTTTCTCTGAATGGCTTACTTCGCTTAGCATAGTGCTCTCCATTTTCCATCCATGCTGTTGCAAATGGTAAGAGTTCCTTATTTTTTAAAGCAGCATAGCATTTTATTGTGTAGATGTACCATAGTTTTCTAATCCACTCAACTGCTGATGGGCATTTAGGCTGTTTCCAAATCTTAGCTATTGTAAATTGTGCTGCTATGAACATAGGGGTGCGTATATCCTTTCTGATTGGTGTTTCTGGTTTCTTGGGATATATTCCTAGAAGTGGGATCACTGAGTCAATTGGGAGTTCCATTTTTAATTTTTTGAGGAAACTCCATACTATTTTCCACAGTGGCTGCACCAGTCTGCATTCCCACCAGTAGTTCATGAGGGTTCCTTTTTCTCCACATCCTGGCCAGCACTTACTGTTTGTTGATTTGTAGATGATAGCCATTCTCACTGGGGTGAGATGGTATCTCATTGTTGTTTTCATTTACATATCTTAGATGATTAGTGACTTTGAGCATATTTTCATATGTCTCTTGGCCTTCTGTATGACAACTTTCAAAAAGTGGCTATTTAGGTGCTTTTCCCATTTTTTTTCTTTTTTCTTTCTTTCTTTTTTTTTTCTTTTTTTTATTAAGGTATTATATGTGTACATATCTTACCATTGCCCCTCCCACCCCACTCCCATACATGCCTTCACCCCCCAGAGTTTTGTGTCCATTGGTTATGCTTATATGTTTGCATACAAGTCCTTTGGTTGATCTCTTATCTCTCGCACCTCTCCCTAATCTTCCCGCTGTAATTTGACCTTCTGTTTGATGCTTTACTGTCTCTGTATCTATCTTTTTGTTCAACAGCTTATAATTTTCTTTATTATCCATAAATGAGTGAGATCATGTGGTATTTTTCTTTCATGGACTGGCTTATTTCACTTAGCATGATGTTCTCCAATTCCATCCAGGTTGCTGCAAATGGTAGGAATTCCTTCTTTTTTATGGCAGCATAATATTCCATTGTGTAGATGTACCATAGTTTTCTGATCCAGTCATCTGCTGAAGGGCACCTAGGCTGTTTCCAAATCTTTGCTATTGTAAATTGTGCTGCTATGAACATAGGGGTGCATATATCCTTTATTATTGGTGTTTCCAGTTTCTTAGGATATATTCCTAGGAGTGGGATTACTGGGTCAAATGGGAGTTCCATTTTCAGTTTTTTGAGGAAACTCCATACTGTTCTCCACAGTGGCTACACCAGTCTACATTCCCACCAGCAGTTCACTAGTGTTCCTTTTCCTCCACATCCTTGCCAACACTTGTCATTTGTTGATTTGTTGATGATAGTCATTCTGACCGGTGTGAGATGGTACCACATTATTGTTTTGATTTGCATCTCTCGGATAATTAGTGACTTTGAGCATGTTTTCATGTGTCTCTTGGCCTTTCTTCTGTCTTCTTTGGAAAAGATTCTATTTAGGTCCGTTGCCCATTTTTTTATTGGATCATTTATCTTCCTTTTATTAAGTTGTATAAGCTGCCTGTAGATGTTGGAGATTAAAACTTTATCAGTGATAACATTTGCAAATATGTTCTCCCATACAGTGGGATTTCTTGTTGTTTTGTTGATAGTTTCTTTTGGTGTAAAAAAGCTTTTTATTTTGATGTAGTCCCATTTGTTAATTTTCTCTTTAGCTTCCATTGCCCTAGGGTCAGTATCAGTGAAGAAGTTCTTTCGGCATATGGCTGAGATTTTGCTGCCTGTGGATTCCTCTAGTATTTTTATGGTTTCCCGTCTTATGTTTAAGTCCTGTATCCATTTTGAGTTTATTTTTGTGTATGGTGTTATTTGGTGATTTAGTTTCATTTTTTGCATGTATCTGTCCAATTTTCCCAACACTATTTATTGAAGAGACTGTATTGACTCCATTGTGTATTCATGCCTCCTTTGTCAAATATTAATTGAGCATAGTGGTTTTGGTCGATATCTGGGTTCTCTATTCTATTCCATTGATCTATATGTCTGTTCTTGTTCTAGTACCAGGCTGTTTTGAGAATAGTGGCTTTGTAATACAGCTTGAAATCTGGTATTGAGATACCACCTACTTTATTCTTCTTTCCCAGGATTGCTGTGGCTATTCAGGGTCTTTTTTTATTCCAGATGAATTTTTGGAGAGTTCTTTTAAGGTCTGTGAAATAGGCCGTTGGTATTTTAATGGGGAGTGCATTGAATCTATAGATTGCTTTGGGTAGTATGGACATTTTAATGATGTTGAGTCTACCAATCCATGAACATGGTATGTTCTTCCATCTGTTTACGTCTTCCTCTATCTTTTTTCAGTGTCCTGTAGTTTTCCACATATAGGTCTTTTACCTCCTCAGTTAAGTTTATTCCTAGGTATCTTAATTTTTTTGGTGCAATGGTAAATGGGATTGCATTTTTAGTCTCTCTTTCCATAAGTTCACTATTGGTGTATAGAAAGGCCATAGATTTCTTGGCGCTAATTTTGTATCCTGATACATTGACGAATTCATTTATAAAGTCTATTAATTTTTTGATGGAGTCTTTTGGGTTTTTTATGTACAGTATTATGTCATCTGCAAATAAGGATAGCTTTACTTATTCTTTTCCAATTTGGATGCCTTTTATTTCTTCTTCTTGTCTGATCGCAATGGCTAATATTTCCAGTACTATGTCAAACAGGAGTGGTGAGAGTGGGCATCCCTGTCTTGGTTTTAGCTTTTGTCCATTGAGTATGATGTTTGCTGTGGGTTTATCATATACTAGAAGCCCGGTGCATGAAATTCATGCACGGCGGGGGGTTGTCCCTCAGCCCAGCCTGTACCCTCTCCAATCTGGGACTCCTGGAGGGATGTCCGACGGCCCGTTTAGGCCCGATCCAGGATCGGGCCTAAACGGGCAGTCATCCCTCTCACAATCCAGGACTGCTGGCTCCCAACTGCTTGCCTGCCTGCCTTCCTGATTGCCCCTAACCGCTTCTGCCTGCCAGCCTGATCACCCCCTAACCACTCTGCTGCCAGCCTGGTTGATGCTTAACTGCTCCCCTGCCAGCCTGTTTGCCCCCAACTTCTTTCCTCTGCCAGCCTGGTCACCCCTAACTGCCCTCTCCTGCAGGGTTGATTACCTCCAACTGCCCTCCCTTGCAAGCCTGGTCCCTCTCAACTGCCCTCCCTTGCAGGCCTGGTCCCTCCCAAATGCCCTCTCCTGCTGGCCATCTTGTGGTGGCCATCTTGTGTCCACATGGGGGCAGGATCTTTGACCACATGGGGGCAGCTATATTGTGTGTTGCAGTCATGATCAATCTGTATATTATTCTTTTATTAGATAGGATAGAGGCCTGGTGCACGGTTGGCGGCCAGCTGGTTTGCCCTGAAGGGTATCACAGATAAGGGTGGGGGTTCCCTTGGGGTGTGGGGCGGCCTGAGCGAGGGGCCTGTGGTGGTTTGCAGGCCGGCCACACCCCCTGGCAACCCAAGCAGAGGCCCTGGAATCTGGAATTTATTTTCCTTCTACAATTGAAACTTTGTAGCCTGGAGCGGAGCCAGGCCTGGGGCTCCGGCAGCCATTTCTGTGGCAGTTAATTCACCTTCTACAATTGAAACTTTGTAGCCTTAAGCGGGTGAGCCCGGCCAGGGTGTGCGGAAAGCTTTTCTTCCCCTGTTGCCAGCGGCAACCCTGGCCTGCTCTCTCAAGCTCCATTCTCCGCCATTTGTTTGAATTTGTTTACCTTCTATAATTGAAACTTTGTAGCTTGAGTGGAGGCTTAGGCCTGCAACGGCTATGGAAAGCTTGGCTTACTCTGTTACCTGGGAAACCTTGCTCTCTGTGGCTGTAGCCATCTTGGATTGGGGTTAATTTGCATACTCGCCCTAATTGACTCGTGGGTGTGGCTTGGCTGGTGGGCGTGGCTTATGTAGCGGAGTGATGGTTAATTTGCATATTACCATTTTATTAGAAAGGATAATTTTTATTATGTTGAGGTATGATCCTTGTATTTCCAAGTTGTTGAGAGTTTTTATCAAGAAAGAGTGTTGTACTTTGTCAAATGCTTTTTCTGCATCAATTGATATGACTATGTGATTTTTGTCTCTCAGTTTTTTGATGAGATGTATCACGTTTATTGATTTACGGATATTGTACCATCCTTGCATCCCTGGGATAAATCCTACTTGGTCATAGTGTATGATCTTTCTGATGTACTGCTGAATCCAATTTGTTAGAATTTTGTTGAGGATTTTGGCATCTATGTTCATGAGGGATATTGACCTGTAATTCTCTTTCATTGTGTTGTCTTTATCTCGTTTTGGTATTAGGGTGATGCTGGTTTCATAGAAGGAGCCTGGAAGTGTTCCTTCCTCTTGAATTTTTTGGAATAGTCTGAGGAGGATAGGTTTTAGTTCTTCCTAGAATGTTTGGTAAAACACTCCACTGAAGCCATCTGGTCCCGGGCTTTTGTTTGCTGGAAGCTTTTTGATGACTGCTTCAATTTCTTCCATAGTTACTGGGCTATTGAGCTGTTTAGATTCTTCCTTATTGAGTTTTGGAAGGTTATATTTTTCTAGGAATATGTCCATTTTCTCCAGGTTGTCCAGTTTGTTGGAATAGAGTTGTTCGTAGTATTTTGAAACAACCCTTTGTATTTCAGCAAGGTCTGTTGTTATTTCGCCTCTTTCATTTCTGATTTTGTTTATTTGCGTCCTCTCTCTTTGTTTCTTGGTGAGTCTGGCTAAAGGTTCATCAATCTTGTTTATCCTTTCAAAGAACCAACTCTTGGTTTTGTTGATCATTTTTATTGTTTCTTTGGTCTCTATGTCATTTATCTCTGCTCTGATATGTATTATTTCCTTCCTTCTGCTTACACTGGGCTTTTCTTGTTGCTCTCTTTCTAACTCTGAGTTGTAGGGTTAGGTAATTTATTACCATTGTTTCTTGTTTTTTTGCAGTAGGCTTGCAGAGCTATGAACTTCCCTCTCAAGACTGCTTTCACTGTGTCCCATAGATTTTGGATTGTTGTGTTTTCATTGTCATTTGTTGCCATGAAGTTTTTTTTTATTCCTTGATTTCCCTGGTAACCCAGTCATTGTTTAATAGCATGCTGTTTAGTCTCCATGTGTTTGATTTCTTTGGATTGTTTTTATTGTAGTTGATTTCCAGTTTTATGCCACAGTGATCTGAGAAGATGCTTGATATGATCTCTATCTTCTTGAATTTGGAGAGACTTTGCCTATGTCCTAACATATGGTCTATCTTTGAAAATGACCCATGTGCACTTGAGCAGTATATATATTCTGTGGCTTTGGGGGAAATGTTCTGAAGATATCGATTAATTCCATCTTGTCTAGTGAGTCATTTAGGATCGATGTTTCTTTGCTGATTTTTTGTTTGAGGATTTGTCCAGTGGTGATATTGGTGTATTAAAGTCTCCTATTGTGATTGTATTGCTGTTAATCTCTCCCTTGTTATCCTCCAGGAGTTTTTTTTATTTTTTTTGGGTGCTCCTGTATTGGGTGCGTATATGTTTACCAGAGTTATTTCTTCTTGTTGGATTTCTCCCTTTAGTATTATGAAGTGGCCTTCATTATCTCTTGTTATGGCCTTCACTTTGAGATCTAATTTTTCAGATATAAGTATTGCTACCCCAGCTTTTTTTTCATTTCCATTCGCCTGGAAAACCTTTTTCCATCTCTTCACCCTCAGTCTTTTTTTTTTTTTTTTTTTTTTTTTACAGCAGACCCTTTAGCATTTCTTGCATTGCTGGTTTGGTGATGATAAATTCCCTTAGCCCTTTTTTGTCTGTGAAGCTTCAGATTTCACCCTCATTTTTGATTGATAGCCTTGCTGGGTACAGTATTCTTGGATTGAGGCCCTTCCCTTGCATGACTTTGTATATTTCATTCCATTCCCTTCTGGCCTGACGAGTTTATGTTGAGAAATCAGTTGCTAGTCTGATGGGGGTTCCTTTGTATTTAACTTTCTGTCTCACTCTGGCCGCTTTTAATATTCTTACTTTGTCATTGGTGTTTGACAATTTAATTATAATGTGCCTTGGCGTTGGTCTTTTGGGGTTCATTTTGCTTGGGACTCTGTGAGCTTCTTGGATTTGTGTGGGTTTTTTCTTCCCTATATCAGGAAAGTTTTCTGTCATTATTTCTTCCAATAGGTTGTCTATTCCTTGCTCAGTCTCCTTTCCTTCTGGAACCCCTTTTGTGTGGATATTGTTTTGTTTTGTGTTGTCCCAAAGTTCCCTTAGGCTCTCCTCCTGCTTTTTCATTTTCTTTTCTAGAAGCTGCTCTACTTGGGTATTTTTTTCCATCTTGTCTTCTAGCTCACTGATGCAGTCCTCTGCTTCTAGTGTACTGTTGATGCTTTCTATTGAGTTCTTTACAGCGGCGATGTCATTTTTCATTTCTTCTTGGTTCTTCTTCATTTCCTCTTGGTTCTTACTCATATTGTCGAATTTGTCTTCCATTCTTTTCATCCACCTTATGACCATTTCTCTGAATTCTTTCTCTGATAGGTTTCTGGCCTCTAATTCGTTTACTTCCTTTTCTGGTGATGCCTGCTTTTCTTTCTTATGCGGGCTGTTTCTGTCTCCGTATGGTGTGTCTTCTCCAGATGTCTGGTTATTCTGGTAGTTCTCTCTCTCCTGCATTGATTTAAAGGCACAAAATACAACACAACCAGGTACAACACACAAGGCACTGAACAGCGATGTATTCATGATATTAATAATCTCCAGTAAAGGTGACCACCAGAGAAAGGTAAATTAGGGGATAGGAGAGAAAGAAGAGTAAAAAGAAAGTAAGGGGGAAAAAAAGGAGTGCCGAAAATGAAATTGGGGAAATGAGAAAAAAGAATAAGAGAGACTAGAACAAGACTAAGAGAGAAAAGAGGAACAAACTATATATATGGGGAGAAAACTCCAATAGAACAACCACTGTCACAGCAAATGCCAGCAACAAGTACCTGATGATTAATACAACCTACAATACCAACTAATGTCAAGCGAGGTAAGGGATATCAGAAGTAAAGAACAAGCAAAAACACAGCAAACAACAAAAAAGAATAAGCAAAACAATCTCACAAAAAAGCATAAAAATTTGATATAATCAACATTCAAGCAAACAACAACTAAAGGACAGAGAGGAAAAACATTTTTTTTTTATTTAAGACAATGAAGAGAGAGGTGTGTATGGACTTGGAGCAGGGGATTGGAGATTATATATATAGGTAGGGTGAAATTTTAGCTGGGAGTAAACAGAAAGAATAGGGAAAATCTAGAGCAGGAAAGGGTTAAGATAAACAGGACACCAAAAGGGGAAAGGTTAGGCAGAGAGTGATGGCATAAAGGTAGAGTTGAGGTAGAATAAAACAATGGTGAAGGAAAGGTGAAAATAGACTGTAGAACACTAATCCCAAAGTAAAATAAAGAGTAAATAAAATGACACTTTTAAAAATAATAATAATAAAAAGACCCAAAAGTAAATATAATGAAAAAGGTAAAATAGTAGTAGTAATAATGTTGATTGCAAATGAAAATGTAATAATTAAAAAGGTAAAATCAAGTGAGGAAAAAGGAAAAAAAATAGTTTCTTAAGTAAATGATGCAAAAAATGAAAATAAAAAAATTAAAAATTTATTAAAATAAAAAAAATGTGCAGTAGTTAAGGTCATTCACTCCTCTGTTGTTCTGTTTGGCACGCCTGTTTCCCAGTCTGGACAGTGTTGCAGTTCCCTGTGTTTCACTGCTCCTCAGTGTTGTAATTCAGTCTTGATTTTTAAGCAGGGGGTGTCTTAATTTCTGGTGTTCCTTTATTTTTTCTTAGACCAGAGTCAATTTGTGACTCAGCCTCTGGGTGGCAGTGTTTCTGGGTTGACTTCCAGGACTCTAAGGCCTCTCTAGCCTTTTTACCTCTATGGCACTCAATACTGGTTTGCAGAGGCTGGTGGGCAAGTTCAAGTCGACTGCACACCCCTGAAACTCCCAGTCTATCCCTCCGCATCAGATCAAAACTGGTTGCTCTTTAGAGATTCCCCCGTTAACAGCTCTGAGGCCCCCTTCCACAATCACGGATCACACTGGCCCCAACAGCCACAGACCTCTCCCTTCTCAGACCTCCCTGGTCATCCAGCTCCCACTGTGCACGCGCGCGCAGGCGTTTCTGTCTCTGGCAGGTTCTAGAACCTCACCCTATCCCTGGAGAAATCTGACCTTTCCGTTGTGGAGTGAAGAGCACCTTTGAGTCCAAGCATTTGCGCCTCCTGGGATCGGTGCTCTGGGGCAAAAAGTTGTTGGGCGGTCGCCACAGTTGTTGATTTTCAGGCCTCGGACAAAGTCCACCTTTCCTTTCAAGATGGTGAGATTTCGCTGTCCGTGCCCGTAGCTCTGGGAGGGGACCCAGCCACCATGGGGGCTGCCCTGTCAGGGGAACCCTGTCCAGCAGTCCCCTACCTTCTCCTGGCGTTCAGCTGTCCCTCAGCTTGCTAACAAACACTCCCAGTGCGACCCTTAGCTGTTCTCTCTTTCTGCTCCAGGACCAGGCTGGGAACAAATCTGCCTACTCTGCCGCCATTTTCTCCTCTAGGTGCTTTTCCCATTTTTTGATTGGATTGTTTATCTTCCTTTTGTTAAGATGTATGAGTTCCCTGTACATTTTGGAGATTAGACCCTTATCAGAGATAACATTGGCAAAGATGTTCTCCTGTACAGTGGGCTTTCCTGTTGTTTTGTTGATGGTTTCTTTTGCTGTGCAGAAGCTTTTTATTTTGATTTGTCCCATTTGTTTATTTTCTCCTTAGTTTCCATTACCCTAGGACCTGTTTCAGTAAAGATATTGCTATGACATATGTCTAATATTTTGCTGCCTATGGATTCTTCTAAGATTTTTATGGTTTCCCATCTTCCATTTAAGTCCTTTATCCATTTTGAGTTTATTTTTGTGTATGGTGTAAGTTGGTGGTCTAGTATCATTTTTTGCATGTACCTGTCCAAAATTCCCAACACCATTTATTGAAGAGACTGTCTTGACTCCATTGTATGCTCTTGCCTACTTTGTCAAATATTAACTGAGCATAATGGCTTGAGTCAATTTCTGGGTTCTCTCTTCTGTTCCATTGGTCTATATGTCTTTTCTTGTGCCAGTATCAGGCAGTTTTGAACAGAGTGGCTTTGTAATATAGATTGATATCTGGTATCGTGATCCCTCCAACTTTGTTCTTCTTTCTCAAGATTTCTGTGTCTATTCGGGGTCTTTTTTGATCCCATGTAAACTTTTGTAAAATTTGTTCTACGTCTGTGAAATAAGCCATTAATATTTTGATGGGGATTGCCTTTAATCTATAGGTTTCTTTGGGTAGTATGGCCATTTCTAATGATGTTGATTATACCAAGCCAAGAGCATGGTATATTTCTCTACTTGCTTATGTATTCCTCTATCTCTTTTTTCAATGTCCGGTAGTTTTCCAAGTACAGGTCTTTTACCTCCTTGGTTAAGTTTATTCCTAAGAATTTAATTTTTGTTGTTGCAATGGTAAATGGGTTTGTTTCTTTGGTTTCCCATTCTGAGAGTTCATTATTGCTGTATAAAAATGTCATAGATTTCTTGGTATTAATTTTATATCCTGCTATGTTGCCAAATTCATTTTTTAAATCTACTAGTTATTTTATGGAGTCTTTAGGGTTTTCTATGTACAGTATCATATCATCTGTGAATAGTGTTAGTTTTACTTCCTGCTTTTCCATTTGAGTGCCTTTTATTTCTTCTTCTTGTCTGATCACTACAGCTAGCACTTCTAGTATTATGTCAAACAGGAGTGGTGAATGTGGGCATCCCTGTCTTGTTCATGTACTTATGGGAAATATTTTTAGCTTTTGTCCATTGAGTATGATATTGGCTATAGATTTTTCATATAAGGCTTTTATTATGTTGAGTTATAATCCTTCTATTCCCATTTTGCTGAGAGTTTTAATCAAGAAAGTGTTTTGGATTTTGTCGAATACTTTTTATGCATCTATTGATATGATTATGTGATTTTTACCTTTAAGTCTGTTTATGTGATGTATCACATTTGTTGATTTGTGAATATTGTACCAGCCTTTCATCCCTGGAATAAATTGCACTTGGTCATGGTGTATGATCTTTCTAATGTATTGCTGGGTCTGATTTGCTAGAATGTTGTTGAGGATTTTAGCATCTATATTCATCAGGGATATTGGCCTCTAATTCATTTTATTTTTTTGTCTTTATCTGGTTTGGGGATAATTAGGGTAATGTTGGCCTAGTTGAAAGAGCTTGGAAGTGTTCCTTCTTTCTGCATTTTTTGGAATACAGCAATTTGAGGAGGATAGATGTTAGTTCTTCTTTGAATGTTTGGTAAAACTCCCCTGTGAAGCCGTCCAGACCAGAGCTTTTGTTTGCTGGGAGATTTTTTTATTACTTCTTCGATTTCATCAGTAGTTATCGGTCAATTAAGGTTTTCTGATTCTTGCTGATTGAGTTTTGGAAGGTTGTATATTTTTTTAGGAATATGTTCATTTTGTCAAGATTGTTCAGTTTATTGGAGTAGAGTTATTTTTACACACCTCTGTATCTCCGTGCATTCAGTTGTTACTTCACTCTTTCCTTTCTGATTTTGTTTTTTTGGGTCCTCTCTCTCCATTTCTTAGTGAGTCTGGCAAGAGATTCATCGATCATGTTTATCCTTTCAAAGAAACAGCTATTGGTTTTATTGATCTTTTATATATATATATATATATATATATATATATATATATATATATGTATATATTGGTCTCTATGTCATTTATTTCTGCTCTGAGCTTTATTATTTCCTTCCTTCTACTTACTCTGGGTTTTTCTTGTTGCTCTCTTTCTAATTCTTTAAGTTGTAGAGTTAGATAACTTATTACATGTGTTTCTACTTTTTTGAGGTAAGCTTGTATTGCTATGAACTTCCCTCTCAGCATTGCTTACACTGTGTCCCATGTATTTTGCTTTGTTGTGCTTTTATTTTCATTTGTTTCCAGGAGACATTTCATTTCTTCTCTGATCTCTTTGGTAACTCATTCATTGTTTAATAGCATGCTATTTAGCCTCCATATAGTTGATTGTTTATGATGGTTTTTATTATAGTTGATTTATAATTTTATCGCATTGCGATCTCAGAAGATGCTTGATATGATTTCAATCTTCTTGAACTTGTAGAGACTTAGTTTATGTCCTAACATGAGGGCTGTCTTTGAAAATGTCCCATGTGCACTTGAGAAGAATGTATATTCTCCAGCTTTGGGTTTCAAGTCCTGAAGATGTCAGATCCTGAAGATGGAAGTTTGTTCCATCTGTTCTATAGTGTCATTTAGGATGGCTGTTTCCTTGTTGTTGTTGTTTTTTGTTGTTTTTTTTTTCTAGAAGATTTAGCCAGTGGTGTCAGTGGGGTATTGAAGTCCCCTACTATGATTCTATTGCTTTTGATCTTTCTCTTGATATCCTTCAGAAGTATTTTTTATACATAGATGCTCCTATATTTGGTGCATATATACTTACCAGAGTTATAGCCTCTTGTTGAATTGATCCCTTTAGTATTATGAAGTGGCCTTCCTTATCTCTTCTTATAGCCTTCCTCTTGAGTTCTATTTTGTCAGATATAAGTATTGCTACCCCAGCTTTTTTTTTTTCATTTCCACTTGCCTGAAATATTTTTTTTCTCATCCCTTCACTTTCATTCTGTGTACGTCCTTTGTTCTAAGGTGAGTCTCTTGTATACACCATATATATGGGTCATGTTTTCTTATCCATTCAGCTACCCTATGTCTTTTGATTGGAGCATTTAATCCATTTATGTTTAAGGTTATTATTGTTAAGTCCCTGTTTGTTGCCATTCTTTTTTCTTTATGCCCATGTTTCTACCTCTCTATTTTTTCTTCTTACAACAGCCCCTTTAGTATTTCTTGAAATTCTGGTTTGGTGGTAATAAACTCCTTTAGCCTTTATTTCTTGTGTAGCTTCTGATTTCACCTTCAATTTTGAATGATAGCTTTGCTGGATAGAGTAGTCTGAGATTCAGCCCCTTGCTTTTAATTATTTGTATACTTCCTGCCACTCCCTTCTGGCCTGATGTGTTTCTGTTGTGAAATCAGCTGATAGTCTAATGAAAGATCCCTTGTAGGTAACTTTCTCTCTCTCTCTCTCTCTCTCTCTCTCTCTCTCTCTCTCTCTCTCTCTCTCTCCCTTTAAGATTCTTTCTTTGTCTTTAATGTTTGCCATTTTAATTATGATGTATCTTGGTGTGGGTCTTTGGGGATTTATCTTGTTTGAGACTCTCTGTGCTTCCTGGACTTGTGTGACTTTTTTCTTCCCAAGTTAGGGAAGTTTTCTGTCATTATTTCTTCAAACAGGTTTTCTTTTCCTTGCTCAGCTTCCTCTCCTTCTTGCACCCCTATTATGTGGATGTTGCTTCGTTTCACGTTATCTCCAAGCTCCCTTAAACTCTCCTCCTTCTGTTTAATTTTTTTTTCCCAATTTCTGCTCTAATTGGGTGTTTTTTACTACCTTGTCTTCGATCTGGCTGATTCATCCTCAGCTTCTTCTAGTCTACTGTTGGAACCTTCCAGGGTGTTCTTTATTGCAGCTCTATCATTCTTCATTTCCTCTTGATTCCTATCCATGTTGGTGTATTTATTATTCAGCTTCTTATAATTCTCATTGAGTTGCTTTTAATTCTCTGTCAGATGTTTGAGCATTCTTATAACCATTACAGTGAATTCTCTTTTTTTTAATATTTTATTTTATTTTTATTTATTTTTTGATTAAGGTATCACATATTTGTCCTCATCCCCCCATTACCATTTATTTATTGATTAAGGTATCACATATTTGTCCTCATCCCCCCATTACCATCCCACACCCCTTCCCATGCATGCCCCCACCCCCCTGTTGTCCTTAACCACTGGTTAGGCTCATATTCTTGCACACAAGTCCTTTGGTTGATCTCTCCCCTATATCCCCACCCTCCCCTGAGGCCTGACAGTCTGATCCATTCCTCCTTGTTTCTGGGTCTGTTCTTGTTCATCAGTCCATGTTGTTCATCATTTCCCTTAGATGAGTGAGATCATGTGCTACTAGAAATACACTTATAAGAACCAAAAATGAGACAAGCAATAATGGTTATGCTGAAAGGCAAATGAATCAGTCTGTAGTGAGTTTCTTTCTGGGCCAACAGTTCTTTTGCGACCCAGTTTCAATGTCAAACAGTTCCTTATGTGCACATGTCAGCAATGATATTTCAGTTCTGGATGGTGGACAAATGGTGGAAATGCATGTCCGACCCTCTCTGGTTTGGTCCTGGGCAACCTGCAGTGACACACGACTGCTGCAGTGAATTCTTAATGGGACAAATTCCTTGCTTCCCCATTTTTGCTGTCCCTTTGTATTTGTTTCTATATCTTAGATCAACCTGTTAACCTACCCAGGTTTTTTGGGGGTGGTCCTATGTAGTCTGTGTTTTTTGGGACCCAGTAGTACAGTCTCTCTGATCTCCTGAGCTGGGTGTTCTAAGAAAGCCCCCTATTTGAGTTATTTGGGTTCTCCTGATGTAGTTGGGTCTTTAATGTTATTGTCCTGTTTGTGTATGGAGTCTCCTCACAGGTTGTCTAACTATGTGGCTCACCCCCAACCATATTGTAGAAGCTGTTGTGGATGTGCTGCTTTTTGCTTCAGGTGATCCACATATCCAGCAATACACCACTTGTGTCTGTCTCCACAGGCCTTGGCCGAAAACAGGAGGGATCAATCTGCCCTCTAAAGTAGACTTGTTAGCCACATGGGGCTCAGGACTGGTTCAGCATATTTACCCTGGCTCCCCCCCCACTTTGCCTCTGCCTGCCTTTGCCTGTCAGCTAGCTGTCAATCTTAATCACTCAAAAGTCTGTTTCTGATAGAGCTTTAGCCAGGGTAGGTGCTGTTTACCTTTCAGGGAATGTGGTAGGTGTGTTTTCCTGTTCCACTTCATTGTTGATGTCATGTTTGTGGGAAGGATATCCCCTCCAACTTGCTGCCAGTAATGTTGGGCCTCACTGGATTTTGCCCTGATGTTGTTGAATCTGGTCCCTTGGTGTATCTATCCTGGACCCCCTGGGAGCCTCTGTGGTACAGGTCAATGTGAATCCCTGTCCCTTTCTGGCCCTGGGCAACCATATTCAGGTCTGAGAGGTTGAAGCCTCTAATAGTACAGTGGTCAGGGACTCCTTAGCCCAGAGGCTGGGTCTGCCTTGAGTCTCACACCTCTACTGTCTTTGTTCTGAGTTGTACTCCCTTCCCCCACAGATCTGGTCCCACAAGTGTCAGCTGCAGACAGTCTGGGTTGGTGGGGGCTCCACAGTCCCTCTGGGGTGCAACTAGCTGTGAGGTCCCAGAGCCCACTGACATGGGACTCACTGTGTGGTCCCGGAGCCACAGTAGGGTTGCTTGCAAGGTCCTGCTAGTGTGTGACTCACTTCAGAGTCCCGGCTCTCATGGTGAGGGTCGCCTCCAATATTCTGCTGGCATGCAACTCACTGCTTGGTCCCAGAGTCAGCAGCGGGGGTGGTGTGTGAGTCACTACGGGGTCCTGGAGTCTACAGCAGGGGTGGTGTGCGAGTCACTGCAGGGTCTAGGTGCCAGCAGTGCGTGTCCCTTGTAAGGTCCCACTGGTTTGCTGTTCACTGCATGGGTATGGGGTGGTGTCCAAGCCCAGTCTGTGTGATGGTGTGGCTACACTTCTAGCCACTGCTGCTCCCCCATTAAAGATCACTTAGTAATTTTTCTTTGCTCTAAAGTCAACTTACTTTGATATTAATCTATCCATTCCTGGTTTCCTTTGATTAATGTTTTCATAGTATAACTTCTTCCATTCTTTTACTTTATTTTTTTCCCTTTTCATTGAATTTATTGGGGTGACACTGGGTTAACAAAATTATACAGTTTTCAGGTGCACAATTTCACAACACATCATCTGTACCCTGTATTGTGTTTTCACCACCCAACTCGTCTTTTTCCATCACAATTTATCCCCATACCTCATCCCCATACCTCATCCATCTTCCCCCTCCCCACTGCTGCCACTTCCCTCTTCCCCCAGCAATCACAACACTACTACCTGTGTCCATGAGTTTTTCTCTTTTTTGCTCAATCCCTCCACCCACCCACCCCTGACCCTGACAGCTGTCAACTTACTTTCTATGAGTCTCTCTCTATTTTGCTTCTTCTTAGTTCATTTTGTTCATTAGTTCCACATATGAGTAAAATTATATGGTACTTATCTCTCTCTGACTGGCTTGCTTCACTTAGCATAATGCTCTCCATGTACATCCATGCTGTCCCAAAGGATAAGATTTCCTTTTTTTTTTTACAGTTGAGTAGTATTCCATTGTGTAAATGTACCATAACTTTGTTATCCAATCATCTACTGATGGACACTTGGGCTGCTTCCAAATCTTGCTATTGTAAATAATGCTGCAGTGTAGCCCTTTCATTTAGGCATCCTTCAAATAGTCTTAAAGATCCTTAAAACCGTACCCCTGCTAGTTCCTTTTCTTGTTTAGTCATATGCATATATTTTAGCATAAATAGTTTTTCATTGAGTATCATATCTTCAATATTTTTCAAGTCACAAGTTTTCATAATGATTCCTTTTAATTGCTGCAAATATTCCAATTTTGACCCTAGCCAGTTTTTCACAGTGGACAAAGCATCGGCCTGTGGACTGAAGGGTCCCAGGTTCGATTCCGGTCAAGGGCACATATCTGGGTTGTGGACTCAATCCCCAGTGTGGGGCCTGCAAGAGGCAGCCAAACAATGATACTCTCTCATCATTGATGTTTCTCTCTTTTTCTTCCTCTTCCTTCCTCTCTGAAATCAATAAAAATATATTTTTTAAAAATTCCAATTTTGCCCATAGCCCAAAAAGCACATTCCTGCATATTAACTATTTTTGCTCCCTTGAATTATTTTCTTAGAATAAGTTTCCAGGTGTGGGATTACTGAGTCAGAGGGTATGCAATTGGAATATAACAATCAGAAACACGTTTTATTTTTCTAAGAAAAGAAATGAACTACAATTCTTTCTGCCTTGTTCTTCTGGAACTGATGAGTGGACCTGTGCTGCTCAATTTGATAGTCATTAACCACATGTGGCTGTTTAAATTTAAAGTTTGATTAATTAAAATTAGATGAAATTCAAAATTTAGTTCCTTCGTTTCACTAGCGACATTTCAAGTGTTCAATAACTATGTGTCTAGTGGCTACTGTATTGAAAAGTATAGATACAGAACATTTCCATCATTGTAGAATATTTATTGGACAGTGCTGCTCTGGAGTTTCTCAAGAAGTCATGATTGGCATCTTGGGTGGGAGGTAAAACCTATCCCATGTTCCGAAAATGCCCCATAAAGTAGCAAAATTATATCCATTTGAGACCCACTGAGCTTTTATCTCAAAAGAGAGAATCTCCTAACTTTTTTGAGATGGCTTCAGTTTGGCTCCGCTTAGAGAGAGGGACACTTAGAAAGATGGCCCTGGCTCAGAGCATAACTCTTATTTTCCTCTCTTCTTCTGGTCTGTATCCTGGTTTTGGGGAATTGCAGGAATAAGACCCTGCAGATGGAGAAGATCAAGACCCGTTTGAAGGCTGAGTTTGAAGCCCTGGAATCAGAAGAGAGACACCTGAAGGAATACAAGCAGGAAATGGACCTCCTGCTACAAGAGAAGATGGCCCATGTGGAGGAACTCCGACTGATCCATGCTGACATCAATGTGGTATGTGGTTGGCTGCCTAAAACCTACCTCTGGGCTCTTTGAGAAATAGGTAATAGTGAGTGTTGTAGCCTCTCCTTAAGATGTGGCTGTGGCCAACTTGGGGGAGTAGGCTTTGGACTGTGTTGGAGTGGGAAAATCCAGGAATTCTGAGATCCAACCTGGCTCTGTCACTGTATATCACTGGACAAGTCTCTTCTTCTTCCTGGTCCTTATTTTCCCTCTCTGTACTATAAGAGGAATTCAGTCAAGGAATTCATCTAAAGTATAATTCAGCTCTGATGTGCTTATTATTGGAGTCTGGGAGTTAGGAGCTAGCCTTGGTAAAAAGTAGAGCAGGCAGTTGACTCTGGAGTCTAGCCTAAAGGGCTCCAAAGCTTCTGTAACTAAGCCCAAAAAATCACCTCTGCCAGCCTGCCAAAGTAGAGCCCCATTAGAGTCTCTGTTTTGGATATTCTTGGAACATGGTGAATGAACTTTGCTATCATGGTAAGTTTCTAACTATTTGGAATTACTCAAGCAGAGTCTGAATCATCACCTGTCTGGGCCACAGTATTGATGATTCCTTCACCAGGAGAGATGTTGGAGGTGTTGACCTATAAGGTCCTTTCCAACTCAGAGCCTATGACAATGAGAAGCTTTAAAAAATTATATTTGAAGGAGTTTCTATTCTTAGGAAACTCACTTCTGTGGTAATACTTATTTCTTGATTTTTCTGAATGCAATTCAAACAGTAGATATTTGAAATTTTTTTGTGTCACAAAATCACATGATTCCAGGGTCTCTTGAGGAGTTGGCAGTTCTGCTGCCAGCTAACCCAAGAATACAGAGCCAATGAAATAAACAAGATATTAGCCACAGAGTGGCTGAGAATCTAGGTGAGTAGATCTCAAACTTGAATATCCATCAGGCACCTGGAGAGCCTGCTAAAGCAGATTGTTGGACTCCACCCTAAAGTTTCTGATTCTGTATGTCTGAGGTGGTGCCTGAGAATTTGCATTCCTAATGAGTTTCCAGGTGATGCCGATGCTGATGCTGCTGATTTGGTAATCACATTTTAGGCCACTGGCCTGGGAGGCAGAAGCCCTGAATTTTTATCTAGGCTTTCCCCCTAAGAAGTATTTCTCTGAGGAAGTTCCTTCTCTTTGAGATAATTCTCTGATCTATAAAATGGTGGTGAGGTACACTAAATGAGCTCTAAAGGCCATTCCAGCTCTAGAATGCTGTATTTGAATAATAACTACCATTTATTGAGCCTTTACTCTGTGTTAGCCACTGTACTGAAAGCTTTATATAAATTCAATGATTGAATCTTCATCAAGATTATATTAAGTAGGCACTAATATTATCACTATTACACAGATAAAGAAACTGAGGCTTGACAAGAGTCACATAGAATACATAGCAGATTGAGGACTTGACCATATATTGGTCTTGCTCTGGAGCCTATGTTATATCTACTCACCTATACAGCATCATGGAGAATCTTGGGGTGTTTGCTCTGTTCCTACCTTACTCTGTGTTCCAGATGGAAAATACCATCAAACAGTCTGAGAATGACCTAAACAAGCTACTAGAGTCTACTCGCCGGCTGCATGATGAGTATAAGCCACTGAAGGAACATGTGGATGCCCTGCGCATGACTCTGGGCCTGCAGAGGCTCCCTGATCTATGCGAAGAGGAGGAGAAGCTGTCCTTGGAGTAAGCAGTCTTCCCCCTGTCCTGCAACATACACAAACCACACACACACAGCTTGGTATGAAAGTCAATCCTGGCCCCAGGCCTGTCAGTGGCTGACTCATTGCATGACCTTGGGCATGTTCCTGTGCTAGGCTGTTACAACAAAAGAAGGATGATTAGACTAGAATTACTAGATGGTATTTAAAATTCTTTGTGCAATTTTAACAATACAAAGCTATGTTTATTGTGTGTGTGTGTGTGTGTGTGTGTGTGTGTGTGTGTGTGACTCTTAAGAGGTTACTTCCCAAGTCAAGGTTGAGAAGGGTGTCCAAAACCTTTGAAAATACAGAAGACTGAGCTTTCATGGTCTCTAGGGACTAGTCTGGAACTTCATCTTAAGATCCAGAGGCTCACATTACAGAGAGACAGAGTACAGTTTAGTAGAATGAAACACACTTCCTTAAGGTAGAGCAGATTGCCTGTGGAAGTGGTCAGTTTCTTATTCCTAGAGGTATGCCAGTAAAGGCCTAAGGACACAATAGAAATACTACAAAATAACATGAGATGAGGATAAGTGAATGCCCTTTGAGGACTTTGCTAACCCTGGGATTTATTTATTTTCTGGGTTTGTCAGAGCAAGGAGCAAGAGTTACCTATCCCAGTAGACAATGGGTCTGGTGCCCAGGGAGAAGAACTTTTTGATGGGGAGGGTGCAGGAACTTTCTGTAGTGAGCCACAGCCCAACCTCCTTGGGTCTGTGGCATGAATTCTTTAAGAGGGACAAGCTTCTCCTATTTTCAGAATGATCCAGCTAATGTCTCTCATCTCCAAAGTTACTTTGAGAAGCAGAAAGCAGAGTGGCAGACGGAGCCTCAGGAACCTCCCATCCCTGAATCCCTGGCCGCTGCAGCCGCTGCTGCCCAACAACTTCAAGTGGCTAGGAAGCAGGACACCCGGCAGACAGCCACCTTCAGGCAGCAGCCCCCACCCATGAAGGTGAGTGAGCTAGGTAGGGGCTGTGGAAGAAGCGATTTATTCTTAAGCAGCCTTGGAATATTGGCTTTACTTTTTGGGGGCCTTTCTAAAACAGCATTTGTTTGGGATACAGAGGAAAGGGAGTGTGATGTGTATGCTGGAGTGGAACTGCTTCTTTTGTTTCTTCACATTCCCAGAGGAGTTAGAATGCAAGGAGATTGGCAGGCTCTGCTGAACTATAATTTTTTTAAAAATGTTAAAAGCATGACTGGTACAAATATATGGTAAGAATGTATCTTTAATGACAAAGCCTACAGGATTACAAAGCTGGTTCCAAGATCATGTGAGGAATAGATAATTATATAGTCAGGGAAGGAAAGGAATGCTGAAATAAATTTGCAAAGTTAAACACAGAATTGGTGTATGTTCTATAGGGCAATAAAACTGTAACATTTGTGATTATATTTTCTTCAGAACATAAATAATCTGCTTCTCTATTAGACAAAAACCTTTTGTAGTTTATCAGCATAAGTCACAGTTTGAACACTGATCAATAGTAAATAGTAAAAAAAAATAAAGAGTAAATAGTTGAACAGAGAGCAGGGGTTAGCAAACTAGAGCCTACAGCCAAGTCTGAACTGTTTCTTGTTTTTATAAATAAAGTTTTGTTTTTAAAGTTTATTATTAAGGTCTACATGCATGCTTATTGATGTATTGCCTGTAGATTCTTTCATGTAAAACAGATAGTATTGAGTAGTCACACCTAAGAGTATATGACCTGAAAAATCTAGAATATTTACTATTTTGGCCTTTACAGAAAATGTTTACTGATACCTGATTAAGAAAATTGATTCTTGAGTGGGCCTGTTAAACCATGCTCCAGTATAATCTAAATGGATACACAATTCTCATTTTGTCTTATTTCTGAGTTTTGACAATTTTTCCTCAGTACCCATTTTTAACCCTCACTCCTTTTATCCTTTACATCCCTTACATCCAGCACTGATCTCTGTTCTTGGGTTTCACTCACTGATTACTGCTCCTTCCTGTTGGGAAAAATCACAACTGTTTTTGGAACCCTGGGAATCAAAAGGCTGAACCACAGCCTAGGAGAATCTGACCACTAATGTTCTTTCTCCTGTGTACCCCACCAGGCCTGTTTGTCATGTCATCAGCAAATTCACCGGAATGCACCTATATGCCCTCTGTGCAAAGCCAAGAGTCGGTCCCGGAACCCCAAGAAGCCAAAACGGAAGCAGGATGAATAAAGAGAGGAAGAATACATAGAGCTCTGCTGCTCATAACCCCTCCCCTTGGCCAGAGATGATGTCCTGATGTGAAACAACCCTTCCCCACCTCTACCAAGTCTCCTGTTTAATGTAATGGAAGCACAATCCCTCTCTTACTTTGCTGGTATTTCTTTCTGCTTTCGGCTTTCTTTTTCAGGAAGACATGTGGTTCAGGTGCTAATAACAGTATGTCTGATAATCCCTTCTCTTACACTCACATTTCAAGCCCTGCTCTTGTTTGGAGCTAAGGATAAGGTAGAAGGCCCAGATGTGATTCTCTGTTTCTTCTGCCTGAAGGCTGGGACCTAAAATTTGAGCGTTGGGGGAGGCCCATATCTTGTTTCGTATAAAGTGTGCCCCCTCTCTGTACGTTTGCCTTAGGCATTGAAGGGACAACAGTCTTCTTGCTGGACTTTCCAAAAGGCTTGGTGCATATATCTTCCCAACTCTCATCTCATCCTCAAGGCCCAGAGGTAATTTGGAGAAGCCCTCTTTTTTATGTTAACTTTGGAGGCCTGGCTGTCATTATAGAGTTCACCATCACACTGCACCCCTAGTCTTCTAGATATACAAAAGTTCTCAGGTACCAGGCTGTGTGTCTGGGGATCCTGAGATCTGCAGGCCTTTCTCTCATAGCCCTAGTTTTCACAAGTCTATAGTAGAAGTTCCCTACAATGAAATCAGGGAACTGGAGCTATACCCACTTCATAAGTCCAGCCTAACTTGCCACCTAAGTCATTGGGCTAAGGCTCTCCTATAGACTTAGATGGGCCCCAGACTGACAACTGTGTTGCCTTTTGTTCAAAACCATTACTCTGGCACCTACTCAATTATATATCTTAGAGGTGACAGTGAGATTCAAATGAGTGGCAATTACTTTACACATGTGAGTGGGTGGGACTTCTCCATTCATCCCTCCTTCTCTTGGGTCTTTCTTCCTCTATAAGGCAACCTCAACTCAGGTCAGCTGCTGGCTACCCTCTTTCCTGTGGATTATGCAGGTAGCCTTCCCTCCCTAAAGAAAAGGCGCCAGGGTCCCCAAGCCCTACAACTCTCTACTCCACCAAAGCCAGATCTCTAATAAAGTCACTCTCAGACTTAAGAGACAGGGTTGGGGGTTGCCTGACTGAAAAAGTTTTTATCTCTAAGTCTCAGTCCCTGGTGGGGAAGGAGAGATATTTTTCTTTCCTTCCTTCCTTACTCAACTGCAGTGTTAAGTTTCTACAGTGTCTGTGTGTTCAAAATATAAGAGATTCCTCTGCTCTTTGAAAGTAAGAGTGTTATGTCTATACACAACCTTTTAAATAAACATAAGTTCATTGGAGTAAATGCTGCTGAGTACCTGTAAGTACCAGAAAGATGTAAAGACCTTTCCCCTTCTGGGTAGCTCTTCTTCACTCTTATTCTCTCTATCCTACAAATTAGAAAACCTGGCACACCACTGCACAACAATTTATTTTGCGATTATAATAATTTCCATTTATTTAGTACTTACTCTGTGCTAGGTCTCTATACAAGATGCTTTATATAAATGATTGCATTTGATATGCAAAACACCTTTCAAGCTAAGTATTCTTATTGACATTTTTCTAAAAGGTAAACTAAAGTTCAAGAGGTTAAATAATTTGTCCATAGTTAACAAACGACTAGTAAGAGAAATTTCAGGATTTAAACCCAGATTTGTCTGGTTTCAGAGACAATTTTTCTTCTACTTTTTGTCCATAATCCTTTATTCTCCCTTTTGGGATGGCATGATAATAGGTGTAGTTGAAATAACTATGAACTAGAAATCAGGCACTAGGAATCTAGTGACTGTTGCAGGAATATAAAGGCCTGGTCCCCTGTAGAGATACAATAGGTAGGCAATAACTCTAAAGGGCCATTCCATCTTCAGAGCTCCTCATAGTGAGGGCTGAGGTTTCCAGTAATACTGCATTGCAGTTCAATAGCTCCCTCAGTTCAATCTTGCCTCATTCTCTTCCCTTCTCTAAGGGCTCTCTAATTAATATCCTGAACATTAAACTGTCATAGTGCTTTCCACAAGCCCAACAGCTGACAAAAACTTCTGTCTGCCTTAGTGTCCTCAAATGGAAAAGGGGGGGAAATAATAGTACCTACTTCTGGAGCTATTGTGAGCAATGCCAGGCACATGGTAAGTACTCAATAAGTATGAATTTTCTTTTTCTCCTTGTGCCTCCAGCACCAGGTAGATTGGATGAGCAGTCAAAATGCATACTATTTATGTTATCTGATATTACTCTATCACCCCAGATTTTGTTTAGCCACAAGCCTGCTTTTGAGGTGGCTCAGGCTCACTCTGGGCAAAGGGAGGACTATCTAGGAAGGGTCAAAGCCAGGAGCAGACTCAGGTTTATCTGCCCCTATAGCTTGTGTTCCTTCTGCCTAAGTGCAGTGCTACAGTTAAGTGCCAGACATGGTTAAGAAAGAGTAAAGAAGGGGAGAGAAAGAACAAAAATAGAGTGAAATAAGACAAGTGGGATGAAGGAGAGAGAGAAGGAGGAGAGTAAGTGCAGTTGCCATATTGGTAAAGTGCTTTACACCTTCTTCAACATTCTTATTTGATGCTCACATTAATAACCCCAATACTGTTAGTAATGCATACATTATTATAATCCACATTTTACTAGTACAGATGAGGGAACTGATTTGCCCAAGGGCTCATGGCAATTTAAGATAAATGCCACATTGGAAACCAAGCATTCTAATATGAGAAAAACTCAGTCTGAGGCCTTCTTTACTTTCCTGACACAATGGGAATGAACTGTATGATGTTCTGTGCTAAAAGTTGCTTTTACACTGTTGATAGCTCACTCCATAGGGGAAGACCAAGTACTTTTAGCAATTATGCTTTAAAGTCCAGTTCCTTATTACAATAATAACCTCAGCTTTCCAATAGCAACAGCATTTTTACAATGATCAACATCATCCAAGGTGACCTCTGGAAAGGCTGTTAACTCAGGGCCAGGTACTATTAGGTTAGTTACTTAACCTTTCTGGGTTTCCATTTCCTCATATGTGAGGCAGAAATAGTAGTAGTTCTCTCCTCATAGCATGGTTGTGAAGTTTAAGTAAATAAATACATGCAAAGTGCCTAGAAAAGCACCCAAAAAGCATTCAGTAAATGGAGGTTATGAGAAAGAAAATTATAATAATGATGACGGGTTTCCTGGGTTGTTGATGATGATGAGAAGGAAGAGGAGGAGGAGAAGAAAGGAGAATGGAAAGGGAGGATAATGGGGGAAGCAGGGAGGAGAAGGGTACAATAGGAAAGGGATTGCCCCATGTAGGGCCTCCCATAAAAGGAAAGCTGATAGCTGAGTGTCCTGTTTCCTTTCTAGGAGCTTGATGGGGCTCTCAGGCTTTGTTTTCACCTGCCATTGAGTCTATTTAATGATTGTAAAAGACTCAGGTCCTTCCTGGAGACTAGGCAGAAACCCCCTTTTTTCTACATTATTTTCTGCTGTGGCTAGGGAATAATGACCATCCCTAAACAAGAATTCCCCATAAGGTGGTCTAGGATCATGTGCACTTCAGTGGTTTCTATGTGACAAAATACAGGGAAATAACACTAACCCAGGAACCAGTTGTTCCTGGGTTCAAATCCCAAATATTTTATTTATAAGCAGTGCATTCTTAAGCAATTTATCAAACTTCTTTGACCTCAACATTTCCCATCTGAGAACTAGAGACCCGCTGTGTGGGATCTCAGTGACAATTTTACAAATAAAGAAGGAAAGGGTCACCATTTAATGGATGCCCATAATTTAGAGGGCACTGTGCTTAGTATCTACACAATGGGATATTATTCAGGCATAAAAAGTAAAAAAGTACAGACAGGTACATGCTACAACATGAATGAACGTTTAAATTACTATGTTAAATGAACCACACAGCATTTTGTATCTACATTGAACCTGATATAAAAGGAGACATATTGTATGATTCCATTTATATGAAATGTCCATAATATGAAAATTCATAAGGACAGAAATATTAGTGGTTATTAGGGTTTGGAAGGAGGGAGGAGGAGTGGAAAGTAACTACTAATAGGTATGCTATTTTTTTATAGGGTTCTGGAATTGGATAGCAGTTCTGGTTGCACAATCTTGTGAATATACACTAAACTATACACTACTAAATGGTGGATTGTTGATACATGAATTATATTTCAATAGAGCTGTTACCAGAAATTTCTTTAAAAGTTTGGATAGCAATACTTACATTAAACATAATAGACTTTAAAACAAAGGCCATGATAAGAGACAAAATGGACATTACATAATGATAAAGGGATCAATCCAACAAGAGGATATGACCCTTGTAAACATTTATGCATCCAACAAAGGGAGAGGACGACAGTAATCCAATCATAGAAGGGAATTTTAACGCACCATTTACATCAACAGATAGATCTTTCAGACAGAAAATAAATAATAAAACAGCAACCTTCATTGACCACCTTGATTTAATTGGTATTTTTAGAGCATTTCACCCCCAAAGCATCAGAATATACCTTCTTTTCAAGTGCATATGGAACATTTTCCAGGAAAAGCCACAGGCTAGGCCACAGAAAAAGTCTCAATAAATTTAAATGATTGAAATTTATCAAGCAGTCTCTCCTACCATAATGGTATGAGACTAGGAATCAATTGTAAGGAAAAATAATGGAAAAACACACAAATACATAGAGGCTAAACAATGTTATTAAACAATAAATGGGTTAACAATGATATCAAGTAAAATATTAAAAAATACTTTGAGACAAGTGAAAATGTAAACACAACATCCAAAAAGCCATGGGACACAGAAATAGCAGTTCTATGTTGGAAATTCGTAATAATACAAGCTTACATCAAGAAGCAAGAAATATCTCAAATAATCTACTTTGCACCTAAAGGAAGTAGCAAAAGAACAAGAAAGCCTAACGTGAGTAGAAAAAAAGGAAATAATAAAGATCAGAGCAGAAATAACATAAAAACTTAAAAAATATATAAAAGAACAATAAAAAGATAAAAAGGTTGATAAACCTTTAATCAAGACAAATCAAGAAATAAAGAGAGCCCAGCTGGCATGGCTCAGTAGTTGAGTGTCAATTTATGAACCAGGAGGTCACGGTTTGACTCCTGGTCGAGGCAAATACCTGGGTTGTGGGCTTGGTGTGCAGGAGGCAGCCAATCAATGAAACAGTCTGGCAACTCCTCAAAAGCTTAATCATAGAATCACCTCTCTCATCACTGATGTTTCTGTACCTCTTTCCCCCTCTCCCTTCCTCTCTGAAATCAATAAAAATATATTTAAAAAGAAAAATAGGACCCACATAAATAAAATCAAAAACAGAAGAGAAGAACTAACAACTGACACCACAGAAATATGAAGGATTATAAAAATACTAGAGGCCCAGTGCACGAAATTCGTGCACGGAGGGGGGTTGTCCCTCAGCCCAGCCTGTACTCTCTCCAATATGGGACCCCTTGAGGGATGTCCCACCGGGATCGGGCCTAAACGGGCAGTCGGACATCCCTCTCACAATCCAGGACTGCTGGCTCCCAACTGCTTGTCTGCCTGCCTCCTTGATTGCGCCTAACCGCTTCTGCCTGCCAGCCTGATCACCCCCTAACCATTCTGCTGCCAGCCTGTTTGACCCCAACTTCCCTCCTCTGCCAGCCTGGTCACCCCTAACTGCCCTCTCCTGCAGGGTTGATCACCTCCAACTGCCCTCCCTTGCAGGCTTGGTCCCTCTCAACTGCCCTCCCTTGCAGGTCGGGTGCCTCCCAACTGCCCTCTCCTGCTGGCCATCTTGTGGTGGCCATCTTGTGTCCACATGGGGGCAGGATCTTTGACCACATGGGGGCAGCTATATTGTGTGTTGCAGTGATGATCAATCTGTATATTACTCTTTTATTAGATAAGATAGAGGCCTGGTACAGGGGTGGGGGCCAGCTGGTTTGCCCTGAAGGGCATCCCGGATCAGGTGGGGGTTCCCTTGGGGTGTGGGGCGGCCTGAGCTAGGGGCCTGTGGTGGTTTGCAGGCCAGCCACGCCCCCTGGCAACCCAAGCAGAGGCCCTGGTATCTGGAATTTATTTTCCTTCTACAATTGAAACTTTGTAGCCTGGAGCGGAGCCAAGCATGAGGCTCCCTCTCAGGCCAGCAGCCATTTGTGTTGGGGTTATAATTGAAACTTTGTTGCCTTAAGCAGGTGGGCCCGGCCAGGGTGTGTGGAAAGCTTTGCTTCCCCTGTTGCCAGCGGCAACCCTGGCCTGCTCTCTCAAGCTCCATCCTGCCGCCATTTGTTTGAATTTGTTTACCTTCTATAATTGAAACTTTGTAGCTTGAGTGGAGGCTTAGGCCTGGCCAGGGCAGGCGGAAAGCTTGGCTTCCTCTGTTACCTAGGAAACCTTGCTCTCTGTGGCTGTAGCCATCTTGGTTTGGGTTAATTTGCATACTCGTTCTGATGGGGTGGTGGGCGTGGCTTGTGGGTGTGTCAGAGGTATGGTCAATTTGCATATTTGTCTATTATTAGATAGGATACTATAAATAATTATATCCCATCAAATTGGACAATCTAGAAGAAAAGAATAAATTCCTAGGAATATACAGTCTTCCAAGACTAAATAAGAAGAAACAGAAAATCCGAACAGACCAATTACAACAAATTAAATTTAAGGAGTAATAAAAAAAAAATCCCAACAGAACAAAACTACTTTAGCGAGCAGATTGCCCTCCCCCTGCTTACAGCCAAGGCCTGTGGAGACAGACACAAATGGTGCATTTGTGGATCACTTGGAGCTTCAAGCAGGTTGCTGAAAGCCAAAGGAGGATAGTTCCTGACAGTGGTTAGCATCTAAGTACCTCACAGGAAGTCTAAAATTGGCAGACAGAACAGAAGAGTAGAATCCAAAGGGAGCCCCCAGGAGGCACTAAACTGCTGAAACAAATACCACTTAACTTTATTCTTCCCTTTTTTATTTTTTCTCTTTCCTTTTTAAATTTACCTTCTTTTTCTATCTGCTTAATTTATTTATTATTGTTCTAGTCTCTGTTGTTTCATGTATATATCTATTTAGAGGCCCGGTGCATGAAATCCATGCATGGCGGGGGGGGGGGTCCCTCAGCCCAGCCTGTGCCCTCTTACAATCCAGGACCCCTTGTGTAGGGTCCCTAGGCCTGGCCAGCAATCAGGGCCTATCGGGACTTTCCTTCCTCCAGCTGCCAGCAGCTGGCCCCACCCCCGCCACTGCCACTCCTTTCGATCTGTGCAGCACTACCCACCTCCCCTGCCACCAGTCGCCTCCCTCTGTGAGCGACAGCCATGGGGTGCAATCGCTTGGCTGGCCTCCCTCTGTGGGGCAATCGATTGCAGGGCCCCCAGATTGATCACCCAGCAGATGGAGGCACCATCCACCCACCAAAAAAGTAGAAAGAGCCGGGGCTCTGAAATCGATCACTGCACAGAGGGTGGCCTGGGCCTCCCTCTTTGGGGTGATTGATCATGGAGCCCTCAAATCAATCGCCCTGCAGAGGGTGGCCTGAGCCTCCCTCTGTGGGGTGATCATGGGGTGATGGCAGCCCCCCCACCACAACAAATCACATCACACATACCTTAGCTGGCCTGGTGCCAGTGCGTGTCATAGTGTGGTCGTCTGGAAGGTCATCCAGACGGTCATTCTGCTGTTTGGTCATTCAGTCAATTTGCATATTACGCTTTTATTATTATAGACTAGTGGCCCAGTGCACGAAATTCATGCACATTGAAAGGGAATTAATTAGAGAAAATATTTTAATATTGCTATTTGCCCTTTCTCTATAATAAAAGTGTGAGAGATAAAAGGAAATAAGTACACTGTATATAAACATAATACATAATTTTATTAATAAATAAACAATAACAAAATGATATAACAACAAACTCATGATATAAAAATAACATTGATGCAAATAATGACTGATAAAGTGATTAAACTTATTCTAATATCTCCCTGTATACCACATTAAGAGTGAAAACACTTTCAGAGTACTTGACTAATTTCCCTTGGGATAAAGTATCTACAACTTTAACTTTAACATCACACGCTCTTTGAACTCGAGAGAAAGCAATATATAACTGACCATGTGCGAAAACAAGTTAGAGTTTGTCCTTGTGATTTATTAATAGTCATTGCAAATGCTGGCATCAGAGGAAACTGTCATTGAATTAATTTAAATGGAAGGCCAGTGTCAGATGGGGACAAATCAATTCTTGGAATCAGAACAACCTCTCCCTCTGCAGATCCTGTTAATACTTCAGCTTCGATAATGTTAGGTTGTAATCTTTTGATAATAAGTCTAATAACATTACAAAGACCCCATTTACTATTAAGATTTCTCAATAGCATGATGATTGCACCCACTTTCAATTTTAATTTATGACATGGCATTCCTGAAGAAGTAATACTATTAAGAAATTCGATGGGAAATTTTTCCTTTTCAGCATCATCTGTTGAGTCAATGGAATCATCACTCAAATATGTGTGAAAATCTCCATCGAGTATATCCAAAATTTCTTCATTTAATTTTTGAACATGCTCATTTTTTTGGACAAAGAATTGCATGTTTAGATATATTTTTAATATTATCTATAGATATACTATTTCCAAAGGTGGCTTCAATAATAGATCTGTTACAAATCATTTCATGGGGGATTTCAATAATATCCATTCCTAAATGAAAACTGCTATCAAGTTTGCCATCTCCAAGTTTTACTAACCATTCACTATAAGCAGAATCCTCTGATCTCATATTTCTTTTAAGAGACAACTTTCTGAAACATCCCCAAACATCACAGTACTTTAAACTTGTTTGTACTCTGGCTGATCACATAGCATGCGGTACAATACCGAGACATTGTCAAAAATCCCCTCCGAGAAGGAGAATTTTCCTACCAAATGCAACATTCAAATTCACAATTTCTTTTAGTAATCAGTCTATGGTGTTTATAGCATGACTGGATGCCATGGTGCATTAATCAATAATAAGAAGTTGGGCCTTTTTAATGGTTTTAGCAACTTTGCTCTTTATATCGAGTCTAGAAATTGAAGTTTCATTTAATGGAATTGGTAATTTATATTGGGAATGAAAGGTTCTTCCTCCAAGAAGTAAATTTGCAGCAATTCCTGTAGATGCTGTGGGTAAAACAGTACCACCATGACCTCTAATATAATGTATTAAAACTTTATACAGATATGTTTTTCCACTACCACCTGGACCATCCAAGAAAAAGCATTTGGGGTGTACAGTTTGATCTTCAACGGCTGAAGTTATAGTCTGAAAGGCTGCCAACTGTTCATCATTCAGAGAATTTATCAAAACCTCTGCCTGTTGTTGCTCATACGATTCATCACATGTATTTGCATTCATTAATAAAGGATAGTCAGGAAGTTTGAAATGTGAACATTTCATTCCATGCAATGTGAATAACTCCTGAATTTCGTTAAGGGCATGTGTTTCACAGTTCACACAGGCACCTTCTCTTCGGTGTAATTTCCAACAGAAATCTTCAATAAAATGAGATTTATTCTCATCCCATAATTTCTCTGTAACAGAAGGACATCCAAACACACATATGTATGCAAAAAGTTGCCGTAGTTGTTTGGGCATATTAAGGATGATTGCATCGTCAATCGTATCTTTCCAGATAGTGTTGTCAAGTAATAATCCTCAGTGTTTAGCAGCTTCATGAAATGTATCATAAGTTACACCTCATACAGTTCACAGATCCTCAAAACTTATCGCACCTTTTACATGCAGAAGCAAAAGTCTAAGGTAACATGGTTCTCTAAAGCTCACAGTGAACAGTCTACCTAATACTTTATTCCCACCCTTTCGGCGTTTTGTCCACAAAGAATTATTAAACACATAATGCTGTGGAATTTCCCAATAATAATAATTACGTGCATCAGAATCTTCTCTATTCAATAAGAACCAAGTCATCAAAGTTGAGTTATGTCTTTTAGCTATATCTAAAACTTCAGCAAAATCATCGGCATGAAAATACAAATTCTGATCATTTGGCAAATGAATAGCTAATCTTGTGATTGCATGAGATTGGTCATGCATTTGCATTGCAAAAAGTCTCCAAACAGCCTCAGGAGCGCTCACATACCTGGAGTCAATGAAGTCCTGTACTTCGTCATGATCAATAATATTTTTTTCAGAAATTTGAATATTTGCACAATCACGCCCTTTATAGATGTATTTAAATAGATATTTGACACTTCTAATTGATGCACAGACTTCAACATTTATATGACAGTTATATTTGAGGCACAAATATGGGTTATAAGGAACAATCCAAGTATTATCGATAATTTTATTTCCAATAGAAATAGTACTACCAGATCTTCGTTTGTATTTGGGATATCCATCAATATTTCCAATGTTTGCATTTTGAAATTCTTTTGGATATACCTTTGAACATTTTCCATACATGGACTATTTGGATTTTGTATTCCACATGATCCATGTACCATATTTGATTTTACAATTTGAAAAAGTTGAGGACACTGGTCCTCATCTGGAATTTCTGCTTAACTATATGGTCAATGTCATCTTCTGAACGTAATTTGGACTCACTATCTAATATCAATAATATGTGAGCATGAGGCAATCCGCGTTTCTGAAATTCAATAACATGAATCTTAGCTATTACCTTGCCAAATAAATGGAATTTACATGTATCATTTAAAAGACCGATCAGCTTAATATTAAAAACTCTGGCTACCAAGTCAGCTCTGTTTTCAACTTTTTGCCAGCGTTGTAAATTGTTTGTAATATCTGCCCATTTGGGGTTGCATGTCATGGTTATGAATAAATCAGGCTTGCCATACTTCGTTACAATTGCCATAGCATCCTGATATCTCTGCTGCGTATTTCTGGGGCTACCCTCAAAAGATGATGGAAGTATTATCATTTTACCAATTGGCACATTGTCATTTTCAGATCTAGATTTAAAATAATCCATCAAACCACTATATTTTTCAAATCTCAATTTAGATTGGTTTGCTTTAATGAAATTTATCTAATTGGCCTCCATTTTTTAATATGAATCCACAATAAACTGTTGAGTTAATTTTCCTGCATTTAAAATAGGATTGAACGTGTCCTGCACAGAGAGATGAAATCCACAATATTGCATTTGTGTCCTTACATTTTGTCTAGTATTATTGTTGATTACACTGTTGTCTCTGAGTCTTAATGCAATATCTGTTCCCCAGCCTTTTTCACCATGTGGAAAAAGAATAGGCTATGTCATTGCATCTAATGTAGAAAACAGGATACTGATTTGTTTCATTTTAGTGGCACTTGGATTATTGGGATCTGGTTTACAATGAAAGAGCAAGTCCCTTTCAAAAGGAGGTTCTCCATCTTCATTTCTGAATATGACAGCAACCTCAGTTACATGGAGAGAATTATATCTACCTGGGTCACTGTTGCAATTATATTTAATTGCCATTGTTACTTCTGTGGGAGCAATACCTTTTGCTGCTGCTTCAGATTGGGCTTCATTTTCTACCTCATGTAGCATCTTGTACGATTTTGTAAATTCACTTATTTCATGCATGAGGTTGTTGATGTTGATCATGAGTCTTTCTGAGTAACCCTGGTTTTCTGGCATTGCTAATCTTTTACTTGTAGCTTCAGTTGTATCCAAAATATAGAGTTGAGGAAACTTCTGAGAAACACCATCTGAAGGATATAAAGTTCCAGTACAGTGATAAACTTGTCTGTGTATTCTAAAACAGTATGGCCCATATCCTGATGGTGATGCAATATTTGCACCCATGGAAGCAAAAGAAAAAGAACTATTTATGGATCGAATATTTTCCATGAAATTTTTACTGTCAGAATCTTCATTTGTCATTAATCTTTTTAAATATGCCGGGTAATCTGGAAAATGTATATCATTTGGACAGACTTCCCCTTTGCTACAACACTGAGGAAATTTCCCATCAGATGGTTTTTCATCAGGGAAATTTAGTGATAGGCAAAATTCACATCTAACAGTCATTCCACCACAACTATGTTCGAGAATTGCATCCTCATGTACTCCATTTTTGCTAAGAAGGCAGTTCCTACCAGTATTGCTAGTACATGTTGATGACTGTTCTCTAGACATATTCTGTCATCACCACCACCTTCTTTCACCTTCAAAGGCACGTTGGTGTTTAGACATTTTCTGTTGATGACACCGGTGTTTTTTGGCTTCAGAGCAACATTTTTCCAATAGCTGCTTTTCAGATACATTCTGTCGCAGGAGCCACCTTCTTTCAAGATCAGATGCACATTGCTCTTCAGACATTTTCTGTCAATAACGCCGGCATCTTTTGGCTGCAGAGCTACATTGTATCAACAGTTGTTCTTTAGACATAGTCCCACCTCTCTACTGTCACGGTCTGAGATACAGGTGAATGAGAGTCCTGGCTGTCAGGCCACTGAGAGCTGTGTGACCAACGGCTGATTCTGACTGATTCTGTGGGGGTGGGACATCCTCCTCCCTGTTGTCAGTTTCCACAGCTGGACAGCTGGGATGAGGAAGCTGGGGCTCCAGAGGGAGCGACACCCTCCAAATAGCCAGCTTTCTAGCTCTGCTCTCCTTCTGGCGTCCTCCTGCTCTGCAAAGTTCTCCAAGCTGCCCACTCTGCTCTCACCCTGCAGTGATGGTCCAGGGACCCTGCAGGCAGGCCCTGGTGCTGCCCGCCCCGCCTCCCCGGGCCCCCAATGGACCCGGGACCCTGCAGGCGGGCACTAGCGCCCATCTGAGACCCAGGCTGCTTGACGCTGCCCCACCCCCAGCCGCTTGGCACCTGTGTATGCAAATTAACCCACCATCTTTGTTGGGTTAATTTGCATACTCACTTCTGATTGGCTGGTGGGTGTCACAGAGGTATGGTCAATTTGCATCTTTCTCTTTTATTACTGTGGGCTAGAGGCCTGGTGCATGAATTCATGCACAGTTGGGGTCCAGCCATCCCACCCTGATTGGACCAATCAGGCTGGGCCGGCTGGGGGAGGGGCTGCAGTGGTTGGCAGGCTGGCTACATCTCTGATCAGGGTGTTGGGGCTGATTGGGGATAGGGCCTGCTAGTGGGAGGATCCACAGGCAGTTGGTGAGCTGGCCCCGTCTCTGATTGGGGTGCCAATAGGGAGCAGGCTGCCCAACCACCTGCAGACCCTCCCCCCAGCCAGCTGGCCCCACTCCCTGGTTGAACTCCCAGTTGAACTCCCGGTCGAGGGGACAATTTGCATATTAAGCTTTAATTATGTAGGATTTCCTCTTCCCTTTTCCTACTCAAGTTTTTTTCTTTTTCTCACAACTCAATTTTTTTTCTTTTCTTTCTCTCCTGCCTTCTCATCTATTTTTCTTTTTCTTATTTTAGGTCTATCTGCTTTCTCTTCTATTTAGATTTTCAATTTCTTTCCTTTCCTTTTCATTTAATTGTTTTCTCACACTTTTATTTCAAACCATTTTCCTTCATACAATCCCCTAATTCTTTTTTTAGTAGCCATATGTTTTTTTTTTATTTTATTGTTTAAAGTATTACGTATAGTAGTACATATATCTCCCTTTTCCCCCATAGAGTCCCCTAATTCTTTATTCTTCTTTTCTTTATTTCAGTTCTGCATCTACATATTCCTCACCCCCTTTTTTGTGTTTGTGCTTTGTTTGTTTGTTTGTCTTCTCATATTTTTACTTTCTTTTTTCTATAATTCTTGCTCTCTTTTATTTTTTCTAATTCTCTCTTCTCTTGTGGTTGCTTTTGTTGGTGCTGTAGGGGTCTTATGTATGTTTTTGTTTTATTTTTTTTGTTTCATGTTTTGTTCTGTTGTAATTTATTCTTTTTGGTCAGTACCTCCACAACAGCTCGCACAATGTGGTCAATGATGAGCAACATAGTCAGCCAGCCTGTGAGGAGACTCCATTCACAAGTGAGACAATAATATTCAAGACTCAACTACAATAAGAAAACCCAAATAACTCCAAGTAATGGGCTCTCCTAGAGCACCAAGCTCAGGAGATCTAAGAGACTGCAGCACTGGGTCCCACAAAGCACTTACTACATAAGACCACCCAACAAAATCTGGGAGGCATAGCAGTTTGATATACAATATGGAAACAAAAACAACAGGACAGCAAAAATGGGGAGACAAAAAAATAAAAACCCAAATGAAAGAAAAGGAGGATTCACCAGAAAAGGAACTAAATTAAATGGAGGTAAACAATTTGTCAGATAAATAATTCAGAATAATGGTAATAAGGGTGCTCTAAGAATTCAGTGAGAACTATGAACTTAAGAATTATAAGGGTCTTAATAAGAGCTCCACCAACATGAAAAGAGAACTTGAAACAATAAATAAGAATCAATTGGAAATGAGGAATGACATAGCAAATTAGAAGACAAGGTAGAAAAAAACACACCCATTCAGATCAGCAAATGGGAAAAAATTAAAAAGCATGTCTTCAGAGCTTTGAGACAACATAAAACATAACAACATTTGCATTATGAGGGTATCAGAAAGAGCAGAATCTGAGAAAGGAATAGAGAACCTGTTTGAAGAAATAATAGAAGAAAATTCCCTTAACTGGGTGAAGAAAAAAGTAACTCCAGTTCAGGAAACACAGAGAGTTCCCATCAGTATGAATCCAAAAGACCCACACCGAGGCACATATTAATTAAAATGGCAAATATTAAAGACAAAGGAAGAATCTTAAAGGCTGAGAGAGAGAGAGAGAGAGAGAGAGAGAGAGAGAGTTTTATCTACAAGGGAGACTGTCAGCTGAATTCTCAATAGAAAAATTTCAGGCCAGAAGGCAATGGTATGAAGTATACAAAGTAATGAAAATGAAGGGACTGAACCCAAGATTAGCAAGCCTATCATTCAAAATCAAAGGTGAAATAAAGAGCTTCTCAAACAAAAAAGGCTGAAATAGTTTATTACCACTAAACCAACACTGCAAGAAATGCTACAGGGACTGATGTAAGAAGAAGAAATAGAGAGAAAGACAAGAACACAGGCATAAAGAATAAGAATGGAAATAAATAAGTACCTATCATTAATACCCTAAAATGTAAATGGCTTAAATACTCCAATCAAAAGATATAGGGTAGCTGAATGGATAAGAAAAATTGACCCATATATATGCTTTCTACAAGAGACCCATCTCAGAACAAAGGGTTCACACAGAATGAAAGTGAAGAGATGGAAAAATATTGCCAGGCAAATGGAAATGCAAAAAAAATAAAAAGCTAGGGTAGCAAAATTTATATCTGACAAAATAGACTTCAAAGTGAAGGCCAAAACAAAATATAATGAAGGTCACTTCATAATACTAAAGGGATCAATACAACAAGAGGATATAACTCTGGTAAACATATATGCACCCAATACAGGAGCATCCAAATATATATTTAAAAAAAAAGCTTCTTGAGGATATCAAGTGAGAGATGGACAGCAATGCAATCATAGTAGGGTAATTTAACACCCCACTGACATCACTGGATAGATCTTCTAGACAAAAAAAATCAACAAGGAAACAGCAATCATAAATGATACACTAGATTAGATGGAACTAATTGACATATTCAGAATATTTCATCACAAAGCTATAGAATATACATTCTTCTAAAGTGCATCAGGGGCATTTCCAAAGATAGACCACATTTTTCGGGCACAAATTAAGTCTCTATAAGTTCAAAAAGATTGAAATCATATCAAGCATCTTCTCATATCACAATGGCATGGAATTAGAAATCAATTACAATAAAAACACTGAAAAACATTCAAACACATGGAGGCTAAATAGCACGTTATTAAACAATGAATGGATTACCAAAGAGATGAAAGAAGAAATAAAATATATCCTGGAAACAAATGAAAACAAACACACAACAACACAAAAATCTATGGGACACAGTGAAAGCAGTCCTGAGAGGAAAGTTCATAGCATTACAGGCCTACCTCAAAATCAAACAAACAAACAAAACAAAACAAACAAGAAAAACCTTTCATAAGTTATCTAAGTCTAAAACTTAAAGAATTAGAAAGAGAACAACAAGAAAAGCCAAGAGTAAGTAGAAACAAGGAAATGATAAATATTAGAGCATAAATAAATGACATAGAGACTAAAAAGAATGCAAAAGATCAATAAAACCAAGAGCTTGTTCTTTGAAAAGATAAACAGGATTGATGAACCTCTAGCCAGACTCATGAAGTAACAGAGAATGGGCCCAAATAAACAAAATCAGAAATGAAAGAAGTGTGATAACAACTGACCTCACAGAAATACAAAGGATTGTAAAAAATAAACAAAACAAAACACTATGAACAACTCTATTCCAACAAACTGGACAACCTTGATAAAATGGACATATTCCTAGAAAAATACAATATTCTAAAACTCAATCAGGAAGGATCAGAAACCTGAATAGGCCAATAACTACTGATAAAATTGAAGCAGCAATAAAAAATACACTGCTAGCAAACAAAAACCCTGGTCTAGAAGGCTTCACATGGGGAGTTTTACCAAACATTCAAGGAAGAACTAATGCATGTACTCCTCAAACTATTTCAAAAAATTCAAGAGGAAGGAACACTTCCAAGCTCTTTCTATGAGGTCAGCATTGCCCTAATTCCAAAACCAGATAAAAATACTACAAAGAAAGAGCATTGCAGGCCAATATCCCTGATGAACATAGATGCTAAAATCCTCAATAACATATTAGCAAATCAGACCCATTAAAAAGATTATACACCATGACCAAGTGGAATTTATTCCGGGAAGCAAGGTTGATACAATATTCGCAAATCAATAAAGGTGATGCAGCACATAAACAAATTGTAAGACAAAAATCACATGATCATATCAATTGATGCAGGAAAAGCATTCAATAAAATGCAACACCCTTTTTTGATAAAAGTTCTCAGCCAAGTGGGAATAGAGGGATCATACCTCAACTTAATAAAGGCCATATATGACAAACCTAAAGACACCATCATAGTCAATGGGCAAAAACTAAAACCATTTTACCTAAGAACAGGAACAAGACAGGGATACCTACTTTCACCACTCCTGTCCGACATAGTACTAGAAGTCCCAGCCATAATGATCAAAAAAGAAGAAAAAATAAAAGGCATCCAAATTGGAAAGGTGGAAGTAAAACTGTCATTATTTGCTGATGACATGACACTGTACATAGAAAACCCTAAAGACTCCATCAAAAAACTGCTAGATTTACTAATGCTTTGGTAGTTTCCAGTTTATAGGTACTTCACAGCCTTTAAGTTTTATTTCACTCCCATAATGTTCCTCACTCTTTTCACATATTCCCTGTAGCATTTTAAAAATAATTAGATGACATAATAAGGACCTAAATGAAGGGAGAGGGAAAAAAGAGAAACATCAGTGATGAGAGAGAATCATCAATCGGCTGCCTCCTGCATGCCCTCTACTGGGGATCGAGCCAGTAACCCTAGCATGTGCCCTGAACTGGAATAGAACTGTGACCTCCTAGTTCATGGGTCAATGCTCAACCACTGAGCCACAGCGGCTGGGCTAAAGAGATTTTTTTTTAATGTCAAATTTTACAGTTTTAATGTAAAAAATTGTCTTTGTTCTCTCCAAAGCCAGTATAACATTGGTAACCTTTATATTTATCAATATAAATAAAATTGCCAAAGCAGAGAGAGAATTCATAGAAGGGGCTAGGTGAGAACAGGATCCAATTTCATGGAAGAACTGAGTGGTAAAGAAGAGTGGAGAGAGGAATGAAAGGTGGTTGGAAATAAGAGAGTATTTACTCTCTGCTTTTTATGGCATGTCAGTAACAGTTCTACAGTGGTAGGCTAGTTTCCAGACTTTCACTTCCAGCCTAAACATTTCCTGGTGGACCAGGTTCTGGAGCTGTCTGGGAGGTGAGGTCACTGGAAATCTAGTAGGTCTTAAATTCACTCATTTTCCCTATCTTAGGTCAGCTGGCGTGCCACCTGCCCACATGGTACCTTTGTGAATATTAGAAAGATTGTAAAGTTTAAAAGATTGCTTTTTGGGGAAAACAAAACCCTGGGCAAGAGCATATAGCTTGGCCAATGAATTATGAGTTGGATCTCATCTCTCATTTGCCCTGTTACCTGTGTCCATGACATCCCTGAGGCCTAGCACTTAGTGCAACAACTTCTTGCCCCAGAGCTTGATGTACCAAAAGAAGTCCTAAGACAGAAGCTGAATGACCCATAGTAAGAAAAACTTTTTACCTTCCAATTAGGTACATACTTACCCACAGAAACAGACATTTATAACTGAAATAAAATATCACCAAAATACTTTGATACACTGATATTTTCTAAAATATTATAAAAGCTGGTTAAGATTCAATAAAATGATTGTATGGCCATCTAAGGGTTATAACATACTGTTTACAGGATCACTATCTTACTAGTGCTCATAGTAATTACATTCCAATATGAACTAGAGGGAGACATGGAAAGTCTTAGTTTTCTCATCTGTACAATGGGAACAGTAGTGCTAACTATCTCACATGGTTATGGTGAGTACTGGATGAAAAAAAAAACATACAGAGCACTCAAAAAAGGTCTGGCATATTCTCAGTGTTGAATAAATAGTTTTGGTGAGTTTTTACACATTCCGTGGCAGTGATCTGAGTGGATTGGTCATATTGGCAGGTGGACATATAACATGAGGGGTGTTTCATTAAGGAAATGGTTTTTAAACTGCTCTGAGAATCCTCAAACATTCCATTGAGTGTCCTCAAGTACATCCATCAAGGTCATGGTGATGGTAGTGCCCAGGGCTTTCACTCATTTCAACCAAGTAATACTGTTTTTAAATCAAGAATAAAAGTTGGTCTCTGTCTGAGTGACTGGGCAATCTTCAGAGGCTGGAAATTCTTGTAGTGAGCAAAATGGCTATGGCTCTTTGCAAGTTGGAGAGTGGAGTGGAGGTAGGGATGAAAATGCATCATTTTCTGAAGGTATCCACCACAATAAAGATGATGTCAAGGCAGGGAAAGGAGGTAGATTGAATATGATTTACATTTTTTAAAGTAATCAAAGTCAGCATGTTGGTAACCATAGGAATTATTCTCCATCAAATGAGCTTATTCTTTTCCCACCAGTAATTGTAGATGAGTGGTGGAAGAGTCAATATTCAGAGGTACATAACTGACATAAGAGAAGTGTCACAACTTAAACAGTTTCTAGACCTGTGGAAGAGCCTGAGGGTGGACTTGAAAAGCCAACTTGACCTGTGGAAGAAGTTGAAGGTGGATTTGAAAGGTTATTCATAATATTGTCAATTCTAAGAGTTCATTGTCTAAGACTATACAGTTGGATGAAAGTTAACAAGAGCCTATCAGCCAGTTGTTTATTCAACTTCCCAGAAAAGCAGCCAGAGGTTTTGTAACATTGTGTGAAGGTTTGGCTTTTCAAAGCCTCCCTCTGTTAGTGGCACTCAAATGAAGACTCTACCAATTAGAAAACAAAAGAGGTGCTTATCTGGGTCTGGCCTCTTTGTCAACTTAACCTCTGATTCTGAGCTCATAACCTGCATTCCCAATTGTGTGTGTTGGGAAGTGGGTGGTGGTGGCTGTTATAATGTCTTCTATAATGGAGTATAGTCTTTCCTCTATTTATGGTCAATACAGATACTTGTAACTGCTGATTAATGATACTAATCACATCCTGATTGACTGGGAAACAGAGGACTGAGTAATAAGTTGGGCCTCCACTGCTAGCAGTAGGGCTGTTAATTCAACTCAATAGACAAAGATGGTACCACAGGTTAAACAGTTGAAAATGGGGGGATAGAAAGTAAAGATTCCAAATTTTATAAGGCTTCAGAGAGTTCTAGCTCCCCTCTTAGTAGATGAGCATCTTTGGGCAAGTTCATTCATTCATTCTGTGTGGGAAGCCACTGCTTGCCAATACTGTGCTGAGAATGCACCAAGGATGCAGAAGGCCGATGGACCTTGGGTGTTAGCAGGGCTGTGTATTCAAGTAAATAAATAGTGGACCAGGCCAGAAGTCAGTGTGTCTATTCAAGAAAGAGGCTCCTCCACCTAGCCCCCAATGCTTTCTAAATTTATATTTCTTGTATAGTATTTTCATTTGTGCATCGACCCCTCCTACAGATCTTGAACCCAGCTCTGCAGGTCACAGCATCTGGCACCTCAAACAGGGACTGGAGGAGAAGATTCGCCTGAGTGAAAAATTAAGTGAAAAAGGGAAAATGGAAATTCACAGGAAAGGTGGGAAGTTCACCGCACACAAAGCCCATACCAGCTTCAGAGTCATGACAGTAAGTGGATGGGGACATTTTTAATCAGCCAGGTTATAATGGGGAAGAATTTGAGTAAAAGGCAAAAAACATCATTGTAAATTTTTAGCTTGCACGCTCAAGGATAATGAAATTAAGGTGTCAAAAGGTACTCTCTTAAATCAGGCTCAAGGAAAATGAGTGCCCTTGTCATCTTTAACTATGTGGGCTCTTGTTCAAACTGCATTATGCCCATTTCATATTGAGGATCAAAAGTCTGTAACACCTAAGGCCCCGGATCCTCCGCTTCTAGTGTGGGAAGGCTCATCAACTAGAGAAAATGGGGCTAACAATCCTTTTACAAAAGGACTCTTTTGTAGCATTGTGTGAGGGTTTGGCTGAATAACCTTTAATTCTTTGTCTGAAAATTACCATATAACACCTTGGCAGATTTTAGCTAAAACAACTTAAGACGCCAGCCAGTGCTATGGAGAGCAGAATATGATAAGATCTGTGAACAACAGGCTGATATCTAGGCTGCATATGACTGTAAGTCCCAGGCAATGTAAAACATCTGAAAGATCCATGAAAAGAACTCTGATTTATTAAGTCTTATCTATGTGTTATGCACACTTGTAAATGTCATATATACGAGTGTCTGTTAATTGTTATTTTATCTGTCTTTGTTGTTTGGTTTAATTTTTTTTATTGTTAGTCTACTAAGAATGCTTTTAATTTATCTTAATAGAAAAGAAATAGTAGATTGCCATGCCATTACTAAATTTCCCCAGAGCAAACAGGATGTGGGGGTGGGGAGAGAGAATATGGGTGGTACACATGGCCAATAGAACAAGTCTTAGAGAGATTCTCCTAGACAAAGAGAGGTAAAGTAAAGGTAACTAAAAAAGGCCTAGCCCATTAATTACTAGGTCACTTGGTGATCCTGTAAAATGGATGCCCACTCTCAGGAGCATTCTTAAAAGTCTCATTTTCACCATGTTTTTATTTCCCAGTCCATCATTTGAAATGTGGATAGATGAGACATTTCTCACAATTTAGGTATGCCATCTGGGACTTCTATACCCTTGAAGAGATAAAGGCTAGTTCAAGGGGGAGATGCCCCACCCAATTTCAGGTGGCCTCTTGGCCTAAGCCCCATCTCTTCAGGAATGCTATGGAATAAGCCCAAAACTGTTTTTATTTGGAAGATGGTGAAAATGACACAAGGAAAATATATAGGCTTGGTTTGGGCAATAAGATTAGTGTTTCCATAATAATAGGCAGTTCTTGAATAATAATGGACCACATTCCAAGGTTGCCTCCCAAGTCCTGGGGGCATGCCTGTTTTTCCAAAGAAAAATAAAATAAAATAATACTTTAACATTAAAGCCACTGAAAGCCAGTAAGTTATCTCTGTTACAGAATTTGCCAAGGAAAATGCCTTGGGTAATATTAATTGACTTTAAAATCTCAAAGTTGTTAAGGCAAAATATATATAAGTAAAATGAAGGGTATATGATAAATCTTTTTCAGTTGTAATTATATATGCCTATACATAATCTTCCAAAGTTTTTGATAATTCAAAAGTTTTGGAACATTGCTGAATTAAATGATAAACATCTAAATGTTCCAACAAGTTTTAAGTTCACCTGGTTTTACCTTTTACTACAGAAAATCTAAAAATATATTTCTTAACCCTTTGCACTCGCTTGCTTTTTTCTCGAGCTTCTACCGATGCTAACTGTGTAGAGTCACACTCGACATCCAAGTGCAAAATTAAAGGTGAGAATGTTCATAAATGTCAATCTAAGAAATGCTTGCTGTTTACTTTTAAATATCATTGGAAAATTAAGGTTTAAATATTGTATGGTTTTAATAATAGAAGGCATGGGCATACATTTTAAAGGAAAAATAAGAAAAATGTCTGTGCAAGGTGATGATAGAAATAAATAATATTAGAGTGGAAATATGTAATGGAAAGTCTAAGGCATGGCTATGCATTTTTGAAGGACATAGAAAGAAGGTTTGAAGGCTAATTTGAAAGTGTGAAATTTGTGAAGGTTGTGTATGTGATGAGAAGGAAAAGAGAAATGTTGAAATAAAGAAAGAAGTTCTAAAATTAACTATTTACAAGAATTGTAAAAGGGCCATTTTACTCTGAGCAAGAAAGTGAGAGGTTTCAGTGTCCAGGCCTGGCAGGACAAGGTTCCTGGCTACTTTTTAAGCTACACCAGAATATTCAGCAGCAGAATTTTAAGACAGGAGCATACATAATGCCTCAGACTGCCACCCAGCCTGCTCTTCAGATTGGCTGGAGGTTGGGGTGGCATCTGTACTTCATGAGTCAAATGTATAAGTTTGCTTTCTTTACTTTTTCAATAAAGGTACATACTTTAATTACTTAATAAGTTAGCTTTTCACAATATAATAAAGGTCTCATATAAACTCATTTATATGAGAAGCCAATATTTTATAAACAACTGGTTCTAATAAAGTCCAAAGTAAAATTTGCATACATATGTAAATAGGCACTAGCCAAAAGGAATGTTGTTTAAAAGTAAATTTAAATTTAAAAAGGAGAAATTTTAAAATCTCTTCCACTACTATGTACAAAGTAAACTAAAAAGTTATTATTCAAGCATTAAATCTCACCATTAATAAGACACCATAAGTAAAAAGAAAGTTACTTTTACTTGAGATGTATACATTACAACATGTCTCTCTCCTACCTGTTTTTCTGAAAGGCAACCAAGTTGGTTGTTTTATTTAAAAGAAACTGAAGGTCTTTAATGTAGCATCTTGCAGCAAGCCCACAGGGAAAGAAAACTTTAGCAATGTTTACCCAATTAGAAAAGAGAATCCCTAAATGGGACTTAAAGATTGCTCCAGAAAAGATACAAAAAGAAACATCCTTCAAATATCTAGAAACTATAATTGAAAATCAATGTATTAGGTCTCAAAAGGTAGAAATACAAAAGAATTGCCTTAAAACCTTAAATGACTTTTAGAAATTATTAGAGGATATTAATTAGTTAAGACCTTATCTAAAAATCTCTATGGGAGAAATGACAAATTTATTCAATATACTTAGGGAATCCTAAGGAACCTTTTATTAAGTGTATGCAAAGAACTACCAAATCATTTTCTAATTTCATGGCTCGCCTCACTCGAGCAGTGAGATGGCAAATACAGCATGTAACAGCAGTTTGCAACCATCTAAAAAATATAAATGCCAAGCAGTTTGGGACCATCTAGTAAATCATATCTTCCCTAAACCAAGGACACTTAAGAGTAAATAATTTGGGAAGCATCGACCAGACTGTCAAACCTCAGAGGGAAGGCAGGTGAGGGTGGGGGGAAGGGGGAGAGATCAACCAAAGGACTTGTACGCATACATATAAACCTAACCAGTGGTCATGGACAACAGGGGGGTGGGGGGATATGTGGGGAGGGGTTCGGGATGGGAATAGGGGGATGAGGACAATTATGTGATACCATAACCAATAAAGAAATTAAAAAAAAGAGTAAATAATTTGCATTTTGCTTCCCTAAACAAAGCTTATGTCAATGGGCTGGGGGGGGGGGTGTCCCTAAGCCCAGTCTGCACCCTCTCCAATCTGGGACCCCTCGAAGGATGTCCTACTGCCAGTTTACAGGAATCGGGCCTAAACCGGCAGTCGGACATCCCTCTCACAATCCGGGACTGCTGGCTCCTAACTGCTCACCTGCCTGCCTGCCTGATTGCGCCTAACCACTCTGCCTGCTGGCCTGCTCGCCCCCAACTGCCTGCTGCCGCCAGCCTGCTCACCCCCAAATGCCCCCCACAAGCCTCATCACCCCCAACTGCCCCCCTGACAGCCTGCTCACTCCCAACTGCCCCCCCTGCTGGCCTGCTTGCCCCCACCTTTCCACCCCACTGGCCTGCTCACCCCCAACTGCCCCCCTGCTGGCCTTCTCACCCCAAACTGCCCCTCATCCTGATCACCCCCAACTGACCCCCACTGATGACCTGCTTGCCCCCAACTGGCCCCCCTGCTGGTCTGCTTACCCCCAACTGCACCCCCGCCGGCCTGATCACCCCCAATGCCCCCCCCCAGCCTGATCACCCAAAACTGCCCTCCCTCTTGGCCTCTACCTCAGCCCTGCCACCATGGCTTTGTCCAGAAGAACGTCCGGAAGGTCTCCTGGAAGGTCTCCCAGTCTAATTAGCATATTACCCTTTTATTAGTATAGATAGAGGCCTGGTGCATGGGTGGGGGCTGGCTGGTTTGCCCTGAAGGGTGTCCCAGATCAGGGTGGGGATTCCCTTGGGGTGTGGGGCGGCCTGGGTGAGGGGCCTGTGGTGGTTTGCAGGCCGGCCATGCCCCCATGGGGTGAGGGTCCCTGCTTGGGGGGCGTGGCCAGCCTGGGTTAGGGGCTGAGGGCTGTTTTCAGGATGGCCACAACCCCTTCAGGGTGGGGGTAACCCTGGGGTGCCTGGCCAGCCTGGGTGAGGGGTTGATGGCTGTTTGCAGGCTGTCCAGCCCCCGAGCGGGAACCCTCACCCCATGGGGTTATGGCCAGCCTGGGTAAGGGGCTGAGGGCCGTTTTCAGGCTGGCCACACCCCCCGGAGACCTAGGCCCCCAGCCCCTCCTTCAGTGGAGGCCAGGGCAGGCTTGAAACCTGGGTTGACCCCGGCAACCCAGGCTCCCAGCCCCTCCTTCAGCCACAGCAAGGGCAGGCTGGAAGCTTGGCTTCCTTGGTCGCAGGGAGCAACCCAAGCCTCCTGCTCACTCCAGCTCCATGGCCACTGCCATCTTTGTTGGGTTACTTTGCATACTCACTCCTGATTGGCTGGTAGGTATAGCAGAATGATGGTCAATTTGCATGCTTCTCTTTTATTAGTGTAGATACTCAAAAAGACTGATGACAGAAATCCAATTAGTGTCATTTGCTGTCCACACTCAAGGACAAATAAAATTAAAAATTAAACCTTATTTCAGACTAATTTAAATTGGCAAATTGAAATAAGTGAATATTTAGGGGAACTTAGTTGTCACCTACTAAAAAACAGGTTACTACAGTTTTTATATTACACCCCTATTATTTATACCAAAAAATACTAGACAGGAACCTATTCCTGGAGCATTAACTGTTTTTTACTGACAGCTTCTCTAATGGCAAAGCTGCTTATCATACAGTAAATTCAGACCAAGTCATCCAGACTAGTCACACTTCTATACAAAAGATTGAATTAGGGGAGAAACCAAGATGGCGGCATAGGTTAAACACCTAACCTACAGCCTGGCCCAACAATTTCAAAAACACAACTAAAAGTCAAAACGGACATCATCCAGAACCACAGGAAAGCTGGCTGACTGAAATGCCCACAATAAGAAGGAAAGAGAAAACCACAAGGAAAATCAGAGAAGCCGTAAAAGCTTGAGGTATGGAGACACGGGCGGAGACACGAGCCCGCGCGCATGCGGGGAAGACGGAGCCGGAGAGGAAGGGGCGGCTGACGGCCTGGCTGGCGTTCTCTGGCGGGAAGGAGATAAAAGCGCCAGATTGTGCTGAACCCCAGCTCCGACTGCACTGAACCCCAGTTCCGGGCGAAACCGTGGGAAGCCGGGCTCATGCTGGGGGAGTCTGGGCTGTGGGGCGGAGACACAGAGGAGTTGCGCCAGAGCCGCGCACGGGAATGTGCGCAGAGGAGGGACTGTTGCCTGTGCCGCTGGATTGCCCTACCGGGAGGGAGACAAAAGCTCCTGACCGTGTTGAACCCCAGTTCCAACTGCACTGAACCCCAGTTCTGGGAGAGACCCGGGGAAGCCAGGCTCATGCTGAGGAAAGCTGGGCTGTGGGGCAGAGGTGCAGAGAGGCGGCAAAGGGCAGAGCACCGGAGGTGCGCACGGGATTGTGCGTGGAGGATGGGCTGTTGACTGTGCCGCTGAGTCGCCCTGGTGGGAAGGAGACAAAAGCGCCAGACTGCGGTGAGCCCCAGTTCCGACTACACGGAAACCCAGTTCCGGGAGAGAATCTGGGAATCCAGATTCATTGGGGGAGAGACTAGACTGTTTGGCAGCGCGCGACACTCCAGGGCGCTTTTCTCTCAGAAGTGTTTGCTGGGAGTACAGAGGGACACTGAGACACAGGAACCTCATAGGGCAGGGCTGACGGGAAGCCAAGGAGGTAGGCTCCGCCCCGTAACTCCGCCCCATCCAAGCTGAACACAGAGGCTTTTACAATTTTGCAAGTCTAGTTGAATGGGGCTGTATCCCGGCATAGACACAGCTGATCCTCACAGCCAATTGGACTGGAGGTCACATCCTCCCAGTGTACCAACAGCAATCAAGGCTTAACAACACCAAGACTTTGCACTCAGCCCACAAAGGGGGGTATCAAGAGCGACCACCTAGGGAGATTGGGGAAGCTGAGCGATAGGGAGGCAGACAAAAGGGGAAGACACGGAAACAGGTCACGAATATAAGGGATGCTGTAATTCCTGCTGAGGGGCCTCAGGCAGTAGCTGACCTACAGTCCATTGGAGACCCAGAAACGAGGGCATCTAGTGGTCGGTGTGAGATGACACCAGATTTCAACCACTCACATAAGGGACACATTCAAGAGGCAGACGCAGTGAGCGCCAAAGCTTTGCTGCACCAAGACCCGGCACATAAACGTGTCTCCCGCACAGCAACTCTTCCTTTATAGACACAGAGGGTCCGCACAGCCAAGTGGCCTGGAGGACAATTCCTCCCAGTGATACCAACAACAATCAAGATTTAACTATACAAACAAGGACCAAGATGGAGGCATAGGGCAGAAGCCTGATTGCTGCCTACCACAACAATTTTGAGACTACGACAGGAGAGCAGAGCAGACACCATCCAGAACCACCGGAGGGCTGACTGAGCAGATGCTCTACAACTAGAATAAAAGAGAGGGGTACGCGGGATGAAGCTGATGCCAGTGACCCAAAGACCACACTTTAAAAACTACGGCTCAGGCGACACAATGGCGGCCTGGAACGTGCTCGGCGCAGTTCCCCCAGCGGTCTCCGTCTGAGGGGAAGGCTCCACGTGCTGCCGAGCATGGACAGACGAGCCCCTGGGAGACATGGGGTGGGAGACTACGCACTTGCTGACCTCCGAGTCCTTCAAGAATCTCAACGCCCCGGAAGCAGCCAGGTGCGCACGCTCGGCGACCGGCCACCGCTGCAGACCCAAGGGCCGACGCAGCCAACCCGGACCAGCCCGCCGCCGCGCACCGGGCACACCGGAGCTTCGCCGAGCCCGCTGCCCAACGAGTTCTGCGGTGGCTGCCCTGGAGCTCTGAGAAAATGGCCGAAGGAATTGCTGAGTGGGAATTGACCAACAGGAATTGGGATCAAGAAGACGAAACCCTGCTGGGTCCCAGATCCGGGTGAAGCCGCGCGCCCCTGGGTCCGGGTGAGGCTGGGTCCCGGTTCCGGGTGAGGCCATGCTCCCCTGGGTCCGGGCGAGGCCATGCGCCCCTGGGTCCAGGTGAAGCTGAATCCTGGGTCTGGGCGAGGCCGTGTGGCCCTGGATCCGGGTGAGTCTGGGTCCCGGGTCCGGGTGAGGCCGTGGGCCCCTGGATCTGGGTGAGGCCACGCGACCCTGGGTCTGGGAGAGGCCACGTGCCCCTGGGTCTGGGGGAAGCTAGATCCCGGGTCCGGGCGAGGCCGTGGGCCCCTGGATCCGGGTGAGCCTGGGTCCCGGGTCCGGGTGAGGCCGTGGGCCCCTGGATCCGGGTGAGCCTGGGTCCCGGGTCCGGGTGAGGCCGTGGGCCCCTGGATCCGGGTGAGCATGGGTCCCAGGTATGGGTGAGGCCGTGGGCCCCTGGATCCGGGTGAGGACATGCGACCCTGGGTCTGGGAGAGGCCACGCGCCCCTAGGTCCGGGTGAGGCCACGTGCCCCTGGGTCCAGGGGAAGCTAGATCCCGGGTCCGGGCGAGGCCGTGTGCCCCTGGATCTGGGTGAGCCTGGGTCCCAGGCCCGGGAGAGGCCACGCGCCCCTGGGGCCGGGTGAGGCCATACGCCCCTGGGTCCAGGTGAAGCTGAATCCTGGGTCTGGGCGAGGCCGTGTGCCCCTGGATCCAGTGAGGCTGGGTCCCGGGTCCGGGTGAGGCCGTGGGCCCCTGGATCCGGGTGAGCCTGGGTCCCGGGTCCGGGTGAGGCCGTGGGCCCCTGGATCCGGGTGAGCCTGGCCCCGGGTCCGGGTGAGACCGTGGGCCCCTGGATCCGGGTGAGCCTGGGTCCCGGGTCCGGGTGAGGCCGTGGGCCCCTGGATCCGGGTGAGGCCACGTGACCCTGGGTCTGGGAGAGGCCACGCGCCCCTGGGTCCGGGTGAGGCCACGTGACCCTGCTTCCGGGGGAAGCTAGATCCCGGGTCCGGGCGAGGCCGTGTGCCCCTGGATCCGGGTGAGGCTGGGTCCCAGGCCCGGGAGAGGCCACGCGCCCCTGGGTCCTGGTGAGGCCATGCGCCCCTGGGTCCAGGTGAAGCTGAATCCTGGGTCTGGGCGAGGCCGTGTGCCCCTGGATCCGGGCGAGGCTGGGTCCCGGGTCCGGGTGAGGCCGTGGGCCCCTGGATCTGGGTGAGGCCACGCGACCCTGGGTCTGGGAGAGGCCACGTGCCCCTGGGTCTGGGGGAAGCTAGATCCCGGGTCCGGGCGAGGCCGTGGGCCCCTGGATCCGGGTGAGCCTGGCCCCGGGTCCAGGTGAGGTTGTGGGCCCCTGGATCCGGGTGAAGCGGTGCCCCTGGGTCCGGCCGAGACCAAACCAGAGGGAGTCGGACCTGCATTACCACCATTTGTCCACCATCCAGAGCTGAGGGGTCAGTGCCGACATGTTCTCATAAGGAACTGGTGGACATTGATATTGGGTCTCAAAAGAACTGTTGGTCCAGAAAGAAACTCACTACAGACTGATTCATTTGCCTGTCAGCATAACTATTATTGCTCGTCGCACATTCAATTCTTATAAGTATATCTCTAGTGACACATGATTTCGCTCATCTAGGGGAAATGATGAACAACATAGACTGATGAACAAGAACAGAACCAGAAACAAGGAGGCATCGATCGGACTATCGGGCCTCAGAGGGAGGATAGGGGAGGGTGGGGGATGGGGGAGAGATCCACCAAAGGTCTTGTGTGCATGCATATGAGCCTAACCAATGGTTAAGTTCAACAGGGGGTTGGGGCATCCATGGGGAGGGGTGTGGGATGGGAATGGGGGGATGAGGACAAATATGTGACACCTTAATCAATAAAGAAAATAAAATAAAATAAAATAAAATGTATATATATATAAAAAAAAGATTGAATTAGAAGCTATCAAGCTGCACTACAGGATTTCCAGGAGCCTCTTAATATTATTTCTGATTCTGCCTATGCTGCTAGCCTGGTAAACAGAATTGAGACTACTTAATTAAAATGACTCAGTGACACAAGCTGTCATTTCCAACAATTCTATAAAAAATGGAAAATTCAGCACCTTACGGAAATGCCATACAATTCCCAAGGACAGGCAATTATAGAACACCAACATCAGAATAAAATCCCAACTTGAAAAACAAAAAGGGGGAATAGTGATACTGGTAAGTCTCCTGTAGGTAGACTACAACAAGCCTTAATTGCTTTAAATTTTTTCACTTGTAACACTGATGGCAAGACATCTATGGAATTACACTGGTGCAGAATAAACCAAAGGAAAATGGTTTGGTTAGATGGAAAGATCCTGAGTCTGGTTTATGGGAGGGTCCTGACCCTTTGTTAACCTTTGGTCAAAGATATGCTTGTGTATTTCCAGAAAACTCCTCCAAGCCCATGTGGAGTCCTGCAAGGAACATTAAGCTTCAACATGGATCCGAGGGAGGAACTGACCAGACTAATGAGGACCTTGCACCTGGAGCCTCACTCTGTACCTGTGGCTGCAGACAATCAACTACTCCAGCCACAGATAACAGTAGCTGCAAGCAACATGCTGAGATAATGAATGGGAGAACAAGACATATGAGACACAGTCTAGAGATGACCTGGGGGATGGTAAAGAAGACAGTCCAGAACAAGAACCCTGAGAACACCCGAGAATGTTTTCCTTGCCATGCTAGCATTTATAAGTTGTGCAATGATGCAGGTTGCCCTGGACAAAGCCAGAGAAGGTAGAACATGCATTGTCATTGCCCACTGTTTGTCCACCATCCAGAACTCAAATATCATTGCTGTCATTTCACAGGAGACAGTGATTGAGAAGGGTACCCATAAAGAACTGATGGCCCAGAAAGGATCCTACTACAAACTAGTTCCTTAGATGCCTGGCAGCAATTTAAAAAGGACATGAAAGAACTCAGTCCTTTTCATTGGATCTCCCTACCTCTGTCTCTTAGCATAAACACTATTGTCTGTCTCATTCTTGTTCTTATATGTTTATTTCTAGTTTGCAGATGCAGAATGAAGAATCTTAAAAAGACTCAAGCCCTACAGATGGCATACATTTTTCAAGATTTATTAAGAAAACAAAAAGGGGGAGATGTGGGAAGCCACCACTTGCCAATACTGTCACAAGAGTGCACCAAGGAATGCAGAAGGTGATGGACCTTGGGTGTTAGCAGGGCTGATGCTAAGCACCTCGTCTGTTGAGATAGTGGTGGCTCAAGGCAATTCCCTAACCTGATAATCCTTTTACTGTTTACCAAACTTTACCTTTGATATGCCTGTGTGCATTGCTGAAGAGCAAATGTGTATTCAAGTAAATAAATAGCGGACCAGGCCAGAAGTCGGTGTGTCTCTTCAAGAAAGAGGCTTCTCCATCTGGCCCCCAATGCCTTCTAAATTCATATTTCTTGTATAGTATTTTCATTTGTGCATTGGCCCCTCCTTCAGATCCTGAACCCAGCCATGCAGGTAGTGTCAATTCTGTAATTCATTCAACAAACATTAACTGGGAACCTACTAAGTACCAGGCACTGTAGTTAAGCTATGAGTCATTAGATAAATATCCTCACAATTTTACCACAGTTCAGCCCAATAAACAGATTTTTGTCAAGTACTTAATCAATAAATATTATCAATTACATACTTCATATCAGGTTCTGAGCTTGTTGCTGACTATGGAGTAGTGAACAAGATAAAGACTCAACCCCTAAGGATCTGACCTTGTAGTGAAGGGTGGTGGGCAAGGGAGGAGACACACAATAAATATGTAGCAAATAAATAAAGAAAACTAGCATTCCGAGGGAATAAATAGGATAACATATTAGAGAATAACTAAAAACAGTGTGGCTACTTAACATAGGATGGTCAGGGAATATTTCTCAGCTGAGACCTAAAGGATAAAAGGAAGCCAATATGTAAAGAAGTGGGAGAAGAGCATTTCAAGAAGTAACAGCTACTACAAATGTCTTGAGATGGGAAGTTGGGTTATTAGAAAAATAAAAAGGAGGCCACTGTGGCTAGATCATAATATGAAGAGGTAGGTGGGCATAGCAGAGTGGTAACAGAAGAGATTGTGCAGATAGAGAAAGGATGCCTTCTGATATTATTTCATTGTCTTTAAATTGGATATAATAATAATATCAGGTCCATCTCTAGAACCTTAGTGCCTAGTACAGAGCTTGGCACAAAGTGAGCACTCAATGAGTGTCTTCTTCGTGTTTTTTTTTTTTGCTTGATAGATAAGTCAAAGTGAAGAGCAGAGGAAAGGACCCACTAAACAGTGTCTCCTTTTTAAAAAAAATATATATTTTTATTGATTTTTAGAGAAAGAGGAAGGGAGTGGGAGAGAGAAAGAGAAACATCGATGCCAGAGCAGAACATCATGGCCAGGACAAAACTGTCCCCTTAACAACTATGCCAGACAGTGCTGGGCATAGTGGGAAATGCATGGGAAAAAACATGGGGTCCCTGAGAAGTCAGCCTATGGCTATTTCCAATGTGGGCTCTTAGAAGGAAAATGCAGTGCTCTGGGTTTGCAAGAAAAACCAAAGCTCCTGAGACCAGAAGCAGTTTCTGACAGCACTACTAAGACCAGTGACTGTGTGACAGGATAGTAAGAAGCCAGGAAAATCCCTAGGCAAGTAGAATGGGGAAACTGAGACAAGAAAATTAAACAAGGCAAAACAGTTTGGGCAGTTTGCAGCCAGCTTGTGAATTGCAAGACCTTATCTTCCCTAACCAAGGACACTTGAGAGCAAATGGCTTTTACCCTCCTCCCTAACCAGAGAATACAAGGCTTAAATCACCTGGCCTGGGAAAATAGAGAGTAAAGACCCAATTAATGCCATTTGTGCCAGCTAAAACCAAGGACAGATGAAGCTGGGGAACAAATTACAAAAACCCCATTACAGCAGACATAATATAAAACAGTGAAACAGAACAAAGAATAATCCAAAACTCCCCTATACACTCATTTTAATGCATCAGCATATTAAAATGCACCTGGAAAGCTGATGAATATTCTACTGAAAACCTCCCCTAAGATTCTCGCCTGCAGGAAAAAGAAAAAAAAAACGAGGATAAAAAGTCCTCAGGACAGACTCAATGCCAGCTAGCTCTAGAACACGCTTATGTCCCTTCCTGAGCAAGAGCTTTTTATTTCTAAGGATCTCCATGAGACTTGCAGCCAAGGGAGCAGTGGGCAGCAGCAGCTTGACCAGGACTCACCCCTGATCCTGTCTCCAAGGCCCCCTTTTTCTCTGACTTCCCAGTGAGCTAAAACAGCCCAACCTTGGCTCACTTCTTTCCTATAACATTTCTAGAAAGCCAAAGCAGAACACCACCTGGACTCTCCCCTGTTGTTTCTTCTATCCTATTTCTTCTTCTTTTTTTTCATTGTCCAAGCATTAATAAACATACTCTCAAATTCATCTGGACTCATATTGTGAAATCTTTTCTACATGAAGTCAAGAACCCACACACTACAGGCTGGCCTGAGGCAGACCTTCTACAGGTTGGTCCCTGTCCAGTAACAACTGGGCCAGTTTCCATGTTATGTGCTGAGATATTAAAAGTCTCCAATTGAATAGCTTATGATTGGTGGCACACAAGGCCCAAGATGGTTTCTCAGAATCTATTTTTCCATGTGATAGGGTAAAATGTCTGATCAGAAACTTCAGAAATGATTATTGCATATTCAAAACTGGGCTTTCACTTCTATTCTCAGCTCAAAATCTGACATGATTTTCCCATTTCTCCAGTTGAAGCCTCAGATCCTAGACTCATAGAACTGGGCAGGAAGAACCCCAACGATCCCTTAGTACAACTTGTCATCTCCCAGCTATATGTGATCACTCCCCTCTCAGACACTCATTATGCTTCAACTTCTTCTATGTCCCTGCCAAATAAAAAGGACATAGAAGAGGGACGTACCCATGAATGACATGTTTACTGTGTATCAGACCCTTGGCTAGATATTTTGCACACATTATATAATTTACTCATCAAAAAAGGTTTCTTTCACAAATGTGGAAATTGAGGTTTAGAGATATTTGTACAAAGCTACAGTCTGTGACTGAGCCAGTATTCACATTCAAGTTTTCCCATGATGTCACACTGCCACTAGTAATATAGTCTGTTTAGAAATCCTCCAGGTACAAGGAACTTACATCTTCCAGAGGAATCTGATTCTATTCATAAATACCTCTGACAGTAGAAAGCTGAAATTGGTTTCCTATGTCTTCTACTCTCGGGGCCTCACACGAGTGACCAGACCTTAGAGGACCAAAGACAAAGATCATGCCCTTCAAAAATTTATCCTGGATCCTGAGTTTTAATTGTCTATACAATGTATTCCTTTCTCTCTGAACCTGTACCAATCTCTTTCAGTCCTTGTAGTAGAGTCTACCCTATCTAAGTCAATTTAGGCTGCTATACCAGAATATCATAGTTTGGGTGGCTTATGAACAACAGAAATTTATTTATTACAGTTCTGGAGGCTGAGAAGTCCAAGATCAAGGTGCCAGCAGATACAGTGTCTGGTGAGAGCTGGTTTTCTGATTCATATAGATAACTGTTTTCTCAATATGTCTTTACATAGCAGAAAGGCCAAGGAAGCTCTTTGAGGTATCTTTTATTAGGACTTTCATCTAATTCAGGAGTTTATTCCATCACAACCTAATCACCTCCCAAGGGCTCCACCTCCAAATATCATCACTTTGGGGATTAGGTTTCAATACATGAATTTGTGGGGGACACATCCAGTCCATAGTATACCTTTTACTTTGGTCTCCAAGTCTCCAACAATAAATCACTTGCCAAGTCTTGTTGGTAATAATACTCTGTAATAGGTATTATTAACATTATGCTCAATTGACATATGAAGAAACTGAGCCTTAGAGCAACTGTGCAACTTGCCCAAAGTCACACAGCTAGTAAATGGCAGAGAAGGAAATTTGAACCTGAACCATTTTGCTCCACATATGCACTATTTACTATTACACTAAACCACCAATCAAATGATTGTTACAGTAATGACCATAACCCTTAACTCTATCTGTACTGAATTTTATACTTTTCTCAGTCACATTCACCTATATGATCCCATCAGCTTTGCTCAGCTACATGTGGCAAGACCCAATTTTATAGATGGAAAAAACTGAGGCCCAAAGAGGTAAGTGATTTGCTTCAGATTACAAAGTAAGTTAGTGGCAAAGTTGGAACTGGACCTCATATTTCTTGACGCCTCATTTCTTATCTCCTATCATTTTAACAATAGCCAGGGTTTTACTGGAGGTTACAAATAGTGATTGCTATGAATATCTGTGATCTTGAATTTCTATACACTATGTTATTTTTAAGTACCAAATTACTTTTCTAAAGTGTAATGCTATTATTTTTGGTACTTTTAGAAATTTAAAATATGAGTCATAATGTCTTCAGATGTATGAAAAAATATATTCTGCATTATTAAAGTTTTGAATTGGACAAAGTTGCACTTGTTCAAGCACTGTGACCACAACACTCTGCTGTCTAAAACTCTTCAAAAGCATCTTGTTTTTGTATTCCAATTTCTCTGGATTCTAGAGAATCAGAAGATCTTTTCTTATGTTTACCCTTGGTATTAATTATCTTTATTTCACTCAGGTTCATATTAGGCTTTGGTCTACCTCAGAGGTTCCAGGAGAAGTCATCTTAGATCCAGAGGTGAGGTGAAGAGAAAGGAGAGATCTTTATAAACAGAGAAAGAGGTGGGATTGGAGCATTAGGGGAGGACAGAAATGGAGAGTAAGAAGAAAGGTAATCGTTCCCCAGAAGCTTGACTTACTTCTCACCCCTTCTTATATTCTCTCCATTTCTTTCTCTTTGTTTTTTCCCAGTGACAGATCCATTTTTAGATCTCACCCCAAATCCCCTAAAATATTTTATTTTAACCAGTGACTTCTTGCTCATTTACCCTTCTGTATTCTGGAAGTTCAGTAATACCCAAGTCCTGGCCCCTGGTTCTTTTAGATGGAAAATCATTTGAAAATGCAATAGATAAGAACATGAGGCCATACCTCTGCAAAACAACTACCAAATTGCTGGCATTATTGTTTTGCTCCTATATTGAATCTTACTATACAAAAAGCCAGGGGCCGTCATGACCAAAACAACTGGACAGATGACCAAACAGCAGACTGCTTGGGGTGACAAGGCCGCAAGGGGGGTTAGTGAGGCACGACCAAATGACTGAACAGCAGGCTGCTTGGGGTGACCAGGCTGGCAGGGGAGTTAGTGAGGGACGACCAAATGACTGAACAGCAGGCTGTGTGGACCAGGCCAGCAGAGGGGGCAGTGATGGGTGACCATACTGGCAGGGGGGGAAGTTAGGGGTGACCAGGCTAGCGGGGGGACAGTAAGGGGCGATCAGGCTGGTTGGGGGCAGTTGGGGGTGATCAGGTCGGCGGGTGGGGCAGTTTGGGGCAACCAGGCCAGCAGGGGGGAGCAGTTGAGGGTGACCAGGCCAGCAGGGGGGGGCAGTAAGGGGCAACCAGGCCGGTTGAGGGGGCAGTTAGGGGCGATCAGGCCAGTGGCGGGGGCAGTTAGGGGTGATCAGGCCGGCAGGCAGAGGCAGTAGGGGTGATCAGGCCAGCAGGCAGAGGTAGTAGGGGTGATCAGGCTGGCAGGCAGAGGCAGTTAGGGGTGATCAGGCTGGAAGGGGGGCAGTTAGGGGAGATCAGGCAGGCATGCAGGTGAGCAGTTAGGAGCCAGCAGTCCTAAATTGTGAGAGGGATGTCCAACTGCCGGTTTAAGCCCTATCCCCGGGATCAGACCTAAATCAGCAGCCGGACATCCCTGGAGGGGTCCCAGATTGGAGAGGGTGCAGGCTGGGCTGAGGGGACACCCCCCGCCCCCTCCCGTGCACTGGGCCTCTAGTCAGTAGATAAAAAGATAAGACCAATATTGCAAGTAAGTGTGTACACATTTAAATGTATGTGTGTGTGGGTCCAGGTGTGGCATAGAGACAAGAAGTCTTTTAAATAACCAACTGGGCAAGAAATAAACCCATGATTTTATAGTCAGTTAATATTTGACAAAGGAGGCAAAAATATACAATGAACTAAAAAATGTCTATTCAATAAATGGTGTTGAGAAATTGGACAAATGTGTGCAAAAGAAAGAAACTAGACCACCTTCATACACCATACATAAGAATGAACTCAAAATGGGTTAAATACTTAAATGTTAGACTCGAAACCATAAAAATTCTAGAAGAAAAAATAGGCAGTAAAATACTGGACATTTCTTTTTTTTATTGAGGTATTATATGTGTACATATCTTACCATTACCCCCCCACCCCACACCCATACATGCCCTCACCTCCCAGAGTTTTGTATCCATTGTTTATGCTTATATGCATGCATACAAGTCCTTCGTTTGATTTCTTATCTCCCCCACCTCTCCCTAACTTTCCCCCTGTAATTTGAAAGTCTGTTTGTTGCTTTACTGTCTCTGTATCTATCTTTTTGTTCATCAGTTTATAATGTTCTTTATTATCCATAAATGAGTGAGATCATGTGGTATTTTTCTTTCATTGACTGGCTTATTTCACTTAGTATAATATTCTCCAATTCCATCCAGGTTGCTGCAAATGATGAGAATTCCTTCTTTTTTATGACAGCATAGTATTCCATTGTGTAGATGTACCACAGTTTTCTGATCCAGTCATCTGCTGACGGGCACCTAGGCTGTTTCCAAATCTTAGCTATTGTAAATTGTGCTGCTATGAACATAAGGGTGCATATATCCTTTCTGATTGATGTTTCTAGTTTCTTCGGATATATTCCCAGGAGTGGGATTACTGGGTCAAATGGGAGTTCCATTTTCAGTTTTTTGAGGAAACTCCATACTGTTCTCCACAGTGGCTGCACCAGTCTGCATTCCCACCAGAAGTGCACGAGGGTTCCTTTTTCTCCGCATCCTCGCCAACACTTGTCATTTGTTGATTTGTTGATGATGGCCATTCTGGCAGGCGTGAGATGGTACCTCATTGTTGTTTTGATTTGCATCTCTCGGATAATAAGTGACTTTGAGCATGTTTTCATGTGTCTCTTGGCCTTCCTTCTGTCTTCTTTTGGAAATATTCTGTTTAGGTCCGTTGCCCATTTTTTTATTGGATCATTTATCTTCCTTTTATTAAGTTGCATAAGCTGCCTGTAGATGTTGGAGATTAAACCTTTATCAGTGATAGCATTTGCAAATATGTTCTCCCATGCAGTGGGATTTCTTGTTGTTTTGTTGATGGTTTCTTTTGCTGTAAAAAAGCTTTTTATTTTGATGTAGTCCCATTTGTTAATTTTCTCTTTAACTTCCATTGCCTTAGGGGCAGTGTCAGTGAAGAAGTTCTTTTGGCATATGTCTGAGATTTTGTTGCCTGTGGATTCCTCTAGTATTTTTATGGTTTCCCGTCTTATGTTTAAGTCCTGTATCCATTTTGAGTTTATTTTTGTGTATGGTGTAAGTTGGTGATCTAGTTTCATGTTTTTGCATGTGTGTGTCCAATTTTCCCAACACCATTTATTGAAGAGACTGTCTTGACTCCATTGTATGTTCATGCCTCCTTTGTCAAATATTAATTGAGCATAGTGGTTTGGGTCGATATCTGGATTCTCTATTCTGTTCCATTGATCTATATGTCTGTTCTTGTGCCAGTACCAGGCTGTTTTGATAACAGTGGCTTTGTAATACAGCTTGAAATCTGGTATTGAGATTCCTCCTACTTTATTCTTCTTTCTCAGGATTGCTGTGGCTATTCGGGGTCTTTTTTTTATTCCAGATGAATTTTTGGAGAGTTCTTTCTAGGTCTGTGAAATATGCTGTTGGTATTTTGATGGGGAGTGCATTGAATCTGTAGATTGCTTTGGGTAGTATGGACATTTTAATGATGTTGATTCTACCAATCCATGAACATGGTATGTTCTTCCATCTGTTTACGTCTTCCTCTATCTCTTTTTTCAGTGTCCTGTAGTTTTCCGCGTATAGGTCTTTTACCTCCTTAGTTAAGTTTATTCCTAGGTATTTTAGTTTTTTTTGGTGTGATGGTAAATGGGATTGCTTTTTTAGTCTCTCTTTCTGTAAGTTCACTATTGGTGTATAGAAATTCCATAGATTTCTTGGCGTTAATTTTGTATCCTGCTACATTGCCAAATTCATTTATTAAGTCTATTAGTTTTTTGATGGAATCTTTTGGGTTTTTTACGTACAATATCATGTCATCTGCAAATAAGGACAGCTTCACTTCTTCTTTTCCAATTTGGATGCCTCTTATTTCTTTTTCTTGCCTAATTGCGATAGCTAATACTTCCAGTACTATGTCAAACAGGAGTGGTGAGAGTGGGCATCCCTGTCTTGTTCCTGTTCTTAGGGGAAATGGTTTTAGTTTTTGTCCATTGAGTATGATGTTTGCTGTGGGTTTATCATATATAGCTTTTATTATGTTGAGGTATGATCCTTGTATTCACACCTTGTTGAGAGTTTTTATCAAGAAAGGGTGTTGGATTTTGTCAAATGCTTTTTCTGCATCTATTGATATGACTATGTGATTTTTATCTCTCAATTTGTTTATGTGATGTATCACATTTATTGATTTACGGATATTGTACCATCCTTGCATTCCTGGGATAAATCCTACTTGGTCATGATGTATGATCTTTCTGATGTATTGCTGAAGCCGATTTGCTAGGATTTTGTTGAGGATTTTGGCATCTATGTTCATGAGGGATATTGTTCTGTAATTCTCTTTCATTGTGTTGTCTTTATCTGGTTTTGGTATTAGGGTGATGCTGGCTTCATAGAAGGAGCCTAGAAGTGTTCCTTCCTCTTGAATTTTTTGGAATAGTCTGAGGAGGATTGGTTTTAGTTCTTCCTTGAAAGTTTGGTAAAACTCTCCTGTGAAGCCGTCTGGCCCTGGGCTTTTGTTTGCCGGAAGCTTTTTGATGACTGCTTCAATTTCTTCCATAGTTACTGGCCTGTTGAGCTGTTTAGATTCTTCCTGATTGAGTTTTGGAAGGTTGTATTTGTCTAGGAATATGTCCATTTCCTCCAGGTTGTCCACTTTGTTGGAATAGAGTTGTTCGTAGTATTTTGTAACAATCCTTTGTATTTCGTCGGGGTCTGTTGTTATTTCACCTCTTTCATTTCTGATTTTCTTTATTTGGGTCCTCTCTCTTTGCTTCTTGGTGAGCCTGGCTAGAGGTTCATCAATCTTCTTTATCCTTTCAAAGAACCAGCTCTTGGTTTTGTTGATCTTTTGTATTGTTTCTTTGGTCTCTATGTCGTTTATCTCCGCTCTGATCTTTATTATTTCTTTCCTTCTGCTTACACTGGGCTTTTCTTGTTGCTCTCTCTCTAACTCTTTGAGTTGTTGGGTTAGGTAATTTATTACCATTGTTTGTTGTTTTTTGCAGTAGGCTTGTAGAGCTATGAACTTCCCTCTCAGGACTGCTTTCACTGTGTCCCATAAATTTTGGATTGTTGTGTTTTCATTGTCATTTGTTGCCATGATGTTTTTTATTTCTTCCTTGATGTCTTTGGTAACCCAGTCATGGTTTAATAGCATGCTGTTTAGTCTCCATGTGTTTGATTCCTTTGGGTTGTTTTTATTGTAGTTGATTTCCAGTTTTATGCCACTGTGATCTGAGAAGATACTTGATATGATTTCTATCTTTTTGAATTTGGAGAGACTTTGCCTATGTCCTAACATATGGTCTATCTTTGAAAATGACCCATATGCACTTGAGAAGAATGTATATTCTGTGGCTTTAGGGTGAAACGTTCTGAAGATGTCGATTAATTCCATCTGGTCTAGTGAGTCATTTAGGATTGATGTTTCTTTGCTGATTTTTTGTTTAGAGGATTTGTCCAATGGTGATAGTGGGGTATTGAAGTCTCCTACTATGATTGTATTGCTGTCAATCTCTCCTTTGATATCTTCTAGGAGTTTTTTAATGTATCTTGGTGCTCCTGTATTGGGTGCATATATGTTTACCAGAGTTATTTCTTCTTGTTGGATTTCTCCCTTTAGTATTATGAAGTGGCCTTCATTATCTCTTGTGATGTCCTTCACTTTGAGATCTAATATGTCAGATATAAGTATTGCTACCCCAGCTTTTTTTTTTCATTTCCATTCGCCTGGAAAACCTTTTTCCATCCCTTTACTCTCAGTCTGTATGCGTCCTTTTTTTTGAGGTGGGTTTCCTGTAGACAGCAGATATATGGGTTTTGTTTTCTTATCCAATCTGTTACCCTGTGTCTTTTGATTGGGGCATTCAATCCATTTACATTTAATGTTATTAATGATAGGCACTTATTTGTTGCCATTTTTATTCTATACCCCTGTGTTCCTTTTTTGCTTCCTATTTCTTTCTTTCTTTCTTTCTTTCTTTCTTTCTTTCTTTTTTTTTTTTTAACAGCAGATCCTTTAGCATTTCTTTCATTGCTGGTTTGGTGGTGATAAACTCCCTTAGCCCTTTTTTGTCTGTGAAGATTCTGATTTCACCTTCAATTTTGATTGATAGCCTTGCTGGGTACAGTATTCTTGGATTGAGACCCTTCCTTTGCATGACTTTGTATATTGCATTCCATTCCCTTCTGGACTGGTGAGTTTCTGTTGAGAAATCAGTTGCTAGTCTGATGGGGGTTCCTTTGTATGTAACTGTCTGTCTCTCTCTGGCCGCTTTTAAGATTCTTACTTTGTCGTTGGTGTTTGCCAACTTAATTATAATGTGCCTTGGCATCGGTCTTTTGGGGTTCATTTTGCTTGGAACTCTGTGAGCTTCTTGGATTTGTGTGGGTTTTTTCTTCCCTATATCAGGGAAGTTTTCTGTTATTATTTCTTCTAACAGGTTTTCTATTCCTTGCTCCGTTTCCTTTCCTTCTGGTACCCCTATTATCCTGATGTTGTTTTGTTTTGTGTTGTCCTGAAGTTCCCTTAGGCTCTCCTCATGCTTTCTAATTTTTGTTTCTAGAAGCTGTTGTAATTGGGTATTTTTTTCCATCTTGTCTTCTAGCTCACTTATGCGGTCCTCTGCTTCATCTAGTCTACTCTTGAGGCTTTCTATTGAGTTCTTTACAGCAGCGATGTCATTTTTCATTTCTTCTTGGTTCTTCTTCATTTCCTCTTGGTTTTTACTCATATTGTCGAATTTGTCTTCCATCCTTTTCAGCCACCTTATGACCATTTCTCTGAATTCTTTCTCTGATAGGTTGTTTGCCTCTAATTTGTTTACTTCCTTTTCTGGTGATGCCTGTTTCTCTTTCCTATGGGGGCTATTTCTTTGTCTCCCCATGGTCTCTCTTCTCTGGATGTCTGGTTATATAGTTCTCGCTCTCTGGCGTTGATTTAAAGGTACAAAATACAACACAACCAGGCACAACACACAAGGCACTGAACAGAATTGCATTCACGATATTAATAACCTCCAATAAAGGTAACCACCAGAGAAAGACAAATTAGGGTATAGGAGTGGAAGAGGGAGAGTAAAAATAAAGAACAAAACAAACAAAAAAAAAGAGTGTGAATCTGAACTTGGGAAAAGAGCAGAAAAAAAAAGAAAAGAAAAAAAAAGTAAGAGAGGCAAGAACAATACTAAGAGAGAAAAGGGGAACAAACTATATATACCTGGAGTAGACTCCACTAGAACAACCACTAATCCCAGCAAATTCCAGCAACATGAGCCTGGAGATTAATACAAACTGCAACACCAACTAATATCAAGTGAGGCAAGGGAAAACAAAAGTAAAAAACAAACAAAACCAAAGCAAACAAAAGAACCAACCAAACAAACAAAAAGAATAATCAAAACAATCTCATAAAAAAGCATAAAAATTCTATCTAATCAACATTCAAGCAAACAAGATCAAAAGGCCAGAGAGAAAAATAATTTCTTTAAGGTAGCATAGAGAGAGGTATGTATGGATTTGGAGCAGGGGGTTGGGAATTAGATATATAAGTAGGGTTAAATTTTAGCAGAGGGTAAACTGAAAAAGTAGGGAAAATCTATAGCCAGAAAGGGTTAAGATAAACAGGAGACCAAAAGGGGAAAGGTTAGGCTGAGAGTGATGGCAAAATGTTAGCGTTGAGATAGGGTAAGGGAAAGATGCAAATAGAATGTAGGACACTAATCCCAAAATACAAGAAAGGGAAAATCAAATGACATTTAAAGAAAAAAAAAAATAAAATAATAGTGATCATAATGCTGATTGAAAATAAAAATGTAATAATTAAAAAGGTGAAAATCGAGTGAGGAAAATGAAAAAAATTTAGTTTCTTAAGTAAAAGATGCAAAAAATGAAAATAAAAAAATTTGAATAAAAAAATTTAAAAAAAATTGAAAAAAGAATTAAAAATTAAAAAATAGGAAGACTAAAATGTGCAGTAGCGACTGTCATTCACTTCCTCTATTATTCTGTTTGGTATGCCTGTTTTCCAGTCTGGGCGGTATTTCAGTTCAGCTTCGTTCCACTGCTTCTCAGTGTTGTAAGCCAGTCCTGCTTTTTAAGCCGGCCATGTCTTAATTTCTCGTATTTATTTTTGATTACACCAGAGACAATTAGCGTTTCAGCCCCTGGGTGGCAGTGTTTCTGAATTGACTTCCGAGCCTCTCTAGGTTTTTTTTTTTTTTTCCTCTCTATGGCACTCACTACTGGTTTGTGGAGGTGTGCGCCTCAGAGCTGCCTCTCCGATGGTCACGCCCAGCTCTGTTCCCCAGGTTCCGAAAAAACAACTTCCCCCTGCAGTTTTTCAAGGTTTTTCCACCTGGGTTTTCCTATGTATTGGGCTTAGTAATCAGAGTCGGAAAGAGCCCAAGTGTGCGGACAGTGGGTCTGTGCGCCAGACTTAGGAGTCCGCACTCCTTTGAAAATTCTTAGTCTGATCCTCCTCATCAGATTAAAATGAGTTGCTTTTAAGAGGTCACTTCTGTTAGCAGCTCAGAGGACCCCCTTCCACATTCATGGATCACGGCAGCTCCAACTGCCGCCGATTTTTTTAGGCATAGACCTCCCGGTTCCTGCCGGTCCTGCGGGGTCGCGCACTTCCCTCCCACTGCGGGGATTAGAAACCACACCTTATTTCAGGCGAAATCTGACCTTTCCGTGGTGCAGTGAAGAGTTCCTTTGAATCCGAATGTTTGCGCCTATAGGGGACCGGTGTTCTGGTGGTCACAGCTGTTCAGTGTTTGCAGTTGTCGCGGAAAGTCAGGTTTCCAATAAAATCCTCCTTTCCTTGCAAGATGGCGAGGCGCCTGGTGAGCCCGCAGCTCTGGGAGGAGACCCAGCCCCTGTGGGTGCTGCACGGTCAGGGTAACCCTGGCCAGCACTCCCCCGCCTTCTCCTGGAGTTTAGCTGTCCCTTGGCTTGCCAATATACACTCCCCCTGCGAACCTCTGTTGCTCCTACTCTCCGCCCCAGGACCAGACTCCAAACATGACTCTATTCCGTCGCCATTTTTTTCCTCCTCCTGGACATTTCTTATGGCAACATTTTTCCTGATATATCTCCTTGGGCAAGGGAAACAAAAGAAAAAAATAAATAAACGGGACTACTTTAAACTAAAAAGTTTTTGCACTTCAAAGAAAACCATCAACAAAATGAAAAGACAACCAACTGAATGGGAGAACATATTTGCTGATACAACTGTTAAGTGGTTAATATCCAATATTTATTTAGAATTATAAAACAACAAACACACACACACACACACACACACACACACACACACACACACAAATCCAATTTAAAAATGGGCAAAGGACCTGAATAAACACTTCTCCAAAGAGGATATACAGATGGCCAATACACATGTGACAAGATGCTCAACGTCACTAATCATCAGAAAGATGCAAATTAAAACTACAAAGTGGTATCACCTCACACCTGCCAGAATGGCTGCTATCAATAAATCAGCAAACAACAAGTGCTGGCAAGGATGTGGGAAAAAGGGAATACCAGTTCACTGCTGGTGGGAACAGAGAATGGTGCAGACACTGTGGAAAGCAACATAGAGTTACCTCAAAAAATTAAAAATGGATCTGCCTTATGACCCAGCAATTCCACTTCTGGGAATTTATCTGAAGAAACCTGAAACACTCATTTGAAAGAATATATGCACCCCTATGTTTATTGAAGCATTATTTACAATAGCCAAGATTTGGAAGCAGCCCAAGAGTCCATCAGTAGGTGAATGGGTAAAAAAAGCTGTGGTACATTTACACAATTGAATACTATTCAGCCATAAAAAGAAGGAAATCTTACCATTTGTGACAGCATGGATGGACTGGAGATTATTATGCTAAGGGAAATAAGTCAGTCAGAGAAAGAAAAGTACCATATGATTTCACTCATATGTAGAATCTACTGGACCAAATGAACTGACAAGCAAAACAGAGACAGATTCATAGATAAAGAGCAGGCTGACAGCTGTTGGGTGGTGGGCAGGTTGGGGGAGTGAATAGGGGATGGAGAGATTGAGCAAAAAAAAGGGGGGGAACTTATGGACAACAGTGTGGTGAATGCTGGGGGGAGGAGGTTGAAGGAGGTAGAAGAGGGTATGGGGGGATAAAAGGTGATGGAAGGAGACTTGACTTGGGATGTGAACTTATAATACACGGTAAAAGTGATGTGCTGTGGAATTGTGCACCTGAAACCTGTATAAGTTTGTTAATCAATGTCACTCCACTGAATTCAGTAAAAATAAAATAAATAATAAAATAAAATTAAATAGGCAAAGTATGTTGACTGCTGAATGGAATCCAAGCAAATGCTATGAGACCTCAGGTGAAAGAATAATTTATGCTTATCAGGGAAGATAGAAAGGAGCGGTATAGAAAATAGAGGAAAGAGGCTCTAAGAGAATCTTAAAAGAAAAGGCAGATTTCAATAATGGGGGGATGAAAGAGAAATGACATTTACTAGTATAGCAAAGGAACATATGAGAAAAGGTCCATAATGGGAAACTTCTGACCCAGGTAATCGACCACAAGGAGGAGGGTTGCTGGGGCATCCTAGAATCACAGTGTCTCAGGTGCATGGTCTGGGCATCTCAAATGATATTTAGTCCTACTCATACTCCACCACCATTACATTCTTAAATTATCTTTATAAATATATGACAAGAAGCCTTCTGGCCCTGACCAGTTTGGCTTAGTGGATAGAGCGTCGGCCTGCGGACTGAGAGGTCCCAGGTTCAATTCCGGTCAATGGCATGTACCTTGGTTGTGGGCATATCCCCAGTGGGAGGTGTGCAAGAGGCAGCTGGTCGATGTTTCTCTCTCATCGATGTTTCTAACTCTCTATCCCTCTCCTTTCCTCTCTATAAAAAATCAATAAAATATATTTTTTTAAAAAAAGAAGCCTTCTGGCCTCTGCTTGCACACTTCCACTGATGTAGAGCTCACTATCTGCTAAAATTACTCCGCCCTATTTATATTATTGGTCAATAAAGTGGTGGTGTTTGGGGGACAACATATAAGATTAAATCTTAGACATTCTTTGGTCATGTTTGGGCATTTGTTTCTGCCTTTGTTTGTTTGTTTTTTACCTTAATTACAGAGGGTTGAAGTAATCATTCTTGATAATTCATGGCATACCATTTTTTTTCAGACAAGGCCTCTCTGTTGCCTCCTTCTTACTTCCCTACTTCCTTAGTTCTCTACTTCCTTTCTTCCCTTTTATCCCCATTCCCTTCTCCATTTATATGCCTATCATAGAGAAATATCATAAATATTTAATGTATATTGTTTTGTTATATGTGTTTTTGTGAAATGTATCTTATTTTCATGTGAAATACACATATGAAATATGTATTTTATACATTGGATTGGGTATGTATTTCATTGAATACATCATTTCCACATGGCACTCTGATGTTAAGATCCACTTTTCTAAGGATAGACCCTCACTTTGTTTCTATCTGCCCCTTCCACAAACAACACTTCAATGAATACCATTTTACTTTTCTGAGTAAATTTAGGGAGATGTATCCCAGGAGTGGGAAATTCTGGGGCACAGGTAATAATCTTTTTATTTCATTTGAACAGTGCTCATTTGCTCTGCAGGATGGAGTGGTGCAAGGCTCCCCCCACTTTATGCCTAGGTCGGTCATAGAGCACTCATTTCATGATGAAATGCAGCTGTTCTGCAACTTTCAAGCATTTGATGATAATACTATGGTCTTCAATTCCTCATGAATGTGTTTCAGCTTCCAATTGTTTTTTGTTTGTTTGTTTGTTTGCTGCCATAATATTCCATCAGAGACATAAAGGAGTGTGCCTATTGGTGAAAAAAAACCTTCAATACATAGGTTGAGTTTGCAGTCCCAATGGACTGCCATAAGGAAGACTTGGGTTAAAACTCCATCTATACCCTGCTTCCCATGAGCCTCCATTCTGACCATAATGGTATTCTAGGTCCACAAATTTGGGTATTTTTCTTTTCCCAGGGCTCAGTTACTTGTGTCAATGTCTCTATCTCTCTTCAGAAAAAAAAAGGAGCAAAATGATCAAGATGTAGTTGTGATGTTTTAAGCATGGAACTTATTCAAGAGTATCAGCTCTTCCTTCTGAGATCTGCATGAGAACCTTTGCCTGTCTAGCATGGTGACTCTAGCCAGACTTCCATTTAACCACATCAAAGGGACGGTGTTGTCTTTGTTGTTATTGTTAAAAAACACAAAATGATGTATTAAATTTCCTGTTGAGCCCTAGCTGGTTTGTCTTGGTGGATAGAGCATTGGTCTGTGGACTGAAGGGTCACGGGTTCAATTCCAGTCAAGGGCATGTGCCGAGGTTGCAAGCTCAAACCCCAGTAGGGGGTAAGCAAGAGGCAGCTGATTGATGATTCTCTCTTATCATTGATGTTTCTATCTCTCTTTCGCTCTCCCTTCCTCTCTGAAATCAACATACCGGTATATTAAAGAATTCTTTAAATTTCCTGTTGATTCCATTCATAGGGGAACCCAGCGATGTACATTGGCCAGAGATCTCATCACAAAACCCAATTTCCTGTTCATTATTGTAAATACAACTTCTTTGTGACAGTTAAGTCCTGCCATATGGGCTCTGCCACCCTGGGATCTTTCTACTGCCACTGAGATCATTCTGCTCATTTTAATGAAAGCTCCTTCTATCAACATTTTCTAACTAGACTGACAATAGCTTATAGCATTATTTTGGGTATTTTTGTGTTTTGTGGGGTTTTTTTTTGTTTTTTGTTTATATAAAAAAAAATATTGGAATACTTCCTTTAACAACTTCCTCAAGTTTTTTGGTGAAGAGGTAATTTGAACCCTGTTTGGAAAAAGCAGAAGGGACTCAAAATAAAATCTAATTCAGCATTCTGGTCTACCTAAATCATTTTATTTTTACTTTTTAAATTTTTTATTGTTTAAAGTATTACATATGTCTCCTTTTCCTTGATTGCCCCTCCACCACTCCCATCCCCCAAGACAAGCCCCCACCACCCCAGTGTCCGTGTCCATTGGTTATGCTAATATGCATGCATACAAGTCTTTTGGTTGATCTCTTACTCTCCTCCCCTTGCCTTCTCTCTGAGGTTTGTCTGTTCAGTGTTTCTTTGTCTCTAGATCTATTTTTGTTCATCAGTTTATGTTGTTCATTACATCACACATATGAGTGAGATCATATGATATTAATCTTTCTCTGACTGGCTTATTTTGCTTAGCGTAATGCTCTCCAGCTCCATTCATGCTGATGCAAATGGTAAAAGTTCCTTCTTTTTCTTTTTATCAGTGTAGTATTCCATTGTGTAGACATACCACAGTTTTTTAATCCACTCATCTGCTGATGGGCTCTTAGGCTGTTTCCAAATCTTAGCTATTATAAATTATGCTGTTATGAACATGGGTGCATATGTCCTTTCTGATTGGTGTTTCTGATTTCTTGGAATATATTCTAAGAAGTGGGATTACTGGGTGAAATGAGAGTTTCATTTTTAATTTTATGAGGATTCTCCATACTGTTTCCCACAGTGGCTGCACCAGTCTGCATTCCCACCAGCAGTGCACGAGGGTTCTTTTTTCTCCACATCCTCACCAGCACTTGTCATTTGTTGATTTGTTGATGATAGCCATTCTGATAGCCAAAGTGTGAGATGATACCTCATTGTTGTTTTGATTTCCATCTCTGATTAGTGATTTTGAGCATGTTTTCATATGTCTCTAGGCCTTCCGTATATCCTCTTTTGAAAAGTGTCTATTTAGGTCCTTTGCCCATTTTTTTGATTGGATTGTTTATCTTCCTTTTGTTAAGCTGTATGAGTTCTCTGCAAATTTTGGAGATTAAACCCTTATCGGAGATATCATTGGCAAATATGTTCTCCCATGCAGTAGGCTTTCTTGTTTTGTTGATGGTTTCCTTTGCTGTGCTGAAGCTTTTATTTTGATGTAGTCACTTTTGTTTATTTTCTCCTTAGTTTCCATTGCCCTAGGAGCTGTATTGGCAAAGATATTGCTTTGACATATGTCTTATATTTTGCTGCCTATGGAGTCTTCTAAGATTTTTATGGTTTCCTGTCTTACATTTAAGTCCTTTAACCATTTTGAGTTTATTTTTGTGTATGGTGTTAAAGCATGATTCTTTAAAAAATTTTAATAAATTGTGTGTTCCAAATTCAAAGCCTCTGGTCTGCAAAATACTAAGAGAATTAAAACAAAGTAATAAATATAAAGAAAATATTTGTAAAGCACACATCTGTCATTGAACTTTTATCTAAAATATATAAAGAACTCTCACAGCTCAATATAAGAGAACAATTGAATTTTAAAAGAGGAAAAATATTTGACTATATCTATTTCATCAAACATGATATATAGATGACAAAAAAGTAAATGAAAATTTGCTCAATATCATTAGTAATTACAAAATATAATACAAAAACCACAAAGAGGTGCCACTAAACACCTTTTAAAATGTCTGACATAGCTCTGGCCAGTGTGGCTCAGTTAGTTGAGCATCATCCCATGCACTGAAGAAGTCACTGGTTTAATTTCCAGTCAGGGCAAATGCCTAGGTTGCAGGCTCACTTCCCAGTAGGGGGTGTGCAGGAGATGGCCCATTGATATTTCTCTCTCATCCATGCCTTTCTCTCTCTCCTTTCCTATCTTTCTCTATAAACTCAACAAAAAACATTTTAAAATGTCTGACATAAAAGCAGAAGCCTAGTAATAACATGTACTGGCAATGATATGGAGCAAATGAAACTGTTATACTTTGCTGCTAAGAATGCACAGTGGTATGACCACTTTGAAACCGAGTTTTACAATTTCTTACGAAGTTTAACATATGAAGCATAGGCACTCCATCTTGTTCCTGTTACCTTTATGTTGTAAAAACTGCTGTTTGATATTTTCCGCTAAGCATAGATAGTCCTTTGTTCTGTAAATTAACTCTGCTATTCTTGGCTTCTGTAAACATGCTTACTCGAATAATAGGGAAAATAGGCTCAATTATCTGGCCTTTCAAAACACTCTGCTGACATAAGGGTTGGTCTGGTCCATCCCTGGTTACTCCCATGCCAGGTGTCTTTTAGTTATCTAAATTGAGCTGTGCTCAAGGCTACTGAATTGTGCTGTGCTCAAGGCTACAAGCTTCCTGCAAGATATCTGCTAAGCACACATAGAGGGCTCTTTGAAAAGCCTGCAAAAGGTCTGAAAACCCATATTTAGGAGACAAAGGAACTGGGGGGCGCGGCATAAAGGGAAACCTTCCTCCATGTTACTTTTCTCAGACTCTGGAGGCCATTCCTCTGAGACCGCTAGCATAATAAAGACTCCAAATTTGGCTAACTAAGGCATCTTCTGTTCAGCTTACTGATTTCCAATATAACACATAAACTTACCATACAACTTAATCCAAGTAAAATTAAAACATGTCCACATAAAAGCCTATATGAAAATATTCCTTGCCACCTTTGTTGTAATCGTCTACACTGGAAACTACCACATGTTCTTCAACTGATAAATGGATGAACAACTATAGTACATACATACAATTGGATAAATACACAGCAATAAAAAGGAGCAAGCTCTTGAATTATGCAACCAGGAATGAAACTCAAATGTCTTTTTCTTAGTGAAATAAGCCATTCTCAGAAGGATATGATCCCTTTCATGATATTCTGGAAAAGTAACACAATAGAGATTAAAACAGAGCAATGGTTGGCTGATTGGTGCAGGGACTGGAGGTTGATCATACAAGGCATGAAGAAGTATTGGGAGATAATGCAAATTTTCTATGTCTTTATTATGGTGGTAATTACATTATTATGTGCATTTGTCAAAAGTAATGTAGCTGCACCCTGGCTGGTGTGGCTCAGTTGGTTGAGCCTCATCCTATGTACCAAAAGGTTGCTGGTTCGATTCCTGGTCAGAGTACATGCCTAGGTTGCCTAACCCTTTGCACTCGCTTGCTTTTTTCTTCTACTCGGGATTTAATGCTAACCGTGTCGAGTCACACTCGAAATCCGAGTGCAAAAGGTTAATCCCCAGTAGGGGCTGTGCAGGAGATAGCCGATTTATGTTTCTCACATCAGTGTTCCTCTTTCTCTAAAAATCAATAAAAATATATATATTTTTAAAAGGAGACACTGTTTAGTGGGTCCTTTCCTCTGCTCTTCACTTTGACTTATCTATCAAGCAAAAAAACAAACAAACAAACAAAAAAACACAAAGAAGACATTCATTGAGTGCTCACTTTGTGCCAAGCTCTGTACTAGGCACTAAGGTTCTAGAGATGGACCTGATATTATTATTATTATTATTATTATTATTATATCCAATTTAAAGACAATGAAATAATATCAGAAGGCATCCTTTCTCTATCTGCACAATCTCTTCTGTTACCACTCTGCTATGCCCACCTACCTCTTCATATCATGATCTAGCCACACTGGCCTCCTTTTTATTCTTCCTCTCCTTTCCTGTCTCTCTAAAATCAATTAGAACATATTTAAAAATACAAATATACATGTGCAATTAGAAAAGTGAATTTCACTGGATGTAAATTATGTCCAGTAAGCTTAATATAAAAGAAAACCATTCAGTAGAATTAACAGTAGATTAGCTCAACAGTGAAAACATCAGTGAACCTAAAGTCGTGACAATGCAAATCAAACACGATTTGAAAAGAATGTAAAGAGAGAAAATTACAGAACTGCAGGAGAGTACCAAGCAGTTAAACATGCATGTAACTTCAGTTTCAGAAAGAAAGGAAAGAGAATAATGTAGAAAATTATTTGAACAAATACAGACCAAAAAATATTGAACATAAAATAAATATTTCATTTGCCCCACCCCTCTAAGTAAGAATGACAGCTAATTTCTCTTAAGGAACTGTGACAACTAGAAGACAATAAAATTGGATAATGTGCTGGGGGAAAAAATAAAACACCCTGAAAATCTCTGTCAATGAAAATTCTTCAAAATTGAAGGTGAAATAAAAAAATTTTCAGAAAAAAAAATCTAAGAGAATTGTTGTTACCTTGTTACAGAAAACCGAAGAAGAACAAAGCAATACTTAGAAAGATGGAGTTACATTTATTACGCGCGGGTCCAGAGGAAAATGTCTCTCAAATTCTGGGCCTCAACATGCAGGAATTTTCCCTATTTATATGTTTTTACCTTCTTTGTCTCCCAAATATGGGGTGTTTCCGGCCCCTTTTGCAAGTTCTTAAAGAGCCTGTATATCCTGGGCCTTGAGAGCTCAACCAGAGGCCTGGCCTGGTGCCAGCACTGATAACCTTGTCTGGGGAAGGTTTAATGGCCTCTCTGAAGTGGGAGTAGTCTTAGCAAGCAAGAATTTACAGAAGCCAAATAGCAGGGTTAAAATTTCAAGCAGCAGTTTTTATATAAGATGGATGCTTCATTCCCCACTGGTTTTATGTACATGAGTCAAATCATTGACTCTTAGTCATTGTCAGGGAGGGAGTTATATTTACCCCTGAGGACTATAATCTTAATTTTCTGCCTAATAAAGTTAGTGGGCCTGCTTATAAGATAAGGGCCCAGAATGAGGGCCAGGAGTAATCTTTAGAGAGTCTGAGGAGTCCTGGACTCTCAATTTTTCTTGGGCTGTCTTAAGCCAGGTGTGATGAAGCCACATTGGGATTCCGTTGACTTTGACTGCCGTGGAGGTGGTCCTTTCCAGGTAGGAGTCAGTCCTTAGATGGCAAATTTCTTTACCCAAACAGAGTCACCAGGGTGGAAGGGATGAACCAGATCAGAAGTTGGTACAGGCAGAGAATCTCAGATGTGCTTCTGGATTGCTTCCTGGGTAGACTGTAAAGCCTATAAGAACTTGAATAAAGACTGGTTATGGATTTCAGCTTTTCTAGATTGGGTAGATAAGGGTCTGGAAGAGTGACTAGAATCTGTAGAGGCCCCACTGGTTTTAGGGCAGCCTCCCGGGCAGCTTCATCTGTGGCCTGGTTCACTCTTCCTTCTGTGGAGACCCCTTATCTTGTAAATAGCACTATGTACGTGAGCCATTGTAAATGGGTACCTGCTATCAGTATAAATTGTTACTGATTTTTGTTTTGTCCACCGGAGAGCCTGAAACTGGTTGACTCGAGTGTTTGACATCCAGTGCTCCAGTGTGTTCTGGAGTAAAGCCTTGACCTCATGTGGGGCAGTTAGGATTAGTTCCTGCCCAGGGTTAACTTATTTGCTTTATCGATAAGCATAGCTGTGGCTGCTACTGCCTGGCGGAAAGTAGGTCACCCAAATGCAAAGGGGTCAAGTCTTTTGGACAAATAGGCTACTGGCCTTTTCTAAGGGCTGAGATTTTGAGTGAGTACCTCTTTGCCTATGCCCCTTGTCTCACATACATATAGGTGGAAAGACTTAGTTACATCCTGTAGCGCTAGTTGGCCAATCATCCCTGCTCTGCTCATGTCTGTCTAACTGCCTAATATATTACCTCAAGGATTCTGGCTCTGAATTCTTTTACGGAAAATGGACGTTGAATTTCTTCTGTAGTTGCTTCATGCTGAGGAGGGACGAAGTTTTCTCTCAGAGCCAAGAGATCCTTGCTGTCTGTCACAGGGATGATGAGGCCTGGGCACAGAAGGAGGTGGGCTTGTGACCTGGCAGAGACAAACTGTAACAAATTGTCTAGTGGAAGGGAAAGAAAACATTTCAGTTTTAATGACCTCTATTGAAATAGAATTTTTCTCCTCAAAATTACCTCTATGTTTATCAAAAGAGCCAGATTAAGACCAATTTTTCCTATTGTATTTAATTTGTCCTGATTGTTTGCATAAACACAACAAGAATGGTAACTAACTACCTTTGCCAGAATTTCATGATTGAATCTTGGTGTGCCCTGTAGGGCTAGGAAGCCAAGCCATCCAGCTGCTGTATAGCCTGCCTGTAGTATCTGCTGAGTTAGGTGAATCCCTCACCTGCAGTGTCTCCACCTGGGCCCACGCCCTAGGTTTTAAGGCCCATCTCAGTAGCCCTCCTACTTGTCGCAGCCTAGAGTGCTTGGGGATTCCCCCGGGATGCAGAGGCATCCTTATTGCTCCCCTTCTACTCTGACCAACTGCCAGTGATGGTAAGGTATGGGCCTGATGCTACAGCACCAGCCATTTTCAGGGCTACCAAGCAGGATACCAGGCTTTCTCCATGGCACTCTTATTGGCTTCAAGTCTTCAGAGTTCAGGCAGGGCTCTTTAAAACATGATACTCCAGTCAAAGTTTCCGGTCAATAAAACCACTATTAGAAACCGGTCTTATTGAATTTATGCAAATAAATGTATTGCCATGATTTATTAAGCATTGCCAAATTTCGGAGGAATTGTATAAGGAGAAAAATATACTGACCTGCTTTGAGATCTTCTGATTTTCCTTGTCAGTCCTTTCTATGGATTCTTCAGAGTAATATAACTGTCTTCAAATGACAAGGAGGAATTTAAAATGTGTCTATATTCAAGTAGACAATTATAGCTGTCCTTATAGTAAGGTTCCCCCTACTTGACTTGTCCTTAAAATTTCATATGGTCTCTGGGAGGGGTGACATGCCCTCTGAGAAAGGACTAAGGGAGCTTTATTGCTTTACAGGGTCTCACATGTCACAGGACCTCACGGGGTCTGTAATTCCTGTAACAAAAGGCTGGTACTCACTACTTCCCTCTGTTCCAAACAGGCCTTCCCCGGTTCCTAAAGTTGAGGTTTGTGCCATACCTGACATGGGCATGGTCACACAGGCCTGCAAGACAGTATATAGGCTGCCAACTGTCTTTTAATAGAGACCAAAACCAGATGGGTATTTTCCTTGCCCATTTGGGCACCTGCCCTTTTGGCAACTGCATTCAAATCTGTAAGGTTAATGCAATATTATTAACACAATGAAGTACAATGTTGGCACTGTGGCCACCTTAGGTAGCCAAATCTTCTGCTACCATATATGACACATGGTAGGGCTATACAAATATCTTAGGGAGGTGACTAAGGTCTATTCTTAACCTTCCCACATAAAGCAAAATTGTCCTTGTCTTTCTGGAGTCATGTCCATGAAGTCGCAGATATCATCTAAATCTATTATACAGTTTTCTGCAGGCCACTGTCAGGGCTGTGCATGGTGGCCAGTTCTTCTTTCTAGCCACAAACACAGACTTTTTAATTTCCCTAAATTTTATTCTGGCACGGGAGAAAGTTGTTTTGCTGTAAACAGGCAGCTTAACCCTTACATATCTGGGCTTGGACATCTGCCTAGAAAGCCATAATTTATGAGCTTAACATGTGGCCTTAGGTCCTTCCAACCCAACAGGGTCTCTGCCATCCCTCACTCAGACTCTTCTCTTGGAGAATCTCAAAGTCCTGAAGGCTCCCAGGTCCAGGGAGAGTGTCTTTCCTTTGCTCTTTGACTTTAAGCTGCCAGTCCAAAACAGCCAGAGTTGCAGTTAGAAACAGCTTTGCATATTGCAAAACACTTCTGTGGCAGTGGCTTTGGTATTAGACCCCTTGTTTTCCCTCCAGTCCCCTTTGTGGCAGAGCAGGGACCAGGCCTCTCCCAAGGGAGTGCACTGGAAAGGGATCTCAGCCCCTCCTCTTCCAGCAGCAACAGGTACTGAACCCTTTCAGTACATTTGCAAACAGGGAGCTTTCACTAGCTCTATCTGCTGCTTTTACAGATCCCGGGCCTGCTGCACTATTCCTGGGGCTGCAGGGAGACTAGTAGCAGTCACTGGCTTCTGGTTTAACTGCTGAAGCTAGCAAGCCAAAGGCCTAAGTCTTGTACTGCTTGTTGTAAAACACTCATTACTCACTGGGTAGCAGCGGGGCAGCTCTAGTGTCAGGTAAATGTCTGCTACCCTCAGTTTTTCTTGCTGCTGAGGCTTCTTCCAGGGCCACTGCAGGCAGCTCAGGTATCCAGCCCGCCTCATCCCCTTCTTTCATCTGGCTCTTGGGGGATGAGTCTGCCTAGAAACCAGTTTTAAATCACCAGGGCAGCTAGATTAATTATGCTTGCAGAAAACTTGCAACAAATCTATTGAAGTTCTGATAAGACACCTGGACCATACCCCTACGTCAGCAGAGCGGTCTGCAGCCAGTAAAAATAAACAAAAACCTATCTCTCCCAGCTTCATAATTGACTGCTGACACTCCCCACCCCTTTTCTGCATTAACCATTTACTCTGTCCTTAGCAGGGGAAATAAGGCAAGCGGTCTGAGATCCTGTATAACCTGGCTTTTTACATTTAAGGATACTTTTTTTCTTTCTGTAACCGTTGTTTTCCCTCATATATTTTTACTCTAAGCCCCTAGACTCCCAGAGGATCTTAAATCCTCATCCTTTACCACTCTTGATTTCTCCGACTACCACACTCCCCACCCAGTCCCGTCCCCCAGTCCAGTTGCTTGTCTCCCTTTCTGATTGTGAGTCAGAGGAAGACAATTCCTACAGAGGGGAGAAATAGAAACAGTGGGAGTTTCAGAGAAAACTACAGACTACTGTTGTAGTAGTCCTCCCTTTCGAAGGCTGAGATCCAACCTGTGGAGAAAAATGACTCTTAGTCAGCCTGGAAAGATAGCAGATGAAGATAAGGGTGTGTGGGGAGATTTCTTTCGAACTGAAAGCCTGGATGGCCTCCTGAAAGAAAAGATCTTTAATCCAGTTACAGATGCTATTAGAATCAGGATGAGAGAGGAAGGGAAAGACCATGTTATGTCCTCTATGAGGATCCTAATAAATAATGGAAAACAAGTCAAACAAAACGGTTAACAGGGTCTATAGACAGTTAATAATAACTTCAGCCTTAGTTCCACCTCAGGTGGCTCATGTTGGACTATGATGTCACAGGCAGGGACAGGGCCTATAAATCTCTCCGCCCTGTGGAGCTGTAAGCCCTGCCCCTGGAAGTCTCCGACCACCAAAAGAGATAAGAAAGCCATAAATAAAAGTTCTTTGTTCCTTGAAATATCACAAATTTATACCTTTAAATTAACCTTAGGACTTTAAAATTTCAATTTAATATAGCAAATTCACAAATCAGAGCAAACTGAAACTCTTATTTATACAAAATTAGAGAGAAATTTTTATTAGCTAAATGGGCTGATTCCCTCCCACTGTGATAGAGAGCAAACATCTCTGAGAAAAATAACTCAGTAGCACTGCTTAAGACGTTTGCAGACCATCATAGCAGGTCCGCCCTATCTCTAAACAAACTAAACAATACAAAGAGATAACAAATACAGAGTCCCACATTTATATACTAGCTAGTCCAAGTTTTTTACTTCTACCAGATATTTACTCAGAGTTTCTTGATTCCTGATTAATTTGCCTGAGGAAGCTCTATGGCCTCCAGGGAGGTTATCAAGCTCCCCCTTCTACTCACTTGGAGTGGGCTGAACTGACAGGGCCCCTACCTCACAGATTCTGTTGACAGGTCCAGAAGTGTCCGTCCACTCTCTCCAGATGCCGGCCGGGTCTAGGGCTGAGGTCCGGGAGCACCCGGAGTCCCCCGGTTCAATTCTGCTAAATCAGCAGAGCGGCACCTCCCGGAGGCCTATCTGGCTCCCCCGGGCCCCAAACCTGGCTCATTCACCAGAGGCCAAAATGGCCAAGCCCAATTGTTCCTCGGTTCAGGGAACCAACAATGTTACAGAAAACTGAAGAAGAACAAAGCAATACTTAGAAAGATGGAGTTACCTTTATTACGCGTGGGTCCAGAGGAAAATGTCTCTCAAATTCTGGGCCCCAACATGCAGGAATTTTCCCTATTTATATGTTTTTACCTTCTTTGTCTCCCAAATATGGGGTGTTTCCTGCCCCTTTTGCAAGTTCTTAAAGAGCCTGTATGTGCTGGGCCTTGAGACCTCAACCAGAGGCCTGGCCTGGTGCCAGCAATGATAACCTTGTCTGGGGAAGGTTTAATGGCCTCTCTGAAGTGGGAGTAGTCTTAGCAAGCAAGAATTTAAATAGAATTAAATAGAAGCCAAATAGCAGGGTTAAACCAAATAGCAGGCTAGAACCCAGAAGCCAAATAGCAGGGTTAAAATTTCAAGCAGCAGTTTTTATATAAGATGGATGCTTCAACCTGACCTGCACTGCAAAAATTGCTAAAGGAAGTATTTCAGGCTGAAGGGAAGAGAGACCTGATGGAAATTCAGATACATAGGTGAGGAGAAAGAGCACTCGTCTGGTTTAATAGGCTGTGCATAATGCGTCCTTTATGTATTGCTCAGACTTAATCTTGTAAAATGTTCTCTTGTACTTATTACCCAGCTCAGTATTGTGTGTGTGTGTGTGTGTGTGTGTGTGTGTGTGTGTGTGTGTGTGTTTCCAAATTCTTCCAAACCCATTACTGGATTCTGAAATCAATCTAGAAGGTCATGACCAGCAATTTTCTTCTTGAGCAATAGAGTAGAATGGGAAATACCAGAGTACACTAGTATGAAATATAAGTATTAACTTTTAACTTTATCTCAGCCTTGTGTGCTTATGTAATGGTTTTACAAACTAAAAAAAATCTCTGGGTTGCACTCTAATATATTCAGAAAACATGGCCCTAATTACATTGGCCTTTCTATTTTTTAATATCCCAGATCATATATGTGGTTGCCACCAGAGAACTTTTTTCTTTGCATATCTTTGCATGGCTAGCTTCTTTGAAGCTTTTAAATTTCACCTCAACTATTTCCTTCCCACAAGAGTTTTCTAAAAAGACAAGGTATAATAATCAGTGTCAACATGAGATTTTAAAAAATCTCTAGAGCTAGAGTATCAAAAGTTGCATTTGAATGTACTGAGAATTTATATCTGGTAGACTATTTTCAAACTTTGCAGTAGAAAAAAATATATATGGCCCTAGCCGGTTTGGTTCAGTGGATAGAGCATCAGCCTGTGGACTGAAGGGTTCTGGGTTTCATTCTCTTCAAGGGCACATACCTTGGTTGCAGGCTCTTCCCCAGCCTGTGCCCTGGTCAGGGGTCCTGCAGGAGGCAACCAGTCTATGTGTTTCTCTCACATTGATGTTTGTTTCTGTATTTCCCTCTCTATAAAAATCAATGGAGAAATATCTTCAAGTGAAGATTTTAAAAATATATATGAAACTGTTACATTGGAAGTCAGCGAGCTGAACAGAAGATGCCTTAGTGAGACGGAGAAAATGGCGGCAGAATAGAGACGTGTTCCAAGCCTGGTCCTGGAACAGAAAGAAAGAACAGCTGAGGTTCGCACAGGGAGTGTTTTTTAGCAAGCTAAGGGACAGCTAAACTCCAGGAGAAGGTGGGGGAGTGCTAGGCAGGGTTCCCCTGACCGTGTAGCACCCACAGTGGCTGGGTCCCCTCCCGGAGCTGCGAGCTCAGAGGGGGAAACCTCACCATCTTGCAAGGGGAAGAGGATTTTATCAGGAGCCTAATTTTCCACAACAACGGCGAACACTGAACAGCTGTGAGCACCAGAACACCGGTCCCCAATTGACGCAAACATGCGGATTCAAAGGAACTCTTCACTGCACCAAGGAAAGGTTAGATTTCACCTGGGATAAGGTGAGGTTTCTCGTCCTGGCAGCGGGAGAGAAAAACGCGCGAGCGGCAGGAACTGGAGGACCGGGGAAGTTTGTGCCTAGAAAAATCTGAGGCTGTTGGGGTTGCTGTGATCCGTGAATGTGGAAGGGGGTCCTCTGAGCTGCTAACAGAAGGGATCTCTAAAAAGCAAGTCATTTTGATCTGACGAGGAGGGTCAGACTAAGAATTTCAAAAGAGTGCAGGCTGCTTAGTCTTGCGTGCAGACACACTGTCCACACACTTGGGCTTTTTCCGATTCTGATTACTAAGCCCAATACATAGGAAAACCCAGTTGGGGAATACCCTGAGAGATTGCAGGGGGAAGTTGTTTTTCCAGAAACTGGGGAGCGGAGCTGGGAGTGACCATCAGAGAGGCAGTTCTGAGGCGCACAACTCCACAAACCAGAAGTGAGTGCCATAGGGGGAAAAAAAGCTAGAGAGGCCCAGAAGTCAACCCAGAAACACTGCCACCGAGGGGCTGAAACACAAACTGTCTCTGGTGTAATCAAAAATAAATACGAGAAATTAAGACACCACATGCTTAAAAATCAGGACTGGCTTACAACACTGAGGAGCAGTGGAATGCAGGGAACTGCAATACTGCCCGGTCTGGGAAACAGGAGTACCAAACAGAACAATAGAGTAAGTGAATGACCGCCACTACTGCACATTTTATTCTTCTTATTATTTATTTTAATTTTTTGCATCTTTTACTTAAAAAACTAATTTTTTTTCTTTTTCCTCACTCGATTTTCACCTTTTTAATTATTACATTTTTATTTTCAGTCAGCATTATTATTAATATTATTTTACCTTTTTTTTTAAGTGTCATTTGATTTTCTCTGTTTTATTTTGGGATTAGTGTCTTACATTCTATTTGCATCTTTCCTTTAGCATCGTTTTACCCTATCTCAACGCTAACTTATGCCATCACTCTCTTCCTAACCTTTCCCCTTTTGGTCTCCTGTTTATCTTAACCCTTTCCAGCTTTAGATTTTCCCTAATCTTTCTGTTTACCCTCTGATAAAATTTCACCCTAATTATATATCTAATTTCCAACCCCCTACTCCAAGTCCATACACACCTCTCTCTACGCTATCTTAAATTAAAAAAAAAATTGTTTTTCTCTCTGTCCTTTTTTTGTTGTTTGCTTGAATGTTGATTAGATTGAATTTTTATGCGTTTTTGTGAGATTGTTTTGCTTATCCTTTTTTTTAGTTTGGTTCTTTTGTTTGCTTTGTTTTTGTTTGTTTTTTACTTCTGTTTGCTCTTGCCTCACTTGATATTAGTTGGTGTTGTAGTTTGTATTAATCTCCAGGTTCGTGTTACTGGCATTTGCTGGGATTAGTGGTTGTTCTATTGGAGTTTACTCCCCATATTTAAAGTTTGTTCCCCTTTTCTCTCTGAGTATCGTTCTTGTCACTCTTACTTTTTTTTTTCTCTTTTCCCAAGTTCATTTTCACACTTCTTTTTTTGTTCTTTCTTTTTACTCTTCCTCTTCCTCTCCTATCCCCTAAATTGTCTTTCTCTGGTGGTCACCTTTATTGGAGGTTATTAATATAGTGAATAAAATTTCGTTTGGTGCTTTGTGTGTTGTACCTGGTTGTGTTGTATTTTGTGCCTTTAAGTCAATGCAGGAGGGAGAGAACTACATAACCAGACATCCGGAGAAGAGAGACCATGGGGAGATAAAGAAATAGTCCCCATAGGAAAGAAAAGCAGGCACCACCAGAAAAGGAAGTAAACGAATTAGAGGCAAGCAACCTATCAGAGAAAGAATTCAGAGAAATGGTTATAAGGTGGCTGAAAAGAATGGAAGACAAATTCGACAATATGAGTAAGAACCAAGAGGAAATGAAGAACAACCAAGAAGAAATGAAAAATGACATCGCTGCTGGAAAGAACAAAATAGAAAGCATCAAGAGTAGACTAGAAGAGGCAGAGGACCACATAAGTGAGCTAGAAGACAAGATGGAAAAAATACAGACGTAGAGAAGCTTCTAGAAAAAAAAATTAGAAAGCAGGAAGACAGCCTAAGGGAACTTTGGGACAACATGAAACAAAACAACATCCGAATAATAGAGGTTCCAGAAGGAAAGGAAACTGAGCAAGGAATAGAAAATCTGTTTGAAGAAATAATGACAGAAAACTTCCCAGATATAGGGAAGAAAAAACCCACACAAATCCAAGAAGCTCACAGAGTCCCAAGCAAAATGAACCCCAAAAGACCAACGCCAAGGCACATTATAATTAAATTGGCAAACACCAATGACAAAGTAAGAATCTTTGTTTTTAAATTTCTTTATTGATTAAGGTATCACATATTTGTCCTCATCCCCTATTCCCAGCCCACACCCCTCCCCACACATGCCCCCACCAACCTGTTGTCTTTAACCGCTGGTTAGGCTCATATGCTTGCACACAAGTCCTTTGGTTGATCGCTCCCCTTTACCCCCACCCTCCCCTACCCTCCCTCTGAGGCCCGACAGTCTGATCCATGCCTCCTTGTTTCTGGGTCTGTTCTTGTTTATCAGTCTATGTTGTTCATTATTTCTCCTAGATGAGTGAGATCATGTGCTATTAGAAATACACTTATAAGAACCAAAAAATAAGACAAGCAATAATGGTTATGGTGACAGGCAAATGATTCAGTCTGTAGTGAATTTCTTTCTGGGCCAACAGTTCTTTTGAGACCCAATTTCAATGTCCAACAGTTCCTTATGTGTACATGTCAGCACTGACATTTCAGTTCTGGATGGTGGACAAATGGCGGTAATGCTGGTCTGACCCTCTCTGGTTTGGTCCTGGGCAACCTGTTGTGATGCACAGCTGTTAACTGCTAGTATGGCAAGGGGATGTCAGTGTATTCCATCTCTGGACTGCTTCTCTTCTGTCTTGATGGCTGGAGTAGTCCTGTCAATTCCTCTCTGTTGCTGTAATCCACATGGTCTCAGAGTTGTTTTCTGAAAATATACAAACAAATTCCCGACCAAAAGTTAATAAAGGAATATTTTCTATAAACTTGACTTGGGATCCTATTTCATTTTTTGCCCAAATGATTTTCCTCTGGCTTGTTTTGTCACCTTGTGTGTTTTTCATGGGTGTCTTGCTTTTAGCCTTACAATTAATTTTCTAAAGTATTAATTTTCTAGATGTAATTACTTACAGGATATTTTTCCTTACATGATATTCTTCTACTACCCACCCCCCTTTTTGATTTAAATATTAAGATGCTTTTGAAAATTTTATAATGTAGTCTTGATGGGTTTAAATTTTAATTTTTAGCACTATAATATTACTGTTTTAGGTTCATTACATGGTACACATTTTTATCATGAGATGAACTACCAATAAAAATTTTAGTTAACACTTTAAGAACACCTTTTTGTCCAGTACAATTAATTTTTCTAGAATATTCGCATGTTTCAACTAGCCAATTTAAATTTGCCTGAAAACTTGACTACTATTTTACTCTCAAATTTATTACTCTGACAACAATCTTATTTTACTCTGTAAATATTAGTGGAAAGGATTATTTGCCTTCTTGAGTAGGTCCTGAGCATTCCTGGTGGTAGGCTGGATTTAGATATCATAAACCCACTTCCCCACACCATGGGTACAAGACAACTCAAACAATTCTTGTTGGAGTGAGAGGGCATCTGCTGTCGACCAAGTCGCTGTCAGTCACCTGAGTCCTCATCTGGGCTGGGCATGGGAAGCACAAAGCAGCCATGGGAGCAGGAGACCTCCCTCAGACGGGGCTAGGGTTCAGGCCCCTGCAATGTTGGGGGCGGTGAGGGTCTGTGCCCCACCTCTGTTGATCCCCAAATTCTCTCCTGATGGCCCCTCTCCGACTGTGCCTGTCTTAGGTTGTTCCTCCCTTGAGGAATCTTACCCGTGTCTGGCTAACCAGCCATCCTCCTGGGCCAAGCAGGGTGATGTGAGATTCAGTTTTGTCTCCTTGGTAACTTATTCCCCCAGGGCCTCCATGCCCAGAACCTACCTTGGGATCCCCTCGCCTGCTGGTGGGGCCCCAGCACTGATCACATATCTTGTGGAACCCGGGTTTCTTCTCCAGGGAGGGTGAGAGACAGATCCATGGTACCAGTCATCACGAGACTTCAATCTCGACATGGACAGAGAGCTTATGCAACAGCTGTGAGCAAATGAATTGTGAGAAGAGGGTTTCTCTTGGCCTAAAGGGTAAGAGGGACCAATATATAATGCTCAGGTGCCTTCCCAGGAGGCCCTCTACACAATGAAAAGGATTAAATCCTTACATGTCCTTTTTAAATTGCTGCCATTCAAAGAATTAGTTTGTAATTTTGCTTGGGATAATTATACATTATGCTGTTGTAATTCTAAAATATCAAGAGATGTGTTAAGTTTGTCTCCAAGCACTTAACAGATGATTTTTTTTCATCCCCAAGGGGGTGAAGAACTATTACAAGTACTGGGGGTGATCCAAATCTGGGAAAAATTTTAATGATAGTGTAGAATAATATCGTGTAAGGATATTCTTTGTTCTAGTTCATGGCAATTCCCTTTCAAACTGAAGAATCTTAAAAGCAGCCAGAGAGAGACAGAAAGTTACATACAAAGGAACCACCATCAGACTAGCAACTGATTTCTCAACAGAAACTCATCAGGCCAGAAGGGAATGGAATGAAATATACAAAGTCATGCAAAGGAAGGGTCTGAATCCAAGAATTCTGTACTCAGCAAGGCTATCAATCAAAATTGAAGGTGAAATCAGGAGCTTCACAGACAAAAAAGGACTATAAGAATTTATCATCACCAAACCAGCAATGCAAGAAAAGCTAAAGGGTCTGCTGTAAAAAAAAAAAAAAAAAGAAAGAAAGAAAGAAAGAAATAGTAATCAAAGAAAGAAGACAGGGGTATAGAATAAATATAGAGACAAATAAGTACCTATCAATAATAACTTTAAATGTAAATGGATTGAATGCCCAATCAAAAGACATAGGGTAACAGATTGGATAAGAAAACAAAACCCATATATCTGCTTTCTACAGGAAACCCACCTCAGAAAAAAAGATGCATACAGACTAAGAGTGAAGGGATGGAAAAAGGTTTTCTAGGCAAATGGAAATGAAAAAAAGCAGAGGTAGCAATACTTATATCTGACAAATTAGATCTCAAAGTGAAGGACATAACAAGAGATAACGAAGACCACTTCATAATACTAAAGTGAGAAATCCAACAAGAAGAAATAACTCTGGTAAACATATACGCACCCAATACATGAGCACCCAAATACATAAAAAAAAAACTTCTGGAAGATATCAAAGGAGAGATTGACAGCAATACAATCATAGTAGGAGACTTTAATAGCCCACTATCACCATTGGACAAATCCTGTAAACAAAAAATCAGCAAAGAAACATGGATCCTAAATGATTCACTAGACCAGATGGAATTAATCAACATCTTCAGAACATTTCACCCCAAAACCACAGAATATACATTCTTCTCAAGTGCACATGAATCATTTTCAAAGATAGACCATATGTTAGGACATAGGCAAAGTCTCTCCAAATTCAAGAAGATAGAATTCATATCAAGCATCTTCTCAGATCACAGTGGCATAAGACTGCAAATCAACTACAATAAAAACAATCCAAAGAAATCAAACACATGGAGACTAAACAGCATGCTATTAAACAATGACTGGGTTACCAGAGACATCAAGGAAGAAATAAAAAACATCATGGCAACAAATGACAATGAAAACACAACAATCCAAAATCTATGGGACACAGCCAAAGCAGTCCTGTGAGGGAAGTTCATAGCTCTACAAGCCTACTGCAAAAAAAAGGAAACAATGGTAATAAATTACCTAACCCTACAACTCAAAGAATTAGAGAGATAGCAACAAGAAAAACCCAGTGTAAGCAGAAGGAAGGAAATAATAAAGATCAGAGCGGAGATAAACAACATAGAGACCAAAGAAACAATACAAAAGATCAACAAAACCAAGAGCTGGTTCTTTGAAAGAATAAACAAGATTTATGAACCTCTAGCAAGGCTCACCAAGAAACAAAGAGAGCAGACTCAAATAAACAAAATCAGAAATGAAAGAGGTGAAATAACAACAGACCCTGCCAAAATACAAAGGATTGTTACAAAATACGACATACAACTCTATTCCAACAAACTGGAAAACCTGGAGGAAATGGACATATTCCTAGAAAAATATAACCTTACAAAACTCAATCAGGAAGAATCTAAACAGCTCAACAGGCCAGTAACTATGGAAGAAATTGAAGCAGTCATCATAAGGCTTCTAGCAAACAAAAGCCCGGGGCCAGACAGCTTCACAGGAGAGTTTTACCAAACATTCAAGAAAGAACTAAAACCTATCCTCCTCAGACTATTCAAAAAAATGAAAGAGGATGGAACACTTCCAAGCTCCTTCTATGAAGCCAGCATCACCCTAATACCAAAACCAGATAAAGACAACACAATGAAAGAGAATTACAGGCCAATATTCTTCATGAACATAGATGCCAAAAGCTCAACAAAATTCTAGCAAATCACATCCAACCGTATGTCAGAATGATCATACACCATGACCAAGTAGGATTTATCCCAGGGATGCAAGGATGGTACAATGGAAAGAATACACAAGTAGAGCAGATTCTAGAAAAAAAATTTAAAAAAAGGAGGAGAGCATAAGGGAACGTGATACATCACATAAAACAAATTGAGAGATAAATCAATAAACATGATACATCACATAAACAAATTGAGAGATAAAAGTCAAATAGTCATATCAATTGATGCAGAAAAAGCATTTTACAAAATCCAACCCCCTTTCGTGATAAAAACTCTCAGCAAGGTGGGAATAAAAGAATCATAACATAATAAAACCCATATATGATAAACCCACAGCCAACATCATACTCAGTGGGCAAAAACTAAACCATTTTCCATAAGAACAGGAACAAGACAGGGATGCCCACTCTAAACACTCCTGTTCGACACAGTACTGGAAGTATTAGCCATTGCAATTAGACAAGAAGAAATAAAAGGCATCCAAATTGGAAAAGGAGAAGTAAAACTGTCCTTATTTGAAGATGACATGATATTGTACATAAAAAACCCGAAAGACTCCATCAAAAAACTAATAGACTGAATAAATGATTTCAGCAATGTAGCAGGATAAAAAATTAGCGCCAAGAAATCTATGGCATTTCTATACACCAATAGTGAACTTAGAGAAAGAGAGACTAAAAAAGCAATCCCATTTACCATCACACCAAAAAAATTAAGATACCTAGGAATAAACTTAACTAAGGAGGTAAAAGTCCTATAAGCGGAAAAATACAGGACACTGAAAAAAGAGATAGAAGAAGATGTAAAAAGATGGAAGAACATACCATGTTCATGGATTGATAGAGTCAACATCATTAAAATGTCCATACTACCCAAAGCAATCTACAGATTCAATGCACTCCCCATTAAAATACCAACAGCATATTTCACAGACCTAGAAAGAACTCTCCAAAAATTCATTTGGAATAAAAAAGATCCTTAATAGCCACAGCAATCCTGAAAAAGAAGAATAAAGTAGGAGGGATCTCAATACCAGATTTCAAGCTGTATTACAAAGCCACTGTTCTAAAAACAGTATGGTACTGGCATAAGAACAGACATATAGATCAATGGAACAGAATAGAGAATCCAGATATCCACCCAAACCACTATGCTCAATTAATATTTGACAGAGGAGGCATAAACATGCAATGGAGTCAATACAGTCTCTTCAATAAATGGTGTTGGGAAAATTGGACAGATACATGCAAAAAAATGAAAGTAGATCACAAACTTACACCATACAGAAAAATAAACTCAAAATGGATACAAGACTTAAACATAAGACGGGAAACCATAAAAATACTAGAGGAATCCACAGGCAACAAAATCTCAGACATATGCCAAAAGAACTTTTCACTGACACTGCCGCTAGGGCAATGGAAGCTAAGGAGAAAATAAACAAATGGGACTACATCAAAATAAAAGGCTTTTTTACAGCAAAAGAAACCATCAACAAAACAACAAGAAAGCCCACTGCATGGGAGAACATATTTGCAAATGCTATCACTGATAAAGGTTTAATCTCCAACATCTACAGGCAGCTTATGCAACTTAATAAAAGGAAGATAAATGATCCAATAAAAAAATGGGCAACGGACCTAAATAGAATCTTTTCAAAAGAAGACAGAAGGAAGGCCAAGAGACACATGTAAACATGCTCAAAAACACTAATTATCTGAGAGATGCAAATCAAAACGACAACGCGGTACCATCTCACACCTGTCAGAATAGCTATCATCAACAAATCAACAAACGACAAGTGTTGGCGAGGATGCGGAGAAAAAGGAACCCTAGTGCACTGCTAGTGGGAATGCAGACTGGTGCAGCCACTGTGGAGAACAGTATGGAGTTTCCTCAAAAAACTGAAAATGGAACTCCCATTTGACCCAGTAATCCCACTCCTGGGAATATATCCAAAGAACCTAGAAACACCCATCAGAAAGGATATATGCACCCCTATGTTCATAGCATCACAATTTACAATAGCTAAGATTTGGAAACAGCATAGGTACCCATCAGCAGATGATTGGATCAGAAAACTGTGGTACATCTACACAATGGAATACTATGCTGCCATAAAAAAAGAAGGAATTCTCATCATTTGCAGCAACCTGGATGGAATTGGAGAACATTTTGCCAAGTGAAATAAGCCAGTCAATGAAAGAAATATACCACATGATCTCACTCTTTTATGGATAATAAAGAACATTATAAACTGATGAACAAAAAGATAGATACAGAGACAGTAAAGCATCAAACAGACCATCAAATTACAGGGGGAAGGTTAGGAAGAGGTGGGGGAGATAAGAGATCAACTGAAGGACTTGTATGCATGCATATAAGCATAACCAATGGACACAAAACTCTGGGGGGTGAGGGCATGTATGGGAGTGGGGTGGGGAGAACAATGGTAAGACATGTACACATATAATACCTTAATTAAAAAATTAAAAATTAAAAGAAGAAGATACCTTAGTTAGCCAAATTTGGAGTGTTTATTACTCTAGTGGTCTCAGAGGAGTAACTTCCAGATTCTGAGCAAAGTAACATGGAGGAAGCTTTCCCTTTATGCCGCCCCCGCCCCCAGTTCCATTGTCTCCTAAATATGGGTTTTCAGACCTTTTGCAGGCTTTTCAAAGAGCCCTCTATGTGTGCTTAGCAGAAATCTTGCAGGAAGCTTGTAGCCTTGAGCACAGCACAATTCAGTAGCCTTGAGCACAGCCCAATTTAGATAACTAAAAGACACCTGGCATGGGAGTAACCAGGGATGGACCAGAGCAACCCTTATGTCAGCAGAGTGTTTTGCAAGGCCAGATAATTGAGCCTATTTTCCCTATTATTCGAGCAAGCATGTTTACAGAAGCCAAGAATAGCAGAGTTAATTTACAGAACAAAGGACTATCTATGCTTAGTGGAAAATATCAAACAGCAGTTTTTACAACATAGAGGTTACAGAAACAAGATGGAGTGCCTATGCTTCAAAACCAATAAACTATATCGACTGTTCCAGGTGGGAAAAAAGTTATCATATTTCTGTAAATCTGTTTACCTGGAATGAAAATGCACAAAACAGTATTTTTCAAAATATTTATATCTTGCCTTTCACTCCTTGTCTCTTTCCACTTGAAATTTCTACTTTGCACTAGTTTTTCAGGTACTATGGTAAAACATCTTTCTATTAATGCTGAAAGTTCTTTAATTTTTAGTGGTCCAATGTAAATAGCCAGTACTCAAACATGGAAAACTAGTATCAGAAATGAAAAAAGAAATTTTCTTACCAACATGAGGTTGTGTTTCAATGCCTAAAGGGTTTCTACCTTAATAGTAGCAACCCAGTGTTCTGTGGTAGAAACAATACTTGGGAGCCTGCGATGCCCAGGTTTATTAAAGGTACATGTTATATCATTTTCCTTTTCTTTTTTATTCACTTTTTTTTTGAAAAAATTTTTTAATTGATTAAGGTTTTACATATGTGTCCTTATCATCCCATTGCCCCCCACCCCACTACTGTTCATGCCCTCACCCTGCCCTGGTGTCTATGTCCATTGGTTATGCTTATATTCATGCATATAAGTTCTTTGGTTGACCTCTACCCCTTACCCCCACCCTCCCCTACCTTCCCTCTGAGTTTTGAGCATCTGATCGATGCTTCTCTGTCTCTGGATATGTTTTTGTTCATCAGTATATGTTGTTCATTATAATCCGCAAATGAGTGAGATCATGTGATATTTATCTTTCTCTGACTGACTAATTTCACAGCATAATGTTCTCCAGCTCCATCTATGCTGTTGCAAATGGTAGGAGTTCCTTCCTTTTTACAGCAGCATAGTATTCCATTTTGTAGATGTACCACCGTTTTCTAATCCACTCATCTGTTGATGGGCACCTAGGCTGTTTCCAAATCTTAGCTATTGTAAATCGTGCTGCTATGAACATAGGGCTGCATATATCCTTTCTTATTGGTGTTCCCAGTTTCTTAGGATATATTCCTAGGAGTGGGATTACTGGGTCAAATGGGAATTCCATTTTTAGTTTTTTGAGAAAATTCCATACTGTTCTCCACAGTGGCTGCACCAGTCTGCATTCCCACCAGCAGTGCAGGAGGATTCATTTTTCTCTGCATCCTATCCAGCACTTGTCCTTTTTTGATTTGTTGATAATAGCCATTCTGACAGGTGTGAGGTGGTACCTCATTGTTGTTTTGATTTGCATCTTTCAGATGATTAGTGACATCGAGCATATTTTCATATGTCTCTTGGCTTTCTGAATGTCCTGTTTGGAAAAGTGTCTATTAAGGTCGTTAGCCCATTTTTTGATTGGATTGTTTATCTTCTTTTGGTTAAGTTGCAGGATTTCCCTGTAAATGTTGGAGATTAAACCTTTATCAGTGATAACATTGGACAATATGTTCTGCCATGCAGTGGGCTTTCTTGTTGTTTTGTTGATGGTTTCTTTTGCTATGCAGGAGCTTTTATTTTGATGTAGTCCCTTTTGTTTATTTACTCCTTAGTTTCCATTGCCCTAGGAACTGTATCTGTAAAGTTGTTGCTATGACAAATGTCTGCTATTTTGCTCCCTATGGTTTCTTCTATGATTTTTATCGTTTCCCTTCTTACATTTAAGTCCTTTATCCATTTTGAGTTTATTTTTGTGTATGGTGTAAGTTGGTGGTCTAGTTTCATTTTTTTTTTTTTTTGCAAATATCTGTCCAGTTTTCCCAACACCATTTATTGAAGAGACTGTCTTGTCTCCATTGTATGCTCTTGCCTCCTTTGAGAAATATTAATTGAGCATACTGGCTTGTGTCAATTTCTGGGTTCTCTGTTCTGTTCCACTGGTCTATGTTTGTTCTGGTGCCAGTACCAGGCACTTTTGAGAACAGTGGCTTTGTAATATAGCTTGATATCTGTTATTGTGATCCATCCTACATTGTTCTTCTTTCACAAGATTTCTAAAGCTATTCCGGGTCTTTTTTAAATTCCAGATGAATTTTTGGAGGATTTTTTCTACGTCTTTCAAGTATGCCATTGGTATTTTAATGGGGATTGCGTTGAATTTATAGATTGCTTTGGGTAGTATGGACATTTTAATGATGTTGATTCTACCAATTCAAGAACATAGTATATTCTTCCATTTGTTCATGTCTTCCTCTATCTCCTTTTTCAATGTCCTAGAGTTTTCCAAGTACAGGTATTTTACAACCTTAGTTAATTTAATTCCTATGTATCTTAATTTTTTTTGGTGCAATGGTAAATGGGATTATTTTTTCATATCTCTTTCTGTGAGTTAATTATTAGTGTATAAAAAGGCCATAGATTTCTTGGTGTTAATTTTGTATCCTGCTATTTTGCCAAATTCACTGATTAGGTCCAGTATTTTTTTGATGGAGTCTTTGGGGTTTTCTATGTATAGTATCATGTCATCTGCAAATAAGGACATTTTCATTCTTCTTTTCCAATATGGATGCCTTTTATTTCTTCTTGTCTGATCACTATGGCTATATCGAACGGGAGTGGTGAAAGTGGGCATCCTTGTCTTGTTCCTGTTCTTAGGGGAAATGGTTTAGTTTTAGCCCATTGAGTATGATGTTGGCTATAGGTTTGTTGTATAAGGCTTTTATTATGTTGAGGTATGATCCCTCGAATCCCACTTTGTTGAGAGTTGTTATCAAGATTGGGTGTTGGATTTTGTGAAATGCTTTTTCTGCATCAATTGATAAGATTAAGTGATTTTTGTCTCTCAATTTGTTTATGTGATGTTTCACATATATTGATTTCTGGATATTGTAACTTCCTTGCATCCGCAGAGTAAATCCCACTTGGTTATGTTCTATGATCTTTCTAATGTAATGCTGAATTCGATTTGCTAGAATTTTTTTGAGGATTTTAACATCTATGTTCATCAAAGATATTGGCCTGTAGTTCTCTTTTTTAGTGGTGCCTTTATCTGGTTTTGGAATTAGGGTAATGCTGGCTTCATAGAAAGAGCTAGGAAGTTTGTCTTCCTTTTGACTTATTTGAAATATTCTGAGGATAGGTTTTAGTTTTTTTTTAATGATCAGTAGAACTCCCCTGTAAAGCTGTCTGTACCAGGGATTTTGTTTGCCGGAAGATTTCTGATCACTTCTTCAATTTCTTCTGTAGTTATTGGCCTATTCAGGTTTATTGATTCTTCTTGATTGAGTTTTGGACGGTTATATTGTTCTAAGAATATGTCCATTTCATCTAGGTTGTCTATTTTGTTGGAATACAGTTGTTCATAGTATTTTTTTCATAATCATTTGTATTTCTGTGGGATCGGTTGTTACTTCGCTTCTTTCATTTCTGATTTTGTTTATTTGGGTCCTCTCTCTTTGCTTCTTGGTGAGCCTGGTTAGAGGTTCATCAATCTTGTTTATCCTTTCAAAGAACCAGCTCTTGGTTTTGTTGATCTTTTGTATTGTTTTTTTTTTTTTTTTTGTCTCTATGTCATTTACCTCTGCTCTAATCTTTATTATTTCCTCCCTTCTGCTTACACTGGGCATTTCTTGATGCTCTCTTTCTAACACTTTGAATTGTAGGGTCAGATAATTTATTACCATCTTTTCTTGTTTTTTGAGTAAGGCCGGCAGAGCTATGAACTTCCCTCTCAAGACTGCTTTCACTGTGTCCCATAGAGTTTGGATTGTTGTGTTTTCATTGTCATTTGTTGCCATGATGCTTTTTATTTCTTCTTTGACCTCTTTGGTAACCCAATCATTGTTTAAAAGCATGCTATTTAGCCTCCAGGTGTTTGATTTTCTTTATTGTAGTTGATTTCTAGTTTTATGCCCTTGTGATCTGAGAAGATGCTTGATATGATTTCTATCTTCCTTAATTTGAATAGACTTTTTCTGTGCCCCAATATATGGTCTATATTTGAAAATGACCCATGTGCACTTGAGAAGAATGTATATTCTGTGGCTTTAGGGTGGAATATTCTGAAGATGTCAATTAATTCCATCTGATCTAGTGAGTCATTTAGGATTGCTGTTTCTTTGCTGATTTTTTGTTTAGAGAATTTGTCCAGTGATGTGAGTGGGTATTAATGTCCCCTACTAAGACTGTATTGCTGTCAATCTCTCCCCTGATAACGTCCAGATTTTTTTTATGTATTTGGATGTTCCTGTATTGGGTGCATATATGTTTACCAGAGTTGTAAGTTCTTCTTGAATTGCTCCCTTTAGTATTATGAAGTGGCCTTTATTATCTCTTGTTTGGGCATCACTTTGAAATCTAACTTGTTGGATATAAATATTGCTACCCCAGCTTTTTTTTCTTTTCCATTTACCTGAAAAACCTTCATCATCAGTCTGTTTGAGTCCTTTGTTCTTTTTTTAACATTTTTTTATTGTTTAAAGTATTACATATAGTAGTACATATATCTCCTTTGGTTGATCTCTTTCCCCCCCTCCCCAACACTCCCTAGGCTTCCTGCTGTAATTTGACAGTCTGTATGATGCTTTACTGCTTCTGCATCTATATTTTTATTCATTCGTTTATAATGTTCTTTATTTTCCATAAATGAGTGAGATCATATGATATTTTCCTTTCATTGCCTGGCTTATTTCACTTAACATAATGCTCTCCAGGTCCATCCTAGCTGCTCCAAATGGAAAGAGTTCCTTCTTTTTCATAGCAGTGTAGTATTCCATTGTGTAGATGTACAATAGTTTTCTAATCCAGTCATCTGCTTATGGGCATTTAGGCTGTATCCAAATCTTAGCTATGGTGAATTGTGCTGCTATGAACATAGGGGTGCATATATCCTTTCTGATTGGTGATTCTAGCTTCTTGGGATATATTCCTAGAAGTGGGATTACTGGGTCAAATGGGAGCTCCATTTTTAGTTTTATGAGGAAACTCCATACTCTTCTCCACAGTGGCTGCACTAGTCTGCATTCACACTAGCAGTGCACTAGGGTTCCTTTTTCTCCCCATCCTTGCCAACACTTGTCATTTGTTGATTTGTTGATGATGGCCATTCTGACAGGTGTGAGATGGTACCGCATTGTCGTTTTGATTTGCATCTCACAGATAATTAGTGACTTTGAACATGTATTCATATGTCTCTTGGCCTTCCTTCTGTCTTCTTTTGAAAAGATTCTATTTAGGTCCGTTGCCCATTTATTTATTGGATCATTTATCTTCCTTTTATTAAGTTGTGTGAGTTCCCTGTAAATGTTGGAGATTAAAACTTTATCAGTGATAACATTTGCAAATATGTTCTCCTATACAGTGGGTTTTCTTGTTGTTTTGTTGATGGTTTTGTTTGCTGTGGAAAAGCTTTTTATTTTGATGTAGTCCCACTTGTTTATTTTCTCTTTAGTTTCCATTGCACTAGGAGCGGTATCAATAAAGAAATTGCTTCAGCATATGTCTGAGATTTCTCTGCCTGTGGATTCCTCTAGTATTTTTATGGTTTCCTGTCTTATGTTTAAGTCCTTTATCCATTTTGAGTTTATTTTTGTGTATGGTGTAATTTGGTGATCTAGTTTCTTTCTTTCTTTTTTTTTTTTTTTTTTGCATGTATCTGTCTAATTTTCCCAACACCATTTATTGAAGAGACTGTATTGACTCCATTGTATGTTCATGCATCCTTTGTCAAATATTAATTGAGCATAGTGGTTTGGGTTGACATCTGGGTTCTCTATTCTATTCCATTGGTCTGTATGTCTGTTCTTGTGCCAATACCAGGCTATTTTGAGAACAGTGGCTTTGTAATACAGCTTGAAATCTGATATTGAGATCCCACCTACTTTGTTCTTCTTTCTCAGGATTGCTGTGGCTATTTGGGGTCTTTTTTTATTCCAGATGAATTATTGGAGATTTCTTTTTGGTCTGTGAAATATGCCATTGGTATTTTAATGGGGAGTGCATTGAAACTATAGATTGCTTTAGGTAGTATGGACATTTTAATGAGTTTGATTCTACCAATCCATGAACATGGTATGTTCTTCCTTCTGTTTATGTCTTCCTCTATCTCTTTTTTCAGTGTCCTGTAGTTTTCCGCGTATAGGTCTTTTACCTCCTAAGTTAAGTTTATTCCTAGGTATCTTAATTTTTTGTTGTTGTTGAGATGGTAAATGGGATTGCTTGTTTAGTCTCTCTTTCTGTAAGTTCACTATTGGTGTATGGAAATGCCATAGATTTCTTGTGTTAATTTTGTATCCTGCTACATTGCCAAATGCATTTATTAAGTCTATTAGTTTTTTGATGGAATCTTTTGGGTTTTTTACGTACAATATCATGTCATCTGCAAATAAGGACAGTTTTACTTCTTCTTTCCCAATTTGGATGCCTTTTATTTCTTCTTGTCTAATTGCAATGGCTAATACTTCCAGTACTATATCGAACAGGAGTGTTGAGAGTGGGCATCCCTTTCTTGTTCTTGTTCTTAGGGGAAATGGTTTTAGTATTTGCCCATTGAGTATGATGTTGTCTGTGGTTTTATCATATATAGCTTTTATTATGTTGAGATATGATCCTTCTACTCCCACCTTGTTGAGAGTTTTTATCAAGAAAGAGTGTTGGATTTTGTCAAATGCTTTTTCTACATCAATTGATATGAGTATGTGATTTTTATCTCCCAATTTGTTTATGTGATGTATCATGTTTATTGATTTGTGGATATTGTACCATACTTGCTACCCTGGGATAAATTCTATTTGGTCATAGTGTATGATGTTTCTGATGTACTGCTGGATCCGATTTGCTAGAATTTTGTTGAGGATTTTTGCATCTATGTTCATGAGGGATATTGGCCAATAATTCTCTTTCACTGTGTTGTCTTTATCTGGTTTTGGTATTAGGGTGATGCTGGCTTCATAGAAAGAGCTTGAAATTGTTCCTTCCTCTTGAATTTTTTGTTATAGTCTGAGGAGGATAGGTTTTAGTTCTTCCTTGAATGTTTGGTGAAACTCTCCTGTGAAGCCGTGTGGCTCCAGGATTTTGTTTCTTGGAATCTTTTGGATGACTGCTTCAATTTCTTCCATAGCTATTGTCCTATTGAGATGTTTAGATTCTTCGAGATTTAGTTTTGGATGGTTGTATTTTTCTATGAATATGTCTATTTCCTCCAGGTTGTCCAGTTTGTTGGAATAGAGTTGTTCATAGTATTTTTTAATAATCTTTTGTATTATGTGGGGTCTGTTGTTATTTCACCTCTTTCATTTCTGATTTTGTTTATTTGGGTCCTCTCTTTGCTTTCTGGTGAGCCTGGCTAGAGGTTCATCAATCTTATTTATCCTTTGAAAGAACCAGCTCTTGTTTTTGTTTTTTTTTTTCATCTTTTCTATTCTTATTTTGGTCTCTATTTCGTTTATCTACCCTCTGATCTTTATTATTTCCTTTCTTCTGCTTACACCAGTGATGGGCAACCTTTTGAGCTTTGTGTGCCAAAGTTCACCAAAAAACTGAGCATAACTTGTGTTGTGTCACTTTGAGGAAAAAACATTATTTCGCAAATGTTTCATCCTCAGGAGCAGCAAATGTTTCATTCTCGGCATGCGGCCGCCTCAGTGGCCACGTGTCATCAGAAATGACTAAGCATGTCAGTGCTGACACGCGTGTCATAGGTTCGCCATCACGGGCTTACACTGTGCTTTTCTTGTTGCTCTCTTTCTAACTCTTTGAGTTGTAGGGTTAGGTAATTTATTACCATTGTTTTTCTTTTTCTTTTCTTTCTTTCTTTTTTTTTTTTTTCAGTAGGCTTGTAGAGCTATGACCTTCCCTCTCAAGACTGCTTTTGCTGTGTCCATAGATTTTGGATTGTTGTGTTTTCATTGTCGTTTGTTGCCATGATGTTTTTTTATTTCTTCTTTGATCTCTCTGGTAATGTAGTCATTGTTTAATAGCCTGCTATTTAGTCTCCATGTGTTTGATTTTTTTTGGATTGTTTTTATTGTAGTTGATTTCCAGTTTTATGCCATTGTGAACTGAAAATATCATGTATATGTTCTTGAATTTGAAGATACTTTGCCTGTGAACCAATCTATGGCCTATCTTTGAATATGACCCCTGTGCACTTGAGAAGAATGTATATTCTGTGGCTTTGGGGTGAAATGTTCTGAAGATGTCAATTAATTCCATCTGTTCTAGTGAGTAATTTAGGATTGACGTTTCTTTGTTGATTGTTTGTTTAGAGGATTTGTCCAATGGTGATAGTGGGGTATTAAAGTCACCTACTATGATTGTATTGCTGCCAGTCTCTCCCTTGATATCCTCCAGGAGATTTTTTTATGTATTTGGGTGCTCCTGTATTGGGTGCATATATATTTACCAGAGTTGTTTCTTCTTGTTGGATTGTTCCCTTTAGTATTATGAAGTGGCCTTCCTCATCTCTTGTTTTGGCCTTCACTTGGAAATCTAATTTGTCAGATATAAGTATTGCTACCCCAGCTTTTTTTTCATTTCTATTCGCCTAAAACACCTTTTTCCATCCTTTCACCATCAATTTGTGATTCACCCCCTGGGTTTCATTCTTTCTGGATTGCCCTCCGGGTCTATAGGTCCTCTCTAGCTAGTGTATAGATTTTGTTTTCCCTGTGGCACTTAGTATCGGTTTGGGGAAAAGGGCCTCCCCAGAGCTGGTTCTCTGATCGCCACTCCCGGTTCTGATCCTCAGATTCCACAAAAACTACTTTCCCCTGCAGTCTCCTAGAGTGTCCCCAATTGGGTGATCTTATTAACTGGGTTCAGCAATCATAAGCAAGGATCCAAAAATAAAAACAAGAGAGAGGGAGAGAGAGAGAGAGAGAGAGAGAGAGAGAGAGAGAGAGAGAGAGGAAGAGAGAGAGAGAGAGCCAGATCAAGCGTGCAAACCCCGATACTACGTGCAAATCTGCACAGTTTCTTTTCCCCTTGGGTCCAAGCAGCCGGCAAACCCCCAAAATCTAGGCTGTCCTTCTGCACCCAGTTCAGCTTTGGGTTGTTTTTTAAAGTTCCCTTCTGTTAGCAGCTCTGCGGACCCCCTTCCACATTCGCGGATCACACCAGCCCCAGTGGCCGTGGATTTTTCTGGTCGCAGACTTCCCCAGGTTCTCCAGCTCCCGCAGTGCGCTTTTCTCTCTCCTGCCCGGACCACAGACCTCACCTTATCCCAGGTGATATCTGACTTTTCGTGAGGGGGTGCAGAGCTCCTGTGAATCCTTGTGCTCATGCCACTTAGGAACGGGTGTCCTTGGGTTCGCAGCTGTTCGCTGGGTGCCATAGTTGTAGATTTTCAGGCTTCCAATATCATCCACTTTCCCCTTCAGGATGGTGCGGTCTCCGTGTCAGAGCCGGTTGCTCCGGAAAGGACCCCAGCAACAATGGAGGCTGCCCGGTCAGGGGAACCCCATCTGGCCATCCCCCACAGTCTCCTGGAGTATAGCTGTAACTCAACTCACTAACAAACACTCCTTGTGCGACAACATACTCTCCCTTTGTCCTCTCACTCACACAGTATCTTGCAGTCTGCCTTCCCGTCAGCAGCCATCTTCCCTTCCTCGAGTCCTTTGTTCTAAGGTGGGTTTTCTGTAGAAAGCAGATATATGGGTCATGTTTTCTTATCCACTCAGCTACCCTATGTCTTTTGATTGGGGCATTTAATCCATTTACATTTAAAGTTATTGTTGATAGGTACTTGTTTGTTGCCATTTTTATTCTTTATGTCTGTGTTCCTTCTTCCCTTCTTATTTTTTCTTTTTATAGCAGAATCTTTAGCATTTCTTACATTTCTGGTTTGGTTGTAACAAACTCACTTAGCCCTTTTTTGTCTGTGAAGCTCCTGATTTCGCCCTCAATTTTGATTGATAGCTTTGCTTGGTACAGTATTTTTGGATTCAGACCCTTGCTTAGCATGACTTTGTATATTTTATTCCATTTCCTTCTGGCCTGATGTGTTTCTGTTGAGAAATCAGTTGATAGTCTGATGGGAGATCCTTTGTAGGTAACTTTCTGTCTCTCTCTGGCAGCCTTTAAGATTCTTACTTTGTTGTTGGTGTTTGCCAATTTAATTATAATGTGTCTTGATGTCGGTCTTTTGGGGTTCATCTTGTTTGGGACTCTGTGAGCTTCTTGGACTTGTGTGAGTTTTTTCTTCCCGATATCAGGGAAGTTTTCAGTCATTATTTTTCAAACAGGTTTTCTATTACTTGCTCAGTTTCCTCTCCTCCTGGCACCCCGATTATGTGGAAGTTGTTTTGTTTTGTGTTGTCCCAAAGTTCCCTTAAGCTCTTATTCTGTTTTTTAAGTTTTCTTTCTAGATGCTGCTCTGCTTGGGTATTTTTTCCTACCTTGTAATATAGCTCACTGATACGGTCCTATGCTTCTTATAGTCTACTGTTGATACTTTCTATTGAGTTCTTTATTTCAGTGATATGATTTTTCATTTCTTCTTGGTTCTTACACATATTGTTGAATTTGCCTTCCATCCTTTTCAGCAACCTTATGACTATTGCTCTGAATTCTTTCTCTTTCTTATTGTTTGCCTCTATTTCATTTACTTCCTTTTCTGATGATTCCTCCTTTTCTTTTGTACGTGGGCTGTTTCTTTGTCTCTCCATGATCGCTCCTCTGAGGATTTCTGGTTATGTGGATCTCTCTCTCCTGCATTGACTTAAAGGCACAAAATACAACATAACAAGACACAACACACAGGGCACCAAACACAAATGTATTCACAATACTAATACCCCTAAATAAAGGTGACCACCAGAGCAAAGAGAATTCGGGAATAGAGATGAGTGCAAAAATGATATTGAGAAAAGGAGAAATGTAAAAGATAAAAGAGAGAGAAGAAAAAAAAGAAGAGGAAAATATGAATATAGGGAGAAAACTCCAATAAAACAACAATAATCCAAAAATTGCAAACAACAAACACCCAGAGATGAATGCAAACTACAAAGAACAACTAATCCAAAAAATTCAAACAACAATCTTTCAAACAACAAACACCCGGATGAATCTGAGGAGGCAGGGCTTATTTCCAGGAGGTAAGGTCAAGAAATTGATTGAATGGGGAAATCGCCACAACTCAATATAGAGGATGTAGAATGAGAATGGGTGTATAAGAGTAAAAGTAAAAAACTAAATACAAAAAATATATATATATAAATTTTCCTCCTTCTTTTAATCTATCTATCCATCTATCTATGTATTTGTTTACTATTACAAAAGAAGGATAGAGAGTAGATAGTCCTGATGTGGTGATTGGAATTAGTTAAGCTATTACTAGAAGAAGAGAATAAGCAAGGAGAGGAAAAACAGAAACAAAAACAAGCAAAAATACTAACCAATAATCAAACAAACAACAACAAGACAGAAAGAAATAAAAAGGTAAAAAACGGAGAAAGAATTTGCATAGTGAAGAAAGCAAAGAGAGAAGTGCATATGGGTTTGGAGCAGGGAAGAGGAAATTAGATGTAAGAGTAAGATCAATTTTTAACAGGGAGTAAAAAAAAAAGTAGAGAAAAACTAAATTAAGAACAGGGTAAGAGAAATAGGACAAAAAAGCGGAAAAGTGATGAAGAGTGTTGGCATAAAGGAAAAATTGAGATAGAGTAAAATAATGCTAAAGGGAAAATTAAAATAGAATGTATAACACTAATCTCAAAATAAAATAAAATAAAGAAAAAATAACATAAAACAAAACTTTTTAAAAAACGTAAAATAATAGTATTAATACTAATAATTAAAAATAAAAATATAATTAAAAATAAGGTAAAATTGAGTGAGAGAAAAAAATTAGTTTCTTAAGTAAAAGATAAAAAGTAAAAATGTGAAGTAGTGAATGTCGTTCACTTCCTCCACTGTTCTGTTGGCACGTCTTTTTCCTTGCAGATAGTCAGCACAGTATTGAAGTTCCCTGATGTCGTAAGCCACAACCCTATTTTCAAGCAGGCAGGACTTCTCTGCTCTCTTTGGTTCTCAGTATGTTTTTAGTTGTTTTTGCACACAAGAGTCAATTTCTGTTACAGCCCCTGGGTGGCAGTGTTTCTGTCTTAATATCCAGGGCTAAAAGGCCTCTTTACTCTGGCTCTGTGCTCAATTCTGTGTGTGACTCTGTGTGCCCCTCTGTGCACAACTCTGCGGCTGCATTTCTGGGTCCAGTCCAGCTGTGGGTTAATATCTAGAATCCCTTTCTACCAGCAGCCATGTGCACCCCCTTCCACATTGAAGGCTACACTGATCCCCATAGCCACGAATTTTGTGGGGGGCAGTCTTTCTCTGAGGCTCTAGTTCCCACTGTGAGCGTTTCTCCCTCTAGCCTGGATCCCAAATCTCACCTTTGTTTAGGCAATGCCATCTGTGTTTAATTCACCAGTTCCAGGTGGGTGCTCTTTGATTCAGCTGTTCCTTCTGCTCTGTGAGAAGGCTCAGGGCCTGACCGAAAATTCACGCATTTGTCTCCCCCTGAGCAGAACTCCCAGACACCCATGCTCAGGGAGGTTGGAATTCCGGCGTTCGTGGATTTGCAGATGAGGTAACTGGTCCCTGGGTATTGTGGTTGTAAGGTCCTAGGAGGCATCCGAGATCTCCCCAGTTGAAGATAAGCCTGGGGTTCCAATCACAGTCAGTCTCCAATCACAGCCATCTCCCCTTCAAGATGGTGTGGCCTCTTCAGCAGAGCCAGCTGCTCTAGGAGAGATTTCAGCCACAGTAAAGGCTGCCCGGTCATGGGGGGCTGATCCGCCAGTCCCCAACAGTCCCTTGGAGTATAGCTGTCCCTCACTCACAAATACTGACACTCCCCACATGTCCATGCATTTTCCTTTCGTTCTCTCACTCTCACACTATCCAGCAGCCTTCAGTCCCATTGGCAGCCATCTTGGATCCTCCCTGAATTCATTTATTAAGTGTAATAATTTTTTGATGGCGTCTTTAGGGTTTTCTATGTACAGTATCATGTCATCAGTGAATAAGGACAGTTTAACTTCTTTTCCAGTTTGGATGCCACTTCCAGTACTATGTCAAACAGGAGTGGAGAAAGTGGGCATCCTTGTCTTGTTCCTGTTCCTAGGGGAAATGGTTTAGGTTTTGCCCATTGAGTATGACGTTGGCTGTATGTTTGTCATATAAGGCTTTTATTATGTTGAGGTATGATCACTCTATTCCCATGTTGCTGAGCATTTTTATTAGAAAAGGCTGTTGGACTTTGTCAAATGCCTTTTCAAAATCAATTGATATGATTATGTTATTTTTGTCTCTCAATTTGTTTATGTGATGTATCACATTTATTGATTTGCGGATATTGTACCAGCCTTGTATTCCTGGAATAAATCCCAATTCATCAAGGAGTATGATCTTTCTAATGTAATGCTGGATTTGGTTTGCTAGAATTTTGTTGAGGATTTTAACATCTATGTTAATGAGGGATATTGGCCTATAATTCTCTTTCTTTGTGGTGTCTTTATTTGGTCTTGTGATTAGGGTATTACTGGCTCCATAGAAAGAGTTTGGAAGTGTGCCTTCCTCTTGAATTTTTTGAAAAAATCTGAGAAGGATTGGTTTTAGTTCTTCTTTGAATGTTCAGTAAAACTCCCCTGTGAAGCCATCTGGTTAAGGGCTTTTGTTTGCTGGAAGCTTTTTGATTACTGTTTCAATTTCATTAGGAGTTTTCAGCATATTCAGGTTTTTTTAATCTTCTTGATTGAGTTTTGTAAGCTTGTATTTTTCTAGGAATGTGTCCATTTCATCAAGGTTGTCCAGTTTGTTCAAGTAGAGTTGTTCATAGTATTTTTTTTTTACAATCCTTTGTATATCAGTGGGGTCAGTTGTTTCTTCACCTCTTTCATTTCTGATTTTGTTTATTTGGGTCCTCTCTCTTTGTTTCTTGATGTGTCTGGCTAGAGGTTCATCAATCTTGTTTATTCTTTCAAAGAACCAGATCTTGGTTTCATTGATCTATTGTATTTTTTGTCTCTGTTGTTTATTTCTGCTCTGATCTTTATTATCTCATTCCTTCTGGTTACTGTGGGCTTTTCCTGTTGCTCTCTTTCTAATTCTTTAAGTTGCAAAGTTAAATAATTGATTAGCTTTTTTTTTTTCTTGTTTTTTGAGGTAGGCCTGTAGAGCTATGAACTTTCCTCTCAAGACTGCTTTCATTGTGTCCCAAGATTTTGGATTGTTGTGTTTTCATTGTCATTTGTTGCCATGCTGCTTTTTATTTCTTCTTTGATGTCTTTGGTAACCCAATCGTTGTTTAATATCATGCTATTTAGCCTCCAAGTGTTTGATTTTTTCATTGTTTTTATTGTAGTTGATTTCTAGTTTTATGCCATTATGATCTGAGAAGATGCTTTTTATGATTTCTATATTCTTGAATTTGAAGAGACTTTGCCTGTGTCCTAATACATGGTCTATCTTTATAAATGTCCCATGTGCACTTGAGAAGAATGTTTATTCTGTAGCTTTGGGTGAAATGTTCTGAAGATGTCTATTAAGTCCATCTTATCTAGTGAGTCATTTAGGGTTGCTATTTCTTTGGTGATTTTTTGTTTAGAGGATTTGTCCTGTGGTGTCAGTGGGGTATTATAGTCCCCTAATATGATTGTATTGCTAACAATCTCTCCCTTGATATCTTCCAGAAGTTGTTTTATGTATTTGGATGCTCCTGTATTGGGTGTATACATGTTTACCAGAGTTATGTCTTCATTTTGTATTGTTCCCTTTAGTATTATGAAGTGGCCTTCCTTATCTCTTGTTATGGCCTTTACTTTGAGGTTTATTTTGTCAGATATAAGTATTGCAATCACAGCTTTTTTCTCATTTCCATTTGCCTGAAAATTTTTTTTTTCATCCATTCACTCTCAGTCTGTGTGAATCCTTTGTTCTGAGGTGGGTCTCTTGCAGACAGCAAATATATTGGTCATGTTTTCTTATCCATTCAGCTACTCCATGTCTTTTGATTGGATAATTTAATCCATTTAGGTTTAATGTTATTATAGACTAGAGGCCCAGTGCACAAAATTCGTGCACTGGGGAGGGTGTCCCTCAGCCCAGCCTGCACCCTCTCCAATATGGGACCCCTCGGGGTATATCCAACTGCAGGTTTAGGCCCGATCCCTATGGAATCGGGCCTAAACCTGCAGTTGGACATCCCTCTCACAATCTGGGACTGCTGGCTCCTAACTGCTCCTCTGTGGGCCTGATTGCCCCCAAATACCCTCCCCTGCTGACCTGATCACCCCCAAAGCTTTTATTTGTATAGATATGACCCTGCACAGAAAATTTTACTAACCCTGCTTTACAATAAGGGCTTGATGATTGAATCATTAGGACCAGACACCAAGATTTCCTTTCTTTGAATAGTAGAGAGAATAATTATCTTGTCTTTAAGTTGCTCAGAAATTAAAAAATGAGATAATGACTTAGAAAAGTATAAAAGTATAAAAGCACCATATAAAGACAACTGTCTTTTTAATGAAGTGGTAAAATGAAAAACACTATTTTTATTTTCCCCTTCCTTCCTTTACAGTTTTTATTTAAACTTTGAAATTTATAAAAATTTCACTCCAATTTTCATTTCTTTACATTCAATATTATTTTGTATTGGTTTCAGGTTTTATATTAGTTACAGAATAGTGGTTAGACAATCATATACTTTACAAAGTGTTCCCCGATATTTCTAGTACCCACCTGGCATCATACCATCATTACAACACTATTGACTATATTCCCTATTTAAGTGACAATGGGTTTACAGGTTTCTTTCAGTCTTTCTTTTGTGTTGCTCGTCCTTCCTTTTCTTTCTCATTTCTTCCCTCATTTTCTTTATATAGTATCTCAATTGGCCATCAAAGCTCAGTGAAGGAACTGGGATATGCTTCATCCATTTCACAGACCAGGAAACGGAGGCCAATTCCAGTTGGCTGTGGAACTTGACTCAGCACACAGGAAGCCCTCAGAGCCATGCTCTTTGCGCTTCCTAAGGGGCAGCTGTCCGGCAAACAGAATAAACCTTCCAGTCAGGCTTCCGAGCCTCTTTCTCAAGCACCTCTTCATTGCCAATGCTCCACATTCTTTCTTCTCCCCGTCCCCTGCCCCCCATTCTTTACTGCCCCTGCTTCTCTGGAGAAGGTGGAAGGATTTGCACTCACTGCCTAGGCATGCTCTGCCATGGGGCAGGGCACCGCGGGCTTGCTTTTGGGTCAAGGCTGGAGCAGGAGTCACTGCCTCTGAAGTGTGAAGGCTGCCTGAGTGAGGCCTGTTAGCACTGGGAGCTTCTCTGAATCACATCAGTCAGTCCAGTACCATGCAGTGCAACACCCCTCCACTGAGGTGGCAGCACCCCTCAACCCCCGCCTCAAGGGTGAGGGTCCTTGCCCCTCTACCTGGGAGTCCTTCCATGCCCCTTGATCCCTTGCTGGTCCCACCCGTGTCTTGGGGCCACTGCAGAACCTCTGTCTCTCTGCAGATGAGGCAGATCCCTGCCCTCGGTCTCCATGAAGCTATGAATCTGTGGCCAGAGGCCAGGTCTGGGTCTCAGCAAACCCATGCCTGCAATGTTCCCAGGGACCCCCGGGAGTGGCTAGGCAGGTCCGGCCTCACCTCCCTGGGGCAACGATGTTCCCAGGGAACCCCGGGAGCGGATAGGCGGGTCCGGCCTCACCTACCCAGGGCGGCGATGTTCCCAAAGCCCCATGGAGTGGCTAGGCAGGTCAGGCCTTGCTTCCGCCTCCCCGGGGTGGCAATGTTCCCAGGGACCCCCGGGGAGCGACTAGGTGGGCCCGGCCTCGCCTACCCAGGGCGGTGATGTTCCCAAAACCCCATGGGAGCGGCTAGGCAGGTCAGGCCTTGCTTCCGCCTCCCTGGGGTAGCGATGTTCCCAGGGACCCCCGTGAGCAACTAGGTGGGTTCGGCCTCGCCTCCCCAGGACCGGGATGTTCCCAGGGACCCCTGGGAACATCTAGGTGGGTCCAGCCTTGCCTCCCCTGAGCAGCAATGTTCCCAAAGCCCCATAGGAGTGGCTAGGCAGGTCAGGTCTTGCCTCCACCTCCCCGGGGAGGCGATGTTCCCAGGGACCCCCGGGAGCAGCTAGGTGGGTCTGGCATTGCCTCCCCGGGGCGGCAATGTTTCCAAAGCCCCATGGGAGTGGTTAGGCAGGTCAGGCCTTGCCTCCACCTCCCCGGGGCGGCAATGTTCCCAGGGACCCTGGGGAGCGGCTAGGCAGGCCACTGCCCCTCCTGGGGCCTGCGATGTACCCGGACCCCTCCTGTGCCATCTGACACTGCCCACCCCACCGCCTCCCTGGCCGATGGACTGATACCTTGTGGGCAGTGTCTGGTGCTGCCCGCAGGGCCTCCTCCACCCCTGATGGACCCGTACCCCCAGAAGCAGGCCATGGTGCTGCCCACCCTGCCTTCATATGCAAATTAACCGCCATCTTTGGTGGGTTAATTTTCATACTCACTCACTCTGATTGGCTGTGGACATAGCGAAGGTATGGTCAATTTACATATTTGTCTATTATTAAGTAAGATAGGTACTTGTTTGTTGTCATTTTTATTCTTAATGTTTGTGTTCCTTTTTGCCTTTCTGTTTCTTCTTTTTATAGCAGTCCGTTTTGCATTTCTTGTATTGGTGGTTTGGTGGTAATAAACTCTCTTAGCCCTTTTTTGTCTGTGAAACTCCTGATTCCACCTTCAGTTTTGAATGGTAGCCTTGCTGGGTATAGCATTCTTGGATTCAGTCCCTTGCTTTGCATCAGTTTGTATATTTCATTCCATTCCCTCCTGGCCGGTGTGTTTCTGTTGAGAAATCAGTTGATATTCTAATGGGAGGTCCCTTGTAGGTAAATTTTGGCAGCCTTTAAGATTCTTACTTTGTTGTTGATGTTTGTCAATTTAATTATGATGTGTCTTGGTGTTTTTCTTTTTGGGTTCATCTTGTTTGGGACTCTATGTGCTTCTTGGACTTGCATGGTTTTTTTCTTGCCAATATCAGGGAATTTTTCTGTCATTATTTCTTCAAACAGGTTTTCTACTTCCTGTTGAGTTTCCTCTCCTTCTGGAATGCCTATTATGTGGATGTTGTTTTGTGTTTTTTTTTTTGTTGGTTTTTTAAAATTTCTTTATTGATTAAGGTATCACATATTTGTCCTCATGCCCCCATTCCCATCCCACACCCCTCCCCACACATGCTCCCACCCCCATGTTGTCCCCAACCGCTGGTTAGGCGCATATGCTTGCACACAAGTCCTTTGGTTGATCTCTCCCCTTTACCCCCACCCTCCCCTACCCTCCCTCGGAGGCACGACAGTCTGATCCGTGCCTCCTTGTTTCTGGGTCTGTTATTGATCATCAGTCTATGTTGTTCATTATTTCCAGTAGATGAGTGAGATCATGTGCTATTAGAAATACACTTATAAGAACCGAAAATGAGACAAGCAATAATGGTTATGGTGACAGGAAATGAATCAGTGTGTAGTGAGTTTCTTTCTTGGCCAACAGTTCTTTTGAGACCCAATTACAATGTCCACCAGTTCCTTATGTGTACATGTCAGCACTGACATTACAGTTCTGGAGGGTGGAGAAATGGTGGTAATGCAGGTCCGACTCTCTCTGGTTTGGTCCTGGGCAATCTGCAGTGATGGACCGCTGCTAACTGATAGTATGGGAAGACCAAGTCAGCGTCTTCCATCTCTGGACTGCTTCTCTTCTGTCTTCGTGACTGGAGTAGTCCTGTCGATTCCTCTCTGTTGCTGGAATCCACATGGTCTCGGAGTTGTTTTCTGAAAATATACAAACATATTCTCAACCAAAAGTTAATAAAGGAATATTTTCTATAAATTTGACTTGGGATCCTATTTCATTTTTTGCCCAAATGATTTTCCTCTGGCTTGTTTTGTCACCTTGTGTGTTTTTCATGGGTGTCTTGCTTTTAGCCTCACAATTAATTTTCTAAAGTATTAATTTTCCAGAAGTAATTTACTTACAGGTTATTTTTCCTTACATGATATTCTTCTACTATACCATCCTTTTTTGATTTAAATGTTAGGAGGCTTTTGAAAATTTTATAATGTAGTCTTGATGGCTTTTACATTTTAATTTTTTGCTCTATAGTATTACTGTTTTAGGTTCATTACATAGTGCACAATTTTATCATGAGATGAAGTACCAATAAAAATTTTAGTTAACACTTTCGGAACACCTTTTTGTCCAGTAAAATTAATTTTTCTAGAATATTCGCTTGTTTCAACTAGCCAATTTAATTTGCCTGAAAACTTGACTACTATTTTACTGTCAGATTTGTTGCTCTAACAATGATCTTATTTTACCCTGTATATATTAGTTGAAGGGATTATTTGCCTTCTTGAGTAGGTCCTGAGCATTCTTGGTGGTAGGCTGGATTTAGATATCGTAAACCCACTTCCCCACACCATGGGTATAAGACAACTCAAACAATTCTTGTTGGAGTAAGAGGGCAGCTGTTGTCGGCCAAGTCTCTGTCGGTCACCAGGGTCCTGATCTGAGCTGGGCATGGGAAGCATGAAGCAGCCATGGGGGCAGGAGACCTCCCTCAGAAGGGGCTAGGGTTCAGGCCCCTGCAATGTTGGGGGGGAGGTGAGGGTCTGTGCCCCACCTCTGTTAATCCCCAAATTCTCTCCTGGTGGCCCCTCTTCGACTGTGCCTGTCTTAGGTTGTTCCTCCTTTGAGGAATATTACCCGTCTCTGGCTAACCAGCCATCATCCGGGGCCAAGCAGGGTGACGTGAGGTTCAGTTTTGTCTCCTTGGTAGCCTATGCCCCCGTGGCCTCCATGCCCAGCACTTGCCTTGGGATCCCCTCGCCTGCTGGCGGAGCCCCAGCACTGATCACATATCTTGTGGAACCCGGGCTTCTTCTCCAGGGAGGGCTCAGTTCGCCCCACTGGGTGAGAGACAGATCCATGGCACCAGTCATCACGAGACTTCAACCTCGACATGAACAGAGAGCTCATGCAACAGCTGTGAGCAATTGAATTGTGACAAGAGGGTCTCTCTTGGCCTAAAGGGTAAGAGGGACCAATATAGAATGCTCAGGTGCCTTCCCAGGAGGCCCTCTACACAATGAAAAGGATTAAATCCTTACATGTCCTTTTTAACTTGCTGCCAGACATTCAAAGAATTAGTAAGTTTGCTTGGGATAATTGTATATTATACTGTTGTAATTCTAAAGTATCAAGAGATGTGTTAAGTTTGTCTCCAAGCACCAAACAGATGGTTTTTGTTTTGTTTTTTTTTATCCTCAAGGGTGCGAGGAACTATTATAAGTACTGAGGGTGATCCAAATCTGGGAAAAATTTTAATGACAGTGTAGAATAATATCATGTAAGGATATTCTTTGTTCTAGTCCATGGCAATTCCCTTTCAAACTGGCTGTTCATTTCTTTTTATATAGACAAGGTCTTAGTTACATTTTCTGCACCTCTACTGGGGGCAAGTAGTGATAGTAGTGACACCCTTTCATTGGTGTCCACACAAGCCAGAAACCTCTCTTTAATTGTACACACAAAGGGGCATTATTTTGATTTTGTGTCATGCAAAAGGGAAGCTGGGTGGAGAACCCTGTGTATTTATACTTTCTTGCCCCACCCATGGGCCTCCTGGATGACCAAGGTGTTTGGTATTATTGGTAACTACATTAGTCAAGGGATCAGCCCCCGTAAGGGGTCTTACCTATGAAGGGTCAGGAGCATAAGACCAAAATACTTACCCTCTTGTCCCAGGTAAAATTACCGTATATCTGATGATTGCTAGCGTGGCTAGAAAGGCGTTCTCAGGCGTTCTTGGGTTTCTGGTTACCTCACAATTTCTTCCCTGAGGTTTGAGGTTCTGATTGATGTTTCTCTGTTTCTGGATCTATTTTTTCCCCATCAGTTTGTGTTGTTCATTATATTCCACAAATGAGTGAGATCATGTGATATTTATCTTTCTCTGCCTGGCTTATTTCACTAAGCATAATGTTCTCCATCTCCATCCATATTGTTGCAAATGGTAGGAGCTCCTTCTTTTTTACCGCAGCGTAGTATTCCATTGTGTAGATGTACCACAGTTTTTTAATCCACTCATCTGCTGATGGGCACTTAGGCTGTTTCCAAATCTTAGCTATGGTGAATTGTGCTGCTATGAACATACGGGTGCAGATATCCTTTCTGATTGATGTTTCCAGTTTCTTGGGATATATTCCTAGAAGTGGGATCACTGGGTCAAATGGGAGTTCTATTTTTAGTTTTTTAAGGAAACTCCATACTGTTCTCCACAGTGGCTGCACCAGTCTGCATTCCCACCAGCAGTGCACGAGGGTTCCTTTTTCTCCACATCCTCGCCAGCACTTGTCATTTGTTGACTTGTTGATAATGGCCATTCTGACAGGTGTGAGATGGTACCGCATTGTTGTTTTGATTTGCATCTCTCTAATGATTAGTGATTTAGAGCAGGTTTTCATATGTCTCTTGGCCTTCCTTCTGTCTTCTTTCGAAAAGTGTCTATTTAGATCAGTTGCCCATTTTTTGATTGGGTTGTTTATCTTCTTTTTGTTAAGCTGCATGAGTTCCCTGTAAATGTTGGAGATTAAACCCTTATCGTTGACATCATTGGCAAATATGTTCTCCCATGAACTGGGCTTTCTTGTTGTTTTATTGATGGTTTCCGTTGCTGTGCAAAAGCTTTTTATTTTGATGTAGTCCCACTTGTTTATTTTCTCTTTAGCTTCCATTGCCCTAGGAGCAGTATCAACAAAGAAGTTCTTTTGGCATATATCAGAGATTTTTCTGCCTGTAGATTCCTCTAGTATTTTTATGGTTTCCTGTCTTATGTTTAAGTCCTTGATCCATTTTGAGTTTATTTTTGTGTATGGTGTAAGTTGGTGGTCTAGTTTCATTTTTTTGCATGTATCTGTCCAATTTTCCCAACACCATTTATTGAAGAGACTGTCTTGACTCCATTGTATGTTCATGCCTCCTTTGTCAAATATTAATTGAGCATAGTGATTTGGATCGATTTCTGGGTTCTCTATTCTATTCCATTGATCTATATGTCTGTTCTTGTGCCAATACCAGGCAGTTTTGAGAACAGTGGCTTTGTAATATAGCTTGAAATCTGGTATTGAGATCCCTCCTACTTTGTTCTTCTTTCTCAGGATTGCTGTAGCTATTCGGGGTCTTTTTTTATTCCAGATGAATTTTTGGAAAGTTCGTTCTAGGTCTGTGAAGTATGCCATTGGTATTTTAATGGGAAGTGCATTGAAATTATAGATTGCTTTAGGTAGTATGGACATTTTGATGATGTTGATTCTACCAATCCATGAACATGGTATTTTCTTCCATCTGTTTATGTCTTCCTCTATCTCTTTTTTCAGTGTCCTGTAGTTTTCCGCGTATAGGTCTTTTACCTCCTTAGTTAAGTTTATTCCTAGGTATCTTAATTTTTTTGGCGTGATGGTAAATGGGATTGCTTTTTTAGTCTCTCTTTCTGTAAGTTCATTATTGGTGTATAGAAATGCCATAGATTTCTTAGCATTTATTTTGTATCCTGCTACTCTGCCGAATTCATTTATTAAGTCTAATAATTTTTTGATGGAGTCTTTAGGGTTTTCTATGTACAGTATCATGTCATCTGCAAATAAGGACAGCTTCACTTCTTCTTTTCCAATACTAGCCCTAGCACAAGGGCCCCTTAAGCCCACTATCCCAGCAGACAGCCCCAGGGAGCCTCTGTAAGAAGCCATTGGGCATGCATATACAACCAGGGCACACATCCCCCGAAGCAGAAACTGGGACTTCTCCCTCCATGGGTCCAGTGGCACACCACAATTGCTCTGATCTAGTGTGTGGGCACCACGAGCACACACCCCTTGGAAATGGTTCCTAGGCCCCTCTGTGTGCTGCCACTGGGCATGTGCCTCTCCAACCAAGAATGCGTGGCTCACTCAATAGGATCCACGACATCCCTCTCCCAGCTACCTACCTCTGGACAGCTTGGTGAATAACTGAGGACTTGCCTCCCTGGACAAGGTCACATTGTTTCAGCCATAGACCCTGAGATTCCCACATCCACAGCTGCTGGATCCTGAAACCCCTTGTGATTCAGAGAGGGAAATCACTTTGGCCAGAGTCCCACTGCCACAACCACAGGCTATGAGACAAGCACCACCCACTGTCACGGGCTCCAGGCCCCTCGTAAAGAGTTGCAGAGTGATGCTAATACAGCAAGTCACACCACACTGGCCAAAGCTACAGTACCTGAGCCACAGGCCCTGAGACTCCTTCCTCCCAGGCCATGGACTCTGGGAACCCACAGTGAGAACATCCCAGTGAGACTTCAGACAAACTTTTGCACAAGAGACGGAACCACAATCACATCCAAAACAGCTTGCACAATGAAGCTGGGGGTGAGTCAGATTGCCAACGTGAGATAAGAATTCATCCACAAATAAGAAACTAACATTCAAGGTCCAACTACATCAAGAGAACCCAAATAGCTCAAGTAGGGAGCTCCACTAGATCACTAAGCCTAGAAACCTGAGAGACTGCACCTACAGCACCACCCCCAAAAGAACCTGGGTAGCAAAGCAGTTGGATCTAAGAAACAGAAACAAAACGTTACAGCAAAACATGAGGAGACAAAATAACAAAGGAAAGAAAAAGAAAACTCACCAGAAAGGGAATTAAATGAAATAAAGGCAAACAATATGTCAGAGAAAGAATTCAGAGTAATGGTTTTAAGAATGCTTTAATGGCTGGGTGACAAATACACACAACTCAATGAGAATTATAAGGAGCTGAATGAGAATGTCACCAACATGAAAAGGAACCAAGGGGAGATGAAGAACGACATAGATGCAATAAAGAACACAATGGAAGGTTTAAACAGTAGACTAGAAGAGGCTGAGGACCGCATCAGCGAATTAGAACACAAGGTAGGAAAAACACACAAACACAGCAATAACTGGAAAGAAAACTTAAAAAGCAAAAGTAGAGCCTAATAGAGCTTTGGAACACAAAACGAAACAACAGGAGCGGAGAATGGCCTTAGGTAGAAACTCATCAACACCACCAACAAGACAGGCCTTGGAACTGCCCCGCGACCCAGCACCCACTCCAACCAATATCCTGCTACCCCAGCTGCAGACTCGGGGAACCTGGGACCTCCACCTCCAAAGACACAGCTTTCCGCAGCAGCCGTAAGTGCAACTCCCCCTCCCCAACAGCGGAACCCCTGGTTCCCGCCCGCGCACACGAGCAGGCACTCGTGTGGTCTCATCCCCAGGACACTTCACTCCGGGTGTACACCCAAGGGTGAGATTCTGTGCAGATGGGGGCCCGTGGCCCCGCAGTGGAAATTCCTTCTTCCTGGAGGGTTGCAGACATTAACCTCAGCTGCGCACTCACTTGCGTGTCCTCAGCCCCAGGTCACTTTACTTCAGGTTTAAACCCCAGGGTGTGAGTCTGCGCAGACGGGGGAGCGCTCATTGGAAATTCCAAACTCCCCCATCCCGGAGGGCTGCCCACAGTAACCCCAGCTCCCTCCAGCTGTGTACGCACTCGCGCACTCTCATTCCCAGAACACTTTACTCCGAGTTTACTCCCGAGGGTGAGATTCTGTGCAGACGGGGGCCCGCGCCCCGCAGTGGAAATTCCTTCTTCCTTCTTCCTGGAGGGTTGCGGACATTAACCCCAGCTGCACAGGCACTTGTGCATTCTCAGCCCCAGGTCACTTTACTTCGGGTTTGCACCCGAGGCTGTGATTCTGCGCAGACGGGGGCGCGTTCAGCGGAAATTCCAAACTCCCTCAACCCAGAGGGTTGCCCACATTAACCCCAGCTGCCCGCAGCTGCGTACGCACTTGTGTGCTCTCATCCCCAGGTCACTTCACTCCAGGTTTGCATCTGAGGGTGAGATTCTGTGCAGACAGGGCCCAAGGCCCCACAGTGGAAATTCCTTCTTCCTTCTTCCTTCTTCCTGGAGGGTTGCTGACTTTAACCCCAACTGTGTACGCACTCACCCGCTCTCATCCCCAGGTCACTTCACTCCAGGTTTGCATCTGAGGGTGAGATTATGTGCAGATGGGGGGCCCATGGCCCCGCAGTGGAAATTCCTTCTTCCTGGAGGGTTGCCCACATTAACCCCAGATGCGCACGCACTTGCGTGTTCACAGCCCCAGGTCACTTTGCTCAGGGTTTTGCACCCAAGGGTGTGATTCTGCACAGACAGAGGCGCGCGGCCCCGCAGTGGAAATTCTGAATTCCCTCTTCCTGGATGGTTGCCCACATTAACCCCAGCTACTCAACCGAAGTGCCAGGACCCCTCGGAGTGCATCAGAGATCTGCGACCAGAGAGCGCGCCTCCACAAATACTAACACACTGAGCCCAACCAACCACAGGGCGCTAGTGGGAGCCACCCTGAGCTCTCCTTGGGTGTGATCTTGAACAAGCAGGGGGCACATGCCCCTCCAGCAGTAGAAGCTTTGAACTCACTTACCGTGGATACCAGCCCATAGGCACCCCAATTACCCGGCTACACTGCCAGGGCCCTTCAGAGCCCTTCAGTGTGCCTCACTGGCAAAAGTTCCGAGGGTGCTCCTGTAAAACACCGCTGGGAGTAAGAACCTATCCAGCACAGGTGCAACAGAAAAAGCTGGGTCTGCTCACCCCACGACTGCAGATCTCAGGGCACCACAGCAATGCCTTTCAAAGACCAGATCCCCTGAGCCCCAACATCCCAACAGAAGGTACCTGGGGGCCACGGTGAGTCCCTGCTGGGCAGGTGTGATTACAATTAAGGGTGCAAGACAGCAAAAATTGAGACACTCACACCCACAGCTGCTGACATCTAGACGCCGCAGTTGTGCCACTCAAGCTCGCAGGCCTACATCAAGAGAACCCAAATAACTCGAGTAGGAGCTACACTAGATTAACAAACCCAGGAAAACTGAGATTAATCCAGTAGCACCATCCCCAAAAGAACCTGGGCAGCAAAGCAACTGGATCTACAATTAAAACATTACAGGAAAACATGGGGAGACAAAAAGGAAATCCACAAAGGAAAGAAAAAGAAGAATCACCAGAAAGGGAGTTAAATGAACTTGAGGCTAGCAGCCTAACAGAGAAAGAATTCAGAGTATTCGTTATAAGGATGTTTAAGCGGATGGATGACAAATACACCCAACTCAATGAGAACTATAAGGAGCTGAATGAAAATGTCACCAACATGAAAAGAAACCAAGAGGAGATGAAGAATAACATAGCTGCAATAAAGAACACAATGGAAGGCCTAAAGAGTAGAGTAGAAGAGGCTGAGGACCGCATCAGCGAATTAGAAAACCAGGTAGGAAAAAACACACAAACACAGCAGCAATTGGAAAGAAGACTTAAAAAGCAAGAGGAGAGCCTAAGGGAGTTATGTGACTACACAAAACGAAACAACATTCGAATAATAGGGATCAAAGAAGGAGAGGAAGACAAACAAGGAATAGAAAACCTGTTTGAAGAAATAATGACAGAAAACTTTCCTGATATTGGCAAGAAAAAAACTATCCAAGTCCAAGAAGTACACAGAGTCCCAAACAAATTTAACCCCAAAAGACCGACACCAAGACACATGATAATTAAATTGATGAACACCAACGACAAAGCAAGAATCTTAAAGGCTGCAAGAGAGAGACAGAAAGTAACATATAAGGGATCTCCTATTAGAATATCAACTGATTTTTCAACAGAAACACACCAGGCCAGAAGGGAATGGAATGAAATATACAAAGTGATGCAAAACAAGGGACTGAATCCAAGAATACTATACCCAGCAGGGCTATCATTCAAAATTGAAGGTGGAATCAGAAGCTTCACAGATAAAAAAGGGCTAAGAGAGTTTATCACTACCAAGCCAGCAATGCAAGATATGCTAAAGGGACTGCTAGTATTTCCAACACTATGTCAAACAGGAGTTGTGAGAGTGGGCATCCCTGTCTTGTTCCAGTTCTTAGGGGAAATGGTTTTAGTTTTTGCCCATTGAGTATGATGTTTGCTGTGGGTTTATCATATATAGCTTTTATTATGTTGAGGTATGATCCTTCTATTCCCACCTTGTTGAGAGTTTTTATCAAGAAAGGGTGTTGGATTTTGTCAAATGCTTTTTCTGCATCTATTGATATGACTATGTGATTTTTATCTCTCAATTTGTTTAAGTGATGTATCACATTTATTGATTTGCGGATATTGTACCATCCTTGCATTCCTGGGATAAATCCTACTTGGTCATGATGTATGATCTTTCTGATGTATTGCTGGAGCCGATTTGCTAGGATTTTGTTGAGGATTTTCGCATCTATGTTCATGAGGGATATTGGTCTGTAATTCTCTTTCATTGTGTTGTCTTTATCTGGTTTTGGTATTAGGGTGATTCTGGCTTCATAGAAGGAGCCTGGAAGTGTTCCTTCCACTTGAATTTTTTGGAATAGTCTGAGGAGGATAGGTTTTAGTTCTTCCTTGAAAGTTTGGTAAAACTCTCCTGTGAAGCCGTCTGGCCCCGGGCTTTTGTTTGCCGGAAGCTTTTTGATGACTGCTTCAATTTCTTCCATAGTTACTGGCCTGTTGAGCTGTTTAGATTCTTCCTGATTGAGTTTTGGAAGGTTGTATTTGTCTAGGAATATGTCCATTTCCTCCAGGTTGTCCAGTTTGTTGGAATAGAGTTGTTCGTAGTATTTTGTAACAATCCTTTGTATTTCGTCAGGGTCTGTTGTTATTTCACCTCTTTCATTTCTGATTTTGTTTATTTGGGTCCTCTCTCTTTGCTTCTTGGTGAGCCTGGCTAGAGGTTCATCAATCTTGTTTATCCTTTCAAAGAACCAGCTCTTGGTTTTGTTGATCTTTTGTATTGTTTCTTTGGTCTCTATGTCGTTTATCTCCGCTCTGATCTTTGTTATTTCCTTCCTTCTGGTTACACTGGGCTTTTCTTGCTGCTCTTTTTCTAGCTCTTTGAGTTGTAGGGTTAAGTAATTTATTACCATTGTTTCTTGTTTTTTGCAATAGGCTTGTAGAGCTATGAACTTCCCTCTCAGGACTGCTTTCGCTGTGTCCCATAGATTTTGAATTGTTGTGTTTTCATTGTCATTTGTTGCCATGATGTTTTTTATTTCTTCCTTGATGTCTGTGGTAACCCAGTCATGGTTTAATAGCATGCTGTTTAGTCTCCATGTGTTTGATTTCTTTGGGTTGTTTTTATTGTAGTTGATTTCCAGCTTTATGCCACTGTGATCTGAGAAGAAACTTGATATGATTTCTATCTTCTTGAATTTGGAGAGACTTTGCCTATGTCCTAACATATGGTCTATCTTTGAAAATGTCCCATGTGCACTTGAGAAGAATGTATATTCTGTGGCTTTGGGGTGAAATGTTCTGAAGATGTCGATTAATTCCATCTGGTCTAGTGAGTCATTTAGGATTGATGTTTCTTTGCTGATTTTTTGTTTAGAGGATTTGTCCAATGGTGATAGTGGGGTATTGAAGTCTCCTACTATAATTTTATTGCTGTCAATCTCTCCTTTGATATCTTCCAGGAGTTTTTTAATGTATCTTGGTGCTCCTGTGTTGGGTGCATATATGTTTACCAGAGTTATTTCTTCTTGTTGGATTTCTCCCTTTAGTATTATGAAGTGGCCTTCATTATCTCTTGATATGTCCTTCACTTTGAGATCTAATATGTCAGAGATAAGTATTGCTACCCCAGCTTTTTTTTTCATTTCCATTCGCCTGGAAAACCTTTTTCCATCCCTTTACTCTGAGTCTGTATGCGTCCTTTTTTCTGAGGGGGGTTTCCTGTAGACAGCAGATATATGGGTTTTGTTTTCTTATCCAATCCGTTTCCCTATTTCTTTTTAATCGGGGCATTCAATCCATTTACATTTAAAGTTATTATTGATAGGCACTTATTTGTCGCCATTTTTATTCTATACCCCTGTGTTCCTTCTTTGCTTCCTATTTCTTTCTTTCTTTTTTTTTACAGCAGACCCTTTAGCATATCTTTCATTGCTGGTTTGGTGGTGATAAACTCCCTTAGCCCTTTTTTGTCTGTGAAGCTCCTGATTTCACCTTCACTTTTGATTGATAGCCTTGCTGGGTACAGTATTCTTGAATTGAGACTCTTCCTTTGCATGACTTTGTATATTTCATTCCATTCCCTTCTGGCTTGATGAGTTTCTGTTGAGAAATCGTTGCTAGTCTGATGGTGGTTCCTTTGTATGTAACTGTCTGTCTCTCTCTGGCCGCTTTTAAGATTCTTACTTTGTCGTTGGTGTTTGCCAACTTAATTATAATGTGCCTTGGCGTCAGTCTTTTGGGGTTCATTTTGCTTGGAACTCTGTGAGCTTCTTGGATTTGTGTGGGTTTTTTCTTCCCTATATCAGGGAATTTTTCTTTTATTATTTCTTCTAACAGGTTTTCTATTTCTTGCTCCGTTTCCTTTCCTTCTATTACCCCTATTATCCTGATGTTGTTTTGTTTTGTGTTGTCCCGAAGTTCCCTTAGGCTCTCCTCATGCTTTCTAATTTTTGTTTCTAGAAGCTGTTGTAATTGGGTATTTTTTTCCATCTTGTCTTCTAGCTCACTTATGCGGTCCTCTGCTTCTTCTAGTCTACTCTTGATGCTTTCTATTGAGTTCTTTACAGCCATGATGACATTTTTCATTTCTTCTCAGTTCTTCTTCATTTCCTCTTGGTTCTTACTCATATTGTCGAATTTGTCTTCCATCCTTTTCAGCCATTTATGACCATTTCTCTGAATTCTTTCTCTGATAGGTTGTTTGCCTCTAGTTCGTTTACTTCCTTTTCTGGTGATGCCTGCTTCTCTTTCCTGTGTGGGCTATTTTTTTGTCTCCCCATGGTCTCTCTTCTCCGGATGCCTGGTTATATAGTTCTCTCTCTCCGGCGTTGATTTAAAGGTACAAAATACAACACAACCAGGCACAACACACAAGGCACTGAACAGAATTGTATTCACGATATTAATAACCTCCAATAAAGGTAACCACCAGAGAAAGACAAATTAGGGAATAGGAGTGGAAGAGGGATAGTAAAAAGAAAGAACAACAACAACAACACAAAAAGAGTGTGAATCTGAACTTGGGAGAAGAGCAGAAAAAAAAGAAAAGAAAAATAAGTAAGAGAGACAAGAACAATACTAAGAGAGAAAAGGGGAACAAACTATATATATGGGGAGTAGACTCCACTAGAACAACCACTAATCCCAGCAAATTCCAGCAACACGAGCCTGGAGATTAATACAAACTGCAACACCAACTAATATCAAGTGAGGCAAGGGAAAACAAAAGTAAAAAAACAAACAAAAACAAAGCAAACAATAGAACCAACCAAACAAACAAAAAGAATAATCAAAACAATCTCATAAAAAAGCATAAAAATTCAATCTAATCTACATTCAAGCAAACAACAACAAAAGGCCAGAGAGAAAAATAATTTTTTTAAGGTAGCGTAGAGAGAGGTATGTATGGATTTGGAGCAGGGGGTTGGGAATTAGATATATAAGTAGGGTGAAATTTTAGCAGAGGGTAAACTGAAAAAGTAGGGAAAATCTAAAGCCAGAAAGAGTTAAGATAAGCAGAAGACCAAAAGGGGAATGGTTAGGAGGAGAGTGCTGGCAAAATGTTAGCGTTGAGATAGGGTAAGGGAAAGATACAAATAGAATGTAGGACACTAATCCCAAAATAAAAGAAAGAGAAAGTCTAATGGCATTAAAAAAAAAAAAGTAAAATAATAGTAATAATAATGCTGATTGAAAATAAAAATGTAATAATTAAAAAGGTGAAAATCGAGTGAGGAAAAAGAAAAAAGTTTTATTTCTTAAGTAAAAGATGCAAAAAATGAAAATAAAAAAATTAGAATAAAAAAATTGAAAAACGAATTAAAAATTAAAAAATAGGAAGACTAAAATATGCAGTAGCGGCTGTCATTCACTTCCTCTATTATTCTGTTTGGTATGCCTGTTTCCCAGTCTGGGCGGTATTTCAGTTCAGCTTCGTTCCTTTGCTCCTCAGTTTTGTAAGCCAGTCCTGCTTTTTAAGCCGGCCGTGTCTTAATTTCTCGTATTTATTTTTTATTACACCAGAGACAATTAGCGTTTCAGCCCCTGGGTGGCAGTGTTTGTGAATTGACTTCCGGGCCTCTCTAGCTTTTTTTTTCCCCCCTCTATGGCACTCACTACTGGTTTGTGGAGGTGTGTGCCTCACAGCTGCCTCTCCGATGGTCACACCCAGCTCTGTTCCCAGGTTCCGAAAAAACAACTCCCCCCTGCAGTCTTTCAGGGTTTTTCCACCTGGGTTTTCCTATGTATTGGGCTTAGTAATCAGAGTCGGAAAAAGCCCAAGTGTGCGGACAGTGGGTCTGTGCGCCAGACTAAGAAGCCTGCACTCCTTTGAAAATTCTTAGTCTGATCCTCCTCGTCAGATTAAAATAAGTTGCTTTTAAGAGGTCACTTCAGTTAGCAGCTCAGAGGACCCCCTTCCACATTCATAGATCACGGCAGCTCCAACTGCCGCTGATTTTTCTAGGCACAGACCTCCCGGTTCCCGCCAGTCCCACGGCTCGCACGCTTTCCTCCCACAGCGGGGATTAGAAACCACACCTTATTTCAGGCGAAATCTGACCTTTCCGTGGTTCAGTGAAGGGTTCCTTTGAATCCGAATGTTTGCGCTGATAGGGGACCGGTGTTCTGGTGTTCGCAGCTGTTCAGTGTTTGCAGTTGTCGCGGAAAGTCAGGTTTCCAATAAAATCCTCCTTTCCTTGCAAGATGGCAAGGCGCCCGGTGAGCCCGCAGCTCCGGGAGGGGACCCAGCCCCTGTGGGTGCTGCACGGTCAGGGGAACCCTGGCCAGCACTCCCCCGCCTTCTCCTGGAGTTTAGCTGACCCTTGGCTTGCCAACATACACACCCCCTGCAAACCTCTGCTGTTCCTACTCTCGGCCCCAGGACCAGACTCCAAACACGACTCTATTCCGTCGCCATTTTTTCTCCTCTGGTTCTGGACTTTTTGTTCTGTTCCACAAATAGACTGTTTTGTTCATTGGTACAATTGTCTATTCACACGTTGAGATCACATTCTGTTAATTATTATGGCTTTGGATGTCTATTATAGCAAGAGCCTTCTCATTGATATATTTATACTTTGTGCAAAATTTCAGGCAGGCAAACGAAATACTGAAAAGTATTACAAGCATCCAGTTACCCATTTCTAGATTACAAATACAGTCAAAGACCCTTTCTTTATAACATTACCCTACTATCTTCCTCAGGGATAATCACTATCCTGAATTTGGTGCTTATCATTCCTATGCACATCTTTATACTTTCATTACATATCCACATATCCTTAAGCAATATGGAGCTATAGACAGAAAAAAATGTAACAATACCTTTTTCAAATATCCTCATCAATTCTCATTTTGGACACTTAATTTGTATAGAATTTTACATTTTGAAATAGAACACACATTCAGAAAGGTGCATACAACACAAGTTTACAGTTTAATGAACAATTATGTAGAGAATGTAACCACCATCTAGGTCAGGAAATAGGACATTATCAGCTGTCCCTATCCACTCCAACAGACCTTCTGTGTATCCCTTCCTCATCACAACACCTGCTTACCTGAGATGGTAACCACTCTTCTGACACCCTAAAATAATCCCTCAGTAATATAGTGATGCCTGTTATTATACTTATTGTAAATAGTTATATGATATATATTCTTCTGTATATTCATTCAACACTTTGTAAGGTTTATCCATATTTCCATATTGCACATGATTCTATCTCTTTTTTTTCGTTCATTATTTTCGGTGCACATTTAAATTTTTATATGTCGTATAATTCAAAATAATATTAGAACCTGCTTTTATTACTCAACTAGAGGCCCGGTGCACAAAATTTGTGCACGGGGGCGGTGTTCTCCCTCAGCCCAGCCTGCACCCTCTCCAATCTGGGATCCCTCGAGGGATGTCCGACTGCCTGGTGGGATTGGGCCTAAACGGGCAGTCGGATATCCCTCTCACAATCCAGGACTGCTTGCTCCCAACCACTCGCCTGCCTGCCTGCCTGATTGCCCCTAACTGCTTCTGCCTGCCAACCTGATCACCCCCTAACCACTCCACTGCCAGCCTGATCGATGCCTAACTGCTCCCCTGCCGGCCCGATTGCCCCTAACTGCCCTCCCTTGCTGGCCCGGTAACCCCTAACTGCCCTTCCCTTGCCAGCCTGGTAACCCCTAACTGCCCTCCCCTGCTGGCCCAGTCACCCCCAACTGCCCTCTCTTGCAGGCTTGGTTGCCCCCAACTGCCCTCCCCTGCAGGCCTGGTCCCCCACAACTGCCCTCCCCTGCAGGCCTGGGTTGCCACCAACTGCCCTCCCTTGCAGGCCTGATTGCCCCCAACTGCCCTCCCTTGCAGGCCTGGTCCCTCCCAACTGCCCTCCCCTGCTAGCCTGATTGCCCACAACTGCCCTCCCCTGCTGGCCATCTTGTGTCCACATGGGAGCGGCCATCTTGTGTGTTGGAGTAATGGTCAATTTGCATATTACTCTTTTATTAGATAGGATATTATGCTTGTAAGTAGCTCTAATTCATTCACTTTTACTGCTATATTGTAACCCATCAAATCAATATACAGCAATTTATATTTGCAATTTTATTCCTCTGTTGATAAACATGTACATTGTTTATAATTGTTTCACCATTTCAAACAATGCTGCTCTCAGCATCCTTGCACATGTCTTCTCATATATGTGTGCAAGAGTTTTTTTAAGGCATTAAAAACTTTACCAGATGATGCCAAGATTCTTTCCAAATTGGCTTACCATAATGTATCCCAACCAGCAGTGTCAGAGAATACCCATTTTCCAAACATCTTCATTATACTCAATATTCAAGGACTTTTTAATGCTTGCCAATCCAAAGGGGGTGCAAGATTAATGCATAGTGGTTTTAACTGTCCTTTCCCTAGTTACTAATGATTTGGGGAATCTTTTCTTATATTTATTGGATATTCACTATCTTTCCTCTTTTAATTGCCTATCCTTGCCATTGTCCATTTATCTACTACATTGATTTTTTATTGATTAGCATGAATATTTTGAATTTATTTTGTTGACTATATGTGTTAAAAATATCTTCTCCAAGTCTATGGATTGTCATTGTACTTTGCTCATCTGTCAGCACAGAATGTTCTGACTTTAAAGTTGTTGAATGTATTACTATTCTCCTATATGCCTTGTGAATTTTGTGTCTTATTTCAGTAATTCTTCCTTCTCCTGAAGATTAGAAAGGTTGTTTCCTATATTTTCTTCTAAAATATTTAAAGTTTATCTTTTCAGATTTAGATCTGTACCTGTTGTGTGTGTGTGTGTGTGTGTGTGTGTGTGTGTGTGTGTGTGTGTTTCCATATGGAAATAGTCCTAGCATCATTTATTGGAGACTCCATCACCTTCCCATTGATCTGCAATGCCACTTCTGTCATTCATTAATAGTCCACATATGCCTTGTTTTGTTTCTGGGCTTCCTATTCTGATATAAAAGCCTTTCTGTCTACTCCTACACCAACACCCCACTGCCTTAGTTACTACGTGTTTAAACTGAATTATGATATCTAATGGAGCAATTCCTCCAACTTTGATCTTCTTCATGGGAATTATTTCTTGCTGCATAAAAAAGTACCCCAAAACTTAATTGCTTAAAACAACAGCTTTTATTATATCTAATGACTTAGTGAGTGAGTCATTTGGGCAGGGCTTGAATGGCCAATTTCTTTGCTCCATAGGTGCCAATTGGGGTCAGTCAGTGGTATTCTGTTGGGAGCTAGGCTGCACTGGAGGGTCCAAGATAGCTTCACTCATATGTCTGGTACCCTGAAGGAGACATTTAAAAGGCTGGAATCAAATGAGTCCCTCTCTCTATCCATGTAGTTTCAGGGCAAGCTCACTGATCTGTCCAGCAGGTATTCAGATGTTACATGGTGGCTCAGGGTGAGAGTTACCAGACACAGCAAATAAAAATAGTCTATCTCCAGAAAAAAAAAAAAACACCTGTTATTTACATAAACAACAAATACTTTTTTATTATAAGTATGTCCATACAAGATTTGCAACATACTTATGATAACATTTACTTGCTGATTTTCTGAAATACAAATTTAACCATATACCCTTATGTTACCTAACTATCTTCTTCAGGGCTTGTGTAGACCAAAACAGAAGCTGTAACCCATCATAAAGTTTAAAGCCCTACTTAACACATACTCCTTAAAATGATCCTATTCATATTATAATGACCACTTTGTCTTATCAAAACAAGTAAACATATAGCATTATAATCAGATAATAATTCTGCTTCAAGCATAGACAACATTAATACTAACTTCAGGCAAACCATAAATAAGCAAAACTTCTGGGGTAATTGGATGTTTGGGAGTTGATTTCCTCTCCTCCCTCCTTTTAAATAAGAAAACACACATTGCTTACAATTCAACACACTTATTTTCTAATAATCATTACTTAAAATATCAGCCACATGTGCCAAGATTATAGTCTTTCTTCTTATCTTCATGACAAATATTAATGGCCAAGAAATAAACTACCACATCATGAGCTTGATACTAAACAAAATTTCTGTCTGTGTATTCAGCTGCCCACCCTTGGTAAGTAAATGAGCAGTACAGAACTTCTATTTACTCACACCCCCCACCAAATTGAAGGTTAAGAGTAAATAAAACATAGATGTCAAATATGTGATAGCTTTGCTTTCACTTTACAACAAAACAATAAACACAGAAACCTACCACCAAATTGCTTATAATTTGTAATAAAAGTGTAGGCAGCTTTCAAACAATGATCAGCTACAACATGAACTCTTGCTTTTAGAATTCATTGTGTAATTGTCATTCTTCTCCTCTCCTTTCACTTCATATTGTTTTGCAGTATATCATTTTGTTGCCTGTGGTTTTTTAATTCATGTTATTTCACTTTTTATTGTTTCATGTCCAATTTCTTTTAAAGTAAATTTCTAAAGGTCATAGTCATACCTCTTCTCTTATTGGAAGCACAAAAATTAAATATCCCAAGGTCTCCTGCCTCTGTCTACCTCTCCTAATATCACTGTTCATCACCAGTGGCTCCTGAAGCAGTTATGTAAGCCACTTTTGCCAGACTCATAGAAGCAAAGACACAGGAATAATTTTCCAGAAGTTAAATTCATTCAATATTGCATTAGAGTCTCCAGAGGCTTTAGGATCTTTCATATACATGTCTTGTCAAACCTGAGATCCTCCAGCAGTCTCAGAAATCTTAAGTTTGGAAAATAACAAGTGACTTGGATCCACAGTGGCTTTCAGACAAAGGATTATAGGCTATAAAGGTGTGAAATCAAATGACCCATGGAATGCTATGGATATCTGCATTCCCATCAGCTGTACCTTAGCAATAATAGACAAATGAATAGAATTAAGCTTGGAATTCCTTACCCTCCCAAGTCTGCATTTTCTCAATTTCACAAAATGGAAGAGCTGAGTTTCTCCCTATTCCAACTCCATCAAAGATCTTTCCTCCTTTGTATTGAGGAGGCTCATCTACTAAAGCTATCTTTTTTCCTTAAATTAGGGGCTTGTTCTTGCATCTTTGCAGGAACAATGGTTTGAGATTATCTAGAAACCATGAAATTAGGAGCTCCCTTACAAGGTGAGCATTAGTGATCCCTGCTGGGTGGGTAACGAAATGAGTTTTGGGCTGTGGGTTGTCTTTCTGTAAACTGAAGATGTTGAAGACCTTAAACCCTAGGTCTGCTCTGATTCTGATGATCTGTCTCTGTCTCAGTCCTTAGCCTGACAGACAAAGATGAGGACACAGAGTGCTTTAGGACCCTGAAGAGATTAGCTGGTGCCTCATTCCACTGATCATGTTTATCTCAGCATGCCCACACACAATCTCTCAGGAATTGGACACTGCTGAGAGGAACAGAAAGGGGGAAGGGTACCTTCAATGTGAGGCTGTGGTAGGAAGTTATACAGACATGAGCAGAGCAAGGACGATGGGCCAGGTACAGAAAGAAGGTCACCAAGGCTGAAAGCCCCAAATGCCTAGCAAAGGATGAATTGTTGCGTGGGACCTCACCCCCAGGGTGACCTTTCCTCCCCTAGCATATCCATGGTTATGCAGTTTGGATCCCCTGACCTTTCCTCCTTAGAGATAATATCTAGGTTTCGATTGTATTTCAGCTCCAAACCCAGAAAAGCAGCAAAAGCAGCCACAGCTGACTTCAGGATCAGCTGCATTTGGATAATGACCCCTGGCAACGACCAATCAATCAGTGGAGACCTAGATCCTGAAAATGACACACCTGGAAAGCTACTGAATATTCTATTAAGATCTTCCTCTGGGACCTCCCCTAAAATCTTCATCATTAAAACCCTTAGGATGGAGGACCCAGAGCCTCTCTCTTCCGGGAGACACCCTACCTTTCTCTTATCTCTTTCCTGTCCCCAGGTGCGTTACCATTACCTTCCTCACCCCAAGCTCCAAGGGGCCTTCCTTTACCTCTATAACTTATTTCCTAAGCCCATTTCTTCTACAAATTACTTATTCTAACTTTGTGATTTTATAAACACATGTTCTCTTATAGTTTGAGTCTTGGCTCTGAATTTTTTCCTAGCCCAAACTCAAGTACTGAGGTTTCTGAACCCAGGTTTGGTCTGATCCCACTGGTCTAACACCTTGTGCCCTTCTGCTGCCTATAACAAGGTTTGGTTAAGTTCAGAAAGAGAGGTACAGGATAGTAACAATTCCAAGAATGGCAAGGGACGTCCAAAGCTCCCAGACAGAGATTTAAATTCTCTCCAATCCAATCAGCAGTTACCCAGCGCCCTCTTTCTCGTCAGGCACCCTTTTAGACACAGGGATAAAACAATGAATTACACCAGGGTTCCCGTTGTTAAGGTCCACCCAGATGGGTGCACCTCTCTCCAGAGCCTGGAGGTTGTCAACCGGTTGTTGCCCAATCTCAACTTGTTTCTCCACTTCCTAATGGGCAAAAGCTTGAAATAAACTAGTCTCTCCTGCCCCTATTGAAGTCCGTGCGGCTTTCTGGCTAGCAGTGGTGGGGAGAGGCAGGGTGGAAGCAGCCAGGATGCCTTGACCTCATTTCATTCACCTGGTTTCCCCTTTCTTGGGTGCGCCCACGTGACCACCTTCCCCTAAATAAAGTTGAAACATTTCTAGTCTGCGCTCAGTTGCTGAGGGAGTCGGCACCAAGAGTGAGCTTCTCTAGCTGCAGCAGTCCCCTGTTGGCATCTTGCCACCCTCCAACACACACACACACACACACACACACACACACACACACACACACACAGCCCTGCACCTTCGGATCAGAGCTGTCATCCAGAGTCCAGCTCAGTGCCTATTACATGAACCGCACAGGTAGTAAGCCCCCTCACCCATCAGATGAAAAGGTGCATGGGTGGGTGGTGGGGCTTTGGCATTGACGAAAAGCTGGGCTGGGGGGAGCGGTAGTCTAGAGGTAAAGAGCGAGTTTTATGCTTTAAGTAACACTTGTAAGGATGGATCCGGTTTGTGCGTGTGGGTACTGCTGAGAGCTTGAGGCTTCGGGGAGGTGGCGTTGGACTCCATGTGAAAATGATAGAGCCAAATGAATTTGATCCCATGAAGTCCTTTCTTTGTTGCTTTTGTTCTGTACCCGCCATGCTGCCCCTCCCTGTAAACTGTGAGAATGTAACAGTTGCACATACCTGCCAATAGGAATGTAGAGAAGTGGAGTCAGTCCACTTTAGGCAAACTGCCCAGTGCCCCTGTGTAACTGGACCCCTCATCCTGCCCCCTGACCAATCACGGGGGCCATAAACACTTTCCCTGCCCATTGCTTTGGACCCCCTTTAAAGCCTTTGTTCTGGCAAGAAAAGCTCTCTTTCCCTGGTGATTGCTGGAGATGAGAGCTTGTGCTAGCATGAATAAAGGTTCTCTTGCATTTACAGCGGGCCTTGGCTCCTTCCTGGTGGGTTTTTGGGGATTCTGAACCCTGGGCATAACATTTGGGGGCTCGTCCGGGATCCCCAAGCCCCCCAAGGGACCCCAAACCCAGAGAACCTGACTGGCCACGGTAGGTGTCTGTTTTGTCTTTTGTCTCTTTGTCTCTTTTGTCTCTTGTCTGTCTAGGCGGACGCGCTGGAGGACTACGGGCGGGAGGAAACAGGAGACGTCTCGATCCTCCTTCAGGAGGGACGTGTATTCCCCTCGAGCCTCTGGGACGAGGTGGGTCACTCCTGCCGGTCGGTGTAAGGCTGTTGTCCGCACTTTCGGTTTTGTTCCAACGGACACGCGTTGGAAGGCTTGTCTTAAGGATCTTCTGTTTGTTTGTGTTGATTTGTTTTTGTTTTGTTTTGTGGACTCTCTTGACAGATGCTATGGGACAGACTCAAACCACTCCTTTAAGCATTATGATTGATCATTTCAAAGAGGTTAAGGGAAGAGCTAGCAACCTCAGTGTGGAGGTCCGGAAGGGCCGGTGGCAAACTTTTTGTTCTAGGGAGTTGCCGACTTTTAGTGTCGGGTGGCCGCTGGAGGGGACCTTCGACCTCCCAACCATCCACCGGGTGAGGGACATCATCTCTCAGCCCAAGAAGGGACACCCTAATCAACTTCCTTACATTATTACTTGGCAAGACCTTGTGGAAGATCCGTCCTCCTGGCTTAAGCCCTTTCTGTCCCCACGCCCCCCAGAGCCGAAACCCATACTTGCCTTAGAGGAAATGGAGAAGGTAAAGGAGAAGAAGGACCTCACCCCACCTTCAGAACCCCTCTACCCCGTCTTGCAGGGGGGGACTGAAGAGGAATTAATCTTTCCTCCACCATACCACCCCCCTAGGAGCTCACAAGGGGGCAGTCCTCCACCGCCGGGAGAGGCAGACATGGCTCCGGCAGCAGAGAGGGGAGGGGCTCCAGCAGCGGAGAGGGGAGGAGTTCCGGTTCCTGCAGGGAGCCCGCCCCTCACTAGACAAAGGGCTCAGAGGGAATTGTTTATCCCGGCTGCCGACTCCACAGTAAAGGCTCTGCCTTTACCAGCGGCAGGGCCCCCAGATGTGGAGGGAAATCAGCCCTTTCACTATTGGCCCTTCGCCACTAGTGACCTGTACAACTGGAAGGCTCAGAATCCTAAGTTCTCCGAGAAGCCTGCAGGGCTTATTGACTTGTTAGACTCTGTCCTTTTCACCCATCAGCCGATTTGGGATGACTGTCAGCAGCTTTTGCAGGTCCTATTCACCACAGAGGAGAGGGAGAGGATCCTCAACGAAGCCCGGAAATTAGTTCCGGCCGTGGATGGAAATCCCACCACCAACACAGCCCTAATAGATGCTTCCTTTCCCCTGACTAGGCCTGAATGGGATTTCAACACAGCAGAAGGTAAGGAGAGGCTCTGGGTCTACCGCCAGACTCTAATGGGGGGGTCTCTGCATGGCTGCTAGGAAGCTGACTAATCTGGCCAAGGTAGGGAATGTTCAACAGGAAAGGGATAAGTCCCTGGCTGCCTTTCTGGAGCAGATCATGGAGGCATTCCGTACCTACACCCCCATGGATCCAGAAGCTCCCAATAACAGGGTGGCTGTGGTCATGGCCTTTGTAAACCAATTGGCCACAGATATTAGAAGGAAACTGCAGAAGGTAGATAGGCTAGGGGAGAAGAGTTTAAAGGACCTGCTGGAAGTAGCCGAGAAGGTGTACAATAACAGAGAGCCCCTGGAAGAAAGGCAGGCTCGCATTGCGGCGGCTGCTAGCAGCAAACAAACCTGAGACCTAGCTAAGATCCTGCTCGCCACCACTGCGGACTCTCCCGAGGAACGGAACCGCCATCTCCGCCGACTCGCCGGCAGCCAGGAAGATGGTAAGGGGACCGCCCGGGGTGGGAGGCAGAAGCTGCAGAAAGATCAGTGTGCTTACTGTAGGGAGATAGGGCACTGGAAACAAGAGTGTCCGAAGAGGGCCAGCAAAAAGGGTGGCAGAGTGGATCGAGTGAAGGTTCTGGAGCTGGATGAACTGAGTGATTAGGGGAGTCGGGGTTCGGACCCCCTCCCTGAACACAGGGTAACCCTTAGAGTGGAGGGGACCCCCATTGACTTCCTTGTCGACACCGGAGCGCAACACTCGGTCCTCCGTACGCCTCAAGGAAAATTAGCAAATAAGAAGTCTTGGGTGCAAGGGGCAACTGGTATGAGCCAGTATTCATGGACTACCCAAAGAACGGTGGATTTAGGGATGGGCCTGGTATCCCACTCTTTTATGGTAATTCCGGAATGCCCCTACCCACTGTTAGGACGAGACTTGCTCACTAAGATTGGAGCTCAGATAACTTTCAGACAAGGGGGGCCTCAGGTTACTTATGGCGAGGGCCACCCCATTCAGATCCTGACCATGAAGCTGGAGGATGAATACCGGCTTCACAAAAAAACCTCTCCAGTAGAAGGCAGCATGGACGAATGGCTGCAGGAGTTCCCCACAGCTTGGGCGGAAGTGGGGCTCGCCGTCCATAGGGCCCCAGTCCTGGTAGAGTTAAAACCAGGGGAAGGCCCGGTAAGAATCAAACAATACCCCATGCCTCAGGAGGCCCGGAAGGGAATTCAGCCACACGTTCTGAGACTGAGGGGCCTAGGGGTGCCAGTCCCCTGCCAGTCTACCTGGAACACCCCCCTCCTGCCAGTCAAGAAGCCTCACACGAATGACTACTGGCCGGTACAGGACCTCCGGGAAATAAATAAAAGAGTTATGGACAGACACCCAAAGGTCCCCAACCCATACACTCTCTTAAGCTCTCTGGCGCCCTCCTGTGTCTGGTATACTGTGTTAGATTTGAAGGATGCCTTTTTCAGTTTGCCGCTGGCACCCCGCAGTCAACCCCTGTTCGCCTTCGAGTGGCATGACCCGGAAGAGGGCTACAGTGGGCAACTGACATGGACCCGGTTGCCTCAGGGATTCAAGAACTCGCCCACCATCTTCGACGAGGCCCTGCACGAGGACCTGGGTGAGTACCGGAGAACACACCTCTTCCTCACTCTCCTTCAGTATGTGGACGATATCCTGATTGCAGCAGACACAGCTGAAGACTGAAAGCAGAGGACAAGGGACCTGCTGGCCTCCTTGGGGGCCCTTGGGTACCGGGCTTCTGCGAAGAAGGCCCAGATATGCAAAGAAAGGGTGAGTTACCTGGGATACATCCTGGAGGGTAGACAGCGGCGGCTGTCAGATGCCAGAAAAGAGACTGTTTTGAAAATCCCAACCCCCACCTCCTGAAGGGAAGTAAGGGAATTCCTAGGATCCGCTGGCTACTGCTGCCTCTGGATACGGGGTTTCGCGGAGATTGCCAGGCCCCTATATGAGGCAACCAAGGAGGGAAAGGCATTTGAATGGACTGAGAGAGAGAAGACAGCCTTTAAGCAGTTAAAGAAAGCCCTCCTAAGCGCTCCGGCCCTGGGCCTGCCAGATATCACGAAGCCATTCCATCTCTTCGTAGATGAACACAAAGGAATAGCGAAAGGGGTCCTGACTCAAACCCTAGGCCCCTGGAGCTGCCCGGTGGCTTATTTGTCCAAAAGGTTAGACCCTGTAGCTGCCGGCTGGCCACCGTGCCTAAGGATTATTGCGGCAACGGCGCTTTTAGTCAAAGACGCTGACAAGCTGACCCTGGGGCAGGAAGTCTGGATCACCACCCCACACGCCATTGAGGGAGTCCTGAGGCAGCCTCCTGACAGATGGATGAGCAATGCACGTATAAAACACTACCAGAGTCTCCTTCTCAACCCTCCCAGAGTACGGTTTCTTCCCAGTGCAGCCCTCAACCCTGCCACCTTGCTGCCCGCCCCCGACCTAGATGCTCCCCTACATGACTGTGCAGGAATCCTGGAACAAGTGCATGGGCTCCGGAAGGACCTGACCGACCAACCCCTTCCAGATGCAGACGTCACCTGGTTCACAGACGGAAGCAGCTTCGTACGGGATGGAAGCAGGTATGCGGGTGCAGCTGTAGTCACTGAAATGGACACTGTATGGGCAGAGGCCCTGCCCTCCGGGACGTCAGCCCAGAGAGCAGAGCTTGTGGCCCTCACCAAGGCCCTGACACTGGGAGTTGGCAGGCGGCTCAACATCTACACAGACAGCCGTTATGCGTTCGCCACCGCCCATGTTCATGGGGCAATCTACCAAGAGAGAGGGTTACTGACAGCAGAGGGGCAGACTGTAAAGAATAAACAGGAGATACTTGACTTGCTCTCGGCCTTATGGCTCCCCGCCAAATTGGCCATTATACACTGTCAAGGGCACCAGAAGGCTGACGACCCATTGGCAAGAGGAAACCGCAGGGCTGACCAGACAGCCAAGGTGGTAGTCCTTTTTCCGATCCCCACCATGGCCCTACAGCTCCCAGACCCAGGGGACCCAGTTCTGCCAGTTCAGCCAGGATATTCCC